>NW_027423715.1:3150000-3780000 GCF_013202065.1 Cotesia typhae | reverse complement strand
GGATACGTAAAGAAACAGGAAAAAAATTTTTTAAGTGTTAAAATTGTTTATTTTCGTTAAAATATTTCGTTTATCTCGGTATCTTACAGTAAACAATACACGTGAAACAAATTTATAATATTTACATTTATAAAAGAAGAAAAAAGAGATTGGTATTTTATTTATTTATCCACCTTATAACGTATAAAAATATGACAGTATGTGTAACGTTTATATATATATATATATATATATATATATATATATATATATATATATATATATATATATATATATATATATATTTATATACAATGTGTACACTAAGTAACAACATTATTGTTATATCATTTAATAATTATTTATTTTTTATTAATATTAAAACTATTTAAATGTTAAGTTTACTCTAACTATAATTTGAAAAAAAAATTTATCTATCGTAGTAATTAAATCCAACAATTGCTAAAATATAAATAAAATTTTCTTATGTCAGCGTTTAAATTTAAATTCAGATAAAAAAAATCTAAGTGTGTAATTAAACTAAAGGTAAATTAAATCTCACAATGATTTAATATTTAATTTATATATTAATGCAAATTGCCGTTAACCTTATTTAAATGTTTATTAAAGTAATTATCATTTTAATACTAAAACTTTTCACAGAACGTTTCACTGTCATCCTGCCGACAACAATAACAAATTTTAATTAAAAATATATTTACAATGACATAAAAGCAAACGTAACTGTCACGTCGATTAAAATTTAAAACTTTTAAAATAATAATCCTACAATTAAATATAATTTTATAAATAATTATTTTTATTATTAATAAATGACTTCATATACTGTTGCTTTTTTGTCACCCGAACCGGTGACGATGTATTTGTCATCAGCAGAAATGTCACAGCTCAATACTGACGATGATTCCTTTGACTGAAATTACAAACAAATTATTTTAATTGACACTCAAGCCCGATTGAAAATTTTTCATTCAAATATTATTTATTTTGCTTCCGCAGGTAGATTTTAATTGATATTAAACGTGGTAAACTATTATCAAAACCGAATTTAATATTAATTTAACCAAGTTCAGCTCTATCGAGTCCAAATATTTCCCTTTTATCGATATATCAATGTTGTGAAATAAAACGAACGTTAAATGGTCGAGCGATACTAATACTAATATAAATATAAATATTAATTCGCTTGTACGTTTTAATCTGGCGTATTGTAAATTGTAAATAGAATTTATGATATATGTATCAAGCACTCTGCTTGCAACATAACGTGGGTCGAGGAACATGCATGTAAACATGAATGCATGAACATTCACTCAAGGACGTAATTGTGCAGAAATGAGGACGCTTAATGCTTTGCCCTCTTGACCAAATTTTCATTATATTCCGATACAATGTAATTATTTTTTTTTTTTTTTTAATATACATTTAAGGCGATTGTTTGTTTATTAATATGAATATAAATTTTATTTTTAAGGGAATAAACACATACAAGTGAATTATTTTTTTATTGATTGTAAATATTAGGTCGTTAATTTTTTTAATTTCATTTTTTTTTTTGCCATAATTTGTTTGAAAAAAAAAAAAAAAAAAATGATAAAAATGATTAAATATCTACTGAATTTATTTTCATTGTGACAGTATTTATTTATAAAAAACTTATTTGTTTTTTTTTTTTTTGCTATGTAAATCAAATGAGACTTTGTATTTGACTTTTGACTCTTACAGTGTCGAGAGTACTATCTTGAAAATACAAAAAATATTGTGATTGCTGAGGAATTTTTCTCAACCTCCAAGCACTGAGCAAATAAATAAATGATAAAAGTGGTATAAAAAGAAGACTCACCTGGAATATGGAGGCACCATAAGGCGTACGCCAAGCGTTAAGTAGATTGTCTTTGCCGGTGGAGACGAACCACTTGCCACAAGAGGCGAATCTAAGTGACAGGACACAAGACTCGTGGAGATGAAGCTGGTACTTGTCGGGTTTGTTCGCGTGGAGGACCTCGACGTTAGAGTTCTCCATTCCGACCGCGAGCCACTCTCCGGTGGGACAGTACCCCAATGAGAATATCTGAGAGGTAAAATCGTGCTGCTGGAGCTGTCTACCCTCTCTGAGGTCCCAAGACCTCACGGTGTTGTCGAGCCCGCCGGTCCAGAGTTTCGATCCGTCTGCGGAGATATCTATGCAGGAGGCGCCGTCTGTGTGTCCCTGGAACTGCCTGACGAGTGTCTGGTTCTGGAGATCCCAGACGGCGATGTTTCCGTCGCTGCAGCAACTGAAGCAGACCTTTGAGTCTGGAGATATCGCGAGAGCGTAGCAGGCTGGCGCAGCAGACGTCAATTCGGCCTTTATCCTCGGCGTGGGACTCGCCAGGTCCCAGATACTGAGTTGGCTGGCCTCACCTCCGACGATGAGCGTTCTTCCGTCGGGGAGAAGCTTAACCGACCTGATGTAGTTGTCGCGCTGGAGGCAGTCCAGCTGGGAGACTGGATTGAGACCGGTGCTGCGGCCTCCCTGACCGATGTCCCAGACTTTGACACAGCCCTTGCCCCCAGTGTAAACGTACTTGGTGGGGTTTGAGATGGTTACGGCGCATACAACCTCACCGTGAGTGAGAGTGTTTATCTGACGCGCGTGCCGTGGTATTCCCGGTCCGACAAGCGCATCAGGTGGAAATGGCACGGGCTGCATTTGACCCTCGCTTGGCACGTGGAAGCTGTAAGCTCTACATTAACCAAACAACACACGTACATTATTACTACCCATTAGTCGCGCAAATATCATTTAATAAAACAATATATTAATTTATTTTTTTTTAGTTGATATTTAGTACGAATTTAAAATATTAGTAGATTATAAAAAAAAAAAAATAAAATAAAACTTACGGTTTGCCTCCATGAACTCCAACAGCACCAGCGGGTGCCCTGATGGCATTATGAGGATCGTAGAGCTGCTGAAGCGAAGGTGGTCCCCGTGGCGCGGCGTATCCATTGTAGCCCATCATGTCTACATGAGGATGGAGCCCCGCGGGTGGGGAGATGATGCGGAGGAGGTCCCGGAGGGTAATGCGATGGGTAACCTCCAGCAACTCCCTGGGGCGGTGGTCCTTGGAGAAGCTTGCTCGAGCTCGTGGCCTTTACACCCCCCGAGGCTGAGGTCGGCGTCATTGGCTTTGAAATCGGCGTCGTCGGTTTCTCGCGCTCCTCCATCTTCTTCGCGGAGGGCGTGCTCGCGTTGCTGCTCGTTCCGCTCCTGGGAGAGTGAGGTGGAATGTCTTTTTTAACTTGGGCGTTTGAATTTAACGAGGAAACCTTTTCGAGGCCGTTTTCTCGCGGCGATGTGGTTCCGTTTACTACAGGGCTCGTTGGTTCTTCACTTGCGTCATCTACTACTAAATCTTGGTCACTTTTTTCACCGTCACTCTGTTTTCAAAAATTATAAATTAAAAATTTTAATTTTACAAAAACATTGATGGGATTTTTTTTTAATTTAATTGATAAATTTTCAACAAATTATTTTTTAATAAAAGTAATTTAATTAATTAATGAATGAAAAATTCTATCGGTAAAAAAAATTAATTAATAACTAACATGTCCAATATCCTTGTCCTGCTCTTTTTTCATTTTTTTGATATGCAGCGGATGGTCATGATGGTTCTGTGAATGTCCGTGATGTGAATCTTGGGGTGTTCTTGGTCTGCTGTATTTATCGCCTGGCGATATCGAGCTTCGCTGTAAAAAACAACCACATTATGAATTATTTATTATTTATTCAAAATTAATTAAAACACCGACTACCGAATACCGGGCAACTATGAATATTAAATTCCTCAATCAAAGTGATACCAAAACAGAGCCAAAAAAAAAGAGCTGAGTTATTAAAATGCAATCCATTACCGTCGCCTATCACAATCAAAAACAACTAATTGCATTTATATTTATATAATACAGATATTATCCATATACTGCAGACTTATTAATTTTGACTCACAGTTTTATCGCATATTATTCTGACTCCATTATAATTACGTAATTAATAATCGCTTCGATGTACTAATTACTGAAATTGATTTTCTTTTCAACTAGCAAGGTTGTGCTTCTACACTCCGTGCCTGCATTAAATATATGCAAGGACGTGAATGTGTATTTATGCATTTCAATTATTGTGCATAATGCGGCGAGTTGAATTTAGTTGTAATTCCGTTGATTGCGGATTGAAATTTACGCGGTGAGCTGTACTAGTTCTCAATGTGAATGTTACGTTACTATTACGTATATATATGTAAATTATAATTGCGATATGAAGAGTATTCGTTACAGAGAAAGTGAGATATGGAATATTAATGAATTATTTAATTGATATAGTTTTATAGTGTGTATAATTAAATAGATAACGCGATAAATTGCAAGTTTATTAGAATCGCTTGAAATAATTAAATAATTGTTATGGATTAATTATAATTATTAATATTTAATCGATTGATACAAGGATGAGAATGAAAGTTTATCAGTTAGTCGATTAAAATTGCCATACTGGTAGAAAGAAAAAAATTCTTGAACCAAGATTACAAAAAAAAAAAAAAAAAAAAAAAATAAATAAATAAATAAATTTCTTATAAAATTATTATAAAATTTTTTCTCTTGAGTTAGAAGCTAACTTTTCTATCAGTGCATTATTAGATTATAACGATCGACTATTGTGTAAATAGAAAGAATATTTTTCAACAATATTCGGTTGGAATATGATGTAATAAAGGAATAAAAAAATGGAGGGACGGTGATTACAGAGTCGAGTGTTGTGTGTAAAAGTACAAGTATAAGTACCGAGTTTTATAACGGCGACGCAGCATGAGTGTGCTGAGATAAAAATAGTGTGGGGTTGACGGGGGAATAAAAGAGCACGCGATGAGAATTTTAGGGCGGAAAGGAAGACAAAAGGGTGTCGAGATACAAGAGGGAATTGCCAAAGGGAACCCGGAGGAGTATTAACAGAAAGAGGAGAAAGATAAAGAGAAAGAGAGAAAATAAATGTAAGAGGTTGAGATACTGAGTGAAGTGCAAGAGGATGAAATAGAATGGGAAAAGAATGAGAGGGCGTCGATGGGCGGTTACGCGGTTCTACGATGATTACAGAGTTGGCAAACCTATAATACTCATCCTCGCCTTCACTTTAGTTGTTCGTGTGTCGCTCGAGGCTATTCTCTCACCCTTATATCTACTGCTCGCTTCTTCTTCCTCTTTCTTCTTCTTCAGACTTAAGACTTACAACCCTGGAACCTCTTTCTTTTCATTTTCGCTTTATTTATACTTGTTGTTATTGTTATTGTTATTATTATATATTACATTACGCTTGTTCTTTCGGTGTAGCCTCCTCGAACGCTTCCTACGCCATTTATAGAACCGCGGACGTAAATCGCGAGCGTCATTTACTTTTAAAGACTCATTTTTCGTTTTTAAAAAAAAAAAAAAAAATTAATCTGGGATTTTCCTATTTTAATAATTTATAAAAGAAAAAGACTACTCACGTGTCGCTCCTCTGTCGAACTGAGCCCTGCAACGAAAACAGAGGTCTGGGTTAGTACTGAATAATTTTAATCAATTATACTCATAAAAAATATCACTTGACAAAAAGAGGCTTGATTGATTTAACAATAAAAATTTAGTGTAAAAATATCAGTAAATTTTAGCGAAACATGTTTACAAAAAAAACATCAATCATTTAACAGACAGAGATTAATAATAAAAAATCAATTATGTTTGTCGCGGTGACTTTAGTCGATGTACAAACCGGAATGGGTATATATGTATATATATTTTATCATGAGTTTTTGGTGTATTTATTATTCCCTGGTGAACAACGATGACAATATGACGTCGACAGCGCATGGATGCGTCAGTAACGGCGAGAATACTAATAACGATGGTGTACACGCCCGTCAGTGCCTGTATAAATGATCTTCATGCATATTTATGCCCGCGATTTTCACAAAACCATCCGTACGTTATAATCCCTCTCTTCTCCCTTGGCGTAAATATATACATACATACATACATACATACATACATAGATGCATATACACATCTACATAAATGATCCACACAAGTGAAGGGTGTTCGCTAACACAGCTTGGCGGCAAACACGCTTCGAAAGCGGATATCGCTTTGAAAATTTCCACCTGAACGTGCTTTTTACTTTTTCCCTTTTTTCCTCGGTTCTCTACTATTCTCGCCG
Source organism: Cotesia typhae (assembly GCF_013202065.1). Lineage (NCBI taxonomy): Eukaryota > Metazoa > Arthropoda > Insecta > Hymenoptera > Braconidae > Cotesia > Cotesia typhae. Next base: position 3,773,768 of record NW_027423715.1, on the reverse strand, counting down.
GTCGCGTTTTTTTTCCCACTCACCCTCGACATGCGCCCTTCCTCTCCAACCCCTTTATACGGGTACGTACGTATATAAATTTTTTATTCATTGAATCCCCTTCCAGCAGCGGGTGGGCTCTGATCGATCCGAGCACTCTATTTCTTTGCTCCCGGGCACTTTCCACCACTCGTTTGGGAGATCAAACAGAATGAGACTCGTCGACGAGATGGAGAGGATGGAAAGGATGGCGGGCGAGTGGGAACGGAGAAAAAATGTAAAAAAGCCAACGGGGAATGGCGGACAAAAAATATTACTTTTTGCACGGGTCTCTGCTGGTTGCTCTGGCGATGGTGCACCTGGCTACGATTAATTGGCGGTGCTCTCTTGCCCGGCCATTCCGGATAGAAAGGGCTGAGGCTCAACTCAGTTATATAAGGGGTGGAATTTTAATAGAAAAAAAGGGACCCTTCTCTTCTCTTCCCCTCCCCTCATTCCGATCCAGTCGAACAACCGAATGCTAACGCCAGCGCGAGAGACCTCCGGTTAAAATTAAAATTAAAAATAAAAATTTTAAAACCAGCATAGGCGACAAAAAATTTCCGATCCACTAAATTACCGTATAGCAATCTCGAGTGTGTGATTTGATTTTAATCGCGTACATTATTTAACTTTAACCTTTTTTTTCATCATGTATTATTCATATTCATCCATTCAACCTTTACATTTTTTTGTTTTCCCGCTTTTAATAACGTTGTAAATGAAAATAAATGGCTGGCTGTGTAAATGTTAATTTTAAATTGGGCTCGCGATTAGACTGATGAAATTGTTGTAAAACACGTTAAAAAAAAAAAAAAAAAAATAATAATAATAATAATAATAATAATAATAATAATAATAAATGAGTTTATATAATACCTCCGTTGCTTTTGAGATCATCCGGTTGGCCCCGATGATGTTCCGGTTTTCCAAGTATGGCAAGTGGATGAGCTGAATTACTACCAGCAGTCGTAGCAACACCCGGCGTAAGCCCAAGGCCAAGAAGCGCTGCGGAAGCGGATGTAGGGACCTGAAGTCCACCAGGTTGACCTAGACCAGGCAGTCCAGGTAATCCGGGATGAGGCCCCATCGCAGTTCCAGGCGGTAGTTGCTGGGCGTGCATCTGCTGTAACAGCCTGGGAATGTCTGGCCTCTGTTGCTGTAAAACCAAAAACCAAAAATTTAATTTATAATTTAATTACATATTAGGGAAACTAAATAAGCCAGCCCCTATATCTTCCAGCGTGGTAGTCTGGAGACTTAATAGGATTATCAGTTTTCTAAACATAAATCACTCAAGAGCTTTCACCCATCACAACCAGCCACTCAATATAAAAATAGTTGGAAGGTCATTAAAATGAGACGTCCAATATATCTGAATAGGATTAGGAATTAGGGTATTAGTCATCCCAATCAGGAGAAAAAAAGCCCCAACACACTGGTTATATATTCTATATAGTGCCATGGAGTCGGAGTAACAGAATATCAAATGGGGATCAACTAATAAGGCTCAGAGACTCCCCTGTCGGTTCTTCTCGAGGGGGCGTCCGACTAAACGCAACAGTGTGTTCCGTCGATGTCTAGCATGTGGACAATTTGCACTCGGATAGTGGCGACCGCAGTGTCATAGATAACCTGACATGATGTTTGAGCCAGGAACCCTCCCTCGACTCCAGTCTATACCCTATTGCCTATTGAGTAGTCTTGCGCTTGATAAACACACACCAAGAGAGAGACTAATACCCTGGATGAAAGGGTCGGGGTTTCCCTGCATTTACAGGGCATGTAGGTATATTAATCCCCCAGCCAGGGACCCATCGTACTCATTTACCATTCAACAAAGGACGTGAATGGGGATGTAGATCGCCAGATACAGATATAATGTCAGGGGGGCTCCAGAGACCCACCACTGAGCGATAGTAGCCAGAAACTGCAAAGTAACTAAAGCTGGGGATGGTTTGACCACCCTGAGCTTTGCCAGGAAACCCGATAAACTCGTTACGAGCGCGAATCCTGCTTATCGTGGATTTCACTTAGGCATTTAGTGGAAGATCTCCCTCGGTTCTGCAACGAAATATAGCCTACCATTCTTGGATTCCCCCTTTTGGCCTCGAACTTCTGCCAAGGAAGAATTGGTTATGAGGGAAGAAATAAGGGGTCGAGTAGTTTTTGGTCTTATATATATTGCTGTAAGCCGCCGGTGGTAGTCAATGGTACTACTCGTTAGGGTGAAAACAAATCCCGAAATCTCCCTAAATTTTATCCCTCGGGTTGTTATATGTGTGTGATGGCGATTGTGATAGTTATTTTGGCGATACAGCCAAGGGTTGGTGGCCACACCGGAAGCCCGACTGAACCCTCGTTGATCTCCACAGGAGATGTTTCTCTCGCCAGAACAATAATGCTCTCCAAGGGTAGAAAACGCCCTTACCGCTTAGATATATGTATGTAGAATGAACCCCGAAGCGAATTCAGTAATTCGTTCTGGCATTAACTTCTGGCGAGGATTCCGAATCCATTAAGCCTATTGCTATGCAAAATGCACTGAACAAATTAATTTCGAGGATTGTATCCGCTCGAAGAAGGCGTGTAAGCTCTTCTTAATTTTTTTTTTTTTGTTCTTTGTTTTTGCGAACTAACGTACAAGGGAATTTGTTTGTCTGTTGGTTAGTTCTGCAAATATTGTGTCACCAATTTAGGTATTTACTTTGCTTTCAGTCATCAATAATTGGTATTTTTACTCGCCAATTTTTTCACTTTTGTCAGATAATCTTCATTTTTTATTTTTCCAAATAAAAAAGAGGATTTTACTGCAAACTGCTGGAAAGTTGTGATAAACTGGATAATGATGATAAATATTTGATCCGATGAATATTGCCATTTATCTCGGTATAAATCTCAATCCTGGATAATTAATGTCTGTACCAAAACTACATAATAACAGAATTAATTATTGATAAATCAGAAACAGTAAAAACAGAGTAAATCAAGCTATCATCGAATCCAGGGACGATATCTCAGCATAACCCAAATAAATCCAAGAATGATACCAGCTGTTGAGTTATCTGGAAGTAAAACCCCACACCAAATAAATCACCCATCATGAAAGTGTAGTATTTATTATATTATATTATATTCCCCTCTGAATTTCTACCCCTCGAAACCTTTTCATCAAAAAACCCAGCCACTGTGTATGTATATAATATAATACTTATAAATATAAAAGCTACCCTATTCTCCACTTATGCCGATGTCACAATCAGCAAAAATTAATCCCCCAAAAACGTGTCTCTTCCACTCAGTGGTAACTCCACATATATATATATATATATATATATATATATATATATATATATATATATATATATATATATATATATATATATATATATATATATAATAGGGACTGATGTGATGGGGATTGCATCGTGCGCACCAAACGGAACGTAATAGTCCCAAACGAGGTTTAACGCGCCGTGAATAATCTGGCGCATCGGTGGTGAAAGCGTGCCGGGGTAAACTTATATTATACGTAAAATACAATACAATCCAATTCATGGATAGATAGATATAGCCAACTGCCTAAATTTAAGTTTGAGGGTACAAAGTTATCCAACCTGTGAAGGAGCCTTTCGCCCTTCGCCAACAAAAGTGGTTCCCCTTTTTAGATGATGCATGGCTCGGATGAAGCGGCTGATGACTAGTGTACCGTGTGTTTTGTAGATCTTGCCGATGAAGGACCGGGTGATCCAGGGGGTAGGCAACTAAACTAAACTCAACTAAACTCCGACAACCCTCTGTGTATACCCACACCCTTATTCAGCTTGAGAGCTCAGAGCGGGCTGATGTGCAGTGTTATTAAACGAAATATTGATTCAACCCCTGTTTACCGAGTAATACATATTCATGGAGTTGGCGCTTCGGTCTGTTTGCTTCACCCTACTCTATTTCACCAGCATCAACCCCGTCAACTACTTGTCCTCTCGCTCTCTCCGGTGTATAAGCGGCGTTTACCCCTTAGGACATACACAGCCATCACACGGCTTCTCTCACCCTGCACCCCTTTAAACTCTCGAGGATGAACAGAGCCAGCTCTGTTCTGGCTTTTCGTGCAACCGAGCAACGCCTCGTGGCAGTTCTACACGTGTACAGACGTGTCGCTGTTGCCACTATTGAGTACATCCACTTCTGCAATTAGACGAGTTTTAGTCGGCGCATGGGCTTGCTCTTGCTCTCTCCTCTGATTACTCATTTCTGCCAATCTCATGCGGTTTATATTACTGTCTCTTATCTGTCAACTATCAAGTGGCTAAGTCTTTGTAAGCTGGTTACTCCGGAACATGAATCGTTAACTAGAGTAATTTCGTGTGTTGCTGAGAGAAAAACTAAACCTTAAACTAAACCTCATGGTATAATTTATTTCGATGGTAGACATTGTTTTGATAAATTTTGCAAAATACTCCCAGTTGTACAGAGTTGACCCGAGTCAAATGATTCCGGTTAATAATTCAAAGTATTTCTGGGTGATTATTAGCATTGTTAAAGTTGTCAACGTTTGTACATAACATATACAGATACATATTTGTTATTCCCGAGCGATTTAGTTGGATCACCATCACGGATTGTATGTTGTAAGCGGCTGGTATTTGTTTTGCCAGTTGAGAGCGTGCTAGAAAAAGAGAGAACTGTGCAGGGGCACAAGTTTAAATTTCCCAAGCGACGAGATAGAGAGCGAAAACACGAATTGGATTCCGGATGGTTGTTGTTATTCGTCCTCGGTTGTTCGCTGTTTCATACATACAACCGTATAACGCCATTCTCTACGCTGAATTCTACCTGTACTGCGGCGTGGGTGGTTATGTTTAGTTCAGTGGGCGAGAGTAGTGCGGTTGAAAGAACCAATTTTCATAAGATATGGCGTTAATTTTGCTTCCCTGTTTTACTATGCTCTTTTTTATTCATTTATTATCTTTATCAACAAATGTTCATGCATTCATTCGTTTCATACTAATCATGTTGTAATTAAATATTTCAAAATTAACTCTCTTGTATTGACTCTCTTGTATTATGCGACCATGCACCACCTGTCGGAAGTTTTCAGCACTAATTATCATCTAAAAACTATATTCGAGCATTTTATATCATAATATATTTAAAGGGACATATAAATGCGTTAGACATTGTCAGAAAATTTTTTCACAGAAATTTAACTAAAAAAACAAAAACTTGAAAGAAATTCTTGAAATAACAATTGTGTATTATGTACGAACAAGGTGTCTGTTAATGCTGGTTCAGTGTAGAGATAAAACGGAATGGATTATATCGAAAAGTAAGAAGTGGTTTAGGTTGTCGCACGTTAAAGGTGACACTGACGGAAATCCCTGGTGCCGTGTCTAGCACTCAAAGTTCCCAACGAGCGTTAAGGCGTCATTTAACAGAATTGTCAACTGATAGCTAGCTGTGTATGTACCTTCTATTCGCAAGTAGAAGGATAGGTGAAACGAGAAACGAGAAACTAGAAACGAGGACGAGGAATGTTACCAGAAGCTAGATACAGATACAGATGACTCGGTAGCGTCAGAATAACTGGTACAGAATAGAGTGCGCTTGAAATAGAAAGAGACAGAGGGAATGGAAACTCGGGAAATTATTCACGTCGAGCAACACAGCCATCCAACTACAGCAGTAGCGAGTAGCGACAGTACCGAGTACCAACTCGGAACTCAATTATACGGGACCACGGTTGAATGCCAATTTCAACGCTTATCGGTGTAATACACACTACGAAATAAGTCTGGCCGCGTTGGGTGTCGAATAACGTGCGCTACTGAATTTCAATGCATGCCCGATAGCACATCATCCATGTCCTCCCTCATTCTCTCACTCGCTCCCACTTTATATGCAGATATTATTCTATCTACGATGGAAACAACATCAACCCCTACCACCTCTACCACCCCCGCTTTCTCTTTCAAGCTCAAATATGTATTATTATTATCATCATCATAATCATTATTATTATTATTATTATTATTATTATTATTACTCGCGTCTTTCTCTCTTTCGCCGGTTCGTGAATCGATTAACAACTATTACTGTCCGCGGATGTGGCGGGTGCGTATCGGGAAACACAATTAAACCCGTTCAATTACGCTCTTTGACGCTTAGTAACTATTATAATTCAAGCTTCTGCTAAATATGCTCTTCTATTCCACTTAATTTATTAACAATGATTACCAATAATTATTATCTTCAATCTAAAATCTCCAAGACGAAAAAATGTCGACATATAATTTTTTTTTTTTCAAGAATCATTAAATTTTTTTTTTTTTTACTCTTTTATTAAGCTTGATATGGAAGTTGGCTATTTTATAATATTGTTTCACAGAAAAAAAATAAATCAAGATACATTACCCCGACAATAGAGTTGAGATCAGTCATCGAAACCTGCCTGGCTCTGTCGACGGCGGTGAGTACCTGTTGTTGGTGTTCCTGGGATAGAAACGGCAGGACTTGAGCAATTATTCCATTCAGTCTCTTAGATATTTCCGTCTAAAAAAATAACAGATATCTCTAAATTATACATCCCGTAAAATTTATTATCGCGTAAAACAAAGAACACAATATGTATGTTATATATAAGATACAAAAAAAACCCGCAATAAATGAAAGAGCGAATAGAGGAGGAGCACGGGAAGGTCAATCGGTAATCGCGGCTCATTTAGCTTGTAAACACGAGTCTCTCGCGTGGGCTAAACTCTCCAGCGGTAAACGAGAATTATTTATATCTCAACATTTATTTACACCCGGCGACTATACGCCGCTTGCCATATTTTTTCATTCTCACACGTTACTCCTGAAAGCGTAATATTTTTTCAGTCCTTGGCTTTTTTTTTTTTTTTTTTTTTTTTCCGGGTTTTATATATTCCACAAATTTATTATTTTTTATTTTCTATACCCTCACTAAACTAACGCCTTATGTTTTTTCAAAGACTCTTGTCACTTGTCTCTCTTACATTATTTTCTCTTGTTACTCTACGCCAGCTCATATATGTACAACAAAAACTGTATAATGAGTTTTATGCTCAGCAGGAGATCTAGCGACGCGTGAGGTGTTTTAAAATCTCTCGTTAAATAATCACATCAACCTTTACAGTATTTATATTTATATTTATGGATATTTAAAGCTCCAACACTAAAATTACGATAATAAAATTTGAATTATTTTTTTGTTAAAAAGAAAAAGATTGCCAATTAAAAGTTAAAAAATAATAATAAAGTTAAAACAAATAATCGATATAATTGTTTAAAGTTAAAGTTTGTTTCTATTACAACATATTTGTTGTACAAGCACCGACAAAAATAAAATATCATATAATATATTATGTGTATAGACAAAGTTTAGTTATAGATAAAGTTTTACGATATTTAAAGTAACTGCAAGGTCTTGGGGGTTATCAAACGACAAACCAAACATTTACACAGTTTAATACCTCTAATCCATCTGGTGTTTTAATTACACGGCAGATGAGTATACATATAATGAATTAATAATAATACTACGCATTATAAATTCTCACCTCATTTAGTAGATCTATCCAACAAACTCGTTACCATTAAACCTCATCAAACATAACGACGTTAATAAATTAATAAAGCATTCATATTAAAAGTTACATTAACAAATGTCATGTATTTAATATAAAATATTGTTACGACACTTAAACTATAATCAAATTAATATTACACAATCTGACTGGAAACCCAATTAAATTAATCGCATTTTAACTATAAATAATTTACGTAATTGCTGGGGGGGGGGGGTTATAAATTATTAATAGTCGTTTCTCAACGAACAAAAATATTTGCTTTATCAAGTTTACCGAGGCTTGGAGTGACCTTGATAAGAGAATTTGCACGCGTAGATATCCAATAGGAGGTTTAGTCAACGTTGCTGGACAAAGTTTAGAAATTTATTGTTTAAATTTGAATTTTTGGAAGGAGGTGAGGAAAGTCTGATGGCATTAGCGCACACCTGTTCGAGCCTCGTTGTAACTGCGAGGAGTAGAAGCGTTAATTCACAGGTGTAAGCGGGGCCATTGTTATTAATTGAGGAAAGCGGTTGCCGAGCCGCACCTCGTAAAAGTAATTACCCCGTTATCGTTTCCCGCAAGAGAATCACTGGGGAGTATTAACTGTGAGCCACCGAACAATGAAAGAGATATCTCTATGCTAACCGAGGGGAAGAATATCCCCATTCAACGCTTTTTAATCTTCAGTATTCATTTCTTTGTCTATTTAATTAATATTGATATTAAAAAATAAATTGTACACTTTCATTGCTGAGTTAGTCATTTTTTTTTTTTTTTTTTTTTTTTCCAAGTAAATTAATGATAAATTATTTTATTTCATTCCGAGTATGAAAATAATAATAATAATAATGAAAAATTACAGCAATTTATAATTATTTAAATTAAAAAAATTTGGATGTTAAAACCTAGCTGGCAATCGAACCCGATCCGTCCGGTTATACGTCGGACGCTCTACTAGTTACGCCATCGGATCCTCGTTAAGGGTTTAAAATTTGGATTTTTTAATTAAAAAAAATTTTTTTTACACAATTTTATAAAATCTATGACTTTTAAAATTTTAAATAAAAATAAATAATCTCACCTGTTTATGCATTTCCACGTTGAGTCCATACGACATTTCATAGTACTGCAACAGAAAAAAAAAAAAAATACGATGAAATACATGGTTAATTAGTTGGTGATTGGTTGGAAATTAAAATACCATATAATTTAATTGGACTGGACGGAATAAGTTGTACCGAGTAGAAGTAACAGCAGAGAATAAAATAAAAAAAAAAAAGTTAATGGGAGAACAAGAAGAAGTAGTAGTTGTTAGTGTTGCGGATTGTAGAGGAAAGACTTAACTGTTAAAGGAAATAAATGGAAAATTGTTGAGCAACTATCTGTGTAGATATGTATTAAGTGAGTTGGGTAAGACAGTTCGCGAGTTTAGTGGATAGGATAGGAGTTTACCAGTGAAATAAAGAGAACTCGGGAGCAGGCGAAGAAGGAAGCCAAGTATCGATATTCCGAGAGTGTATATACAAGACCAAACTACAGCTTACCGGTTCTTAATTTTACGGGCCATTAGCCTAGTAATTACCCGGGGAATTAATTGCGCCGTAAGTAAGTTAGTTGGTAGTAAGCGAGAAACTCTGGAGTAAAGCGAGCAAGTGGAGATAGAGGATGGGAGTAAAAAATATTTAGTTAAGAAAATAGTCCGCTCAAGGGTTTTACCTTTTTACAACTCGAGCATAACTTATAAATTATTAGTTTATGAGATAAAATCGACGAACCAGTTTCCGATCTAACTAATATATAATATAATAATCTCTAACTTGTTTTACAGGAGGAGCAACGAGCTATTACGGCGGATAGAAGCTCGCTTTTAAGAATAAGAACAAGAAGAGTGATAATTTTATAATTTTGTCTTCTATCGGGTGAGTAAAACTATTTTCAAATTATAATTTTAATAACTATTAAAACAAAGTAGAGTTACAATGTGATGAAAAATAATAAATTAATAGTCAGATCTTGATAAATCACACCAACGACTTCCTTTAGTTGGCAAAGTTGATTAATAGCGCTTTTAAACTAGTCGCCTCCGCGCCAATTAAGTCTATATACCGAGCAAAGAAGCTGAGACGTACCGAGTAAACAGTCTCTGTACTGAGTATGCCTCTAATATACACACGTACTCACACTCGTACGTTAATATATATTATATTACCGAGTATATATATATATCTATTGCTGTATGCTAGTACACCCAACAATCCACTTAAGCAACTGCTAGCGATATCTATCTACTCTATACTTAAAAAGTGTTACACAAGTAGACAAGTACGCTAATCCAAAATATTATATCTACTTAGATACATTGTACATTTGTTAGTCTATAGTATACAAGACATATCAATTATATGTGTTGGAAATTTCCGTTTGTTAGTCTCTAATTTATCGTCTAATGAATTATAATTTATTGATAGTTAAATTATGCCATTAACTATATATTTTATTTCAAAATTTGTTTTTATGGATACAGATGACTAATGACGCATTTAAACATCAAATATTTCTAACGACGCTCCCAAGTATTTCATTTTTATTAAAAATACAGTCATAAATTTTTTATTACTCGAATACAAATCGCTCGATTATCATTTTTAATTTTTTATTGTCTTTAAAAACAATCGCACACCTCAAGCGCGAAGCGTTACGCTCTATTTGGTTTTATTTTAAATTCTTAAAGCGGGATCTTGGAATTAAAAATTATGAGCGAGGTTTAATGAGTGTAAAAACATTTATAAAGAGTTTTAGGCCCAAATAAAATTTTTTATATTAAAAAAAATGACTTACCATCACATAATGTCTTTGGATTTCAATTTTTTCTGTCGCTAATTTTTCGCACTCCAATTTCATACTGAAAAAAATGATAAAAATAAATATTAATATTTTTATTTTAAAAATTTGCAATGTTAATGCACGCAATAGTTGACCTTTTTGTACGATACTTTATTTTTTATTTTATTTATACAAATGTAAAAGACTAAAGAAACATAACAAGATAATTTTAGCAATTTATTTGAACATATACCCTGCAGTGGCTTGGTTGGGTCTGTTTTTCCGGTTTTTTTATATCAAACGTACAAAGACATCGATAAAATAATAACTGTATGCAGATAAGAGTATATATAGATGATAAAATAATGGAGTAAAGTGTAGACGGTAAAGTACAAGAAACAAATCGTCTATAGAATTATTAACGTGATGTATATCTTGTTCTACGAATAGAAGAAAGGAAACTAGACAAAGGAAACTCTGAGCTTGCGATTGTATAACGCGAGTGCAAGTAGAAGCTTATGATGAATAATCGATGATACAAACTACAATAACATTGGTAACATATGATGTTCTCTTTATATATATTTCTCAGGGGTGATGATCGATACCAACGGGTTCGCTTTAGCGATTTATTATTTACTTATTCATGTGCAATATGCCCAAGTTCTTTTTCTGGTAATCCGTTGGGGGATTAAAATAATTATTAAATCAACTAATTGCCGAGATGGAGAATAAGAGCTGTTTTAAAAATAAATAAAAAAATCGATATCATGTTAAAGTATCTTATGAATCATTTAATTAATGTTTTACAAGCAACTTTCAGCTGGTTGTTTTTTGCTGTCGGTTGTACGAGATAATAAAATAAAAGGATTGTAAAATAAAAGGCAGTGTCGGATAATGATAATAATGATTAATAAAAATAAAAGTCATAAAACTTACTTGTGGTACTGCGCTTGAAGAAAACCAAACTCCTCCTTAATCCTGTCGCAGGATTCGCCCACCGTAAACTTGAACGGCTGCCCGGGCTGCGGTGGGCCCTGAAACGACAATAAAAAGTTAAATAAATGGTGAGTAGAGTTGAGGCCAAAAAAAGGAAGCCTTAAGGAAAAATATAAATAAAAAATAAAAAATAAAATGTCCAGTAAGATGTATATATAAACACGGCCTCAAGGCGGGACAAGGTTTGTCCGACGAAAGAGAGACCGGATGCAATAAATTATCCGCGAATGAAGGCCGGTCAGCGAGAAAGGCTCGAAAGAACAAAATAACTAAATAAAACACTCCTTTGGACGATGTTTTCGGCTAGACAGAGAAATAACTTTATATATATATATATATATATATATATATATATATATATATATATATATATATATATGGAGGTTATATTATGAGGAAAAAAAAAAATAAAAGGGAGTAATAAAATTAAAACACGCCGGTTACAAGCTTTCAGTTACAAGGAACCGGAGGAACAACCAACGAGAAGTTAAGAAACGGAAATCGTTTTACGGGGTCTTGAATTTTTGGGCATTTGTAACCCAGATGGCGCCTCCTTTATTATTATTGTCGCCGGTAGTGCCGGCGATCAACCTCGGGGTTTATCTCCGTTGGAATTTTCACCTGAAGGGTCAAACATTATTAGTTAACGTTTTGTCAGATTATTTTTATTTATCATCTTTTATTGGTGTAATTAAATAATTATTTATTTATCGCTACACACTTTGTTTCGTAATAAAATAAAAATTCTTTTGACACAATAAAGCAATGCTCTTCTTAGAAAATTTTTTATTATTAAAAATATTTTTAATAAATTTTAATTATTGAAAAAATAAATTAAAAAATTAATTTTTTTGATAATTCAGACAAGCCTAGTAATATTTACAGAAGTCACGTAAGTGCAGCTCGTACATCATACAACCGGTGAATGTACATGTGTTGAATGATTAACTTGACGCAGCTGCAGCCCAGTAGGAAAGCAAATAAAGATTAAAAAAAAAAAATCTGAGGAAAATACATCCATACATACACGAGTCGCTGCAAATAAACAGAACAAAATGAGCAAAAATTGAGGACTGAGGACTAAGAACCGAGACTGGGGCCCAACAAACACAAGAAGAACCAGATAAAGATAACGTAATAGCAATAAGGAGGTGTAAGAGGAGGAAAGAGAAAGAAAAAAAAATAATTGGCGGTGGAAACCGGTATGTTCCCCACCTTAATTCTCGGATGTATTCGACTCAGGTAGAGACACGGGTTCTTTGCATGCCATACACGCGTGTGTATAATATTATGGGATAGGGGCAACACGACTTACGCTCGAGCAGCGAGCGCACAGTGTAGCCAACAAAACATAATCTCGAGTGACTGACGCTCTGCACATTTGCACCGACACGCAACCAATAGCTACACTGTTTTAACTACACATATGCAATGCACCAGATATATATATATATATATATATATATATATATATATATATATATATATATATATATATATATATATATGTACATATAACATAACATGTGTAGAGCCAGGTATACGCAGCAGTGGTATGTGGCCTGTACACGATACAAGTGAGACCAATTCAACGTACAGAGATGCCCGCAGCAAGTGTTAATTACATGTTTGCGGTGTCCGCGAGGATTACACGCTACAACCGAAACTATAGGCTTGCTGGTACTCTACTCTGAACTCCTGAACTCGATGCATGCTGACACTACGCATCCCGTTTGCACCACAGGTGCGACTACTAACTAAGTTGCCTATATAGATCCCTCTCCAAGATCCATCTAAATTGCATTGTCTAAGCGATGTTATGTCTGTCGTCTTGTCTGATCAGTCAAGGTAGACGTGAGGTTAATGCGAAAGGGCTAATTCTCGTTATCATCACCTGACATTAATATCAATGATATAAACTGTAAACTGTTGCTTCACAGACAAAAATAATATCCTAGCTGAAAAATATTCTCTAGAAAATTATAAATATCTTTATTTGAAGTTAATATTCCAATGTACGCAAACACGGTGTTGGCTGAGAGGTGTCACTCATTTTTAACAACGCGGAGCGCTCAGGGTTCAAGTCCGGTCTTGGGTAAATTTTTATCTGTCATAAAATTAATTTTTTTTTAAGCATTTATTTCTTGAGCTGAGAGATTAATTTATCAAATTCTTAAAGAAAAAAATTTTTTTAATTTCTTTTTCGTTCTCCAGATTAGTTTTTCTCCGAAAATTAAGAGTTAAAAAAAATGAGGTCGTTTTTATTAAAAATTAGCGTATCCTTGAAATAATATTTCAGGTTTCCGCCTTGAAACGGTCGTAAACTAGAGTTACGACAAAACACAAATAAAAATTTTATTCCCGACATTAAAAATGTCAATGGTATAGCATAGAATTAATGTCAGCGGTTTTTCTAGGTTGCACGATTGGTGAGCGAGCGATTAATAACGTCTCGGACGAATGACTTAATTGTTTTAAAATCGAGGGTGAGCTTGCCAGGTGACCCGGACAATTAGAGTGTATCGAAGAGTGAAATCACCTTATATTACGTCGACGGGAACAGATAATTACTCGCAGGGTAGCTGAGTGCTGACGAGATAATAAGGAGCTGAGACTAACTCTAAGGTATTATAAATGTATAATAGATACACCAGATAAGAGTGACGAGCTCGTGACCCCGATGACAATCAGGTCATTTTGTCGACATTATTTTTACCGACAAAGTGGGATTGTCCATCTGCAAATTTTTGCGATAAATCATCACTATTATTGTTGTTGTTGTTGTTGTTGTTGTTTAATACGAGAATTTAATTTTTTTAACGATTCTAGGAAGCCAATTTTCTTTGTTCGTTAAAATGGCAATAACTCTCTCTAGGCAGTTAATAGTAATCGATTCTGGTTGTAAGGCTGGCTACTGTTTATTAGCGCGGTTAAAATAAAACGAAAAACTATATAAATTTTAGCATGCCTGGTTTGGCGTTTTGCTTTATTTTCGAGGTTGCGAGCCTCGTAAAAGAAGTGAAATAATACCCAGTTAAAAAATAAAAACTAAAAACAACTGGGAGTTAAAATTACGTTGAATAAAAAAGCTAATGCAGTTAAAAAACATAACGGGCGAATCGAGATACCTGTAGCTAAGCTATATACCAATACATACATACATAAATAAAGGAGTAACACTAGAAGCTGCGTTCGATCTCAGTTCGCATCTACGTGCTAAATACTTAATGTTGCTAGCGTTAATCACCTTTTTTATGGCTCGTTTTAAACCAGAAATTCTACTTTTTAAATTTTATTTCTTCATCTCGTTCACTAAAATTCGCATTAATAATAATATTTTCGAGGCCATGTGTTTGCCGAAACAAACTCTCGATTAAAAATTAAATAATGATTTATTGAAATATTATTATAATAATAAATTTAGTTATTGAGCTTGTAAAAAAAAAAAAATTGCGGTCATATTATGCGGTTAGATCGTTATCCGTGCTCTCTTAATAATTTATTAAATTAACAGCCGAGTGTTGGGCATAAAAACCGCGGGAATTTGAAAGTTATTTATCAACTAAAGTAACCGTACAATAAATAATATTAAATAATTCATTAAGCTTTGTATTTATGAATAATAAATAACATCAAAAAGTTAACAATTTGTAAATATTTATAATAGTTTGCAGGTTGATGAATAATAATAATAAATAAAAAATTTATCAGGAATGATTTACGAGATCAGTGGAATTTAATCGGGAATATTTTCAGGTTAGATAAAAAATAAACACCATAGTAGTTTATTTGCTACATAGGATAGTAGTAATATATTTATATATACCATCATATAATATAGGTAGGTAGCAGCATAGTAGCCAAAGCCACGAGCGAGCGGGAGGTTCGGTCAGCGCGGCCGTCGGCGGTTTGTGAACTATCTCAATTTGCTCCCGCAACCACGGTCACCACAAAACCGCGACTTCCCTCATCCCGTGGCCACTTTCGATGTCCCGCGATCTCTTCTCTCAGCTTCCCTTTGGTTTGCTCTTTATACACCGAATTGTTTGCTCCTTCTTGCACTCCGCCCTCCAAATATTTATTATTTTTTACAACTTTCTGCGGTTCTTTCCTCTGTCTTATCTCGAAATTTTTAACTTATACCTTTCACCTTCCGTCTGACATCCAGCAATATCTGTTAAATTTTTTATTTTTTAACTGTGCGCTGTAAATCAATTTCAAAGTTTTTCTCCGTACTAATAAATATATAAATTACAAAGTAATAAAGTAAAATATTTTCGACAGCCGATTTTTATTATGCATAATTTAAATCCCAAACATAGTTTATTGTTTATTGCTGAGGATCCAACGGAGCTCGGAGGGTGAAAGCAAACTTGAGGGGGTGCCAGACTCCGGGAATTCGCGGTAAGCCGTATTTGCTCGACCGTCTGTGCGCTCCGGAGTTCTGGGTCTGTATGTACGCTCAGTTTGTTTATCCTTGCTCTCTTTGTTTGAAGAATGCCATCAGGATCCTGGAAATGTATAAACTACTCCTCATTGTGGACACTCAAGAGCCATGTCGATGTTTATAATACTCTGTTTATTATACGTCAATATGTACGATAAGAAATATAGTAAATTAAATAATATACATCTGCAATTAACGAACAAACAATATCAATTGTTTATTTTTTGTAGTAGTGGTTAATTTGCTGTTAATATTTTATCACACAACGAAAAAAAGATTTCTTGATATTAAAATAACATTTTTTTCCAATCGATTTAGGCGAGTATGAAAATTTTGCGTTGGCGAAGTCAAATTACTCTTTCTTATAAGCGCAGACCAAATAAGGCTCGAGTCCGGGCTTGGGCATTTTTCTTACTATTTTTTTTTTTTGATCAAAAAATTAATCTTTAAATAAAAAAAATATTTAATTGAGAATTTTTTCTTGAGCTCAAAAAAATAATTAAATAAATTTTCAACAAAAAAAAAATTTTTTTTAGTAAATTTCCGACTTGTTAAATCCTACTGTTGAAAATAGTGCAAAGTCCGACACAAAGTATAGCATAGTGTATATATATATATAGTGTATATATATATATATATATATATATATATATATATATATATATATATATATATATATATATATATATATATATATATATATATATATATATATATATATAGCCGTAAAGCCCTCTATACCGTCTATCGAACGGGGGTAGTACTCAACACCTTCACGCTTTACCCTCGCTCCTACATATTTCCACCCCATCGCACTTGATTCCGGGTGACCGAACCTCATTCATCACTTCCTGTGTAACTTTCACCTTTGATCCTAAAGGTTTCTCGTCGATTAATTACAAGGACGTGGAATTAATACCGTGCGGCTGTTGGTGAATTATTTCTAAAGGTTTCATTCAAAAATCATTATTTTTCCTGCACATTGTAATGTAATTGAAATAAAAATTAAAAATTCTATCAATAAGCGCGCTGTTTTATCATGTAATTAATAATTACAATACACATAATAAAACAGGGAGTTATTTTATCAAAATTTAATTAGTTTTACAACCCGCTATTTCATTTTAATTGAACTTTTGATGGATTATGAATTTTTAATTGGTATTTTGTAATCAAAAAAGCTCGTTGCATGTGTAATGTAGTAATTATCGACTGTTGGAGTATTGTGAAAAAAAAAAAAAAATAAATAAATAAATAAAAACAAGAGGAAAAAATGTGTATAAAAGTAAAACAAAGTTATCACAAACTCTTTATCGTTAAAGTAGCGTGAAATGGCCAGTTAATTTAATTGTACAAAAAGAAAAACGCCTGAGAACAAATTCCTTAAAGTTTGTTTCGTTCTTACACACATTTCTCTCTCTTGCACTTGATTGTTACTGAAGGAAACAAGAAAACAACTAACTCTTTTTTATATATATTCTACGAAAGCGAAACCCAAAAGCAACAATAGCATCTGTTTCTATTTTTTTCTTTATTTTTCTCAATAATAATCCGACATATCTCTTTCTTTTATTGCTCTTATGGATTATTATCATTATTGTTATTATTTACCCACACTCTGGATCAATAATTATTCTTAAAAAAATAATCGGACAGACTTGTACATTGAGGAGTATTATAAGACCGTTAAAAGGCATAAGAATGTTACAACTTATAAGTAAAAAATAAAAAGGAAGCCTTTTTTTAATCACTAATGTGTATAATACACTTGTAGTTATTATAATAATAACCGGGAATTAAAGTAAGAAAGATTAGAAAGGTGTGTGTGTGTGTGTGTGTGTGTGTGTGTGTGTGTGTGTGTGTGTGTGTGTGTTGTGAGTATAAAAGTTTTTATTCTGTACCGTATACATTCATACATTAATACATAATGATAATTTAAGTGTATAATAAGATGAGAGAACAAATTACCCGAGCAATTTATACCAGACAACGTAAAACTTTCACGCTTAGCTAAATTTACCAACGAGAAACTCCCAGAAATAAACATTTATTTGTGTCAGTTATCATAATAAATAATAATAAACGCGTAACGAGACTCAATTGCCAAATCCACTTGCCAACAATTACTCCCAATTCTCTAATAAAACTAAGTCCAATTATTATTTATTTCCTCCTTTGATACTTAATACACGTCAGCAATATTTATTCTCCGGCATTAACAATTGTCTAAGTAATTAAAATTTTTTGCCAAATAGCTCCACGATTTATTATATATTATTTTATTTATAGACCCATTATGTTAAATACAACACTGCAGGCGTTGGAACGAGATTACAGTCTTGTAAACATACATATTTAAATAAATTAATCCGTTATATGAGTTAGAATTCAATTTAAATATAATAGACCCACTAATTTACCGTTTTATTATATAATTCATGCTTTAATATACTTTGTACTATAGCGAATTTTCCCGCGGCGGATCTTTACAAGACTTGCCAACATTTTTCGAGGAACCGACTACAAAATTAGCGGTGAAAAAAATGTTGGCAGCTCTGTTTTAGTATGAACGGAAGCGCTTACTCAAATCACTCAACTTAATATATCAATAGAGGTATTTATTTACACATAAACCCCTCAATAGCCACTAGTTTATTTATTTATAAGAATATTAACATTAAATGTTTGCGTTTTATTTAAAAATAATGATTCTATGACCTGGATCGAATGTTTATTCAGTTATACTATCTCTTTGACGTCTGTTGGTACACATAAATTTATTATTATTATTATTATTATTATTATTATTATTATTATTATTATTATTATTGTTATTATCATGTCTATATATCACAAAATCCATCAAGATCTGTATATCTATTTAGTCACGTAACTAAACAAATATTTGATCAGCTTTTGTGTAAACATCACACACTTCACATATATCTTATGTGTGTGTATATTTCCTAAATTATTCACGTGTGAGTATTCTAATAAATTTTACAATCCGGCTACTGTTTCTCGGTAATTTGTCCGTTTTTCTATAAAATGAATTCCTCTAATTAATTTAACGTGGTTACTTAATCAAATAGAAGTTAATAGTGGAAATTGTTAGTCATAAGACATAACTCGGTAGTTTAAAGGCAAATTCGATGCTCCTGTGACTAAATACAGAGATTAAACGTCGATATATAGCCCGAGTTTCCTTCGCAGAGATTACACTGGAATAATTGAAATAGAGAGGCAAGTACGTGATTAAATTCCGAGTCTGGCTCAATAACCAGACGTGTAAAAAATAAATATTTCAAGCTGCATTCCGAGTAGCTTTATCTTGTATTTAAATAAATATCTTGTTATTTACGGCCATTAACGCAAATGTGTTTTTAATAACAACTGTATATTTTTTAAATGTCTTTTCTTTTAAATAAATTTAAAAATACCCTAACGGGAAATAGGTTGTTTAATTACGAATTAGGAAAGGTAATAAGGGACAGATTTTGAGGTAAATAAGGGAACAATGAGCCAGACCGTAATGTCTCTTTGGCTTTAGATAAAATATTTTTGGCTGGGTTATCTTTCACCTGTATTTACTCAGACTTGCTGTCTTTGTCCTCTCTCTTTAAGGACTATTTTGTACATTATTTTTATCCGTCAAAATCTAATCACGGGACAAAATTCTATGCCAGGTAATTTTTTTAAAGTACACGACAAGAGATGTAAAATAAAACCGAAGAAGATACTCATCGTCTATTGATGTATCTTCTTCGGGTGTGACGAATTTAAAATTACTCCCCGGAACTAAAATCCTTGACAATAAAAAAAATTTTTTTTAAGTTATTTAAAAGATAAAATAATAAATGATATATTTGTTCTTACTTTAACTTTAATTTATAAGTAATTTTACCTGGAAAATTCTTCTACCCATAAGTGCTGTCAATTATCACGGAAAAAAATGTAAGCAATATTATATCGCATTGAGCAATTAGGTGAATTGAAATACTTAGAAATATGGAGGTAAAAAAGAAAAATAAAAAATGAGTCATTAATTTTTATTGCTAGACGAGAACATAATCATAAAATTAATATATAAACATTGTTTTTTTTTTTTTTTTATCGGTCTATCTACAAACGTGAAAAAATAATATACCTTCTTCTTAAATGTGTGTCCGTTTATTACCACTGATGATAATATTTAAATTTCCAACTTTTACGATGTACCTGCACGTTATTTATAAATTTTTTTAAATAAAAATATTTGACTAATACAGTATGATTTTTTTAAGTATTTATTTTTAAATCCTCAATATGCTTAATCAACGGTTTATTTTATTTTATTTTATTTTACTAAGACAAGATAAACCCCGGTGATTTTTATTTGCATATTAAATAACATAAACACCGTTGATGTAGAAAGCATTTAAAAATTAATAATAGAAGTAAATCTTATGGAGGATTTTTATTGTTAATCTAACCGGTGTGATAAAATCTACAATCATGCTAGGTGGACATCAACATTAAATATAAATAAAATTATCTATAACTTTCATTATCGTCTTGTAATAATAAATATAAGTATTTAGAATCCACATAACTTCGTTTTTATCTTTCGAGATATGAATTTTATTTGATATATATTTTGTTTGTACTTTAATGATTTATCACTGAAATAATAATAATAATAATAATAATAATAATAATAATAATAATAATAAACTTATATATTTTCAGAAGTAATTATTCATAAATGTTTTATTATTTTATTTGCTTATTATCAATATTTATTACTTGCAATTTAAATTATTTTTTTTTTTAATATTTTAATTTTAATTTCCCGCCATTATTTTTTCAAAATTAATAACAAATTATAAAACTTTTATAAAAATTATAAAATTGGAGTCAAAAAAATTTTTTTTTAATTAATAGTAATTTTTTTTAAAATATTTTTACCCGCTTTTTAAAAAAAAAAAATTAGACAGAAAAAAAAAAGCAATTAATTTCTATAAAAAAATCATCAGCACTCCAAAAATGTTATCAATAATTAAAAATCCCCTCCAGCGATATTTAATTAATAAAACCCCGAGAAATGTCACGAGAATGGTTCTTAAAAAATATGTTAAACTAAAAAGCAATAAAACAAAGTAAGTGAAATGATAGTACATACTGGGTGACGTGCAGCAGCTGCCGCAGCCACAGCTGCTGCATTAATACCAGCACTGGGGTACATCCTCCACTTTCCACCTTCTCTTTTATCACTTTAAATTACCGCCAAGGTCTCTTACTTTCTTAAGACAATGCTTAAGCCTCGATACGTCAGCACACTATCCACTACAACTATTCCTATGAAGCTTCTCTTACAACAACAATAATTAAATTATCAACTCCAATTATCAAATCCACAAAAATTTTAATCACTTGTCACTTTTGCCACATCTCACCACTTTATTCCATATTAATTCACTTCACTTATTAATATCAATTAACATCAATTATCACCTTAGAACAAATACTACCATATCTTGACCGTTTAATTAACAAAATGTTAAAACACGAGGCACGAAGCTGCTCTCCCGGCGGATCGGTGTAAACTAATTCAAATGGCGGCGAATTGGCGGGTGCTCAGGGGAACGTTTTCTCCCTACTCTCAGTACCACTAGCGCCCTCTCTGAGACCACGTGGTCTTGTTCTTATCTTTGTTTAGCCAAGGAAGAAATAATTATCTCTTTCTTTATCTATTCTTCACAGTTTACTTATAAAACATTCAGTCTACAAATATATACTCATCACATATGTGAAAAAATATATACATATATATTTTCTAGTGACTAAAATTCAACGGAACTCTTTCATTCCATTCCTTTCCATTCCCCTTAACGTACACAATCTTCTTTAGCTTTGACTCAACTCTTTACTTCTCAGCTCACATACTTGTCGTTCCTCACACTCTGAAAGGCCAAGTAAAGTGCAGAGTACCAAGTAATATAACAGTAGTATGTACACAGACTTGTACACAGATATCAGCACATATGAACACACACGGTTTAGTTGTCGGTCGCCGGTCGTCGGTTATAAAACTTTTTTTTAAGAGGATAAGTACTTAGATTTTGCTCTATCTCATACTTACGTGCTCGACATGTAATGCTTTTCAGCTCATCTTGTCTTTTTGCCATTACATTATACATTATATACGACTTAAATGATAATAAATATAACAGAGCCAAAAAATATTTTTCGTGTAATTGACGCTTGATAAATTTTTTCACAAGTTTAATCATTAATTAAATATATTTTTAATTTTTTTTTTTTTTTTCGTATTACTGTAATTATCTATAATTACACTGGCTTACGAGCCCGAGCTGGTCCGGAGAAGCTGGTCAGATAGAATGAGAATGTAAGAAGAAAAGAATGAGATAAGAAGATAAAAAAGAGGACTTAAGTTTAAGTTATTTGTAATTAGATAAAAAAAATAATTAACTAATGATGATGGACGGCGTTAATAATGCCGTTGTTGACTGGGATTTAAAAATTTTTTAATGATACCTTTGTTGCAAGAGATTGATGATAGTAATCGCGATAAAAAATTATAGGAACATAATAAATAGTTTATTATTATCGAGGAGTTTTATTTTTTTTTGGTCTTAGCTCGTTTAAAATAAATTGTTTAGAGGAGTTTAAATTAAAATTAAAATGTTATGTCTAATAATGTTTAATCGAAAAAAAAAAAAAAAAATGAAATAAAATGAATTCTAATAATGTGCTTTGGAGCTTGACCAGTGTAGGGCGTGAAGGTTCACGGTACGTTGATTGCAGTAATAGTCGCGGTCGCAGTTGTTGGCTAGCCGCTCGCGGTGTACGCGCGCGGCAAACGTACGTAACTTTATAGCATTTAATCACGTCTAGTTGGGTGCTCTGTACTTGCTCTGTATGTATGTATGCTGGTACTAATGTACTGATATAATATATATGTAGTCGGTACTCACTGCTCAGTACAACTCTGATAATGGTGAGTAGCAACCGTGTGTTGGCAGGCCAATGAAAACACTCGCAAATAGCCCTGGATTAGAAACGCGGCCGGGCATAATTGACCTGGTGAAAAGTCGAGAGAACCCATTAACTTCAAAGTCATGGATTATGTTTTATGTTATTTAATGGATAAATATAAATGTTTGTGTTGCTGCTTTTATTTATTTAATTATAATTTTATTTAATTAAATTCAGACCGTTGTATATTTTAATTATTTATATTCAAAGCGACAAAGAATTAAATTGTTTTATTTTACTGACTTTGAAATAAATTTTATAATTAAGAAATTTTTCTTAATTTCAATAAATTTTAATTGATGGAAAAAATTTATTTATTAATTTAATACGAATAAAAATTAATTGAAATAATTTTAGTAAAAATTTTAGTGATTAAATAAATGTAGAGAACATTTTAAAATTTATGCATTAAACAAAAAATATTTCTTTTGAAAATAAATTTCAAACCGTATAATGTACATAAATAATTTATTGGACAATGAATAAAAGTAACTTATTATCAAAAACAACAAAGAACTGTAAATGTAGTGAATAGTATGAATGATAAAAAAAAAAATATATATATATATATATATATATATATATATATATATATATATATATATATATATATATATATATTTTTTTTTTTTTTTTTGTTGTATCACGCTTAATATAAACATATATGTTTACTGAAACAGTTAACACATATTAAACGGACACATGGATTGAAACGCGGTGTAGTATAAATATAAATACAAATATAACATTGATGTAAATTAAAACATAAATACGTTGTATATCGGCATCAATTGTACGGCTGTTATGTGTGTTTATATGTATATGAGTACGATGTATATTTATAAATTTATATGCCAGCGAAAACGCTAAAATACAGAATACAACATATAAAAGCGCAAACTTTGTAAATATAATTATTGATACTATTGTTATTATTATTATTTTTGTATAAAAGTATTTAACTATGTGCGAGCTGGCATTTATTTGTTAATTGCATAATTCTTGCCAAACATAGTTACAAATTGGCAGGGTCATCAATCGGACTAGCCGGTCCACTCAATCGACATTTGCTGACGTGGATATTTTTCAATGTAAACCGTTTTTCATCAACACATTTTTCGCACACATAGAAAAACTATATATAATAGTGGGTGTATAAACCAAAACGAATGACATGACAATCGATTCCATCGGTGACATCACCGGAAGTCAATACTGCGTAGAATTGTACCGCGTTGCCAAAATAATCTTTCAACTGGATGAATCGGTGGTGGAAAAAAATCTATACTCTGTTCTCTACTTGACACTTTTCCTACCCCTTCTGGTGTGTATATAGATACACAGCTATCTATGTTAAAGTTAAAATGTACATGTACGACTACACTTTTGATAATTCCCCTCATGCTTGCGTTCAATTGTGTAAACCACTTTGCCCTCGTTTATCGCCGTTCCATCTGTCACGTCCGATATATATTGGATATTATCACTATTTCCATCTCCACCGGGTAAATTACACTTTAAATTAACATTTTAAATAATTCCATTTAATAAGAACTGTAAAAAATATAATTAAACAATAATACACGCATGGATTTAATCGTTATAAATATTTATTGAAAAAAAAAAAAAAAAAAAAAACATTTTTCTTTTTTTTTTAAAACTAAGCACTTGCTCTAGTAGCAGTTGCGACATTAAATGGAATTAAATAGTTTATCAGCTAACACGATAGTTAAATTGATAAGTTAAAAAAAATGTAATCTATTTGAAATTATAATTTTAGTTACAAGTATCGAGCATTTTATTTTTTTATCTGTTTGAATAAAAATGAATACATATTGTGTAAATTTAGTGTCGCTAGCTATGTGTGTACATAATACATATATTAAACATATACCTATTAGTGAAAAAATAATTTCGCTGATATGATTAAAAAAAAATAACACTTTTGAGTTTTTAAATTTTGGCGTTGAGAAATATGTCTCACTGATGCGAAAATGCTGCAAAAAGTCTCTGCCTACACATGTATGTTTATATAAAATAATAAAACAAGATGACGTCAAAAAGCGAGCTTAAAAAGCTCCTCAACGAGGGAACATTCGTAGCGTGTCAAAAGTCTCTTATTCTTTTTACATTATACACTAATGATAACATATACATGTGAAGTTTTTTTCCGCAATATTTTCTCTAAAAAGACATTATGCATCTATAAATAAAAAAAAATTCTAAGCGCAAATTAAATTATTTAATTTAAAAGATATTGGACAGAAGTAAAATAATGATATTGATGTGAATTAATCAATAATCTATAACAATTTAATAACAAAAAGATTTGACTTGCCAGTGAAATGTACTTTTAAAAGTACAATCCGTACAATAATGTATACTTTATAGTGTGCAGCGAAAAAGAGTAAAGAAATAAAAATAAGTCAAGTATAATCTCGAAGAAAGCAGAGTAAGATAAGATGAGGACGGGTTCACTGCTGGAGGATAAGGAGCTTGAGGAAGATAAAAGATAAAAAGTAAATTTAAAGAAAGGTCTCGAAATGCTCGTCGACCTTATACTGATTTCCTTGGCTCTTAATATGACCGGTTTTTTAAAAATGTTTTTTTTTTTTTTTTTTTTTTTTTATTTTAATTTTTTTTTCATCGTCTCGATCTATCTTCCCCGTAGCGGGTTCGAGTTCGGGATAAAAAACATCACCTCATCCTCATCCCCTTAAAAGTTTACTCTTCTTCAGGTCTCGACAACAAAACCCTCTTTCTCTCTCTCTCTCTCTCTCTCTCTCTCTCTCTCTCTCTCTCTCTCTCTCTCTCTTTCTCTCTGGATATAAGCTTGGAGCTTGTAGCTGGCATTGGTATTATATTGGGGACAGAGATAGAGGATATAATAGCAGCCCGTCGGACGAGTTGTAATAGAGTGTAGTCATGAAAGAGTGAGTGAGTACATAGCGAGAAGCTCAATAGTATTTGAGAACCGTTAGAACCCCAGTGGTAACCACCCATAACAGCCCCTGGTTGCCTGAAGGTTCTACTTGATTGCCAAGGTATCTTAACCTCGACTCAAGCTACAACCACCACTGGCACACTGTCTTCTATGGTGTTTAGTGTCTACATGAGGATCACTGTTAGTAAGAGTATGCACTGGATGAAAAGTCCGCGCGGACTCGAGACCGCGACTCGCGTTTATATTTAAGAACCTATAAGAGTTGCCGGCTGCTCGATCCAGCCAACAACCGTCCTGATAAAACAACACCCACGCCCAGCCGGAAGAAAGAGGCGTATCGAGTATTAAAAAAACTCGAATCCAATTCTTGGCAACAACAATTCTACGCCAATCGCAGCCCGACTTTGAGCTTTTATTTTCGAAATTTACCGACCAACACATCTTCAGCTGAGTGAATGTCACGCAAACACATATAGAAGAGCCCTCTTTTGACGTCGAGCCGTCAAGTCCGCGCGGACTCTTACGCAAAGCATTATTATTATACTTTATATACGAACAACCCCACTGAGAACTGAGAACAGAGTCAGTGCCATGCCGAGTGTCCTGAAAATAGGTATATAGGTACATCCAACATACACAAAAAATCCAAAAAGAAGGACATTATTGTAGTCCCTGGTCTCTGGTTCACTTTGCCATCCTCTGAACACACTTTCTAGGGCTTGAATTTTGTTTCTATTTCTATTTCCACCCTATTCTACAGACAGTTCACTCTTTCTACAGTTTTTTCCTCCACTTGCTATAAAAAAACGCGAATTTCCCCGTATATTTGAAGTGCGCGCTAAATTTCTCGACTCTGATTCGCTGTTCAAGAGGAAAATGTCCGCGCACCTTTAAAGAAGGCGTCATCTAACCTTTAAACAGAGTCTCTGTGTTAAATGAAAGATATATGGCTTAAATATGATAAGTATGGAGAGTAGAAATAAAAAATAAATTTTTCTATGCTGTATGAAAGCGTTAGACGACTTTATAGGGCCTAGTCTGAGTAGTTGGGCGGCCGACAATTAATGCTGTCGATAAGCTTGCCATTTTGGTCGTTCGCGGCGCCATTTCCTTGACTAATATTCTCCGAGCGGTTAATGCTGGTTAAATACCCATTAAAGATTCAAATCGCAATCACATAAGCAAACGCTCGATTATCTTGCTTTTGTATCTCGAATTATAATCACAAAGCCTGGGAATTACCTTTTTTTTATTATTTTAACGTCTCATTATATTGAAAAGTATTTTATTTTATTTTATTTATCTTTGGATCTAGATATTTCTATTTATGATCATCGCGGCTAATCTGTATGAGTTAGTTTTACCTCCTGCTAGGCGAGTAATAACAATCCATCGAGGAATTCGTCGACCAGACCCTGATAGACGGATAGGAGAGCTTACAACGGATAATTAAAATGTTGATGAGTCACCGGGTAGTGACAGCGTATGAAGCCGCATCAACTAAATATGAGTATTCATTTTCTTGCCGGCAAAGACGCATCGAGTAAAAGCCCTAGTTATTATACTTTTTTTTTTTTTTTTTTTTTTTTTTTAAATATATATATATGTATGGCGCAATGTGTAATGCAATATAAAGCTGCGGTTGTTGGGCTTTATGTTCTCTTAGAGTTTCGGTAAGACGGAGTTTAACGTCAGGTGGCAATTATCGTATGCTTGACAACGCTCGACTATAATACCTCGTGAATCTTCTCGGAAATTCATTTAACGCCTCTACTTTTTTATTTTTTCATCACACTAACTAAACATAAGTAAAGTGTGACTGTATATTTTTGTTGACACATTAATATTCTTGAGCTAATAGCCTCCATATGCTGTTTCCGGTTTCTAAAAATTATTTTACTGAATTACTTTGTACATAACATTGTTATTTAAAGTACCTTTTTTTTTTTTTTTTTTTTTTTTTTGAATAAATATACCAATATTTCTGTCTAAATAATAAATTCGAGGTAATATGGTCATGTCTCTGGAATTTTTAATAAATTAAAATTATTTATAGCGCTTTTTTAAATCCTGTAGAATAATTCAGAATATCCCAAGCGTCACAAAAAAAAATGTTGACTTTTTGGTAGATTTAGTTAGTAAAACCAATGATTTCTTGATTTTTGAAAATTTTCAATTTTTTTAGCGGGAAGTTAAAAATTTGTGCCGCTTGGAATATAAATATTTCATATTTTTAAATAAATTCATTTTTCTTAGCCGTTAGAGGCGCTAAATATGTTCACAAAAATAAGATAAGTTATCGACTGAACTATTTTTAAATGAAAAATAGAGATCTATAATTCAGCTGCCCAATTTCGAAACACAGTAAGTGAGAATTTTAAGATTAATAATTACTAGAGTCAAATTTTTGATATCTCCAATATTTATCCTAAATTAATAATAATAAAAATAATATTTATAGATTTTTATTCACCAGACATTTTATTAAATTTTAGCAACATTACAGTTAATTTAATAAACACGTGTACAAGCGTGTTACAATGATTAATTGTCAACCAACTATTGGTCGATCGATTAATTACTTATTTAATTAATTAATAAAAAGTAAATAATTATATAAATCAATCCATAACCATCATTACAAGCAAGTTATGTCTTACATTATCAATTAATATTAATATTAGTGATATTGTTTAAATAAATTCAATTACTGCGGTGGTATATTTGGATCAGTGAAAAATTTAGTAGCGTTGGGAAAACGCAGAGGGTCTGGAAAATCAGGCGTCTCGTATCTCCGCGGATTAAGACTCTCGCGAATCGCTTCGCCAAATGCGCGTCTTACTGTCGGTTCGGCAATCAGAGCTGAGATTGCACCGTCGACTTCCTCGGAGCCGGCGCGACCAATGCTCTCCCTCACCAGACGCTCCATCGAGGCTGTTACCACGGAATTGCTGTTGCTCGACGGGCTGACGAGCAATGAGGGCTTCTGCTGCTCGACTATTTTGCGGCGTTTGCTGGGCATGGTCGCGAGGTACGCGTCACTCAATGTCGTCACGTTGTTGTCTGATAGACCCAACGCTAATTGTCTACGTTGTCGGACTCCGTCTCGAGCAATTATTGGTACCCAGTCCTTGGGATAAAAAAATAAAATAAAATATTAGATCTATAATTATAATTAAAATTTTATATTTCAAGTCTTAATTATTTAAAAAAAAAAAAAAAAAAAAAAAAAATACTTACGGGTAATAAATTAGTGTGACTTGGGAATGTGGAAGGAACTTCTTCATTATCTAAAAGCGTGTCTGTTGGTTGTTCGTTTGAGGATACGTCGATATCCATCGGCTGAAAAAAAAAAAAAAAAAAAAATTAATTATTAATAACAGCCGGTAATCTATTTTGCATTCGAAAATTTAAAGATATAAGCTCATTCTGACATTACACTCATCAAGACCTTTCATTTAAGTACCCACATCAATTTTTCATATATTTATATATATATATATATATATGTATATATGAAAAATATATGAAAAATTGATGTGGGTACTCAAATGAAAGCTCTTGATGTGTGTAACATCAGGATGAGCTTATATCTTAAAAATCATCAATCCGATAAAATAAATTTTTTAAATAATAACAATAATAACATACTTCAGATGATGATTGTGTTTCATTGAGTGCAGATGAAGTTGCAGCCATTGGATTAAATTCAAAACGATAAACAAGCATTGGAGCAATATCTGATTGCGATGGTAACGCTGCTGTACGTATATATTTAGTGAATAAATTATCTATTGTTTGAAAAATAAATTCACGTAACAATCTTGGGAAATTTTGCGTAACTTTTCTCTAAAAACAAAAAAAAAATAATAATTAGTTATTTATAAATTTATAATTAATAACACTTTTTTTTTTTTTTTTTTTTTTTTTTATAAAACTTACAGAAAATCGTGATTTCATTTTTAATAAATCAATATCACGAGGCAATGTATAGCGCAATACACCGCCCAAGTCACTGCAAAATTCATTTAACAGTCGAAGAATTGTCTCAACAGTATCATCAGCTGAAAAAAAAAAAAAAAAAATTAATTTACTTAAATAAATTAAAATTGAAAGGAAAATAATTACCGTTGCTAAAAATAGCTTCGATGATAGATTTAACACGTTTGCGAATTAAACTCTCGACAGTCCGTCTTAAATCTACTACTCTGTGGCGCAAACAGACGATAGTGACACGAGTCATGCTAAAGACTTCGTCTAGAATGTTGTCGATTTCCGGAAAGACGTCCTCGATAACAGCATCAGGAATTTCAGATTCTTCACGGCTCTGGTAGTGAGCACGCAGCTTTTCTTGCAATTCTTGAATTACACTTCTCAGAGAAGTTGTGTCGCCGTTTAAGATATTTATCCACGAATGCATTGGTATTTTTCCCTGGATTTATAAAAAAATCATTATTTAATTTAATTACAAATTAATTATAAAAATAAATAATAATAATAATAATAATAATAATAATAATAATAATAATAATAATAATTATAATAATTACCAAAACGCCGTAAATAATGTAAAAGAGTACTTGAGATCTTCTAACAGTTGATAAAACATTATCAGGCATGATATTAATTCCCCGACCCAGCAACACTGAATTAAATGACAATGGTCGATCGTCACTGCTCATTCTAAATTAAAAATTAAAATAATCCATTAATTTATTAATTATTAATATTTAAAAAAAAAATAATTTTAATATTAAAAAATGAAACTCACATTGCAGCATTGATAAGACTGTCAGTAAGTGGAGTGTTATTAAAAATATTATCAGGATCAAGAACTCCAGCGAGAGTGGTCAGCCGAGTCCTAGCAGAAGATCCAGCAGAAGACTGACTGGGTTGAGTTCCATCAGCGACTCCCTGTCCAGTTTGCGTGGAGGCCACAGTGCTGTTAGTCGAAGCCTGGCTACGTCTAACATGATGTGAGTTGCAAGGTAAGAAAGGATCAAAGTCAACATTGGTCGAGGAAGCAAGTCCAACTCCAAGACCAAGAGCTTGAGCGTGTTGAATGACATGAGTGCGAGGAGTCGTGCGAGTTTGAGTCGAGGTCGTGGGGTGAGTTTCCGTGCTCCCACGAGTTTGTGAGCTCTGTCCCGAAGGGGTTGTTTCTCCGACAGTAACAGCGACTCCCCGATGACGAAGACACCCCGGAGGAGTTCCAGTTCCTGGAGTGGTGCTGGGTACCGACTGAGTCACAGGGATAGACGAAGAAGTCACGTTGGTCTGGGCCATGTACCCAGCAACAGCTTGCATCACATTGCGGATAATGTCCGGCAATGGTGGAGGGAAAGCTCCAGGGAAAACTCCAGCGTTGCCACTGGTGCCAGTGGTGGTGCTTCCATTAGTCATGTTGCTGTTGTTGCTGTTGTTATTGTTTGCCATGCTGGCATTATTATTATTATTATTATTATTATTATTATTATTATTATTATTATTATTATTATTATTATTATTATTGTTGTTGTTGTTACTGCTGCTGCTGTTCTGGTTTTGATCTCCAGTAGAGAAGGTCCATACTCTTGGAGCCTGAGGCCCCATTTCCATGACGACCTCGACGTTGTTCGAGAAATTGAACATCGAGCTAAGCGAATCAGCGGCAGCTGCTGCGACCGCTGCAGCGGGATTTGTTTCCGCTGGACGTTCTGCCGACGAAGGAGGCGTTGGAGTGTCACCACTGGTGGTGGTTGGCTCGGCCCTGAGAGTAGAATTCGATGAAGAATTAGTGGTACTGGTGGTGACATTGGTGGTGCTGGTGGTACTAGCAGCGTCGCTGTCGGAATTAGGGTCCTGGCCGTGAAGATTAATGTGAGCCTCGAGCTGGATAGGCAAGCCGGCTTGCAGGATTGCCGACGGCGGGATGGTGATCGGTGTGCAACGCAAGGTCCGCGGTGCTGGTTGCTGCATATTGACATTCAGATTGCTGAGTGCGTGCTCGGCATGAGATAGAAAGTGAAAGCACTCGGTGACGCCGTCTAATACGCGCTGATTTTCCTCGGAAGAGCTGGCCTCGGATGTTGAACTCTGGAGAAGACGATCGCGGATGTAAGGGCGGAGACGGTCTTGGGTGGTGAGAAGCTTGTCGAGAAGCTCCGCTAGGTCACGAGGAATCAGAGCGTCCGATTGGGCTCCGCTGGTAGAGCTTGACTCGGTGGACGCTGATGGAGTTGAGGTCGACGCGCTTGGAGTCGGGGTCGGAGGCTTTGATTCAGTAGCTGCTGACTCGGATGACGAGCTTTCTGCTGCTGGCTCTTGTTGAGCTTGTGAAGGAGTCTGGGAAGTCGAGGGTGCACTTTCGGAGTCTGTTGAGCTTGATGAGTTGTCCAGGCGGTCTATTATGCGGTTCGCTTGCTCCAGCATACGCCGAATCACTGACACGTGACCGTTGGTTATCGAAGTGTTCAGTTGGGGAATTGGTAATTCTAAAATTTAAATAAAAATTTTATTGATATGAAAATTATACTGATAGGAGACATCTGAAAATTTTTAGAATTTTTATATTAAATTAATTGTGACTTTTTTATATAAAAATTGTGAGAAAAAAAATATTTTTTCAAATGTTAATTTTTTTTTTAATAAAAAATCTTAAAAATTTTCAGATGACTAATTTAAATTTGGTATTTAGTATCATAAAATAATTAAGTCATACCATAACCTTCTAGAACATCAGCAGGGAATGAAACTGAGCTAACGTACATGGGATTTCCGTGAAACTGAGCTTGACGGTAGTGTATCCGAGGCATTGGCGGCCATTCACCGCCCGGGATTGTATTCTGGGTCTGGTTCTGGTTACTGTTGCTGCTGCGTTGGCTGAGCGATGGTGGGGCTCGTTGAACCAGATGTATAACTTTTCCATTGACATCTAGGCCAACATAAATAAATACAATTTAATATTTATTTACTTCTAAATTATTTAATTTAAAAAAAAAAAAAAAAAAAAAAAAAAAAAAAAAAAAACAATATTAAATTTATTGACGTACCGTATTCGTTGAGTAATTTCTCATCTTGCAGAACTCGCCCGCAGTAAATAAGTCTTTGAAGAGTGTCGGGAATGTTTACAGTCTCAGCAATATGTTCTTTAAACTGCTTTACTGTTATCTGGTTTTAAAAAATAAAAATATTTTTATTTTAAATGATTAAAAATAAAAATAAAAAACTAAAACTAAAAAAATTTATCAAACAAACGAGAAAATAAATATTAATTAACTTACATCATCATCAACTGAAAATGTATGATTTTGTGAATCTAACGTCTTAACAGTTAGATCAATCATGGTGATAGTTACACAATATTGAACAATAGTTCAATACACTTTATTAATTACAAATATATTACTTTGTCTGGTTCTAGATCAAACTGCGTTGTACGAGATTTTATCTATCTATTTAGACAAATATATGTATTGATGTGAAACTATATGTATATATGACTATATTAGTTTTTTTATAACTTGACTGAAGAAATCGATATTTTAGTGTTACATTAAAAAACGAACATTTAGGTACTAAAACAAAGAAATATTAAATAAAAACCAGAGGGTTTGATGGTTACGGTATTATGTGTACGTAAATCTATTCCGGATAACTAATTGCTCACGTATGTATTATAAATGGACAAATTAATCACCACAATTTATGACACACAATTTCGTTACCCAGAATTCATTTTTTTTTTACGTGAGAAAATATTCCACAATGGCGTTTACACTCTAGCCAACTAGAAAAATTAATATCACTAGATTTCTGTCTAGTTATATTTTTATTTTAAATTGGTAAAGCGACGATCTAGTACTTTTATGGTTAAGTAAAATTTTATTTTATCAACAAGGTTTTTATTTTTTGATTTTGTTCTTTTGCGCATCCAGTTTGCTCCAATTTTGGCGATTTAATTTTAATTAATTAATTTTGAAGAAATAATTCAATGTATTCCAGAAAAACAATTTAATTATATAGGTGAATTGATGCAATAATAAATATAATATATGTTGTTTTTTTTTTTCAATGCAAATTTATTTATTTTAGAAAGCAAATTGATCAAAATTTATGACATTAAATTTAGCTGTCACTTCACAATTGTTTTAATTTTTTTTAACAATTAAATTATAGCAAAAAAAAAAATTATTAAAAAAATGGAGTTGTATAATTTTAATAAATTAAAAATGCAATTAGAAATTTGAGGTTTAATTTGCATGCCAATTAAATTTCGTCAGCAATATCAGTGGAATTGAAACTGGTCCTGGCAGTAGCAGCTGCAGCTGTGACAACAGCCACCATGGCCGCAGCTATTTATTTATATAAATAATAAAATATATATTGTTTTTTTAGATGCCAATTTATTTATTCTCACAAATATTTGCTTACATGATGGATAATTTAGAAAGTTTCAAGAAGAATATAATTATTGTTGAATTAAACTTAAAAGTCATTTAAATCTATTTAATAATTTTGATAATTGAATTTCGTTATTAAAAATTAATCAATTCTTTCTGCAATTACGCAAAAAAAAAATCAAATCCAAATACGTCAGCCTATGTCAAAACCATTAGCCTGAGAATCAAAAAGATTTATCAGACTTTTAACCATTGAAAACTGTGATTGGTTTATAAGCCATTAGAAATTTAAGAAATTTAAGGTTTGACTCTAATGTCAATTGTAATTGTGCTCAAGCTCGCCGACATCGCTACCGCTGATGCTTTGATGGAATTTACTTGAGCTGTGAGAAGATTCGACGTGGGAAGATGATTTGTGAGAAGATTGACTATGGTTTTGAACAGATGAATGAGATTGGCTTACTGAAGATGAGCTTTCTTGATGGCGGTTTACTTCAACTTTCGATTGTTTCTCAACTTTTTTATTATATCCAAAATCCAAGTTCCATAAACCCTGTTTAAAATGGGAATTACTCTCAGATGATTCACTGTGGTGGGATTTTTCTTCTGAATTCAACATCTCTTTGGTAACTTGTATTTGTCCGGTCGAGTCGTGTCCAATTGCATGATGCCCAACTGCACCAATTGAGGAATGTTCATTGCCATGGCTAAGACTCAAAGATCCTTCACTGATTGATTTCTTTGGTGAGTTTTGGTTATTAACGCCCACTTTGATGTTGGAGGTATGTTCATCTTCATTTACAACGGCTAACGAGTTCTTATTGTCAGTCACAGATGATCTTACGTCAATTAATTCTCCCTCTGAGCTTTTTCTGTTAACATTTAGCTGTCTGTTAGAATTATATTCAATTTTATTATGACCATCATGTCCTATTGGCTTTTCAAACCCAAAAAGAATTTCTCCTGCTTTGTGGAATCCAAAAATTTGGTTGAGCCCACTACCTTCAGAATCTCTTCCTGTACCGAATTGTACTTGGCTTTGAAATTGATTTTGTTCAAGTTGTGATTGACCTCTTACAGAACCATGCTCAGAATTTATTTTTGAATTCTGATTCAGAATGTTGTGTACATTTTCACCATCTTGTCCATGGAGTTTAAAATCGTAATCATTTGTCTTATCTTCAGAATGTCCAGTTACTCCCTTGTTACTCTCTTGACTATTGTGTACAGTTCCACTATTTTGACCAGTAATTACCAAATTGTGATCATTAGTTTTATGTTCGGAACTTCCAGTTACTTGGTTTAACACAGATTGTGCAACTCCTTCTTCCTTAAAATGAATATTCTTACTTCCATCATGGCTGCTGTGTACCTTTCCACTATTTTTATCTTTAATTACCACAATAATATCACCCGCCTGTTTAGAACCATCAATTACTATTTGGTCATAATTAGATTCAATTCCTTGTCCAAAATGAATGTTTGAATTTTTATCATTGCTTGTGTGTACCTTTCCACCATTTTGATCCTTAATTACCACAATAATATCACCCGCCTGTTTAGAATTTTCAACTTTTCCGTGAGTATGATCAGATTCCCCGGTTCCTCGCTGCCCAAATTGAACATTTGAACTTTCGACATGGCCAGTTTGTACATTGTCATCTTTTTGACCCTGAGTATTTAATTCATAAACAATTTGGCCTGTCTGATGTCCGGAATGTCCAGTTATTTGGCCTAAACTAGATTCCTTATTTCCTTGTTGCTGGACATGAATTTTTGATTCTCCAGCTTCGCTGATGTGTACATTTCCGCTTTTTTGATCTTGATTTACCAAAAAAATATCACCTATCTGACCATGACCAGATTGTTCAAATCCTTGCTGCCCAAAATTAACATTTTGACTTTTGACATGATCAGTTATTTGGCCAGAACCCGATTGGTGAAATCCTCCTTGCTCAAAATGGCTACTTGAACTTCCAAGATGGGAATTTTGTACAGAAGAATGCTGTCCATCATTTCCTAAATTCTGAGTTAAACTTCCTTGTGCTCCAATTTCATATCCGCCGATTTGGTTCAAATGGCCTTCATTGGGAATACTTTGTTGACCTTGCTCAAAATGACTACTTGAACTTCCAAGATGGGAATTTGGTACAGAAGAATGCTGTTTATAAAGCCCTGAATTCTGATTTAAACTTCCTTGTACTCCAATTTCATATCCGCCGATTTGGTTCAAATGGCCTTCATTGGGAATACTTTGTTGACCTTGCTCAAAATGACTACTTGAACTTCCAAGATGGGAATTTGGTACAGAAGAATGCTGTTTATAAAGCCCTGAATTCTGATTTAAACTTCCTTGTACTCCAATTTCATATCCGCCGATTTGGTTCAAATGGCCTTCATTGGGAATACTTTGTTGACCTTGCTCAAAATGACTACTTGAACTTCCAAGATGGGAATTTTGTACAGAAGAATGATGTCCATCATTTCCTAAATTGTGAGTTAAACTTCCTTGTACTCCAATTTCATATCCGCCGATTTGGTTCAAATGGCCTTCATTGGGAATACTTTGTTGACCTTGCTCAAAATGACTACTTGAACTTCCAAGATGGGAATTTTGTACAGAAGAATGATGTCCATCATTTCCTAAATTGTGAGTTAAACTTCCTTGTACTCCAATTTCATATCCGCCGATTTGGTTCAAATGGCCTTCATTGGGAATACTTTGTTGACCTTGCTCAAAATGACTACTTGAACTTCCAAGATGGGAATTTGGTACAGAAGAATGCTGTTTATAAAGCCCTGAATTCTGATTTAAACTTCCTTGTACTCCAATTTCATATCCGCCGATTTGGTTCAAATGGCCTTCATTGGGAATACTTTGTTGACCTTGCTCAAAATGACTACTTGAACTTCCAAGATGGGAATTTTGTACAGAAGAATGATGTCCATCATTTCCTAAATTGTGAGTTAAACTTCCTTGTACTCCAATTTCATATCTGCCGATTTGGTTCAAATGGCCTTCATTGGGAATACTTTGTTGACCTTGCTCAAAATAACTACTTGAACTTCCAAGATGGGAATTTGGTACAGAAGAATGCTGTTTATAAAGCCCTGAATTCTGATTTAAACTTCCTTGTGCTCCAATTTCATATCCGCCGTTTGGTTGGAAATGACCTTCATTGTGAATGTTGACTTGTTGACTTTGTTGACTTTGCGCATAAACATTTTGGCCTCCTTCAATATTAATGGATCCTTCTCTTTGGCCAGTCGTACTAATTCCTCCATGACCACCGCCAATACTTATTGATCCTGATTTTTCAAAGCTCCATTTACCACCACCAAGGCTGGTCATTCCTTCTCTTTGAATGTTAATTCCATTTCCGTGACCAATATTAACGTCCAATGATTTTTCAATTTCAACTTTTCCTAAGATGCCTTTAATTACTCCACCAAGATTAAGCGACTTTTGTGTATTAAATCCCAAATTCAGCCCCAGATGAGAATAAGCCTAAAAAAATAGGCCATGACAAAACAATTTATTTCCAAAGCATCAAAAAGGTAATTTATTTTTTTTAAATACTTACCGATTGGACAGTAATTGCCAACACAAGGGCAACCACAGTTGTAGCTCTCATTATTCTTCTTAGATTATTAATTCTAAGAGAAAATCAGTACTATGTAAAAAATCATAGATTCTCCGTCTTTTTATACTGACTTCAAGTCATTAAATTATTTATTTTTCAATGGAAAATTACCAACAAACTTATTAAATTTCTTTTATTGTAGTATAAATTTATTAAACTTTAATGATTTAATTTTTAGTATTTAAAGAAGAAATCAGTAATAAAATATTCAAAAATAGTTTTATAAGCTTATTGCCCAATATATTATCAATTCTCATTATTGGGCGAGCTTATAAAATAAAAGAAGATATAAAAATTGTTTACTGCTTTAAGTCTGATTGTTATTAATAGTTTATTAAGTAATTAAAAAATTTATTAAAGTATAGATTGAAATAACTCGAAACAGTAATTAAATTTTGAAGTAAAATATTTTTATTTTTGTCGCATTGTAATAGAGCTGTACATTCATTATTCACGTGATTGGAATATTAATTTATTTAAAGAATCCAAAACCTCCCATAGGTCCGTTTTTTTGTCCATTACTGTTGCTCATCTGTCCCATAAATGTTGAGCCTAGTTGCGGAAACGTAGTTCCGATTTTCATTCCTGCCTGAGCTAAATTTTTAGTGACATCAACCTGGGCTTTTCCGGCGTTCATCATTGAGTTCATGGTTTTTTTTATAGCTTCGTTGTTTTCTTCTAAAGTTTTACCCATATTTGGTTGCTTTTAATAAAAATTTCAAATTATTACATTTTATTTTCCATAAATTACATTATTTTTATAAATAATTATTTTTAACAAATAAATTATAGAAAAAATGGGAATGATTAAGCGACTGCTAATTTCAATGTAATTTTTTACCTGTTGCGGATTTTGATTATTGGTTGAATTAGTTGCATTCATATTTTCAGAAGTTGAATTTTCATTTTGTGCCTGTTGCAATTGAAATAAAATTTTAAATAATTATTAATTAAATATAAAATTTTTATATTATCTTACCGAAG
This sequence comes from Cotesia typhae, assembly GCF_013202065.1. Lineage (NCBI taxonomy): Eukaryota > Metazoa > Arthropoda > Insecta > Hymenoptera > Braconidae > Cotesia > Cotesia typhae. The sequence goes on along the minus strand of NW_027423715.1, from coordinate 3,734,898 downwards.
AGTTTTCTACCATTGGATTGAATTGATTGAACATCGATAATTGGCCATGCGAAAATCCGACGGCCAGAAGAACGACGAGATAAATAATTTGAGGATTCATCTTGAGCGCAGTTGATAGTATTTTGTATTATCCGAAGGAATATTTATGTTATTTTATGAGCATGATCTAAATTTTACAGGCTTATATATCCGTATCTGATTCCGCAAATTGTTATTATCGAACAAATAGAGAAGAAATTAGGACGCACTTGTTTATACGCTCACGCCAATATATTTTTCATCCTTCAGTGTGTAATGACTTATTAAACAATTTAAAGTGACGCTTTTATTGTCTGGAAACATCCTGATAGAAGGTAGCATTGGTTAACAATTGAATTGTCCTATAATTTATTGATTATTACAATAATTTATGGATTGATAAATAGAATTTTTTATGATAGTAAAGTTACCCGTCGATAGATCATTTTTTTAATTTATTTCATAACAAAATTGCTTCGAAAAAATAGAATTTTATGTTTTTTAAAATTTTTACCCGTCAATTTTTTTTTCCATGATTTATTTGTTTAAAAAATTCTTGAAATTATAAACTACTTATCTGCTATATTAATTTTCAAAATTTTTTCAAAATTATTAATATAAGAATTTATTTTATTTTAAATCTGTCAATAATTATTGTATTTTTAAATATTCCCGCGCTAGGCGCGCTGCGGTCGGTTTCTATTTCTAGTTCTAGCGAAAAAAAAGTAACTGGACTAGAGATATTTTTGTCGTTAAAATTGACACATTCAAAAAAAAATACGTTAGTTTTTTTGTGTTTATGATTTATATTTATGTTTTCGGCTTTTGCTAAACGTTATTAAAATAATAAATTTTATACTCGGTTTATTTAATAAATTAATTAATAAAAATGGAATCAAACGAGTTTGAAATGACAGATATTGAAAGTATTCTTATGTCTCGTGAAAATGAGGACTTGATGTTTCAGAGGTTATCTGAAATGATGGTTGAATCTCGGACTAAAGCACAAACATTAATAACTCAGTATGTCAATAAACAAAAAGGTAAATTTAATATAAAATTAATATGAAAATTTTTAGAGACATTTTTTTTATTGTAATTAATTTGTTAAAAAAATTTTTTTTTTTTTTAAACAAATTATTTATGTTGCAAAATTTATTTCCAGCAATAAAAAACAAAATAAAAACAAACCATGAAACTATCAATCAACTCCAGCACCAGAGTAAAGACCTAGAGCGCCAATTGCAGGAATGGGACCTCGAGCAAAAAGTTTTCCAGAAAAAAATTAACAATAACAATAAATCAATTGATCAGCTGAAAGAAGAAATCGCGCTTGAGAAAAATAAAAAAGAAGAACTGACACTTGAATTAATTGATTTAGAAACTGGTAAATTATTTTTTTATAATTTCAACTTCCATTTAATTGTTATAATTCTAATGGATAATTTTTTTTTTTTAATTTAGATCTTGAAATATTAAAAAATGAAAAAATAAAAAATTATGAGGCTCTAAAAAAAGCTATTTGGATGTATAAAGAGAAATTAAATGTACATTTCACGGTTGAAATTCTCGAGGATCATGATCGTGTGAAGATAACTTATTTCCAGAAGGAAAATCCCAAAAAGGATTATTATTATATTCAGCTAGTTAATTATAAGAATATTGTCTGGAAAGGTAATTTTATTTTTATTAATTTGTTTAATTGTTATTGTATTAATATAATTTTTTAGTTGAGTCAATAGTACCGGAGCTAGACAACAAACACTTGGAGTATCTGAACTTGGATTTCACCAAGGATTACGAGACCGAGGATATAAAAAAATTAGTTCCAAAATTACGTCATCTGTTTGTGGAGCATTACTTGAATCCCTGAGTAGTTATTACTCTCCAATTATTACTTAACTGATTTATTAGCAAGATCTTTCGTGTACAAGGCCACTGTAAGTAATAAATAAAAAAAGTATTTTTTTCTTGATAAAAATAAAAATAAAGTTAAGGTTTATTATTAATGAAAGTAGCATTTTTTAGTGTATATATTTTTATCCGCAGTTTAGTATAATTAATTTAATATAATCTATTATTAAATAGAAAAAATCAATTGGTTTGTTTTAAATTGATGCCGTCATCTGTAAATTGAATTTGTCTCAATTGAAAATCAATTAGTAATTGCATTTATCTAGTTTTTTCTGGTTAGTTTTAAGTCGTAATAATTTTTATGATTTTCTTTAAGATTATCTGTTATTAAGAGAATAAGAAAAATTTTGTTTCCGGGATAGTCGTATGATAAAATCGATTAAAAAAGTACAGTGGAATTTAACTAAGCAAAACTTTAATTATTTATGCTAGTTTTATTTTATTCTTAAATCAGAAAAATTATTTATGGTTTAATGTTATAAAAAAACATATATTATTGTATCTATATATATATATATATATATATATATATATATATATATATATATATATATATATATATATATATATATATGGATGTTAATATATGCGTCAATAAGAATAGTCGATTGGCAAAAGTCAAATGATAGGTCAATGAGTCGCCCACATCGAATTAGTCATTTGTAAATGCCACGAGTAAGTAGTACAATTTAACAAATTTTATTCACTTTATTGACCCCTGTATATAATATTAATAATAATAATCGTTTAAATAACAATAATAACGATAAGTTTAATTATATTAGAAGTTAAATTAATAGTAAATTAAATTCAAAGTATTTACCGATAAAAAACCGTAAATAACTTAATAATAATTGTTGTTTATTGAATTTTTATTTTATTATAACAATTTGTAAGTCAAAAAATATTATATTTATTTAAATTTTCATTACAATTATATTAATAATAATAATAATTGATAAAATAATATACTGATTGATTATAAACTAAATTAATGAATAAATTTAAAATCTATATAATAGTTATATTAATAATCAGCTCATACTTTTAAATGGATTTATATTTATTAAAATGGCAGCTAATTTAAAATGTTTGGTCTCGTAGTTAAAGAACAATATTAATGAAAACTATTTACAATGCATACAATGCCTACAATTAAATGATGATAATAATTAATTAATTAATTTATTTATTTATTTATTTATTAGTTTAAGTTAATCTAGAGTCTCAAGTCTTAAGACAATTTAATTACGTGGTTTTAACAATAATATATTACTATTTATGATCAACGATATTAATCTCAATAGTCATTGTTAATAAACCTTATTTAAACTAAAGCAAATAATTAGTTTATTAAATATTTATTATTAATAATAATTAATAAATTCTAAATATTAGTAATACGAATTTATCCGCGGGTTCTCAAAAATATTACGAATTATTTTTATTCAAAAAAACAAACTCAATTTAATCTAATCATTTTTCAGTGACTCAGTTGTGAAAAAAAAAATTTTTAAATCTTTAATCTATTTTTTATCACGGGACACTTATTATCTGTTAACCTTTTAGTTTGTTTAGCTGTTATTTTCAATATTATTATCATTATTATTAATATCAATATTAACATTATTATTATTATTATTATTATTATTATTATTATTATTATTATTATTATTATTATTATTATTATTATAAATTGTTTACAACTAATTATTGCTCGAGTGTCGCAGCAAATGAAATATTAGCGGAGGTATCGGCAACGGCGATCGCCGGGGCGTAAAATAAATCTGAGGAGGGCTGGATCGGTACAAAAGACGTCGCCTCGGTAACGGGGGTTTCCACTGTAGTGGGACATTGCTTGGCCGTTCCGTACACCTTTGCGTAGTTTACCTCCAGTGCGACCGTCAGGTCCACTAATGCTGCGTCGCACAGCACCGGGTTGTCTAATGAAACAGAGTAACAGATTTATTACACATGACTAACAAATTGTCAACATACAATCCCAGACTAAACAAAGTAGCAAGCTAATTAATCTACGGTGTCGTCTAATCTCTTGCAAACAATGTCTAAAGTTTATTTTTTTTTTTTTTTTTTTTTTTTTTTTTTTTTTTTACTATTTACTACATTCCATACGGTTATTATGAAATTGATAAATAAATAAATAAATAGGTTACCTTGGAGATATATTCGTAGAATATCAGGAACACCGTGGACTGTACAACGCGTATTTGCGACCAATTCCGCGGTTAACGACCGAATAGCGTTCATTGTTAGGTCCGCGGAGCAGAGAATTGGAAAACCACGGAAGTCTCGGTCTGATAAAGTTACTAGTCTGTTATGTGACGCTATTAATTCTTCAAGGGCTGGCAATCTTGCCTGAAAATTAAATTATTTTTTAAATAAATTATTTAAAATTTTATTTTAAATAAATTATAAAATTACAACTTACTTCAGAAATATCGTCAAGAGTTGTAAGTTTATTGTGTGACAAATCTAAATTACGTAAATTTTCAAGCCCACGGAATTTTTGTGAGCCAATAGTAGGACCTAAAGCATTATGACTTAAATTTAATCTTTGCAATTCTCGCATTCCGACAAACAATGAATCTTCCAAAGTTTGAAGTTTGTTATTTTGTAAGCGAAGCTCTTGAATACTCGCGCCAGGTATTTCTTCTCCGTCTTCGTCAACCAAGTTCTGTAATAAATATAAATATAAATATTTCATTAAAATAATTATATTTATTAATTAGAAGAAGAAAAAAAATTGTTAAAAGTGACTTACTTCAATAGGACCCCGATAAACGCGCGCGATTTGGTTGCTGGAGAGATCAATAAGACGGAGTTCCTTGAGCCCGCGAAGCGAGACAAAGGAGAATTCGGTGAGCTCATTGTGCGTCAAATTGAGACTCTTGAGAGACCTGAGGGGCCAAAGAGCGCTTTTACTGCCGTTTCCGTCCCCGTTGCCGTTAGTGTCGCCTCCGAGGGACTTTAGGGAATTGTGACCCAGTTCAAGGTCCTCAAGGAGCTCGGCCTCGACAAAGTCCTCAGCCGTGAGCTGTAAGATTAAGATTGAGGCGAAATTAGTGGTGTAATTTGTTATTTAAGAAACCGGACGTCGATCTTTATAATAATGTCGTGGGTAATTGGTTGAAATGAATATTTAAAATATGAATAATTTATTTAATAATATAATTAAATAATAAATTACTTGAGGAATTTATTTAGGTATCCTAATTTCGGAGGAAATATTACTGACTTAGTTCTTACTTCTTGTAGCTCGTTGTAAGATAGCTCCAAGTATTTAAGGTTTGACGCTTTTTGAAGCGTACCATCTAGGCTACGTATTTTGTTGTGTTGAAGGAATAACATTTCTAGCCGATGTAGTTGACGAAATTCCGGCGGTAGATGAGTCAATTTATTTTCCATGGCGTGTAACATGCGTAAGTTATGGCCTGACGTGGGTAATTCCCCGTCGAGAGACGTTAGCTCGTTGGAATTTATAAACAACCATTCCAATTGATTTAGATCACTGAAAAAAAAAAAAAAAAAAAAAAAAATAGATTGGGAATGATTATTAAAGTTATTTATATTTTTGTTTTTACGGAATTCACTGCTCTAGATTTATTTGGAATTTTTATTAATTCTAAAAATACGCGGATATATGTTACTATATTTATTTTAGGAAAATATCATACTGATGATTCAGGAGAAGATAAATGATTAATTGTTTCTTAAATGACGTACGTCGCTGACAATTATTTTATTAAAATTTTTATTTGATTAACATTTCTTCCGGTTTTATTTATTTACAAGGTCACTATTATTTTCCTAAATTATTATTATCAATATTATTGGTCAATTTTACCGTATTTAAAAATAATTTTCAAAATTTTGTATTTTCTAATTTTATATCAATATTCTGTTTAAAATTTCAAAGATATAAAAAAATTGACAAAGATCTTTTTTAATAATGAAATTAAATAAATTATTGTTTTTAGAAAAAAAAAAAAAAATGTATTGTGATAAATATTTAAAATAATTTTTTTTTTAATATAAAACTTACCAAAGTGTACGATTTAATGTACGTAAATGATTTCTTCCAACATGTAATTTATTTATTCTGGGTGGTAACGATCCAGGTATCATTTCAGTTATTGGATTACCAGCTAACAATAATTGCTGCAATGACGGGTTGTACTGTAAACGAAAATGAAAACTGAGTTACCAGTAAACTTGATATATAAATAAATATCTTAAGTAACAAACTAAATAAATAAATGCAGCGTGATTGAGAAAAATTGTAAACACGCCGATAAAAAAAAAAAAAAAAAAAAAATAAAATAAAATAAAATAATGAATATAAGATAATTCTATTGAGCACATGGCTGTAGCGTGATGATGTTTGGTCACGTGTAAAAATAATTACAAACAACTACATTCATCATTAGCTTTCATTAAATAAAACCACTTGCTCATTGACATACTCGGATTGTTATTTTATTTACGGATAATGTAATAGCTTCAGACATTTATTTATTTTTTTATAATAATAATAATAATAATAATATTAACTTTTATTTTGTAGGAAAGAAAAATATGTTTATCAATTTTTCTCAGTCTGAGATTACTCTATCGTAAACAAATAAAGAGCTTGCTTATTTATTTAGTTAGAGGTATATATACTGCTAAATAAAATAATGATATTAAATTTATAATAATAATATTTATATACCTTGAAGTCATTGACATCGATCCGAGTTATCCGATTCCTACTGAGATCTAGTGTTATCAGCAGAGGTAAGTGCGACAATATATGTCGTGGTATCGATGGGATTTCATTGTCTGCTAAATTTAAATACATTGTTCTACTTAAACCAGCAAATACTTCTCCGTCTATATTACTGAAAATTAATTTTATAAATTTTATTACTAAAAAAATTTTTTCAAATTAATTAAAAACAAAATCATTTTTTTAATTAAAAAATTATCGATAAATTTTTGCACACCTCAAAAATTACTTTCAATTTAATTAATTAGATCATTAAATTTTTATAAGCCATTGAAAGAAAGTTTCAACTAAAAATAAAAGAAATTACATTTACTCGATAATTAAAATCGCCTAATCGATAATCGACACCCACGTGAAATTAATAAAAACCAAAAATAAACTTTAATACTTAAAAACTATTAAATTTAATTTAATTTAATTTAAAAAAAAATGAATCTCCGATAAGCAACAATTTAAGCAATCTAAAGCCGTCATTATCGAGAGGGGTTATTAATAATTAATTACAAAGTTAATAAAATATTATAATATACCAGGTCGATGCAATTTATTATTCAATTACTCAGAGTGATAAACGGAAAGGATACACACGAGCACAGACGATTAAATATTTCACATTGCTCCTCTCCGCCAAGGAGGTCAATACAACTCCGGAGTTATCTCGTATTTATTTATTTACTTATTAAAACTCGCATCTCGGATGATGCGAGCGATGATCATACGAATTATTTATTCTTCTCTAACCAACGCAATGTCATAATGTTCACCTCGAGGAAAAGTTGACAATAAACTGGTATCGAGAATGAATCACCGATTACCTTAAAAATAATAAAATAGTAGGAGTAAAAATAATTTTGTTTCGACACTTCTGGCGCCTTTGTTGTTATCTCCCTCATGAATTCCCACTTGTGAGAAATTATCGATCAATCTCAACTCGGTGTGGCATTAAAAGCTATCACGGGTCACCCGCCATGTGCATTTCGTCGTTTTTTAGCTTCTTATTTTATTTATTACATTGGTATTTGTTATTCCGCCTGTTTTCTGTAAAACAACTTTATCGGATCGCGTGACAAGTAGTTACGCTCTGATTTGGTCAGACAATAGTAAACCCACGTGCTCACCCTTTTATTATTTTATCGATTCAATAATTAAACTTCTCGAGAACTATTATATTCACCACGTTCTTCTTCTTCTCTTCTGCTTCTTCTTGTCCAACAACTGTTGACCCGGGTCGTGGAATTTTTCAAACCCGATTACGACGCGATAGTACACTTTTTTTTTTATTTTTAGTTTTAGTTTAAAGACACACTCAGTCCACAGAAAAAAATTCATTTTACCACGTGCTTTAAGAAGTATGCTAAAATTTTATATAAATTTAAATGTGTTTTTTTATTTTTTTTATTATTTAAATAATCATAAAATATTCCTTTTTTTTTTTTTTTTTTTTTTTATTTAAAAAATTGTAAAATTAATTTTTTTTTCTTTTTAAACGTCAAAATAAATTTTTTTTTTTTTTTTTAATGTTTTTGAAAGAGAAAAATTCAATAATTAATTTTTTCAAGCGATTAAAACGAAAAAAAAAAAAAAAATAAGAAAAAGTACCTCAGGTGATCATAGTTGAGCTCGAGCCTCGAAATAGACATCTGTAGTTCCTTGAAGTCGTGCCTGGAGATATCCTTGAGCTGTGAGTGTGATATTTTGAGTACAATCTGCTGGCCGGGGGTGAATTTGCCGCGTAGGGCGTCCGCGACCTGTCCAAAGGACTCCATTTTTTCACACATAACCGAGATTTTCTCCCCATACTTGGGAGGCTTAGCAGCACCACTACCACCAGAACCAGAATTAGAATTAGAGTCACCACCACCACCGCCCCCTCCCCCTCCCCCATCGCCCGCGGTGCGAGTGGAAAGACTGGTTAAAACAGCAACACCTTGGGGGACGATCGTCGGGGCCTCGGAGACACTGCTGGAGGATGTAACGATCCCCGTCGGGGGTGAATACTTTTCCTGTCTACAAGTGCAGGGACTTATTTCGCGCCTGACCGCACAATGAAGACTCGCGCTCGCTGCGAGACCGAGCAGTGTGTATAGTAGTCCCGACATTGTGTTGCGATTGACCAGCAGCCAGGAACGCGCCGACTCTTCTAATCACCATCCAAATACCCCACTCGGCAATCCGATCCGGGACAGACCATGCGCGTACTAAGATTCTTACTCTTGCTCTTCCTTCTTATTCTTAGTCTTAATCTTAATCTTCGACTCGGATCTATTCCTCCTCTTCCTCCTCCTAATTATTATTATTTCTTACGACAATATTTATTTGTCCCACTCCTCTACTTGCTCACTTTTACGCTCAATTACTTTAACCCTCACTTGTCAAAAAAAAAAAAAATATCTTTTTTTTTTCTTCTCTTTTTTTAAAATTTTTTTGGACCCAATAGAGCGAACAATGCAACGGCGACAACACTCGGACTTGGACTGCCGACTGAGTTGACTTAATACATTAACTTGAATAAGTAACAACCACGAGAAACGTCCTTCGTAACTCCCCCCTCAACTACGGCTCATAATCAATTACTCCTCCCTCTTCGCTCTTTAATATCGTGCTAGTACATCTACACTATTTTAAAAGACCCAATAGCTATTCTAATAGTCTGATAGTTACTTTTATCGCTTAACAATGATCTCCTCGAAATGTCAGTTACAGTTTACACAAAGTCGATCTTGCTAATCTTATTAATATTTATCTACATATAAGTTGTCAAGATTTCACTTTTATAAACCCTTACTTTCTGTCACAGATGTTACACTTTACTGGCTTACATTTTATTCATATTGACTTTTATTAATTTTTATTATTTTATGCTTGAAAAAAATATTTAAAATTTTTTTCAATAATTAATATTGTCTTATTTAAAATTCTATATTTAATAAATAAGAATAATTACTTGAAATTTTGTTGTAAAAAAAAATTATTTAAGAATTTAAAAAAAAAAAGTAAAAGTAGATGTTAACACAACAAAATTCACAGTAACTATCGAATCTGAGCGAGTCTTACCGGGTATTTTATAGCCAGTGTAACGTCCCCCTACGCAGACTCACCATTTAATGACGGATATTTTAGATAAATGACACATTCATAACTCGCGAGCAATATTAATTAGCTTATAAATCGGGCGAGTCAATGTTAAGCGAAACCTAAAAAAAAAAAAAAAAAAAAAAAAAAAGCTAAAAAATAAAAAGTAGAATCTCTTTAGGTGAATTGACTCGTACATGCAGCCAGCAATAATCGTAAGCGTAATTGTAATTGGCGTATGTGGGAGTTTTTAGAGTTTGAGTAATCCGCGAGGGTGCTGTAGCTAAAGTACGGCTTCGGGTTAATCGCATTAATTGTAATCCGATTGTATTTTTATTTATTTAGATAGAGATATATATATATATATATATATATTACAAAGGAGAGTTCTACTGTAGAGTTGAATAATTTAAATATAAAACGAGATGTGCAAGATCACGTCAGCAGCGACACATTCCAGGGACGTTTGTCGTGTCGTCCACCTTTCGACTGACAAGAAGTCATTAAATTTTATTCAATTCATTTTCATTTTTATTTTTTTTTAAAACTCGGTTTAGTTTTTTAAAATTCCGGACATAACAGAATCTCCGAATCAGGAGACAGACTGAGAATCTCGGAAACTCGGACTCGAAATAAATAATCTCTGGTTTTTTTGACTTTTTTGGTCCGAGCGCGGGCCTCTCTCCTCTCGAGCCCACGTGACGCTGGCTCTCTTTGTCAAAACAAAAACAAATGTCAGAGATAAATAAGAATTAGGGGACAAGTAACTAAATAAATAGAAAGAAAAAAAAAAAAAAAAAGATAAACTAAAAAAAAATAACTCATGTGCTCAGCTCAAGTTGAGAGTGTGCTGCATTCCTCGGTACAGAGACTCGTTGCGGCATTCCAGGGACGCCCGATGGTTCGTCCACCTCAACGAGGAAGATCAGCGTATTATTATCACTTTTTTCGGTCAATAAACATTTATTTTTTGCAAATTTATTTTTTTTGAAAAATTTATTAATTAATATAATCCCGTAAAAAAAAATGAATTAAATTTTTTAAATAAATAAAAATTTTTTTGCTTGATGAAAAAAAATACCTAGATTTTTTTTACCACATACACGTAAAGAATAAAACTGTCAGGTAGAGTTTTGTATGCAGGAAGTGAGTCAGTCTCCTGGTGAGAATCGGCTGGCGCCTGTGGCAGGATAGAAGCTGTTGCGATTTATTACAACAAAACCGGAGTCCGGAGTTGATAATAATTGAAAATAAAAATGTTAAATAAGTAAGAGGCTAGCAAGTAGCTCTTAGAGGCGCCAGGGATTATTCGAAATCGTAATAAAAAGGTTACGATGTAGATAATATGTATAGAAGAAAAGAAGATAAATAAATAAATTAGCTGGATGCTGGATCAGATGGAGTCACGGAGATATTAATAATAACATATCTGTCTCGATTAATACTCCTCGAAGATTTAGTTTTTCCATTAATAACACAGACAGATAGAGGAACGCCACAGAGGAGGATTGTCGGTCGGCTGAGTGGTAATAAATATTTGAATACAAATATTTAAATAGTCGGCTGGAGATGCGGGCTCGTGGCTCCCAACTTATCCAATGAGGGTTGTCTTAATTTCATTATTTTTATACTGTTAAACATAAATAATCTACATAATACATTTTTTATTAGTAAGTTATCGTTAGTTGAGATTTTTTGCTAAGCTGGGAGGAGGAGGGTGGGCGCGTGTCAAAGCGGGTACCGTCTACGTTCGTTACGCGTGATCGTCCGCGAGGCGCCCAGTAATAAGTATAACTGAAGTACACTTTACATTAATAGTAGTGTGCGTTGGCGCCAGGCTGCATTCTCCCATTTACATTTACATTTGTCGTCTTAAACATTTTATGTTAACATTAATTCACCAATACTCACCAACACACACACACACACACACACACACACACACACACACACACACACACACACACACACACACACACACACATATATATATATATATATATATATATATATATATATATATATATATATATATATATATATATATATATATATATATATATATATATATATATATATATATATATATATATATATATATATATATATATATATATATATATATATATATATATATATATATATATATGTCTCTTCAAATTTATCTCGGTACTTTGTAATAAATTTAAATGCTCAATTTTACTTACCGATTTTACTCAATGCATTCTTTTTTATTTATTATATTATTTTTTTTTTTAATATAAATAATTTATTAATTTTTTTATACACAGAAAAAAAAATTTTCTTGAATCTTTATATTTTTGCTACCCTAATATACGCTTTTATTAAATATTTCTTGATTTAAGTCTTTTTATTCAAGACAATTACATTCTTCAAAATTATATTCTAATATATAATAAATTATTTTTCATAAAAATATTTTTTTTCAGTATTGAATTTAATTTTTTCTAAAAAATTTTTAATTTATTTTTTTGTTAAATTTTTTATATTTTGAAGGGAAGAAACTAAAAAAATAAAATTCACGGAAATTTAACTTTATCAAAGTTTAAAAATCCTTAAAAAAAAAAAAAAAAAAAATTAAACACCCATAAAAACAAAAACAGTTTAATTAAATGTAGTACAAACTATTGGCGCCATAAAGTCCCGGGCTACATTATCTATACCTCGGTATCTTCTCCACTGTTAGTTCAGACATCGAGGGTTAATATATAAAAAAAAAATCTCTAACTCGACAAACAAAACGTTTTGTCAAAAAAAAGCTTGTCCGTGTCTAGTCCGTAAGTATACTAAAAAAACACAAGTTTAGATGTAGATAACAATTTCTCGATTAGTTTGAATGGGCCGTGACTAAAAATATACTTGAGTTTCTATTTATAAATTTAGTAACTCCCGTATATTACAACGAATTCCCGCTGGCAATTAGACATTGAGTACGGAGTCAATAATTTAAGTTAGTAAAGTGGCCTTGTGTACGTTGACTGCACTAAAGGCATTTCTTCAGGTCGATTCTATAAAATTTGATGGGACTGTACTGGGGATACCTGTTTGGAAGGACTGCTGAGGATTATCTGAAGTCAGAAGGACTTCTGCTCGTTTAATTACCTTGTTTTATAAATACCCGGATTTATTTATAGAAGTTAAAAATAACAAATGTGTAAACTTTAAATAAACATACCTTAAATTATCAAACCGGCATTTTAACGATTATCATAATAACAATAGTAATCAAACGAGTTTGTTCTCTGGAGAGGGAATCCTTCGCCAGGAGGAACATGACGTTTAAAGTCTTTTCTGTAAAATCTTTCAACCTCCGGTCGCTATGCAGTGAGTATTCTACCTTTTTCGGCTCAAACTTTCCCTAATCGCACGCTGTCATTCTTCACTTTGTTTTCTTCTAGGAAAATATTCGAAAAGATGATCCAGTTGGTGATTATTATTTGGGTCGCAGTATCCAGCTGTCGGGCTGCAGACAACGATCAACTATCCCAGTGGTCGTTCGAAGAAATCGGCTGCGAAGGCTTTTACGACAAAAAAATGTTCGAGAGTCTAGATAATGTCTGTCAAGAGTGCCATGCGCTGTACCAAGAAGCTATCGTTTATAATACTTGCAGGTAATTTTTTTCGTTTTTGATTTATGATGTTAAATATATCTTCCACTCACTTCTTTGTAATTTAATTATTGTTATTTATAATTATTTAATTATTATTATCGTATGTAATTATTTAATTAATATTTATTATTATTATTTAGGTTGTCGATTTTTTTTAAATATTTCAAGAAGAAATTTTAAAAAATTCCCGCTTTTAATTTTTTATTAAAATTTTTATAATTTATTTATATTAATATTTAATATTTTTTATTTAAATTTATTACAGACAAAGTTGCTTCACATCAGAATATTTCCGGGATTGTTTGGAAACATTGACTTCCCACACAAAAAACGAAATAAGTGCGTTTAAAATTATGATTAAACGACTGCAAGGTTTTGAATAATTATTCTATTTATTATTAATTAATTATAATCCTGTAATTATCAATAAATACGCATGGAAAATTTGTTTTCATTAAAATTGTAATTGTGAAGAAATATTTTTTTTTTTTTCAATTCCCACTTTGGCGACTGGTTTGATTGATGAATTAACAATTAAAATTAATATCGAGGTAATTATTATTACAAAATAATATAAAAAAAATTTTCATTTGTAAAAAACTTGATTAAATTTTTTTTTAATATTTTTTAGTTCTAATTTAATAATTAAAAAAAAAATCAAAGAGTTAAAAATGTCGGCTAACTTAATTTTTATTTTAAAATTAGAAATTTATTAATCATAGTTATATATTTAGCATGACTAATTAAATAATTATTTATTTTCTTCAAAGTACTTGCCGTTTTATTGGTCATAAAATTGAATGTAAAATCCGGTCATAAATAACAATACCGCGGAAATAATCAATTCAAATATTTTATGACAAATAATTAAATTTATTTTTTTATAAATGAAATAATAAATTTTAATGAGTCATTGTTTTAAATATAAATCTTTAAAATCAGATAATTTATTTTAAAATAAAAATTTAAGTCGATAAAATAAAAATTACCTCAAGCTCAATATGATAAAAACAATTTCTTCTTCACCAAGTATCGATGATAAATTCCACTAGGTGGCGCTGCAAAAAAAAATAAAGTTATTTTTTTTTTGACACATAACCTACGAAATTTAATTTCCTCTAAATAACTAGAGCAATAATTGTAAAAATAAATATTTAGATATAAATAAATAAATTGTAAATTGTAGATAATTTATTTTCTTACGACAATTATTAATAATTAACTTTAATAGTGAGAAAAATATGTTTTGTTATATAATAACAACAATTAGCTAAGTGTTGTCAAGCTGAGGTTAAGCCGGTTAAATAATAAATTTAAAAAAAATTTATTATTTTAGTTTGTTAAATAATTACTGTAATTGTAAATTGTCTGTTAATTGTACGATAAATTAATATGGAAAATGTGCTGTCAGAACTCAACCCACAGCAATTATTCAACCAACTTCTTTCAGAGGTAATTTTTATTTTATTAAAATCAGCTGTTAATTTTTATGACACAAATTTGTTTTGAAAAATTGCACTTTTATTTTTTTTAATGCAATTCTTTATTTTTCAAAAAATATTCTTTAATTTATTAAATATCTGCTACTTTGATTTTCATAAAAAATTATGTATTTATAAATTTTTCATATTTTTTCGGTAAAAAAAAAAAAAAATGTCTGCTAATTTTATTTTCACAATTTTTTATTAAATAAATAATTATTTATTTTTATATTTTACAGAGATTAAAAGCAAATACTCAGCAAATAAAAACATGGAGCGACTACAAAAAAAGACACGAGAAAGTTATCGAAGGTCTGGATGTTTTGCCTCAGGATTTATCAATAAACTGCATGGTTCCAATTGGAAAACGTGCTTTAATGCCAGGAAAATTAAACCGTACCAATGAAATAACTGTTTGTCTGGGTGACGGGTATTTTGCCAAGTACACTGCTGCTCAAGCTAAAGCTCTGTGCAATCGAAGAATCAAAAGTAATTATCAATTTATATTTATATTATAAAATAGATTATAAATAATTAATTAATTTGCAGAAGCGGATGAAATGTTGGAGAATTTAGAAAAGGAGCGTAGTCTGTATGAAACTCGATCAATGCTTCCTAATTATTTCGATATATTTAATAATGAGGACAAGAAAGACTTCAATGAGCACTGGGATGATAAGAAGCTAGAGGATTGGAGACGTGAGTTGTTTTTTGTACCATTATTACAGTTTAGGTGATTTTTTTTTTTATAATTGGGGTTTTTCAGGTGAGCACAGACAGCGTGAAAAGGAGTATAGACAGAAATTACGGGAATTGAAAAAAGATCAAGTAGAAAATGAAATCAAAACCGAGGATGATTTGTTTAAGAGACTTGATGCTTTAGAACTTCAAGAAGAATTAGAAGATGAACTTCTTAGGTAATTTTTATTATTTTACTCTAATGGATTCTCTCGATGTTACACTCATCAAGGGCTTTCATTTGAGTATCCACATAATTTTTTCATATATTTTACATGTTTATATATATATATATATATATATATGTATTTATGAAAAATATATCAAAAATGCATGTGGGTACTCAAATGAAAGCTCTTGATGAGAATAACATCAGGATGAGCTTGTATCTTTAAAAAAGTCAATATTTAAGAAGTAAATATTAATAATAATAATTTATAAAATTTTTAGATTAGAAGCAGAAAATGAAGATAATGAAGAAGAAGATGATGAATATTATGATGAATCAGAAGTAGACTCAGAATCATATTCTTCAGACTATTCCGAAGAAGCAACTAATGAAATTCAGGAGAAGAAATCATCTAAAGCAAATTATCGTTTACAAGTATTAAATAATGTAAATACAGGTCAATTAAGTATTAATACCGAAAATAAAGAAAAAGAAGAAAATTACAACGTCGATCAATCGGCCGGTGGAAAAAAGGTGACAAATAACGAAGAAACAAGTAGTACAAGCAAAGATAATTTATTACAATCAAAAACAGTAGACTGTAAGAAGGATAAGGACGAGGCGAGGGTCAAGGAGAAGAAGGTCGCGTTTGCTGAGCCTCAAGTCAAATATTTCAGCAACGAAGAAGAAATGGAAGTTGCCACCGACAAGAGGCGTATCTCGGTTATTGAGCAGAAACTCTACGAATACTCTAAAGAAGACGACGATTCGGAGGACGAGAGCGACGAAGATGATACAATTAGAATTTACTTTAAGCACTCTGAGGGTGCGCCTAGCATACCAGTTTCTGAGGGCGAGCAGATCGTTACACCTAGAGATATTTATAAGACGATCCCGGGGCCTAAGTCTATTCTCAAGAAGACGCCTGACTTTAATAAGTCCGACGGCGACAATGTCAGTATTATCGACAAACAAAGTCACCTGCCAAGTCTTGCTGACGAGAGCGAGGAAGAGCTCAAACACGGATCCGTTTATAGTAGCGTAAGTTTTTAAAGTTTACTTGTTGAGCTTCCTTGTTTCAGTTCTGTTTTCTATGTTAATTTTTCTTCCGTAGGTTGTTAAGGAGATTAAAGAACACGTGCCAGAGAAAAAAGTTCAATCCAAAGAGCTTACGGATAAACCTGCCGAACAGCCACGACAAGCTAGACAGGTTAGCAGATTCAAATTGGAAAGAGCTGCGCTCAGAAAATGAATGAAAAAAAAATTTTTTTTTTTTTCACTGAAAATTTATCGAGTAATTTAATGAGTTTTGATTTTTTGGTAATTAATTAAACCTATATTGGGCCATAGAAAATTTTTTTCCTGATGAAATTTTTTAGTAT
This sequence comes from Cotesia typhae, assembly GCF_013202065.1. Classification (NCBI taxonomy): domain Eukaryota; kingdom Metazoa; phylum Arthropoda; class Insecta; order Hymenoptera; family Braconidae; genus Cotesia; species Cotesia typhae. The sequence continues at coordinate 3,717,703 of NW_027423715.1, read as the reverse complement.
CAATTTTTCAAAAAAAAAAAAAAAAAAAAAAAAAATCAAAAAAAGAAAATAGAAATTTTATCCAAAAAAATGAAAGCCAATATTTTTTATAAAGCCAAAATCTTTATTTTTTTTTTATTTTTTAATTGTTTAACTTGCTAATATTTTATAAAATATTAGTTCTTGAATAAAATACTCGATTATTTACTTAACTAGCGTTGTTAGAAACTTGGAATTGAACAAGATTACCGAGTTTGCATAGTGTATTAACAGGGATTTCCAAAATTCAATACTTAGATCACAATTAAGCTGTGGGCTGAATCCATCAAAGTTATACCCATTACAAAATTCGTGTCGATAAATTTTCAGTGGATTTACAACGCAAATAAATTATATTAATTAATAAGACTAATAAAGTATATTTTATTTGATCTTTATTTAAGATAATTATATTTTTATTACAGCCACATTTAAAATATAAAATAAAATGTTGATATAAAAAAAGTTTTAGGGAGAGACTTTTTGTACCTTATTGAATGTAATAACTTTGCCCAGTGAATAAAGGGAATTGTTAATAGTTGAAACACAAGTATTTTAACTGAGCGGTATTACTGTAAGTCTGTTCCTTAAAAACTTCCGTATCACTCATTCAAATTTATATTTAAGTCTCTTTAAAAGTTTAAGCGCTCCCTAGAGTTAAATAAACTTATTTTTTGATTCCACCCAACCTGAGAGGACTTTTTAGGTTTTTTATTAACGGCAACTTGAGTGATAAAAAAAATTAAACTTCAGATCCACCGAAAAATAAATCATTCATATTTTTTAAAGTTTCTTTATCAAAAATAAAAAAAATTTTTTTTTAAGGACTTGGACTGATGTTTCAATTAAAAATTGTTATTTTTATAAAGTTTAATTAGTATTCCACTGAATTATGGTCAAAGATTATTCTAACTAAATATTATTTAAACTTAAAGACAATATTTACTCGATAATTTTAATTTGAAAAGGGTATTTTTTTTAATAACTCGGACGTGTATTAAATTTATGGGTATAATGACCATTTCACTTGAGTAAACTTTTGTCGATAGTCCCACCGAGTCAACAATCCATAAACTATACATGAAGATCCTAACGGCTGTAAATTTACGAATTGAACGGTTTTGCCCTAAAGTTACCGCTTTCATTAGCTCCATAAATTTTTCAAAATAACTTTATTGCCGTCGTTTCGTTATTTCGAAGTTTAATATTAATATTACGTTTGACCCTCGAGTTATCATTTTTTTGGAATCCCTTAAGAGCGCATAAACATTTTTTTTATCTCCGATAAAATGAAGAGTGTAAAAATTTATTAAAAAAATTTAAAAAAAAAAAAAATTATTACTTTTATTAATTTTTAATTTTTGAATAATTGAAAATTTTGAAATTTAAATAATTGAAATTTTTTAAGTATCTTTCTCAAAAGTTCAATTTTTAAAGTCAAAAATTAAAAAATTGAAATAAAATTTTTCCTTCAATCAAAAAAAAATGAAAAAAAAAAATTTTTTTTGTTTTCAAAATTTCTATTTAAGAAAAAAAAATTTTTAGAATTCGTAATTCGATTTATTACTTGAGAAAAATAATCTAAAGTAATGAAACAATGAAAAGACACTTGAAATAATTAAAAAAAAAAAAAAAATTATTAAGAAGAAATTTTGGAAAATTTATAAAAGATCTATAATTGACAATTAATCTGCTGATATAATAACCAATCAAACTAATGAGATTTCCGTGTTCAAATATGTCAATTAGGATTATTATAGAAATGTCAATGCGGATGATTTATTGTTGATCCAGAAGCCGACACCGTGTTAATAATATTTGGAAGTGACATATCCGAAGGTTTAACTATTTGCCCGAGATTTACAGAGTAAAAATGGTCGCCCAGAGAAATTTGGTGATGATACTTGAGAACAAATATTTGATCAGAACTATAATGTTCGTACGGAACTATAAAGTGCGTTTAGGGAAAGAATTTTTTGATATTAAAACCTTTGACATGTAACATTCTGCGGAGAAGCATATCCTCATAAATACAAACTCGGTACCCCGGAATGCGTTCTTATGGTCAAAAGATAAACCCAACTAAATACGATAGAATAGACCGCAAGGGATATTTGACAAGTGGTACTGGAGATGCTGGTGCCCGCATTGCTGTTTGTTTATAAATTTTTCCGACAAATATTCCGGATTTTTGTCTTTCGGTATTGAAATATTTCATTTATTCCCACCGCTAATATTTCATATTTATGCTTGCAATTGTACCGCTATCAATTATTTTAAAACATGATCTGGCATTCGAAATAATAGATATTAACTTACACAATTATCCTTTAATTTTTTCCACGAAACAAAACTCGGAGAATTTATATGAAATTTAATTATTGTTTTACAGCAATTTAAAGTTTTTTGAAGCTAACTTCTTCCTCAATATCTTCATCAAAAGTTATTTAATTTAATTTTTTAAAATATAAAGTTTTCTCTTGATTATTACTTCGGTAAGTCGGAAAACAAGTAATGAACATTTTTAATTTATTATATTCTTCTTTACCGAGTACTTTAATTTCAAAAGAAAAATTTTCTTTCAATTATTATCTATTCTGTTTGGTATTGAATAAAAAAAAACCCCATAAAGCTTAGTTAACTATTGATTATTATCTTTTAAAAATATTTTCGTCAAATATGTACATTATAAATGGTTGTTAATGTTCGATAATATCATTCAATAATGCTTTGGATGCTGGAAGCTTACTACAGTAGTAATAATAGTTTTAATCATTCAATTACGGATTATTTTGAGCAATAGATTGCGTTATTATAATACCAAAATGGTGTATAAAAAATTTTTTTTCCGATCAATTTTTAAATTTGAATAAAAAAAAATTATTTTGTAATTTTTTGTTTAAAAAATTAAAAAAAAAAAATTTTTAATTAAAAGAGATAATAAAAAAAATTTATTTTTTAATTTTTTGCTTTAAAAATTAAAAAAAATTTTTATTTCTAAAATTTTCATAAAATTTTTCTATTTCTAATATTTTTAAAGTGATTTAAATAAAAAAAAATTTTTTTTTTTTCAGTTCTGCAAAGCCTCAAGAGCCTCTAATTTAAGAGACGCCCTTTTAGCATGAATAACGCGATATTAATATTAATATTAATAATTTTAATACTTACTTATGCTTAATATTAATGTACTTAAATATTTAATTATCCGTTAAGAGTTTTTTTTCCAGATGCCAGATTAAAATTACAAGTAAAAATAATTCCTTTTAACATTAATTAATTATTTAAAATTTTAATTACATTTCTAGTGCAAGAACAGTGACTTTAAATAATTTATAAACTCTAAATTCAAAGAATAATTCATTTTTACAAGACAAACTAAGAAAAAAACCTTTAAAAAAAAATTTCACGTACTCAAGAAATAAAAATTTGAGGATTATTATCAGCAGATGCTTACAATAACAATGATATTAAGAGAAATACTTGTAATGATAATAAATAAAGTAAAGACGGACAGTGATAAAACAATGTGTTTGCATCGCACGTAAAAAAAGGCAGCTGTTAGTCCAAATAAAACATACCGGTAATAGTTTCTGGACCTGCGCTCTGGACAGTTCTTGTTGTGGATCCGCCACCGAGGGTGGTTGTATTCATCCCTTCAGTCTGGCGCCGCGTGCGAACCTTCTGAGAGCTCGGATCCGACTGCTCAGCCCGAAAATAAGCCGATTTTTTCTTTGGAGCTACTAAAACTTTTAATTTAAAATTATACTTTATCTTCACTAACCGCCAGCCACGCAACCACTCGAAAAATTATGTAAAATTGCTCTAATAATTAATAACAATTATTATTATTATTATTATTATTATTATTATCGATCAGGAAAATCGAGTGTAAATAATTTAAAGTGGAACATTAGTCACGGTGATTTGTGGTTCCTCGGCAGCTAGAGGAATTTAATTTGACACGAGTACCAGCCAGTGTAATAATTTGTTCATGCATATATTTAGAGCACGAATGTGTAAATATATACTGAACAGACAAGTGGCAAAGGAATGAAATGAATCTACCACCTGGTACCTCTCGAGCTTATTCAAGGTCATGGCTGACCTTGAATATTAATATCGATAAAAATAGTAGAGAATGATAACAAAAAATAATTTTAATTGTCATTAGATATCATTTAATAATGAATAATGACCGATTGTGAGCTCGAAGAAGAATCTCCGGCAGGTACCAGCACTATCTCCAAGAAAAAACAATGAAGATTTGGGGTGTTATCGTTAAAATACATCTATCTATTACAATAACGGTATCGAGTGTCCTGACGCTGTCTTCGGCTTCGCCAGGAATCGAGAAGCCTCGAGAGATACTTCGTCATCAGCAGACGCACCGACCGCTCTTCATCGATCGGCGTTTGATCCAGCACGACCCAAAGATCCCCTCGTCCGGTCCCTTCTGGTCTCTGGCGGAAAATAAAGAGTTTTACAAGTACAAAAAGCCTGCTCTTGGAGAGTACCAGCTGGATAAAGTCGACGAAGTGAAGCTGGTCAAGGTGGAAGCCGCTGATGAAGGACACTTGGCGAAAGCCGGCGTCGAGAAGCCTCAGATAAGACACGGAAGGTCGCGCGGACACTTGGGCAGGCCCAGGAAAATCGAAGAGCCTGAAATCAAGAGCACTTTCTCCTCGGTCGCCCTCGATCAATTAAAGGGGTATGTTGATGTTAATTTGTTCGAGGGCGATGGATATAATTACGAAAACGTCGAGCCGATTTACTCGAAACTGGTCGGCCCAAATGACACCCTCTATGTCGACGTCGATGACTTCAGGGTGAGTAACTTCACCAAGTTTTTAAGCGGAGACAACGATCGCGAATTGACGAGGAACCTCGACAGGAATTCAAAGCCGCATTTTGTTGAAATTTCGAGGAAAAATGACAAGGACAAGGATGTGTTGCTGGTTCACGAGAGCACCACGAGGGTTCACGATGTGTACGGAGTCTTGGTTCACCACCCGACAGATCTCAAGGGCGGAGAAGAGTATGTCGAGCGCGTGGACACCGATTACGTCTACGAAGAACTGGGGAAAAGTTTTAATGACTCGGAAAAGGAGAGGGAAAATTTGGAGGAGCTGGTGAAGAAAGACAAGCCGGCAGTCCAAGACGATATTGTCACGCGGTTCTTGAGGATCATCGAGAACCAGCATCTTCTCGGGGAGAACTGCACCGCGGGGACTGACCTGAACCTCGGCGAGGGCGTCGTCGATCAGTACGCTCAGGAAAGGTTTAGGCTCGAGGCGAATTTCGCGGTGAATCGGGCAAACATGCTCACTCGGTTGTGGAAGTATGCGCCTGAAGTGATGCTGTCCTCGGAGTATTTGCTCCACGCGAGTGTCTTGTCGATGGTGGAATTTGATGAGGACATATTTGCGGCCGGAAACTGCTACGACAAGATGCAGTACAAAGACCACTGGCTCTATTGTCCCTTTGCACACAGGCTCCCTGATCACGACGGCGTGCTTGTCAAGGATTTGGCCATCGAGTACAAGTATTTGAGCAACAGCAGTGAGTGGTTTTACATTGCGAGGAAAAATGCTGAGAGAGTTATTGCTAGTAATAATCAGTTCAGTCATGGTAAGTTTTTAATATTTTATAAAATTAAATATTATTTTTTATTTGTGAAAAAATTAAAAATTTTTGTTAAATTGGAAAGAAGTCAAATTTAATTGAATTGGCAATTTTATTTCGCTTTTGATAAAAATATCCAATATATATGAAAACATTCATCAAAAATAGTTCATAAATATGTTTTCAACAAAAATACATATTTTGTATCAATTTTTTTTTTTTTTTTTTTTTTTTAATTCAATATCTATTGTATTTTTATACAGGTTGTCCAAATAATATTCAAACAATATTGCTGTCTAAAAGTATGAAAGAACCTCCGAAAAAATTTGGAAACTTCAATATGTTTTCATACATATTAACTTTTTCCGTACAAAAAATGTTTGGTTAAAATAAACAAAAGTACTTTTAGAAATAAAATTTGTTTGCATACTTGTGTTTGATTTGAGAGAAATTTCATGTTTTCCGATGTATTGATCAGTTTCTGCCCAAATAAACTTAAGTTATTTATTAGTATTGATTAAGCACATTCATCTCTGATATAATATAATATAATATAAGTTTATGCAGTCGAAGTACTTGAATTTCAGCGACACAAATTTTACATAACTTCCGTAGAAGTTTAAAATTCCGAATTTGAGAAGTTTTATAATAACCAAAATTTATTACCAAATTGAAATTATCTTTGGGAAAAAAATTTCCGCAGAGTCGGTCCATTTTAAAACGAAAGTCAGTGATGATTAAGGAAGGATTTAAAATATGAATGGTCTTAGTGTTCTCTTTTATTCTGTCTGTTCGTGTAAAAAATTATTGATAAAGTTTTATCACATGGGAATGAAAAAGAAATTCAACAGCCGGAGGTTTACTGCAAGCAGTGATACCGAGTGGAATGTTTTTTTCTCGCTCCGAGGTCAATTAAAAAAGTTATATCTAATCGATAAATTTTAATAGAAATTCTGGTTTTATGCTTAATAAAATTTAACTGCAAAGTGTGTAAAAAAGAAAAAAAAATTTTTTCTGGGTAAAAAATGTGTCAACTGATTGTAACTTTGATTGGCTAACAGTTTAAATGATTGCTCAAAGTTTTTTTTAAGATAGAAAAGCTTTACGAGATATTCTTTCATTGAAAACTTTTCTCATAGAACATGCGAGATGATATTTCGGATTTATACTATAAATTTTTTTTATTCTCTGATTTTATCTAGCATAAATAATATTTTTATTGCTCAAAAAAATTTATAAATATTTATTAGACTAGTTTTTGGTCAAAACTTCTTGGTTAGAAATTTTTTTGACACTTGAAATCATTTTTCAAGCAGTAAAAAAATCCCTTGTTACTTGTTACGCTCCTTAATAAGGATTTTAGACGTGGTAATTTTATGTTTGTCGTAAAAGTACAAAAGAGCTTTCTCTATTTGTCATTTTTTAGGACAGGAAATTTCAAACTCCAAAGTATTCAGATTATTCTCTTTGAAGAGACATTTTTCTTTTTTTTTTTTTTTTTTTGGGACAATTTTCGCATGAAGAAAAGATTTTTTAGAACGACAGTAATTTAATTGTAAGTGGGTAGACAGAAGACATATATACCATTTGCATTTATGTAAAAGTCGTGTGTAATCGGTAAAAGTAAAAAGATAATTAAGTCTTAAGTGACCTATGCTTTTTCATGTGGCTAATCAATTTCATGAAGGCCGTAAGCCGCAATCAGATATACGTGTTTATGTAATTCCCGGAATAGTTCTATGCTGGAATGATAATGATAACCGAGTAATATATTATATATATAAGGCAGGATAATAGATAATATGCGAAGTAGACTGTTGAGCAAAGTCGTTGCATTTAATGCTACAAAATAATTATTTTAATGATAATGAACCCATATCAACGGATATTAATATTATATTTTGTCATAGTTACTGTGAGTAATAAGTTTATTGAGTCAGGGTATGTATCTATATTAGGGTGATTCAAAAAAAAAGAATATTTTTTTTTTCGTTTGGTACTCTGAAAAATAGGTTCCTAGACACCTCTAAGAAAGCCTCTCCAAGCATGAGTTCTTAATTGTAACGGGAAGGTCCTCCTTCTTACAGTTTTCTATTTTTTCTTATTATCAGATAGAAAAATTTATATCTCGCTTCCAACTACTTGAAAAAATATCTTGTTCCTTAGATTTTGTAGGAAATTGAATGCTCTACAAAAAAGGTCTCTTACGATTTTTTCATAAACCCAACCGTTTAAAAGATATTAACGGTTAAAGTTTGATTATTTTTCGGAAAATTTTTTATTTCTTATGAATTTTATAACTCAATGAAAAAAAATCATTATGAATGATGAAACTCATAGTTTTGTAGGAAATTTACTGCTCTATAAAAATGGTCTTTTATGATTTTTCGATCAAGTTGAGCGTTTACGAGATATTCATCGTCAAACATCAATGCATATCAATTTTTATAGTTTTTGATCAATAATTCGAAAAATTTCAATTTATTCTGTGAGTTTCAAGGAAATTTAGACAAATTTGAGTTTTTATTATAAAAGCAACTCCTATAGATGTTTTCTGTTCAAAAATTCATTTGAAAGTTTTTATTCTAATAATATTTTTTTTAAATTTTATCTTTAATAATTTAAAATCTTAATCGCGTTGTCATTTATTATTATGAAATTTGTTCAGTGCGTATTTTTAAATTGTTTTTCACAAAATATACATAAAATTTTCGTTCGAGGGGATTTTTGTTTTGAAATCCATTTCTTCTTCTGTTTGTCTTCTGAAACTAACGCCATCTATGTTTTCTACTCTCAACTATCTTCAGTATCTACCCATTTAATACCGTATTTTCAGTGTTCCTAAAACTGATCATCTTGAATACGTAATAAAATAATTCATTTTAAATAAGTCTTATAATCATCACATAAATTTATTTATCATCAATTAACCTACAATGAATAAAGAAATACGTTTTATCGGAATACCTCTACAAAGAATTTCGGAACGTAAGTTACCAAAAGTGAAAGAGGTTATGCGTGTGTTTTTCTACCAACTTAAAATTTTAAAGTATTCAATCAAACAAAGTGCTAAAAATTCAGTTGACCAAGTTATTGAACTGTGGAGAAAAAATCAGATTCCAACTAGTGGAGCTCCTAATGCAGTCAAAAATTTCTTCGCTATCACAGTCAATGGTTAAAATTACAAAAAATTTCGATAAAAAGAATTCAGCGCAAAACCAAAAGGAAATGAAATTTCAGACTGATCTTGAACAATTATTCGACATTGTGAGCGAAAAATCCTTAAAAGTGCTTGATGATAATATTAGAAAGTTGTATTTGGATCAAAAAATCGGTACCCATAAAGAGATTCTTTCTAATAATGTACCTGTATCAAACTTAACCACAACTATGATGGGAATAGATGAGAGTAGTAAGTATCTGAGATATTTAATTATTATAAAGTCAGGTAGTAGTGTAACTTTTCATAGATGACTAGATGACATTTGACTAGACAATTTTTGGAGTCCTTTCTTAATTATTTGTCATCAAAATGAATAAATTCTATACATTTTCTTCGTTTAATTTATAAAACAGATCTTATTCCAGACTTAGATCAACCGTCTACCAGTCATGCGATTGTTCCAAGTGAAAAATCAGAGTCGTTCTCTACGTATACATTAAGTGGAGTTACAAATTTTGGATCTGATTCAGAGTATGAACCTCCAATTCCGACAAAACGAGCAAAACTTGATGTCTTAACTCCTGAAGTCATTTTTGGACTCGACCGAGCTAATGTCAGCAGTAGAAATGCGATGTTTATTATTGCTCCGGTTTTACTAGCAGTAGGTATTAAAATTGAAGATACAACGCTCAGTTATAGTTCAATTCAACGAGCTCGTATGCTTCAAAGAGAAGACATTGCTAAAGGACTTAATGACAACTTTAAGACACACGATAAATACGTTGTGCATTGGGACGGAAAAATGCTGAATGACCTTGTTGGATCAAAATCTGTGGAATGGCTACCAGTTATTTTAACTGCATTTGGTACCGAACAATTACTTGGGGTTCCAAAATGAATTCTGGGACGGCAGACAATCAAACATCAGCCATTTTATCGACATTGAGTGAATGGGGTATTACTAATTATGTTAAGGCGATGTGTTTTGACACGACGGCAGTTAATACAGGTAATTTATCAATGATAATTTAATCTAAAAAATATTTAATTATTAACGTTCTAGTTTAATTTTTATTGCTTACTGAATTTCACTTTTGAAATTATTGAGAATTATTTACTCATTTGGATTTTAAATATAATCTACAATTTGTTGAAAATATTAAATTTAACGATAGTTATCTATTTTCTTTATACAGGAATTCATAACGGTACATGTAAGGCAATTGAAAAGACTTTGGGAAGAGAGTTAATCTGGTTACCATGTCGTCACCACATTTTTGAGATCATATTGAGAAGTGCATTTGAAGTATATTGGCCTGTGTCATCTGGGCCAAACGTACCAATGTTCGGAAGATTTAAAAATCATGGGATGAAATAAATAAAACTAATTATAAATCTGGAATTGAAGATACTGTTGTTGCTGATATCATTTTGGATAAAAAAATGAAATATCTAGTTTAATTGCACAATCCTTACAGGTATGATTTAACTGCGATTTTAAGAAAAAAATTTTCTTGTTTCTGACAAATTTTTAATTGTTTTTGATAGTTACTACAACCCCGAGATGACTATAAAGAATTGTTGGAATTGTCGTTGATTTTCCTTGGAGAAATGCCTCAAGAAGAAATTTTTTCAAACGTCCTGGTGCAATTCATCATGCTAGGTGGATGGCGAAGGCAATTTACAGTTTAAAAATGTTTCTATTCAGAAATGAATTTAAACTTTCTAATAAAGAATTGGACAGTCTTCGGCAAATTTGTATATTTATAGTTACACTGTATTTAAAAGCTTGGTTTTCATCAACTTCTGCAACAACTGCTGCTAATCATGACTTGCAGTTTTTGAAAAATTTATTCGAGTACAAAAATATCAATTCATTGATTTCTTCAGCAACTTGTGAAAAAATGATTTTGCATTTATGGTATTTAAGTGATGAACTTGCCATTTTATCATTATTTGACGATACCGTTTCATTGGAAGTAAAAAAATATTGTTGGAGCTGTTAATACTCGTAACGGTACAGATTCTAAAGCTAAAAATTTATAATTGATAAAAACGATTTGAATTCATTAACGCAAAAAGTCTGAGTGACTTTGTTTCTAAAAAGTCTTTAAATCTCTTTAAAATCTTTGATTTACCATATGACTTCCTTGATAAAGATATTGAATCGTGGCCTACTAATGACAGTTACATTGAAAATAAAGAATACTTTAACCAATTGAAAGTTGTTAATGATTCAGCAGAACGAGCTGTTGCATTAGTTAGTGAGTATAATCAATGCTTGACAAAAATGAAGAGCAATACCAATACTTATTGCAAATTATCAAAGAACATCGAAAAAACTACCCAAACTGCAATAGAGGAAATTATTTACAGTAAAAGTGTACCGTTATGTTGAAAATATTGAAAATTATATGACAGTTGATAATTAAATAAATAAATTCTTCGATAAAAAAGTGAAACACATGTGAAACACACTAAATTGAATTATATATTTAAAAAATGCACTAATTTTTTGTTTTAATGTAATCAAACATGTCCAAGACTAAAAAAACTAATTAAAAAAATAGTTCATAACATATTTTTATTCATAGAAACTCAAATTTGTCTAAATTTCCTTGAAACTCACAGAATAAATTGAAATTTTTCGAATTATTGATCAAAAACTATAAAAATTGATATGCATTGATGTTTGACGATGAATATCTCGTAAACGCTCAACTTGATCGAAAAATCATAAGAGACCATTTTTATAGAGCAGTAAATTTCCTACAAAACTATGAGTTTCATCATTCATAATGATTTTTTTTCATTGAGTTATAAAATTCATAAGAAATAAAAAATTTTCCGAAAAATAATCAAACTTTAACCGTTAATATCTTTTAAACGGTTGGGTTTATGAAAAAATCGTAAGAGACCTTTTTTGTAGAGCATTCAATTTCCTACAAAATCTAAGGAACAAGATATTATTTCAAGTAGTTGGAAGCGAGATATAAATTTTTCTATCTGATAATAAGAAAAAATAGAAAACTGTAAGAAGGAGGACCTTCCCGTTACAATTAAGAACTCATGCTTGGAGAGGCTTTCTTAGAGGTGTCTAGGAACCTATTTTTCAGAGTACCAAACGAAAAAAAAAATATTCTTTTTTTTTGAATCACCCTAATCTATATACGCTCGTAGTATGTTCTGTATTGTATATTGTACATTGTACGCTGTGCATTGTGCTATCAAAGACATCCGCTTTATTATTAAATTTCTAAGTAGACCTAGGCGTACAAACATTTCTCTGCATCTTGTATTTAGCTTGTGATTGTTGATTTGTATCAATATTATATTCATTAAGTTACATTCATACAAATTTTATGAAATAATAATAATAATAATAATAATAATAATAAATTTGATGAATTCTATCGTCTGTAAAATGGAATCTGAATAATTAACTGAAAGCATAAATAACTATAATACTGTACGAATGCATACGAAATACGAACCACCTCTACAGCTTCTCCCAGAACCGGCAGAGATTGAAACTTTAAAATAGTTTTAATTGCAGCCATATCCTGGAGGCACGTTAAGTATTAAACACGTCTCAGTGAACCTCTTATTAATTAATAACGAATTTATTAAAAAATATAACGGTTAGCAAGGAGAGTTGAGACGAAATAAGCTGGATAGAGGAGCTCTTTACCACAAATCGATGACGCCGAGAAAATATAGACTTCCGTCGGTGTTTTGTGTCGCTAATATTAGTTGAGATATGTCGCTCTATTAATTACGCCGTTGTCATGTCAAATGTTTCTTCTTATATTTAATCTACTCGCGATTAATTACATTACTTTTGGTAATAAATATTGACATCACGCCGATCCAACTTTTATGATAAATCTCAAAAAAATTTTTTTTTTTTCTTACAAATAATTTTGATTAAAAAATATTTTTTTTTTAATTAATATACTGCCGCGATAAAAACAAAGTATGATGTAAAATTAGCTGGCATGATTTTGCATAAATAATAATTAAAGTGCCGGGTTTAATTACATGTTCATAAAAGTTTATGTCTTGTTACGTGTTATAATAATGATAACAATTGTTAAAAGCAGGGCTTTTGATACTTTTATTGAATTACTCGCGTATGCAGAATGTAGATGTTGAATTAATTAATTTGTACTTATCCAACTAATTTTGTTATATACTTTATTTAATAATGCGGTATTTGATATTTAATATAAACTTCCTTTGGAAATTAATTTAAATGTTTATTTGTATTTTATATTTTATAAAATTATTTTTTTTAAATTAATTTAAATACTTTTTTTATTTATATTGAAATAATTAATTCATTTATTATTCTACTTTTCATTTGTAATTTTTCCCGAGGACTATATCAAGTGGAGTAGCCGAGTTTATGTCAGACATATTAAAACCGTCGGGGCAAAAATGATTACCAGAATCATCCGAAGGCAATAAATCTTAGTCATAATTTTTATAACATGGAATAAAAAAATCTTTGTAAAAAATGAGACACTTTTTTCCGAGTTATTATAATGTACACATTGTAGGAAACATTAATTGTAATAAAAATATTTTTTAGATGAGTTGAGTAATCGAATTCCCGTGCGAGATGTATAATAGCACTCTTCAAGTTTTTATCTTGACCTAAATTTATAAAAAAAAAAAAAAAAAAAAATAATTATGGATATTTTGTAAGAAAAATAAATTTTTTACCTGAATTTTGTATGATTCTATTAAGTTGATTTACGGGACAACGATAATGATAATAATCGTAACAAACTGCGGATGCGGTTGATGTAATTATAATTACAATAATAATAATTGAGGTGGAATTAGACTAATAAGAATTAGAGGGGTATTGTGGAAAGGAGTAGAGAAAATGTATTAAGTGTAAAATGCCATGAAATGAGAAGAACTTTACATTAGATGCGAAACTTAAGTAATCAACATCCGAAACCAGATAGCAATAGAAGAGAAAATTAGTATTAGTATTAACGCTTGCGGGAATTACCGCTAAATTGCACTGCAGAATTGCGCCAACATATATTTCAAATATTTACCGCATTTTTCTTTTAAATTATCAAAAAACACGATATTAATTAATTTATTAAAAATTAAAAATAATTTACTTTTATTGAGTATAAAAAAAAAAAAAAAAATGTAATTTGTAGCTTGTATTGAGAATTACAAATTGAATTTAAATTTTTAAAGGATTTTTCATAAGATAAATTCAAAAGGCTCGTATATGCTCGGAAGGATTTTTTCGTTGGCTTATCCGCTTAGGCATTGAAAATCGATCTCGCCAGTTTATTAAATATCGCGTTTTTAAGGTCAAAATATATAGTTTTGTTCGTCCTTTTCCCTTTATAAATGTTACTGTTGTATTTACAATATGTCGTTGTCACGCCATGTCAAAAAATAAAAATTTACACACATATGTTCGAGGTCTATTGCCAATTTATAGAGATATTAATTAAACGGAAATAATTTTAACAGAGACTTTCAAAGGGGGCTTTTGTATCAATAACAATAAGCTAATAAAAAATTCAACACATCAGTTTGTCTAACAGAACGTACTCGAACTGGTTAAAAGATTTTTGATAATTAATAAATATATTAAAGGTATTAAATTCCCAATTATTTCGATGAATACGCACGTGAAGATACATTTTTTTTTTTTTTTTTGAAAAATGATGAATATAAATTTACAAACAGTGATGAGTAATAACAACACTAATGATTACGATACAAAGGTTTGCAAAGAGCCCGATTCTCAAATTTCCAATTAGCCAAAAATGAAAATAATTTACATGCATTTTTTTTAATAAAATTATTGACATTGATTGATAAAATAATAATTGGGAGGTTATATGAAAATTAATCAACGTGTAAAATCCGAAAAAAGTTAATGAGTTATCGAGGTGCCGGTGAGAGGGTGTACCAAAAAAAAAAGTAATAAAGTAATGATGGAATAGAAATAGGTGTAAAACAGTCGATGGAGTTAAATATCATTGACGTCAGTCGAATATAATCCTCATGAGTATTGTGTCGAAGTAGTGAGAGGTCGATAGGTGAAAGGTTTATAGGTTATCACGGGAGTTACGTGGAAACTGTAAAATATATAACAACGATACTGAGGGGAGAAAGAGAACCGAGAAAAATAATAGTAAATGAAAAAAACAAGGAACGGGTGAATATGAGCGTGATTTTCGGAAAACCCGTCGCGAAAATGTTGATCGGTTTGTATCTAATCATATCATGCAAGCTTTCAGTGTTACGATTATATCGCTTATAACTTTTCTCATATTCGTTCCGTTATCTTATTATCCGTTTAATACCCGAAAAAACAACGATAAGTGATGTTATTATTTTTTACAACCTCTCTTGTATTTTTTGTATCGCTTTCCGGCTAACGTTAAAAACAAACTTTTTTTTTTTTTTTTTTAATAAAATATTTGTCTCGTCAATGAAATCGTAAACTAGATCGCGACTAGTTTAGATTAATTAATATTTGTTTAAGCTGAGAAGTGCTTCTCTATATGTGTAACACGATTTGCTCTCGGTGACCTCGTGTATACATTGTAAACTCCTCGAGTTTACGCTAATGAGAACGGATTAATTATTAAATTTCTAGGATTAAAATTATTAAATTAAATGCTCGAGTATTTATGCTTGAATTTTATTATCATTAGGTTTGAATTTTCAATTTAATAAGCTTTGTCGCTTAAATTTCAAGTCAAAGGTATAATGAAAAATTCTTTACATTCTGTCAAATTCCGATCGACTTTTTCTGTAGTCAGAATGTTTGTATTTTTTTTATTTTTCTTTTTTTTTAAAGATCATTTGTACCGAGCGATGTTTGTAATAATATTATTTTTTAAATTTATTGAATATTGATGAGAACGTTTTAATGTTTTATAAACAAAATAATGTTGTTTTGAAGTACGATTCAGTTTAAAAGAGTTACTATTATGTTTTATCAATTCTGCAATAATGGGGGAGTCATTTATTGCAACAAGGGATGTTGTTTATTTGGACAAACGTTTTTGAAATTGATAAATAATACGTTCATAATTAAACTGTATCAGATAATTTATATTTCGATGTAAATATCCTGTTATTTGATAAAACTGTTCTTCAATAATTATAATTTTTATATAAAAAAATAAAAATAAAAATAATAATAATAATAATAATAATAATAATTGTTAATAAAATATTATCTTTAATATAAATTAAAATGGTATCTTAATAATAAAATAAACAAACAAAAATACACATTGCAGAGAAAGTAAAGAGCACGAAGCCAGTCAGCGAACCAGCTAGGGTAATATAAAGCCACTTGGTGCATTCACGCGGATTTATTGTTTGTAATATTACCCCTTAGAGTGGTGAGAGTATAAATATGCGAAGCATGAAGGTAACAAGGATACAATTGTGAAAATAGACCGTGAATATGAATGACAGCCGCAGATTTCAGTTTAAAGTTTTATCGCGACTCAGTAGTAGTGCTTTTTTTTCTATTCATGGATATATTTCATCCTGCCCCTGAGAAATGAATGGATAAAATACAGGCAAGTCAAACCGACGAGGCTTTGGGTAATTTCCCCACGGCATAAAACATTTATTTCGGTAAATTTGAGGTCGATCAGCTGTGTGGCTTTTATTTCTGAAACAAAGCTGGCCCTTTTAGCCGTTTTAGCCCCGAAACTCGAAGAGCCCGAAACCCGAGCTAACAACACAATTTTCTCGGTAATTCGACAATCAACGACCACTTGATTAGGCAACATTGATAGTTTTTTTATCCTTTTGCACTGACAATTCATTACCATTCATTTGCGGCAGATTTTTTGGGCTTGTCTCGTAAGATACGTCCGATTTCATGCCAAAAAAACTCGTTAAATAAATGTATATTTAATTAATTATTTATTTTTCAAGAGTAAATAATCAAAATTGACCATTAGCTAAATTAAAGTATTAAGAAATTAATAAATAAACCTACACAAGGTAAAAAAAAAAGAAAATAAGTCTAAGTAATTGCATTTAGCTGTTTAATTTAATAAAGTAAATAAGAAAACATTGAAAGTTGAGTAAATAATAAATAAATTGCAACGATTTTTTTTTTTTTTTTTTTTAATTTTATTTTAAACTGTACTATTTTTACAAGAAAAAAAAATTAAAAGTAAAATATTTTTGTTAAAAATAACATTGAGTAAATAAAATTATTCGTGCAAATATCAATAACAAAAAAATTTTTTTATCTACGGGAGATTATAAATATTTTTTACCAGCGTAAATTTATGTATTTATATTTTATGTTTCGTTTGGCGGGTTTAGTGAGTTTATATTGAAATATTAAAAAATAAATATAGTGTTAGAATTCGAGCAGCATAGAATATTTACAAAAAGTAAATTTAATTGTGAATTTAAAAATATATAAAAAAAATAATATAAATATTGTGTGTAACGTTTATAACGAAATAACTGGATAAACGTGGTTAAGGCATTCGGACGCATACACATCGGATGTGGTTGAGCTCCACCGAACCATTACTACCTATTCTAATCTGACGATCGTTGGATTTGATTTGAGTCATGCCGCTGTAGCCGCCGGTTTTGCGGGCCTTTATGCGTCAAATTTGTCCAATTACGATGGCTCTTCGATATATATATATATATCTCCCCGAATAAAACCATTAATTACAATTGACGTGTATCGATAATTTTTAACTATTAATTGAATATAGTTTACAGGCATCTGACAGTGTAGTCCTCCATGATTTTTCGACGCCACATCCGATAACTCTCCAGTCCAATAAATTAAGCCCTCGAATTTCTCTACCCTTCAGAGTCACCCTTTTAAGCCTTTGATATTTTTGCGATTTGAATTTATACGGACGTGAATTTTCGGTATTGAAATTCGCTTTGATAATTTTTTAGTAGCAAAATAAATAAAAATAGCTTTGCTAGCTCATCTCAAAGAGGACCGATTTTATTCAAAGTAAATATTATTTATTAAATAAAACGAAATACCCATTTGAAACCCGAGCTTTCGAGCGTGGACGTATTGACACAGATTTTTCGTTTCCGATCTTGTTGTATGTATAATCTGTTTGATCAGAGTTAATAAAATTTTAAATAGCCCGAAATATTTATGCTTCGGTGAAATTTGTCACAAAAATTTACAAAGATACGCTTTAAAGTTTTTTATTAAAAGAAACGAGAAATTTTTCATCCATGGCGCTGCTTTGTCTCCACAAAATAAAAAAAAATGGTGAGCTATGGTAAAAAAAAAAAAAAAAAGTCATCTAAAAAATATCAATAGTTAAAAAATTTATTTTTTAATAAAGCAAGAAATTTTTTATCTCATGACCTTGAAAAAGTGTTACGAAGTTCGAGGACTGGTTTTGAGGTGTGTAAAATCGATGATATCCTACCCTAAAAAAAGCCAGGCGAAAATAATTAATAGATATACGGGGTGAAATTTAAATAAGTGTTTTTGTTTATTCGTAATGAAATCTTAAATTGATTTACAACTTTAATCAAATTGGACTGTTGATCTTCCTCGGGTGATTTAAATTTTAATACAGATTATATTTCATTGGGAAAACAATATCTGGTGGGTGAAAAAAAAAAAAAATTGTTTTTTTACCGTCTTCCACGAGGAAAAAAAGCTCAAGATTATCGTTAAAAAAATTTCCCCGGAGTTTTTTTGTTAATGGAAATTTTCTGATAGAAAATTCTGGCCACGTTTATTTTTATTGTTGAGTTTACAAGGATTTTTATTCACAGGTCTGAATAAAGGTCCTGTGAATCTGCTTTGGAGTAATTTTATCCTTAAAATATATTCCGTTTTACAAGCGTAACACGTTTGTAAGATTTAGATGTTACACAAATGCCATAAAAAAGTAAATCGCCAGTGATATTTTGTTAGTTTTTATTATATTTTTATTAATTTTATCGGTTTGTTTATTAACTGTATTTCGTAAATACTATTTTATTTACGGAGTAATTTAAATCGGATAATAAAATAAAAAAAATTCATCCCTGGGCGTAAATTAAGGTAATAAGGGCCGCAGTAAATTAGAGTTTTAATTTCCATCCGTGAATTTATATTTTCAGTGGGGATAATGTTTTTTTAAATTTAAATATTTTATAATTTTAATATTTCTTTACCGCCGAGAAATTACGCGAGGTGATTTGCCGGGTATGTATGTGTCGGGTGTGCCTGTATATGTAGTTGTTGGAAATGAATGTTGAACGTGAATGCTGGAGATTACTTGGAAATTACTACACCAGCAATTTCCATTGAATTTTCCAACCGGTACCGTCAGTATTTTCCAATCAATTCATATTTTATTTTTTAATAAGTGTTGAAAATATTATTTTTCCCCAGCGGGTTTATTTCATTTCATTATGAAATGTTCAACATTTCATTTTAATTCTTCGTAATTGGGTGCTCAGGTGTTACCAATCAATTATTTAATGCTCCCGTTATTTTTTTTTTTTTTTTTTTTATTAATTGCCTTTTAATTAAGCATGGAAAATTAATATCAAAATTATTTTTTAAATATGCATTAAGTCATAGAATTTTATTTTTATTACAATATAATTTTTTTCTGCATGGAAAAAAAATTTAATATGTTTTCTTTGAAATTAAAAATAAAAAAATGACCGCTCATTTTTTATCCAACCATTTTTGTCATTTTTACATAAATTTTTTTTTTTTTTTGTCCAGACATTAAATTAAATTTATCATAAAATAATTCAATTTAAATATTAAATAATTCATAAATTTAAATTTAATAACAAATGAAGTAAAAAATAGGAGAAGGGGAATAATATAAAATTTAATTTTAAAAATCTAATTATAAATAATAAATTAAACGTCAAGTATATATATGTTAATGAGGAAATGGCTCTTAGGGTAAAGTATAAGGGATAAAAAATGAAGTTCGGTTGGGAACCCACAGGCGAATATCCGTTGATATTTGTTATCTCTCGGGCTGTTTTTTTCATCCACCGATACGAATCCAAATTCTATTCTCACAGACAGTAGACAGATAAATG
This sequence comes from Cotesia typhae, assembly GCF_013202065.1. Classification (NCBI taxonomy): domain Eukaryota; kingdom Metazoa; phylum Arthropoda; class Insecta; order Hymenoptera; family Braconidae; genus Cotesia; species Cotesia typhae. Next base: position 3,697,815 of record NW_027423715.1, on the reverse strand, counting down.
AAAAGAAGAAAGTAAACCAGCAAACGCGTCCCAATATCATTTCTCAGTAGTTTAAAATCCAGCTGAGAATAGCAAAATTTTTTGAGCAGTACTTTTGAGAGGAACAATAAACGATCTCATCGGACGAGCCAATTTATATTTTACAACGGTTCATTTCACACGGAAGACCTTAAAGAAATAACAAAATAAATTAAACTACAATAAAATGTTGTTTATCCGCCGGCGTACTTATTGTCCAATTTATTTAATTTTTTTGTTTCCCGAGAGCTCCATGCGTCCGGAAAGGGAAAAATAAATTAAACCCGTGAGAACAATTAAAAATTTACTCGCTCCGTCTAAACAAAGAAACCCATTTACAATTTACCGCACTATAAATGCTGTTTAAATTTTAGTTTCTAACGATGAATGCCTGGAGTGGAACCTTCAGCCGCTGTTCGGCTTAAAATAATTTACTTTTTTTATAATCCAAGTCTATTTACCCACCAGCCGCCAAGAACGCCGCTGGAAAATCAACACCGAGGAGTGTTGAGGTTAAAATCAAGTTAAAAGCTCAAGTGAGGAGAATACAACTTTAAGATGTGCTTAATAATAGTAAAAGTAAAGAGAAAAAAGAAAAATAAAAAAAAAAAATAAATAAAGAGTTGTAGTTTTAAATACCTCTCGGTCTTTAAAACGCCGGATGTGTTCTATTCAGAAATAAAAGTGAGGAAGAATGATGCTAAATTGTTGTGGGATAGGATGGCTAACTTGAGAAATGGAGTGTAGAGTTGGCAACGCAACCAACGCTGAGCATACCCCGAGGATTTCCCGGACCGGCAGGGAAAGATTGCGGGGTTTTTACTATTTATGTATTTTTCGTATTCTACTTTGTCTTTTCATGACTTTTCATTCCACAAGCCCATTTTTGTTTATTTACTCTTTTTTATTATTCATTTACGAGAAATTTCTGGGTATTGTTCCACAGTTTTACAAATTCGTTAGATTTTTCGGGTGAAAAAAGTTTCTGCAGAGAGCTTTTATTTTACGATCCTACTCGTCAAGGGAATTTTAAGGCTTTTATTTAAACAATTTTATATTTTTTTTATTTGAATAATACAGTTATTAAATTTTTCAAAAATAATTATCTCTGCAGCGTTGGATTTATTTATTTTATTGAGTAATTCATAATTTGATAAAGAATGATTTTTAAAGGAGCTAAGATTTTTATTAATTTAAATTTCGTATATTTTGTACAAATTCAATAAAATTAAAATCAAAAGGCAAAATTCATGTGATAAATTTTTTTATTTGGAATGAAGGATACATTTTAAAAATAAAGTTTGTAAAAATGTAGTTTTCTTTTGCGGTAATTAATATTTTTAAGGGGAAGATAAATTTCACTGATAAAATTTTTATTTTTAATTTAATTAATACTCGAATATTTCTGTACGGAAAAAAGCTTTAGGAAATTACACAGCATGGATATTTGTCATTTTAATTTATTAAATGTAAAATATTTTTAAAATGAAACTCGTTACTTTTAGAGGTAAATATTTAACGAAGAATGCAAACAAGCTATTTAATGTACATTACTTTTTAATTAATTGAGCTTTTTATGTCAATTATAGAGATAAATTCCATTGTTAATTAAGTTATTGCATACTTTTGTCTAAAATCATAGGGAAAAAGAATTTTAAAAATTAAATTAGCAAAGAAAGTATTCGACTTAGTCTGCAAAAGTAAATTATATTTAAAGAAACGTAAGTTTACGCGCTAAGAGTTTCTTCAAACAAAAATATAATATTAAGTAAATAAATAAATGAGGATCAGAATGAAAACAATTACTAAAGTTCGGTAAACACAGAATTAAATCATAGGTCAAGTATTGTTTGTACAATGTTTGATAGGATTATATTGTAGAGATAATCTCGGATTTGGCTTATTCAAGTTCCTCGTATATTCAATAGAGTAGAATCTAGTTGTCGTTGCTGGCAGGAAGCCAACTAGCTTCGTTGCATCCATTTCTTTTCAGTTTACTCGATATCTCGCGATTTATAATAATAAATTATACACAAATTAACTTTGTTTTGTTTCCTCTCCAAGTTTCTTACTCTCTGTAAGGATACAAATTCCAATTTTTCTGTATTAATTTATTGTAATGCGAAACAACGAGAAGACAGATCAAAATTTTCTTCCTTAACTTGATTACTTTTCTTGTCTAAGTTATTTTAATTAAATTTTCCATTAACACTTTTGTAAAAAAATAATATATATAAATATTTACGAGTTAATAATTTATTATTCTATCAATATTTACGTAACACCATCAGCTGTGGTTTTTAAATATAACTGCGTATTAAATAATCAATTAATTAATTAATAATATCAATAATTTAACTTTATTTGTGTTTAATGCTTCGATTAATTAATGGGGAGTAGCTACATAATTTAATTAATTTTAAAAATAATTAAAATTAATAATTTGTCTATTATTTAATTAAAAAAATAATTTTTGAAAAAAAATTATTAAAATTAAGTCAATTTAATTTTTTAAAAAATTGTAAATAAATTTATGTGAAAACAGAAATTTTGAGTATATTAGTTTACTTTTTATCTATAAAAAAAAAAAAAAAAAAAAAAGTAATATTTTAAACGGTCTTAAATGTGTTCATTTGGAAAATCCAGGCAGTTTATTTGGTAAAAAATCTAAGATAAAACAAACGATTGAACTTATTTCTTTTATCTGCGTGTGAAAATACTTTAAATGGAAATATCATAGAAAACCCTCGGAATCCGTAACAAATTTATGGAGCCGGGGCTCCGGTGATTTATCTCCGGATATAAGACAATCAACTTTCAACAAAGAAAAGTCTAAGTCTAAGTAAAGGAGTTGAAAAAATAATCGAGTGAGGGAGAGTAAAGAAAGGATAAAATGCAAGACCTTTTCAAAAAGATATCAACGCAGATGGGTATGATTTAAATCACCGCTCGGCAAAGCTTTATAAACTCCTTTATTGAAACTCATCTGCATTATTCAATTATATTCACCCTTTATTATTTTGTCAACATATTTTATCTATATAAATATAATAAATATAAATTGGGATAAATTTAAGACGATAATAATAAATAAATATAAACTCTTGTATAAATTTATTCACTTAAAACTTACTTTAACTTTTTGAATTTAACTTTAAGGGATATTATAATGTATTCTTATATCATAGTCATAAATTTAAATATTATATTACATAAAATAAAAATCAAATTTAATAACAAAATTCTTTGGGTCGCGATAAAGAAATTTTATTTGATTTTTCTTTTCAATAAAATTTATTTTAACTTAATTTTAATTTTTATCGATTTTACAACATGTGCTGGCTCAATTAAGGCGTAATAAATAATTTTTATTAACGTATTTTTGGTTTTAAAATTTTTTTGTCTTAGCGCCAAAAGGGTGTATGCAAAAAAAATTTTTTTATCCATTTTTCTTACAGATTTAAATGTTAAAAATATTATTAGATTGGTTGCAGAAAAAAAATTTTTCTTTTACGCCCTTTTAGCTTTGCAAAGTCAAAAGGGCGTAGATGTTGAGATGCGCCCTTTTGAGATTGGTAACGCGATATTTAACATGATATGTTAGCCGAAAAAACGAGTGATATTTTTGTAGAATTAAATGAAAAAATCAATCCGTATATTTATTGCGGAGAGAGTATTTACGATCGTCAACCTTTGCTTGGTATTTGTACTTATTTATATCCTTTCGGATTATTTGGTTAAAAGTTAATCTCGAGCTTCTTCCCGGGGGAAAAATAGAAATCTTATCTATATCTGTAAATATATACTGTATACTATATATAAGTTCTCGGTGGGTTTTATTTGCGAATTATTGTCTCGGTTTGGTTATATCAGAGCCAGAAGAAGAGGAGGAGGGACCACGCCACTGTGATAATGATAGCGAACACGCGCAGCTGAGGCTTATGTACTTTGGTCAGCAACTTTTTTACGATAATGTACTCCGGGGGATACTTTTCCAAGGGCTCTAGACCATTTTTGTTTTTATTTCACCGTTTTTGGTTTTACACAGATGGATTATCATCCATTATCTCTCCATTAGTGTACTATCTACACTTTTTAACTTTATTATTATTATTTAATTGTTATTTTCAAGAGATAACTCTCTCTGAATGTTAAATTCTTTTTTTTTCCTTTGAGTATATTGACGAATTAATTTATTTTTCATTTCAACAGTCTGTTAGTACACCATAAAATTTTTTTCTGTGTAGAAATATTAAATTTTTTATTCAAAAGATTATTTTTAATTTTTTAAATAAGCAAATTTAAAACACCTTGCAAAATTAAATGAACTTTTATTATTTTTTACAGCTTAAACTTAAAAATTATTCCCTGCGTTTCAATTAATTTAGATATCCCTTTTAGCCAAACGTCCTTTTGGACTGGAACTATCCGCAGTAGCAAAACTTCATTTACATTTTTGTTTACTTTAATTCGTTATGCAGCGCAACTCATGAGTGAAATAAAATCACGAAATAACGAGGAGCTTTCGCAAACATGTATAAAATCAAATTTGTTTGTCGACCATAGAACTAAAAATTTTTCAGCAAACAAAATAAAAGTTTTATCCATCGATTACGAGGAGTTGATAAGTTATGCACATGAAAATAATAAATGTATAAAAATGTGAGAGCTTATAAAAGTTGTCTTGTACTGCAGATGAGAGCGGAAAGTTGATACATAAAAAAGAAAATAACTTGGTTAAAGTAAATATTTTTTTTTTTTTTTTCAAAATTTTAGCCTTGTTTTAAAATATTTACATGTTTTAATTAAATCAAAAGTTACATTTGAATGAGTAAATTATAAATCTGGAATCAAGATCGAAAAAATTTTCTCCTGAAAATATTTTTATTATTTCGAGATTTAAGTCAAATTATTTTTAATTAAAAAAAAAAAATTTTTTTTTTTTTTCTGTACGGAAATAAAACCAATAAACCTCTTTATTACCCTCAATTTGGATCTTACAGAACATTTGCTTACCACTGCAAAAGCAAAATTCTCCTCACGAGCGACTTTATAAAAATATTCTACAGGAATAGCATGGGCTTACCTTTTTGTTGGGAATTCGGGTCAACAGTGGATGCATCGGCACTCAGATAAGTGATAAACCCGATTTCTCACTATTCAGGCATGAGCTGAATTTATTGCTGATTATGCCGATAGAATTCGGTCCTTAGAGACTGACACGCTTCGCTGGACGTGTCAAATTTGTTACGGTAGGAAAAATTTCAAATTAAATTCAGTCCAGAAATTTTCTGATATGATTTGATACGCCTTGACTTCTCAATCGACTCACGGGGAGTATATATTGCATTCGATGTATGTTATTATTTTGTTAATTAATATTGAAGATAAATTTTATTTTTAACTTAATACTCGGATATTTCTGTACGGAAAAAAGCTTTAGGAAATTACACAGCATGGATATTTGTCATTTTAATTTATTAAATGTAAAATATTTTTCAAATAAAACTCGTTACTTTTAGAGGTAAATATTTAGCGAGGAATGCAAACGCGCTATTTAATGTACATTACTTTTTAATTAATTGAGCTCTCTATTTTAATTATAGAGATAAATTCCATTGTTAATTAAGTTATTGCATACTTTTGTCTAAAATCATAGGGAAAAAGAATTTTAAAAATTAAATTAGCAAAGAAAGTATTCGACTTAGTCTGCAAATGTAGATTATATTTAAAGACTCGTGAGTTTAAGCGCTAAGGGTTCTTTCAAACGAAAATATAAATAAATAAATTCAAATTTTTTTTCTGATGAGTCTGATGAGGTCTGATATAAAAATTAAATAGAAAAAAAAAATTAACTTGGATCAAGAAAAAAATTCTTGATTGGAATGTAAATTTTCTTGGCTAAAAAAAATTTGAAAGAAGATTGAAAATTTCTTCTTGCTCCAAAATAACTTTTGTTTTTCTTAAAATTTTCTGGGAGCAAGAATTTTTTTTTTCTTTACAAAAGAAATAAATAAATAAAATAATTTACTTAATTAAAGTAAATTTTTTTTTTTGAGTAGCTACGTCAGGCCAAAAAAAGTTTTTTCAAGGGATGAATAAATAAATAAATAAACAACAAACTAGTAAATAAATAAGCAAAGTACTAAGTTTAATAAGTGATAAGTGATGGATGATATTTCGTACTCATCAGGTATATTTTTCCTTGACATTTATCGATGGGAAAACAATATCGCGAAGTCCTTTGTCTCTGTCTGCGGAATCGAGTGGTATCGATCGGGCGTAAGGCATTTATCTCTGTTCAAATGTCGTGGATTGTCAGTCTAATCGCAGCGGCCTCAATCGTATGGGCTTAAATAAATAATTGTCAACACATGGCACATTTCCCGACGTAAGCGCACACTGACGCCACTTATACCGGCCGCTGACTGTCGGGGATAGAGTACACCGGCGGACGTGGGTGTGTGAGTCGAGATATAGATACGTGCTCGTGTTAACTGCTAGCGAAGTTTCACCTCCCATTTTACGTCTGTGTCTCTGGCTGGAAGCACACAAAGTATGCACACAACACACCTAATTTTCCACCTCATGCCAATTGATACAGATGTATCACGTACAATTATACAATTATCCTAAAGGCCGATCTCTGATTGCCAATTATTATAAACCGTCTATCATGTCAATGTTTGCTAATTATCAGCTGTCTATTTGCTCATTTCATTCGCGGACATTTCAAGTTACATTTTATTTAAGCACTTTTATCAATTCGGCCTAATTTTCATATATTTTTTTCTACTTTTTAGACGATATTTTATTATAATGAAGCCCGATATTTTACCGAAAAGAAATCAATTAAAAATACTTAGTGAGGAGTATTAATTTCTATGAATAGAATTTAATCAGAATTTTAATAAAAGTTTATTTAAAACCGAGGATGAAAGGGTAAAAATAAAAAAAAAAAAAATAAAAAATAAAAAAAAAAGGGGGACGTAAAAGAGTTGACGAAGCATAAATTGTCAGCGTATTTGGACAAAGAACTGAAATGCATTTTAGCTTCAGATGAATATGACAACTGAAATATTATATTGTGTATTACTTGTCACTTAGATCAAAGAAAGCTTTGAGGAACTTAGTGCCGGTTGAAATGCTCCGTATAAAAATGAAAATGTTTTTAACGGCGATAAAAAAATAAAATGATGGAAAAGCGCATTATCATTTAGATATTAAAACAACAACAATAGAACGGACTTGATTGGCTAAAAGTTCTCTCGTTAGCACGAGCAATTTATCGGTGTTTACTCACGTGAATTATTTACCTACGTAATAGAATGCTTTCTAGTTGTTATTCTATTTGGGGTTCTATTTTGATTAATTAAATCAAGATGAAGATGAAGATGAGTTTCAGGAGAAGCAAACAACTTTAGAGCAAAGAACAATGGGAGCAAATTGGTAGCCGCCTGGGATTTAAAAGTCGATCTTGAAAGAAATAAATTTAAAAGTTTGGATATAAATTAAATAACGGTTGATGTCGAACTAAATTGAAATTCGGGCATTGAAAGAATTTCATAAAGGTACTGGATTTAAATAGGAGTCTATATAAAGTTAAGGTGGAAGGCGGGGGGGGGGTATAAATGCCCCCCCCCTGAGAGGAACAGAATAAAGCTATTGAATGATAGGTTCAATACTCAAAAGACGACGACTAAGTTTCTCTTGAGAGCGAGTCACTTAGACGTCCTTGTTCTTACTCAACCTGTACATGTCTATTCTGATCAACTCGGTCGACCCTATTCCTTCTCGAATTAATTAAGTCAATGATCTTCTGACCTCTTACAGCGAATGCTAATTTTCATCTACTAACCAAAACTTTAATTGTTGTTCGTTAAAGCTTCACTGTACTTAACGTAAATATTTATACAGTCCAGATGAAATTAATTGCAGAAATGGTTGTGTTTAATTTTTTAATTATTATTTCCAATCTTTTAATTTTATGTAATTTTTTATTAAAAATTTTAATTTACATTTTAGAAATAATTTTTTCAATTTTTTTGAATTTAAAATGAAAAGTATTTTTTTAAATTACAAAAAAATTTTCGCAATATTTAATTTTTTAGTTAAAAAAAATACAACTGGACAAAATGAAAGTAAAATTTTAAAAGCAAATGACAGAAAAGATTATTCTCTTTGTTTGATTAATATTTCCCCACAAATCTAAGCCATTTTCCAGAATTTGCATAAGCACTCGACGAATGTTTAAGTGTATTTGATGTTTATTTGCCGAGGAGCTCGTCAGCGCCCGAATTCAAGCATCAGAGGCGTAAAAGCTTTTCCACGTGAATTTTATCTTATCCCACAAACGAAAGGTACATTTGATAAAATCATGCTCTGTACAATATTTAAATATTCGTGGAGTATATATAGTATTAGATTCTCGGCACCACTAACCAGAATTGAAATTTCAGGATAAATTAAATTAAACCTTTGATTACTCGCATTTCACCACAGTGTTTCTCTCAGCGGGGAGTGTGTAGGTTGAAACCTATTAAAGTTACTGCAGATCGTAGCTACGATGTACTCTTATGTTGGGATAACCAACGGTGCATTGTATCCGTACGCGATAATGGCCCTCTACTGTAGCATTTAATGGTAGTTAGATGGATTTTCGGTTGTAATAATACGCCTTTCATTATGCGTATATTGCGCCTACATTGTTACTTCCTCTCCTTTTATTATATTACACTTATTGTCATTAGTAAATTACACCTGTTCATTAAAACACCTCATTCCACTCAATAATTATCGATTGGTAATTGCCTTTTTATTCCTCAGGCAATAAATTCCCTCCAATATGCAATACCAACAACTCATTAATTGATCGGCGTCCAATTTTTAATAGCTAATTAATTGCGCTTCCAATTGAGGTTTTATTTTTTAACAAATTTAACAAATTACACTGATGGAAAAATTTATTACCTATTAAATTCAGTTATAAAAGCAATTTATTATTTTTTAACTTTTGGTAAATAATTTTCAGTATTTGTTTTCATTTTTTATCGAAGTTATTAATGGCCCACTTAATTTATTGAAATTTTTTTTAAATATTACGCTTAATAAACTGTTGATTAATATTTTTAAACTCGATAAAAAAAAAAAAAAAAAAAAAAAAAAAAAAAACTTCCATTACTATTATAAAAAAATTTTAATAATTAATTTCACAAAATTTTTAAGCCAATAAATTTTTGTCTTAACTATTTAATACTCAATCTCATTGTAATAATACTAAAGTTAACTAAATAATATTTTTAAAAAATTGCACTAATAGTTTTTCAACTTTTTTACAAATAAATTTTTTTTTAAATAATTTTTTCAATAAAAAAAATGTATTAAAATTATTAAATGTCGGCTAACTTAATTTTCATCTCATTGCATATCAATGAAAAAATACTAACAAGCAATAAAAGGTTTTAAATCACCAACAAATGCTCATTATCCCCCAAAGTAACAGCTTGCCGAGGCATTTGTTCAATAAATCACACTTAAAACACAGCAATAACTACCCGAATATGTGTTTCCATAAAACGGCTTATAAAATTTTATAAACACCGCCATCAATCTTCAATTTTCGTACATCATTTTTCATCCAATATCGTTCCGTTGACATTATTTATCCCCTGCCTGTGTTTTATATTTTTATTTATATTTATTCATCCCTCAAAGCAGCATAAATAGCAATGAAGACCCTGATAAACTAGTAAACTAGTAAATATGCCGGTGCAATGTCATCCGAACAAATTCATGATTCGCGTGATCCGTATTGAGGCAAATATTACTTGTAATGTAATGGACGAACAAAAGTATCCGCGTATGTCAAGAGCAATGAAATAAAGAAATAAAAATTCCCGAATCGTTAGCAAGGAGGTTGCAGGTTCGAGGAGTTCTATCAGCATTTATGTCTCTGTTTATGGTGATGCTTTTATGACGTCATGCAAAAGAGGGATATTGTTCTTGAGATGTGCTCTTCCTCCGAGAGTTGATGACAGTCAGGAATTATTTTATAGCGGAATTGTTTGGTTTACATGTTTACGATAAACTTGTTTATGGCTTCCTGCTCTGAATGCTGATTTGTTGGTCTAGAAATTTTATGCTGTCGGGGTTTTGGTTAACAAGCTCTTGTTGAATTATTTTTATTAAGAAAATGGATTTTGGATAATTTATAGCTTGATATTTTTTCAATTATTGATATCAATGTTAAATAAAAAATAAAATTAATTTTTATCTAATAGCCAAAGTCTTTTTTTATCTACTAGTGAAGTTTAATTTATTTTTCACCGTGGAAATTTTTGAATAAAAAATTTCTAAAAATGTTTGTATTTTTTTTCGAGTCTTACGAAAAAGTCCGACTATTTATTTTTTAATTTTAGGAATTTTTATGGGTTTATTAATTTAATTTATCGAATATTGACTATTACAGTTATTGTGACTCAACTGGAGCGAAAGGACTTCCTTAAAAAAGTATAAAAAATATTAATAAAAAAAAAAAAAAAAAAAAAAAAAAGTTAAAAGTTGATCTCATAAGTATTGTCAAAGTAGTTTTAACAAAAATATTTATAAAAAAATGTAAGAGGTAAAAAAGGAAATCTACTTGAAAGTCTACTCAAAAGTTTTCTCCTCGAGAACAATTCTCTTTGAAAGGTTCACCTAAAACGCTTTAACTTCAAACAAACTCACCGTACCAGCAACTCTTCAGTTGTCAATTTTTATAAAAAGCTTAGCATGACATCTCTCAGAAACTATTTATCACACTAACTTTAATAAATATCTACGGTTGAATGGCTAATTATGAATAAACGTTGAATAGAGTTAATTTAAAGGGAAGTTATCGAGCGTTAAAGTTATGAGTCCATTCAAAAGAGTACTTTAATATTAAGAGTTCTGGTGCACTCACTTATTCACAATGATCGACCGTAAAAAGGTGATGGTTGAATCAGTTAAGCTAATGTCTCAAATAATCGAAACCCGATAAAAGGTTGCGAATAATATTATCTATTTTATACCAGACATTTTATTTATCGGCAGATAATACAACTGCATTGTTGAATATAAAGCTAGTAGAGCGTATTACTTTTTCCAAGAGTCGCATTTCAATTGACGCATTGTCGCAACTCAGCTAAATAAATATAAATAGTGTATCTGAAAGTGCCAACAAGAATAAGTGTTATTTAATACCAAATGCACCGGATTTTAAATTTTAAATTCAAACTTTTTAGTCATTGACAAATCGGATTTTTATGCTTCTGCCTATTCGTCACTGCTGCCGAGATTTATGGACCGCGAAAAATTGCGCAACAAAAATTTATTCAAAAGCGTACGGCATTTCGTCCAATTAATTATTTTCCTTGGAAAAATTAATACAGCCGGGAGTGATAAGCTTGCAGGAGAAAAAGCTCCGTTTTTTTCTTGCGTAGAATTGACATCAAATGTTACGATCAATAAATACATATTATCGTGATATATTTATGCTCTTTATGAAGCAATTACCTTATATAAATATTACCAGAGGCCAGAGGAATTCATAGCATGTAATATGATAAACTTTTGAATCCGCTGTACGGATAATAATAATGTTAATCCTTTTTTTATTTCCCAGTATGGAGTAGGATAAATTTATCAGAGATAAAAATAAAATAGTTTTACTTGCGATGACTGGCTGATAACCCGGAGCCTCTTAAAATATCATCCGGAGATTTCAGCAAGATACTCTAAGCGATTCAATACCGGAGATGGAGAAACCATTTTCCATTCATTAACTCTGAAAACATATCGGTTTTGCCAGACAAGTATAAAAATAAATATAAACATGAATGGCTTATAAAGCTATTATCCTCTTATGCACTATTATTAAGCATACATTGTTCGGGTCGTCATAATTATTTAAAAAATAATGTGAAAATTGTAAAAAAGCGCGATTGGGATTTTCATGATGATAATAACATAATTTAAATTTCTATTTCGTGGCGATAGGTCGGAAACTAGAATATTTGTTCGATTTAAAGAGAAATAGTCGGCTAATTTAGTTCCCAATATTTCGATCCAATTACTCTGGGTATTAATTAAAATAAAACAATGCCCATGATTCAAATAGTTTTTTTCATTTATTTTTACACGAGAATTGATTCCTCGTTCTCGACGTGACGTTTTTTATACAGTTTCACCGGCAGCAGCATCCTCGCACTGTCCTTTTTATCGATTCGACTTTTATTGTAATAGTCGTCAAATCAATTGAGTTTTTGTGTTTTATTCACAAGCTGGGATTGATTTTAGCGCTTCCTGACCGCTTTATAGACTGGATTCTGATAAAGATTTGCTGTAATATAATTTTATATACCGACGCGTTTAATAAAATTCCCGTAATATGAATCTAACAGTGAAAAAATTAATCAACTGAAAGAACTCAACTTAACTGGAATTTACTTCCACAGGCGTTGTATTTATAGCGAGCTGTTGCATTGGTATCGTTGTTATTGTCTTATAAATTTTCATTCAACACTACCTCGTATATTTTCATTTTTACGTAGCGCCAATATCGAAAACTCCGATTCAAATTCAATATCGTCTGTTTAACTTTTATTTATTTTTTTTTTTTTACGTTATTTTTTTATTACCTCGCTACCAGCTGTCTCGTTTTTTAAGATATTAATTTAATTTTTAGGACATAAGCTCTCTCAATGTATGCTTTTTAGTACCGTTAATACTTACATAAGCTAACGGATTTATCAAAATAATAATCTTTTATTCTTAAGTTAAGGAGCTTTGTTGGAGAATACATACACTGATTATAAACTTGAGTAGATTCAAAAGAACAAATCTTGGATCAACAAAATCACATTGAAGGATTTATTTGTTTTAAACCATCCAGAAAAATTTTTTTATTTTATCCGAGGTTAATTTTTAAAAATAATTTTCTTTATCAAAAATTTTTTTTTAAGTTTATATTTTTATTTATTAAAGCTGCAAGCTCTGAAAATTAATTTATAAAAAAATTGGCTGATTAAATAAAAATTAAAAAGCTAGATTTATTAATTTTTTATAGTCTCAAAATTTATAGTTGGTTTGATATTATTAATTCAAAAAATCTTAGATTTTATAGATCGTTTATATATATATATATATATATATATATATATATATATATATATATATATATATATATATATATATATATATATATATATATATATATATATCTAATTAACTTTCATAAATTTCTTAAAATGTTTTCTGAAGCATTTTCCAAAGTACTTCGTTATTTATCTCTAAATTCTGGCATTATAAAATATTTTCGTCGTTGTTTGACATGTTGAAGTGTTTTCCGATAGATTTCAAGTGTTATCAAAAGTATTCCAGCGTTTCTTATTGAATTCTCCTGTTTTTCAATGTTTTCTGAAGTTGTGAAGATAACAACTCGATAAAACAACTCGAGAGTCTTCCAAAATAATCTTCTATTTTGTTCAACTAGTTTCTACAATGATATAATAAGTAATTACTTTAAAATTGGTAAAATAAATATTATTTAAACTAAAAAATAAAAAAAACAAATGCGACTGAGCAAGTGAGTCACAGAAGCTCCGTCTAATTAGCAATAATAAATGAAACAAGAATAAATCTGATATAATTGTACGCAAACTATAGCGTCTGCGATATTTGATACAGATGTTACGCTTTGAAGATTATCTACTCCTAAACAGAAAGCTCTTTGAGGTCCAAATAATTCATAATAACATAATAACAGCGAAACTGCGAGATAGTGCATTAGCTGTTATATATTTTACATTATACATTATTATGCTACATAAAAATAAATCCAGAGTAACAAGCTCACTAGAGAGCTCATGATATTTATAAGATAAAACCGTTTTACAATAAACCGGAGATAGATTTAAATCCAGGAGATTTCGAAGCGGATAAAACCCACAAACGTAATTCCGCAATGCGAGTTAATCGACAAGTTCCGTGTAAGCTTTTGTTGAGAATTTGGTTAATTAACACTCGACATTGGTTTTAGTAACGCTATTTCCAATTTCCCGAATTATGTGCCCACATACTGTTCTCTACAAACCCATTGTTATTCTTTTATCCCATCAGATAAAACGGATTTAAGATTTTAGAGTTACTCTTTCTTTATTTAATTTTCAAAACTGAAAAAAAAAAAAAAAAAAAAAAAAAAAAAATTAACTTGAATCAAGAGAAAAATTTCTTAGTAGAAGAATTTTTTTTATTCAAAACAAGAAATTGTTTAGTTAATTTTTTTTGTCAACATTTATTCGAAATAAACAAAGATATCTTCACTTGAAAATTTTAAGCACTGAAATTGAAACAAATGCTTGAAATGATTAAAAAAATCTCTCTGTTGGGAAAAAGTATAATAAAAATAATAATAAAATGAAACGAGATTACAGGTTGTTTAGCATTTGTAAAAAAAAGAAAATCTCATATCGAGTTGTTTATATTTACTGAGAGAACTCCTTGCGACCCCATTAAAACTTTCATTCCACAGCAGTGTGACATTATCTTAGTATTTTTTTTTTTGTGTTGAACCCTCTATTTTGTTTATTTATTTTCCCCGAGTTGCGACGATTTACCGCGATATTACGCGGGTTCAAATTTCAATACCGTGTCACACTTTGCGGGACCTGTATATCCTTTTATTTGGAATCTTTTTATACCACACACTCCAGCATCACTCTTTTCTTCTGAAACTTTTGTTCGTTTATGCTGTTGACTTTTGAATGAAGAATATTCAGTACATTCTACTTTCTTTGAGGCTTCCACTTCGAAAGTTCAATTATTTATTCTTCCAAAAAAAATGTGTCTTCAAAAAAACTGCAGCGTTGAAATCAAAATTAGACTTTTACTTTCAGAGGAGCGTTAAATTACCATTTTTAATTGTTCCTCTTGAGTCTGCAGTATCTAACGACATATTTTTAATTAAGTTAAATTAAAAACTTCGTTTCAGGGTACCACAGCTACACTTTGAACGAAAGCACTCACACGGATCGCATTGAAGACGAAATTCTAACAGTGAGGTACGAGGACGGTCGGTGGTCAAAGCCTTATTATGATTGCGGTGGAGGCAACATCTGGATGCTCACTTACACTGTGCCCTTCTTCGGCTACGCTAATGATACATATTTTTTCAAGTAAGTTTAAGTATATAAATGCACATATGTTTCTGGGTATTCAAAAATCCAACGCTTCTGTAACATCTAGGTTCTCATTATAAATCTTGCATCAAGTACCATCGCTGCAAGAGGTTTTAATAATTTAGTGTTCCAAAAATGATGACCTTTAAAAGATGAATTTGTTTATTAATTTATTAAAATTAACTCGATGCAAGACCAAAAACTAATCAGATTTTTTCAATAAGTTTCAAAAGTCATTCAGATCTAAATCCCGAATGAGTTGCATTTACTTAGCAAGTACAAAATGACAAACTTTGACAACTATTCATGGGGGTTTTTGTTCTGAAGTTATCGGACTTGGAGTTCAAATACTAGGACAGAATTTAATATGAAGCAAAATAAAGGAAACAGAGGAGTAGAATGCGCGTCAACTCACCCTTATCTGAACCCTTCTTGTTTCATCCCTGGTCTCACGATATACCAGTATTGTGGCTCGGAGCTTTGATTTATTTGTCTGCAGATTATTTGAGTCAGTAGAGAAGATAATGACTACAGGAAATATTTTATAAATAAATAATGGCTTACTGATCAGAAATATTGTCGCTAATTTTTCCAAGCTGCAGGAAATTGATATCGCTTTTAATTATAAAAAAAAAATTGATTAAATTTTTAATTGTAATAATTTTAACAAAAATAAATAATCTGCAGGAGAATAAAAAAGCACTTTTATCATCATTAAAAATTGGCACGGAGCACTGACAGACTCGCCAGAAAAAGGTAACACAAATCGTCGTTGAATTAATTCAATTCAGTAAAAAAAATTGATAATTGATTATAAATGAAGTAAACTCGATAACTTTGAGCGTGATAGCGAGGATTAATGGAAAAAAAAATTAAATTACCTCCAATCAATAATTATTAACTCTTCTATCTTTTATTTTAATTTTTTTTTTTTTTTACAACCGAGGGTTTAATAAATCGTGAAAAAATTTTATTAATGCTTGAAAATTAGCCAGAAAAACAGTACATAGGTGAGATAACAGATACAATGGCTCATACTCATCAACTGTGAATTTAATTGAAAAATCTACTTAGCATTAAAGTTAGTCACCGTGTTTTCAAGCTAAAACTCCGGAGTAGAGTGGATAATGCAATAAAGCCCTGAGCTGATCTCATGTTCATTTTAGTTACCCAAAAGTTCAACTATACCGAACAATATTTTATTTATATTATTTATTATGTATAAGCCGAGTGAATAATATTTTTAATACTTGCTTCTGGTTAATCGCCGAGATTATTAATCTCAAGGATTTTACGTGAAAAATAGTCGCAATAAAACTCAAGATTAAGTCCATCAGTTTTAAATTATATAACCGGTATAAGAAATATAATCTCGGTTTTTTATTGCTCAGACTTCTTGGAGATTTATTAATTGCTGCATAATTTTAAATATTTTTATAAGAGAATTTTTAATTTCTTCATTAAATTAAATTTTTATTTTTTACTTTTTAATATTAATTATTTTTTATCGATTAATCTCTAAAATTATGTGGCTAAGCTTGCAGTGTAGAGCCGAGACTTTTTGGTCTACCGGCCATAGTAATAATTGAGATTGAGTTTTAAATAACTTTTAATCAATAACTCGCGTTGAAGCGGACAAATATTTAAATAATAAATTAATAATAAAAATAAAAATTGTAAAAACTAATTAAACTAAAAATTGTACTTGTCAGTTATTTGAAGGGCGGTTTTCGATGTAACTTTTAATTAAAATATCTCCGGCACTACAAACGCTTTTTTTGTAATAAATAAATAAATAAAGTGATTAAAAATTAAAGAGAAATTCGGAGGAAATTTCATCGAGCTCTTAAAAAACACTTGAGTTAATGGATTAAGAGGAGAACACAAGGTTACAAAATTACCGCGTACAAGAGCTCGGAACAAAATCCACGATGTTTTGAAACTATTTCAAAGAGTTTAGTTTGTGTTGGCACAAAGGTTCAGTCCAAGACAATAGTGGGTGTAAGATGAAAATCTGGAACGACGAGCGTGGATCTAGTCACCGGAGGGTGAATTAATAAAGACGTGTGTTGGTACTCCAGAGTAACAAAGTCTTTTAGGGTAGAGTTGTGTCGTATCATGAAAGTTTGTCCAACTGACGTCATCTTGCTATTACATTTAGATTTTCACAGTTTCGTATATTAGAGCATAATAATTCTACAGCTAGATGATTTGTCTTCACCTTTGCTTCACTCCTTTGTTGCATTACATCCGACAAATATCAGGTGTACAATTTAATATTGTGTTGCTTGTTGTTCCCAGTAATTCTCAAAAGCTAGTGACTAAATTTTAGACTTTACTTCCAAGAAAATAAAATTTTTATTTATTTATTTTTATTATTTAGACTCTAACAGGGTCACTTTATACAATATTTAATTATTGAATTAAGAATTTACTTTATTATTGAATTAAAAAAATTATTATAAATTTTTGAGAATTTAAAATTAGAAAAAAAATATTTTTAATTTTTTATAACAAAATAATGGTTGGAAAAAATTAAATTAATTGCTTAAAAAAAAAAATTACTTTTTATTTCTAAATTAATAATTATAATTAAATTTTAAGAAAAATGAACAATATTAATATTGAAAATATTATTACTGCTCAATATTTGTTTTCAAGTCTGCATAAAATGAATTAATAAATTGAAATCCTCTCGATTTAACTCAGACAGCATCGGCGTTGATTATTATTGATGGAAAATGAAATTTAATACTGCGATCGTCGGGAAACTTAATATTTAAAACACTCGGATCAATGTTCATGAATAAATTAAAAATTATAAAGCTCTCCAAGCTAATAATAGCCAATGTTTTCTGTAATATCTGATATCGACAGAATTTTAATTGATATGTCTAGATCAGCGTTGAAGAAAATTGACGGAAAACCATAATAAAAATAAATAAATAAATTTACTAAATTACAAACTATTGGCTAGAATAAATTCAAAAAACTGCTTAAATTTTTTTCTGCAATTAATTAATTGCCGGAGAATTATGAGAGTTCTGCTTGTGTCACTTTGAACACAAGTGAAATAAACGTTCTGCCGACACTGCAGAGGCGGTTCTGATCCTCGTGTTTCACCAACCGACCAATTCATTTTTAATTATCCCCGAGGATTTATGAGAAATAAGTTTCTGTTTCGCTAGCCTTATCTACAGCCTTTCTAATGGCTTTCTTAACGTCTAGGATGTTACAAATTAGTTAAAGATCCTTTTGATCTCTCGGATTAGGCAATTTGTCAAGACAGTCATGGAAGGTAAATTGAGGCTCTTCTGCTCCCGAATAGTCCTTCTGGATACTATATTAATAGTACAATCTGTGATTAAGGTTACGACAAGTTGCTATTGTCCTTACTTTACACTAATTTGGGGTTATCTTGACTATAGTTGTTGACGAGGCAACTGGCGGCTGTAATTTATATTTGGTGGATGTCTTTATCCTGTTAAATACCTAATTAAGTGTCATAATTTTTGTATTTTAAATTAAAACAATATTAAAGTGACAATTAAAAAATTTTTTAATAAAAATTAAAAAATTTAGACATTTAAATAATAAATAATTTTATTTTGATATTTTTTATAAATTAATAACTTGAAAAAAAAATTAATGAATTGATTGATGATGTAAATAATTAATTTAATATTTAATATCAATAAATATAATTTCCTTTTAAAAAAAATATTTATTAAAATAAAAAAAAAATTGCTTTTAGTAAATAAATAAATTTATTAACAGTTAATAAATAATTCTAAAAGTATAAATTAATTTCCGTTAGAGTTTCGAATTTATAAATGCTGACGCATTATTTTTAAAAAAATTTCTAAATTACTTTATTAGCCGAATCATCCAAAAAAAAAAAAGCAAAGCGAATTTTCTCGAGATGCAATCTAGCACAGAAAGACAGATTGATTGAAAGATTTTCGGGGGAAAAAATAGATCCGATTTATTTAAATCCAGCAGGTCACTCGTTACGTATGATGACCTCAATCTGTATTCAAATGTCAATCTTATCCATGGAAGCTTATCGAGATAAAATAAAAAGCGATTTTCTCACAGCGGTGTTTGTGTAAGTGAGCTGGGGTTAAGGCCCTGCCGGCAGATATACAAGCAAAGACACTAAAAGTATTCATGATCCTTTAAAGTAACGCTCCGATTGGCTTGGCTTAACATTGGATTAACGACCTCCTGTTACTTTTCCCTCTGGCTTATTTAAAAACTTTTTTTTCGCTTCTATTGGCTGATGCTGATATAGACGCCTGACAGATTCAAAGGACCTCATTTGTAGCTAACTCTTATTCCTTTCTCGGTAAACATTAATATGTGCGCGTGACGTTTTATTAATTACAGTGTCATTCAATATTTTTTATTTAACTTCACATTGTGGTCGTTCGTATTTAATTTCCTGGTAATTTAATTTCTCACTTTAACAAAAGGACTTTCTATATTCAGGATATTATTTTTTGGACATCTCTTTCTAGGACGTGTCATTTTTACAATTAACATTTTTATTTAAATAATTTATCAATTTATTAATTCATTTATGATTAGTAAAATTAATTTATTCGTTAATTAACAGTAAAATTAATAATTAAATTTATTTGTTGAATATAATTTTTTATTTATAAAAAAATAAAAAAAATTTTTTTAACTTCTAAAAATTATTTATTTTATTTTTTATATATTTTTACTCAATAATTATTAATGCACTTTATCTAACAGAACTTTATAGTGTCAAAAAGTTATAAAAAATGCTAAAGTTCAATTTTTACATTCACTTTTTATTCAACATTCTAAATAAATATTTATTAACATTTGATAAGACTTATCAAATATTAAAAAATCCTTAGTGTGATAAGAAATTAAAAAAATAATTCAAATAATCGGAATTAGTTTAACATTTTAAATCAAAGGAACAGGATATATTATTTTCGAATTTTAAAAATCAATGAATAATTTATTTCATTTCTTTCCTACAAGCGGCGAGTGAAATGCTAAAATTCTTATATTAATATTTGAACCGAGTATAAAAGAGAAGCTAAAAAATAAATTTATACGAATATTAAAACTTTTTTTTAACATTTTAAAGGTTTATATTTATACGAAGATAAAAATAATTTATCAACTCTTCTCAGGCTCAATAAAAATTGTAGTTTTAAGTAGAAGCGAAGGTCTAAGTACTGGCATTAAATTCCTTAGAAAGTTTAATTAATTTTCAGTTTAATTTGAAACTGTTTATTTTAATTAATAGCCGACATGACGAATTCGTCGTCTTAGTGATTACGATTTAATTGATAACTTGTCAAAGTTAGCAACGAGATAAATTGATTGATAAAAAAGCGAGGAAAAATCATGGTCCCCTTGGACGGAGCTAATAAAAAAAAGGTTTTCAATTTCTCGGGTTGTAAATATAAGGATAGCCAGAAAAAGAAAAGTTATTGCGACAAGTACGACAGTGAAAAATTTTTATCTCGCCAGATGTTAACATCTTCGGCGTAAGGGTTATTTGTGAGACTTTTTTTTATCACCCAGTAAATTATTTTTCTAGCTAAAGGCTTTTGATTTATTCACAATTTATTCACAGAGCCAGTGTTTAGATTTTAATACCCGTGGATTTAGCACGTATTTTGATCATTAGAGCACTATAAATTTCATACTATCGGAATGCTAACGCACTGGAGCATTCATTTTGTCGGAAGTTTTATTCTAAACTATCATTTTGATGAAGAGTAATTAGCTTTAAATTCAAAGCTGCTTACAAACTTTCAGAAAATATTTCAATGCTAATTTCAAATCCATTTGATGTTCCATTAGTATCGCTTTTGAATTATCCTAATACTTTACTCATAATTTAAAAAATTTACACGTCTTTAATTACCGAGTTTAAATATTTTACAACATATAAAGGAAAAGCGATACTCTAAAATGAAAATACTTCTCATAATGTCGGTCCTTTGAAAAAAAGTTACCAGAGTGGGGGTGCACCATAAATTTCGCATGATTAAATATTATAAAAGTTGTTTAATATAAATATTATAAAGTTACTGTAATCTTTTTAAAGATTTACAAGGTAATTAATGTTCAAGCTTTGCCCTCGTTATTATTTTCATCAAGTAGCATCAAAGATTACTTTTTTTTCGTCTTCGTAAAACTTTAATCGTACAACTTTTTAAAAACATTTTATCGACGGAGATTTTTTACCGACAACATTATCTATTTAATAAGCCAGTAAATTAACAAGTTAAAATTTAATAGAAGACAAATAAATGTTGTAAATATTTTTAGCTGTGTATATAATAGAAGAAAAAAATTTTATTTTGTTTGAAAAATGAAAATTTGAGTGTTAAAAAATTTTTTAAAGGCCACTGAGGCTGCGGCAATTAAAATTGTATGGAAGCTTAATCATTCACGAAGACAATAACAAGGATGCGGTGAAACATTTAAATTATTCAACCAGAATTCTTACAAATCCTCGGCCAGTTCTCCACGGTCTTAATTGAGATTCCGAGAAGTTGCCGGATTTCCTCGAGTGATTCAAACATTTCCCGAAATCTCTAGACCAGGTTGATAGTTCTCTAAATGCTTTCCATTTGCGAGCTTCTTTTGGATTTCTGACCTAGTTCAAAACTATGTTCGAAGAATTTTGTCGCTTGATCCTTTCAAAAATTTTACATTGGGATAAAAAATATTATTTTAATGGGAATAAATTTATTTCTATTGAAATTGAGTGTTGTTATTTTTGAATAAATAATGTATCAATACAAGATGATAAAAATAAAATATTTTATAACGAAAAAAATTCAATACACTGCTTGTTAAAATTCGTATATTGAATATCAAATTCGTTTTTACCTGAATATATCTTCCACTTTTAATTAACTTCAAATGTATTCGTTTCTATCATTATTATTATCATTATTCGAGTATTGAAATATTACTTTTTAATATAAAAATAACAAAATCGACAAATAATGATTCTCTTGAAAAAAATATCAACAGGATTCGTACAAAAGTTTCATTCATAAAAAAAAAAAAAAAACATAAAAAAAATTGTTAGCAAATGCTTCCACAAAACAATCCGGATTTTTATGAAATAAATGGAGATACGATTGTTCGCGATAACGATCGTCGTGATAGCATTGTCAATTTTTTATTCAATCGTACCTTTTAGAAGTAAAGACTAATTAGGTTTTCGCATCGTATTTTACAAAAAAACTGGTTGCATTTGTGGATTTTCGATTTCAGAAATAATGAGGAGAGATAACTTTTGAAAGATTTATTTTTTGTGTTTATTTCATGCCAGAGGCACCAGCGGAATTGATATTGACCTTCGGAGAGTAGACATCGATCAGTGTCCGCTGCCGCCTGGGTCTCTTCAGCTTAACATTTTTGCAGCTAGTGATAAATGCAAGAAACGTACGACTGAAGTAAGTTGCCATTTTGTCTCAGGAAGGAAAATTGATTCAAACTTTTTACTAAATTTTTATTTTTTTTTTCCTTCATGGAAAGTTTTAAATTATTAAAATAAAATAGTTATACTTGAGACTGCATAAACTTGGTTCTAATCAAGATTTTTTGTTTTGTGAATTTTTTACATTACAATAATTAATTATTAATTTTTGTGAACCGTCAATTGCTTTATTAATTAATTTCAAGCCTCAATAATTAATTAAATAGAGTTTAAAATAATAAATTAATATTTTTATTAATCATTCAATTGAATTTTTTAATTAAAAAAAATTTTAATGAATTTTAAAATTCAATTTTTTATACAAAACATTGTTGTTAATTTTTAATTAAATTAAATTAAATTTTTCAATGTCAAGTATTTTCACTATAAAATTAAATTCAATAATTAAATATATTATTTTTCCATTAAAAATATTCCAACCCAATAATAATAATAATAATAATAATAATAATAATAATAATAATAATAATAATAATAATAATAATAATAATAATAAATTAATGAAAAAACAGTGTATCGCAATACCAGGACTGGGATTTCGCCGTGGAAGTTATCGCTGCATTTGCAAACGTGGCTTTTATTATCCAGATATTAAGTCTACAGAACGTTATTATAACGGTACGGTTGTGGAAGAGGAATTTGAAAAGCTCATGCTAGTAAGTACATTTTTTCAACTCTCAAATATAATAAGGAACTTAAGCTTAAACAGCGTACACATCCACCCTCCTGGTATTTTTATTTTATACTCCCTCGACTAAAAATAACTTATCATCTCCACTGTCATTTAAGCTCCATTTAATTGTTAAAAACTCATACGCGACATTGCAATGGATAATAGCAAACAAGTTGAGTAATTCACTCGAACGCCAATCCAACCGTCAACTTTTAATTTCATCGTTAATTTATTTAAACTATAATTAAAGAGTATTTTTTTTATTCGATCCAAATATAATTAAATTATTTTATTCTCTACCGAACTTTCATTTAAACTGCATGCTTAATTTTAAGTTTCTCTTGAGTTTAAACTCCGTTTTATTAAATCATAATATAAGTATTCTTCTCAATTTTCATTGTTACTAATTCAAGATTATATTTAGCGGTTATATAATAACCTGAATTGTAAGAGTCCAATTTAAATGTTGGGAATAAATTATAAGTTTGCTTAAGGTCGATAAACTTATGAGCCAGTCCATGTAAAAGTTAACTTTTAATGTAGAATTTAGTCGATTGAATTTTTACTCAACTATTTTATTTTATTTTTACTGAAGAATTTACCGACAAAATTTTTCCAATTAATATTTGTGACTTTTAATTCTATCCCCGGAGAATATTTTATTTAAATTTCTTTCGCCAGTAAATATCATTTGTGTAAATATAATAAGTTAAATTTTATTTTAATTTATAGGTTATTAACTGAAGCATTTTTGTAATTATTTTCATTAAATGATATGGATTTGATTCAATTTAATTAATATAAAACTAAATTAGTGGACGGTGATTTCAACAATATAGACAACTGATGTCTGTCAGTAACTCAATGTGTTATTTAATTAAACCTTGATATTGATATTTATATTAATTGAACAATTACTGTACGGAACAAATGTCTACTCAATATATCAAATTCAAATGCATATTTGTTTCGAGAAAATAACCCTTATGTAAACACTCTTGTAATTATTATATTGAGGGAGAATTATACAAATAATGTTTATCATAGGATTGCTATTTACAGCATGCAATTAATATTGATAAATGCGAATAGAGTACTTACAGAGCTATTGTTAACGCGAAAATGTTAATTTTACATTGCAACTATAATTATATAAATTAATATAAAATTTAATGAATTTTTTTCCTGAAAAAATAATTTAAAAAAAATTTCATTACTATATCACAATAATTTTAATTAAAATTTATTTACTACCGATTATTAAAATAAATAAAATAGAGTGTTACTTATGAATTTAATTAACATAATTTAAAATCGGTGAATATTCATCTCAAATAATTAATTCATTATTATTATTATGATTATTATGATTTTTTTGCGCTGGTTGTTACTCATAATAGTAGACTGCTCGTTCACGAACATATCTACGATGACAGAAAGTTTACAAGCACATAATGTACGTATATGTGTATAAAATTTAAATCGAGGCATGCAATGTTCTCGATTCTCACTCACTTTTCGCTCTTCGCTTGCCAAACTTCTCTTTATTCTTATTTTTGCTCCATCCACGTCTTCTGTTTTCGACTTGTTCAACAGAAATAAAGTTAGGTCAAAAATGCTTCACGCCAAGAATTCAAATAATAATTTACGTTTTTATTTGTCAAAACTTTAACCCGTAATCGAGTATCGATTTAATATAATCATAATATTTATGTTAAAAAACTTTACTAATAAATATAATAAAATCAATTTAATTTCCATAAAACAACAATAATAATAATAAAAATAATCAAAATTAAAATAATAAGATAAAGATAAAGAGTAGTACATGTAAAGGAGCTGTCAGACGTCAGAAAGTTCATTCTTAGTAGGTAAGACTGCTGAGTCGAGTAATATAAATCTGCCAAGTTGCCTCAGGTCATTTTCGACATTTCAAAAACCCCACGGGGATTTAAATCTCCTTTGCTTTTTATTCTTTACATACACAGACAATAAAAAAAAAAAAAAAAATAATAACATCACAGATGAAGCGGACATGATATTCTCCACATAATGCCTTCCAGGTTTTCCTCTTTTTATTTTTTTCCGACAGTTATTTCATCATTGCCAGACAATCTTTACTTGACTTAATTTTTTTTTGTGCTGAGACATTCAACGGCTTGTCAATTGTGAGCGGGGAATTTTTTAAAAAAAATTTCTCAGTAAAAAATTCAAAGTTTTAGCTTACGGGAATTTTTTCGATTAATCTTACAGTTTACAGAAGTAAAAAAATTTCTTCTCCGAATTATTTATAAATTTAAATTCAAAATCTCAGCAATAAAATTCAATTTGTCTTGAATCACACAGGCGAGCTTTTGAGCCCAGATCTTAAATTCTTGGTAGATAAAATCAATCGGTTGTTTATACCAGCGATTCTATCGGTGTAATTTGGAGATAACACCTCGGGATCGGCATTACTTTCAGCCAGACAGCTGCATAACAGTATAGCAGAGAATCCAGAGAGTCTAGAATTGAGAAACGTAGGTGTAGACTGCATGTACGTCGAGATAAAGACAGAGAGTCTAGTGGCTACTCAGTAATTATCAAATTCCCTGAGCAATAAAAGCTAATCCCTTAATCCATTTGGGCTCCCAGCCTCAAGTGTGTTACACTCCGAACTTTCCACTTCATTGGAACATATCTGAGAAGAAAGGAAGGAAACTTTTGTGATTTCATCTACTCGAGAAGCCTCTCGTGGATTAGTCACATCAAACTTTTCCAGATTTATATATATATATATATATATATATATATATATATATATATATATATATATATATATTACTTATTATTAACGTTACTTACTATTACTTTCTCTATATTATATTAGTTCTCTGATATTCCAAAAGTTACCGAATAATCAAAGTTTCCCACGTGTCGATAATATTTATGAGGTTGAATTTAATTGATAAAAAGGTTGATTAATTTTTATGAATAAAAACTGATCGATAATTTTTCATAGAAAAATTTTTCAATCGAAAAAATAATCCCCTCAATTTAAATTTAGTTTCTTTGAACATTTTGTCGATGTGAATTATTCGACAATTAAATTTATTATTTCAACTTGTCAAAATTCATGTGAATTGACCGGTATTTTTCTGCAAATTAGTCATTATTTAATTAATCATACATATCGCAATGTATATATTTAATTGCAAAATATCTATTCAACTGACTTTATCAATAATGTAGTTAATTGACAAAATTTTCACCAGTAGAAATTAATCGTCAATTAAAAAAAAAAAAAAATGAAAAAATACCGCATGTGGATATAATTATATCAATAATTGTATGTAAATTGCTAGAATAACTGTTTGATTAAATGAAATATTGAATCATTGACAATATTATTAATTTACGTTCTAAAAATCCTGCGGCAATAATTTAGTATATTATACTAATTAAATATTTATTCATTTAAATTTATTTGTATCGAAGATCAAATTAAAATGGCATATTTTATAATTATTCTACCGGTCAATAGATCATAATAATTAAATATATTTAAAGTTGATAATTTATAAGGGAATATTTGTTGAAATGACTTTTTCGTTTTTGTATTCGTTTTGTATAAAAAAGCAAGCAGGATGTCCTCGAGCGAAATATAATATCGACACAATACAAGATAGAACTATAAACGAAAATTTTTTCATCTCGACACGTCAAACACTTGCGAAAAATATTTCGGTATTGCCTCGGGAAGTGCTGGTAGTTTTTCAAGCTTTACTAACGAACCGTTGGAATAAATAATAAAAATATTTTCATCATAAATTTTTACGAGAAAATTATTAAATGTAAATATTTATTAAAAAAAATTTTTTATTTTTAATAGCAGTAATAAATATCAGTTTTAATTCTTTGTTATAAAATTTTCACTCGTTATTTGATCACGATACCGTGCAAAATATTCTAAAGGGTCAGCTGGTAGTTCATAATATCATTTGTTTGGTATTTAACTTGTAATTTTAATTTTAACCTATTATATAAATAATTATAAATGTTAAATATCCCTTATAAACATATTATGGCGAATAAAAAAGCGGAACAGCTAAATATGAACGGATAATATCATGGAATAATAGTTATACTCATTCTCATTAATAATATCAAGTTGTAAACTCTATTATCGTAGATATTTAGCGTTAAAAAATGTAAATACAGCCGATAACAGAGTACGTGAGGCAAAATAATTACACTGTTGTCCGGCATTGTGCTGTTGTGGTGGAATACAACTAAACTACAGTCGCATGAACCAGAGAAGCTTTCGTGATAGGATGTTTAATGAATATACGTGAGTATCCGACCGCCGGATATAGTGCTGGAGGGACACAGGTCAAATGAGTTATAATTTATGAATCTTAAGCGGTGGTTTTACGAGTTAGAGTTCGCCCGAAATATTTATCGCAGAAAGAGACACAAAATCTCCGATTCATTTTCACTCACTTTAATAAAATAAAACATATTAATCCCGCAATTGAAACTGATAAATAATTTTATTTGATCCTGAAACTTAAGCTCCCTTTAGATTTTTAATAAATAAAATTTTGCTTTATTAAATAATAACTTGGGTTAAACTGCACTGTACTGTCTTAACTATTGACGTTTTTAAAGATATAAGCTCATTTTGATATTACACTCATCAAGAGCTTTCATTTGAGCACCCACATGTATTTTTATATATTTTTCATATATACATATATATAATATATATAAATATATAAAATATATGAAAAATTGATGTGGGTATTCAAATGAAAGTTCTTAAATAGTGTAACGTCAGGATGAGCTTATATATTTAAAAATATTAATAGTTCACGAGATCTAAAAAAAAAAAATTAAAATTTTGATCCAGATTTTTTTTAATAAAAAAAAAACAAGCTATAGAGTAATCTTTTCTCTGTTACTGTTGTTGGTTAATACAATAACAAAATAGAGACCAGAATAGTTGTAATGGTAAGGAGACACAAGGCCTGAGAACAAATGTTATTCCAGTCGGGAAATAATTAATTATTTAAATTGTTTCCACAGGGCGAGCACAGCCAGTACTCGATGGACGGAGTTTTCGAGTGTCTTCCGTGTGCAGAGGGCTGTGAGTACTGCGAAAACGGGTCTCCGTGTGTGGTATCCTTAAATTGGCTTATGAGGACGGCGCTGCTTATTCTGGAATGTTGTGTCATAGCGTGTCTCCCGGTTGTTATCCTTTTCACGTGGAAATATGGAAATGTTAAGGTCAGTCTGCTCACATCCATTCTACATTTATATATTTATATATTTATATATCATATATACATTTAGATATTTATACATTCATACACACTGACTTATGCATATGCTTATTTTTAATTCACGCCAGCTCCGGCGTCTAATGTTTGCTTTTATCAAATATCCACTTGATGCCTACCTTGTTTTTTCTATCCAGCTATAGCTAGATATATGGCATAGATATATGGCCTGTGTATTCCAGTCCGGTGTCCGGTTACTTCGTCAAACTTACTCCAGTCGGCTATAGATTTCCGAATACTAATTTGCTTTAACTAACTTTATTATAGCTTTATTAACAACTCTGCTTCTGATAGTGTAAATATTATTCAATTTATTAAATTTGTTAGACAAGTTTGCAATGCAATGTAATCTAATTTTGCCAACGGGTTTGTTTTTTTTTTATTATTATAAAATTGATGACTTAATTAATAAAGCTTTTTTATTTCCATGATAAATATTTATTGTAATTTTATAAAATAAATTTTTTACATATTTAAATTATTTTTAAAAAATATTTTAAATATAATTAAATTAAAAAAATCTAACATTTCACGGTTCTGATTAAAAAAAAAATTTATTTAATTGTTTATAGTCCTAACCAGTAGCTTTTATCGATAACCAGTATATAATCCATCTAAAGAGTTGATAGGTGATGAATTTTATTTGATTATTAAACGAGTCAAGGTTCCCTAATTAACCTTGGTGAGTTTAGATTCGCGAGTCCGATACCACGCGATTGTTCTAAAAGTGCTTACCGAAACTTAATACTTTTCCTCACAAATTAATCATTAAATCCTATCCTTTATTTGTTCTCAACTAGCAATTTCCGGTTATTAAATAACCGGTATTAACATACGTTACTTTTCACTTTTATCCATGAGGAAAAATACTGGAGAATTATGCCGACAGAGAATAGAACCGTTGAGTGATGAAATTTTTTAGTTCACTCAAAATTGGCTTTACGATGTAGAATATTAAAATAAATGGTGCATCGGAGCGAATTGATACACGAATGCGGATTCTACAAAGGGGATTTTAAAATAAAAAAAAATATATGTGGGATTACGTTGGAAGGATTTTTTTATTTTGTCAGTAACTGTTCCTGATTTTTTGTTGAATTTAAGTAATCGGAGGTATATCTCTCACAGTCCATCCATGGACTCACTGGACGGTTTGGTTGGATGTACATTGTGTACTGGTTGAATTAATTCCGGTAATTCACAGTTGACCACACACAGCGGTGGCAACTACTGGGATATGTCAGAACCAGAAAACTCGCTGGTTGATACTGTTAAAAAATAAATAAAATAAATATAGTTAAGTCGGTGAGGTTTCTCGAGAGTTATGTCATTGGCGAGTAGAGAGGTAAGCTTTTTTCCGAGTTTTCCTTTGCTTTACTTTCTTCAGAGTCCAACGAGAAAAAGACAATGTAAGAGGACCGGTACTTTATAAGCAGTTACAGTCCACTGGACAAATACATTGTCTTATTTCATTTTACTTTATCTAGTAAGGATATATATTTTTTTCCTGTTCAATCGTTTGGAATTGTTGCGCTGAAATATACATGGAAATTATTTCAAAGTGTATTGCTTTTTTCTTTGTATTATTTTCTTGATTGAAAGCACAATCGTAGACATACATCCTGAGGAAAAATAATAAATTTAAACAATTAAGAAATTTAAAAAGTGCAGCGGTGAATTTATGTGTCTAGTGTTGAGCCAACAAAAAATTTCACTGGTCTAGATGTTTTTAAGAAGCATTTTCTTGGGTATGACAGCTCCTTTTGTCACACTTTTTACTTATAGAATTACCGGGCGAACAATTGCTTTCTTCAGAGGAGAGTGACGAAAAAGTCTCGGTAATGTAATGGGTGAGTGAAGGGAAATGGAAATCGAAATGCAAATTGCAAATTGTTAAGCAGAACTTGACAATCCGTTTCTCTCATTACATTGTAATTGGAAATTTTGTGTAATACGGTTTCAGGTTTGGAGTTTCGATCGCCCGGTAATTTATTGAAAAACTTTTTTTCACCCTTTTTAGTCGGAAAATATTACAGTTTTCTCGGGTACTTGTTAATGCTACATCAATTCTTTACTTGGTATGATTAATGGCGCCCCTAGAAACAAGTTTTATAATAATTCTTAATAAGCGAAACTTTTTTAAAGTTTTAAATAATAAATAATGTTGAATACTGAAGCTTGAAGCGACGTGAACTCATTAAATTTGGAAAAAAATTTTACACAGATTAGTGATATATTTTATGATGTGCAAAGAGTATAATTTGTTGAACTGAAAAAAATATGAAAATATTTGAGGATTTAGAAGTAAATCGTTAAAAAATATCGAAAGTTATTTGATGCTTCAGAAAATCGTATATGGATAGAAATTTTTAATAAAAATTATTGTGGTAATTACGCAACTTCTGATTCGTTAAAATTAGAAAATAAAAATTTATTGACAGAATTTTGAAAATTAAAAAAAAAAATTCCTAAGTTATTAATTAAAATAATATTTACTGAATTTTTATTAAAAAACAATTAATAGAAATATTTTTATTATTTTTTTTAATTGTAATATTAATTAATTAGTCAATAAAAACCTTCCTAAAATTTTTTTTTAATAATATTTTTTATTGGAAATTTCTCTCCGTTATTATTATTAAATTTTTAGATTAAAATTTTTCTAATTTTTGTAAAAATAATTTTTTAAACTATAAAATTAATTTTTTAATTTTTTTTCCGCGTCTATGCAGCCAATCCAAATTATTAAATGAATATTAAATTTATTAATAATTAAGAAATATTGAACAGGTAATGAGATTATCTGTTAACTATTAAGTAGAGGATTAAAGGAACAAATCTGATGAAAAGTTAAAGGACAAATCGTGAATGCATGTACAAAGACGGTGTTATGTAAAAGTAAGTTTTACGAGCATGGTGTCGCAATAATTAATGTTAGCTCACGCTTCTTGAAATTGAAAAGCCGGTCTAGCACGAAAGGTTTGTCTCTGAATAATGCTGGTGCACTTGGCTGCATTACACGTTACAAGTAACGTCTAACAAAGCTTAGTAGAAGAAGGGGGGGGGGGAGAGAAACAAATACACCAAACATTTAATCTACACATGCATCCGGTTGCCGCTGATAATTTAATTGCTCTTAATAAAAATAAAAGTTTACTTCTTCGGGTCTTAGAGAGTGACCTGAAATCGATTCGGTCTTTCAATATTTTTTTAGTTTATTTAAGAATATATTTAGATAGTGCATACTCTCCCTGAGAATTTAATTAAAGAAAAAGTTAACCTGAGCGAATTAAAAAGTTTCCGTCTTCAATTAATCACGTTTCTAATTATCCTTTCTTTATTGAATTCTCTGTTAATCTTCTATTATTCTGTTTTTTTTTTAAATAACCGATATTTTTTACGGAAACTTTTCACCCAGTTTCTCGAGCCACCAGCTTGTCCTACTTATTTCTTGTCTTTTTAAATTTAATCTTGCTAAATAATCGATACAATGGATAATTTAAATCTAAAAAACATTATTTGTACTTGAATATATAATTAATATAACTTTTGATTATAACTGAAATTGAATTCCTGGGTTAAATTTTATGCCAAGAGTATTCAATTATTGTAAAAAAAATTTACCCCAGGCTAAATCAGATACTCAAAGAAACTCTCTTGGTTTATAAATTTTTTTATTCAGATTTAACCATTTATTTAATTTAAATATCATTTATTTTTTTGCTATTTTATTGGAAATTTTTTTTTACAAATTTACATCGTTTCTCTAATTATTTATAATAGAATTTTTTTTTCAAAAAAAATTGTAACATTAAAAATTTTATTTTATTAATTTTATGACTTATTTTATGATATATTTTATTAAGTTCTTATGACTTTAAGACCGCGAATTATTTCTTTCAACTCTCGATAAAAATTTTAAATTAAAATTATTTAAAAAAAATAAAAATTTAAAATTTAATAAAAGCAGTCTCATTTACATGAAAGAAATTAAAACTGAGTCTATGCGTCGTGACATTATAAAAACAATAAGTAATAAAAATAAACGACACATAAGCTGTAATAAAAGATAATGCTATGCAGAGTCCTCTGGGAAATTTAGTGGAATGTCAAGGCTTCCAATAATTCATTCCTGTAAATAAACAATCTGTAAAAGCGATTATTTTTAAAAATAAAAATTTCCGGGATGATCTAAATGGTAATTGGTAATTGCAATTATAACGGAGGGGAAGAGGAAGAAAAATACACAGATAGGAAAAAAACAGAGACAATAAATATGAATGAAGGTAAATTTAAAAAAGTAAGTAGAGTAAAAAATTAAAAGTCTCTTGTGGATAGAGTTGATCGCGGTTCGACAATGAACTTGGAGGAAAATCGTTTTACATTGCTGATAGCATCCTATTGTGTCGAGAGGGCTCTCATCGTTCGTCACTACTCGACTTCGGCTTCCAGCTAATAAGTTCAGTAGGAAGCCACCTGCTCTCGGCTGGCTCCGCAGTCTCGGATAGTTTCCGGTTAACGTACTTTTTTCTCTTTTGCCCTTTATCCATCTTCCAGCTTCCAGCTTCCAGCTTCCAGCTTCGAGCTTCCCTTTTCCCGCTGGTCCGCTATTTACTTTCTTTTTCATTACACACCCAACTACAACTCTCACACTCCCGAACGGGCTTAAACTTTTTTTACTATTTTTTTATTTCGTATGGCGGCTTTCGAGAAACTCACTCGGGATATAAGTGAGCTCCGGTAACATCTGAGTGATCTTTGAACTGTGATAGCTGCTCTGTGCATCAATGAGATTCTCTTGTACTTTTTTTATATCGTCATATAATATTGAACCTCTTATACTTTTATTGCTGCTTCTGAATTCACGATAAATTTAACAAGGTTAAAAAATTTTGTGAATTCAACCTAGGGTTTTCTTTCATTTGGAAATAAATTTTAATTTTATCATAAATTATTTATTTTTTTTTTTTTTTTAATTTTAATACTTTAATGCGTAAGAAATTTTTTAAATTCAAAATTTTTTTCCATTCTTTACAGATCAATTTTTAATTTGACTTAATATTTCTACAAAAAAAAAATTTTAACTTAAAAATTTTTCAGCTCATATTTTTAATTATTAAAAAATAAAATCATTAAGAATAATTAAAATTGGAATTAATTATAATTTATAAGTGTGTAAACACTTAAAAACTAACATATGAATTACGGCAAGTATTGTTGATACAATGGTCGATTAATTATAACTGATACGTGTTTTGATTTGAAGTTAACTGAGGTGTACATATGATGTTTGATGTATCTACATTCGAAATGGATTACACTTCGAAGTTATTTATACACGTAATGAACATTCGTCAAACTAATATGAGTTTGACGCACGTCTGCTGGCATTAACAAAATTATTGTTTGACTACTCTCGAGTGCACTCACATATCAGCTGTATTCTGGGGCAGATCATAATGCAACCTATCAAATCAGGGATGTCACCGAATTTACTCTCGCGTAATATAACCCGGAGAATGTCGACGTCATTTATTTCCAATTATTATTACACTGACATCCATATATATTTATACGCATAAATTACAAGTTAATTATCAAAATATTAGACATCTAGGACTTATTTACGAGCCAGTTAGCCAAGCGATTTATGGTCACAGTATCGTTAAAAGTAACCCATGCACAACTACTTTTACAATGAAAAATATGTTATTTAATAGGCTAAATTTAAATTTTTATTTTGGGAATTTATTAGACGTTTAATTTACGCCTTTATTCGTGAGAGTTATCTTCAATCCTAAGGATATAAATTCTGACCACCGTACACTTTATGTTTTACTCTATTGTAGATACTGTTTGTTATTTTTCGTTCGAGAATTTTACATTTTAATTTATATGTTTAAAAATAATTTTATTTCAACAATAAAATAAATTTTTCGAATTAATTTTTTACAATAAATATTAATTTAAAAATTTTATATTTTGCATTAATAATTTCTATTAAAATAAATTATGATCAAATTATTGAGATAAAAAATTAAAAAAATAAATCAAATGTAATTCCTGATTAATTTAATTAAAAAAAAAAATGTTTTCATAAAATTAATTAAAAGAAAAAAGTAAATTTTACTCGATTAAAAATAAAAGCTTTTAAAAAAATCAAACAATCGGAGCTAAAGTGAATATTAATTGATATGAAATTAATTGAATTCTTGAGTTGGGTATAAAGGGTCAATAAAATGACCAAGAGACATAATTATATATAGCATGGACTGTAGTATCGAACGACGACAGTAAACCCCGTCAGGTAATTCTACTCCCTGGTACTGGGAGTAGTACAAACTAGAATAGAACAGAAGCTCTACTTGTTGACCACACGACCGTAGCCGTGGCCATAGCCGTAGCCGTACTACCAGTCAGTTCAATTTCCTTCAATTATTTACCATACCGCCGGGTGAAATCGATACCCCTGGATATATATATATATATATATATATATATATATATATATATATATATATAATATCTATTATGCATGCATATATATAATCGCTGATTTGAAGAAACTAAAATATCTGGAGAACCGGTCATTTATCGATTCCCGTTCGCTGAAAATAAAACAAAGCCGGCTTGTTTTCCCCGAAACGATTATCATTTAAATTTAAAACTAAAATTCCAGGTGGTGAAAGCTGCCAGTCCGGTTCTGCTGCGTGTCATTGTTCTCGGGGCATTTTTCATTTACTTCACAGTGAGTACATATTAAATTTTTTATCAAATATGTTTGTTTATCCGGCTGGAGAACTGTTGAAAAAGTAATAATCCTCGAAAGCTCATTCGGAGTCACAGACCGAACCCGTTATTTTATTTCAAATTTTTGAAATATCTTTACCGTATTTACAAGCCCCAGTAATAATACTCAATAAATCCTTTATATTTAAAATATATTATGGAATATTAGCATTCTCCTGACTTTTATTGATAATCGCTAGGCATGAAATTTTTTAATATGAATATCTATTAAATGTTTGATTGAAAAATATATTTTGCTTGATAAAAAAAAAAAAAAAAAAAAAAAAAATTATAGCTCGAGATCAAAAAGTCCATTGGAATTTTTAATAAAAAATTTTTTTAACGAATTTCAAATTTTCAGACAATTGTGATGTACCCCCGTCCGAATGTGGTGACTTGCACGGTCCGCGTTTGGCTCAGGGAAATCGGATTTTCCCTTACTTATGGCGCTTTGATGCTCAAAACCTGGAGGTATGTAAAGATACATTAAAAAAAAAATTATCTTGAATTAAGAGAAAAATTTTTGAAGCCATAAATTATAAAATAAGAAGAATCTCGTTTTATTTTTAAATATTAATTCATAATAAACCTTCTTAATTTTTTTTTCGTACTTAAAAATAAATTCAAAAGAGTCGGATTATTTTTTTATAGAAAAAAAAAAATTACTTGAATGAAAATAAAAGACATTTCTGGGGATTCTATTCAACGTCTTGCAAAAATACGAAAGCTTAAAAAAAATACTCCATTGAAAAAAGCTAATTATTTTGAGAAAAAAAATTTTATTTGACCCATTTTTTGATAGAGCAGAAAAAATTTAATAAGTTGCGATAAATGTTTATTTAGAATTTTATTTAAGAGGAAATAAAAAAGCTATAAAGCTCGAGATATCTGAGAAGACAAGAGTAACCAATTCGTCGGGGAAATAATAGACGCAATGGTGCATTAACTTGGAGATAAAATACTCATGAATTCAACTGGCATAGTAAAATGTAGACTTGAATGTAATATAATATAATATAAATTATGAGAGCAAAAGTGAAAGAGCAGAGTGCGATACGTCTAAAGACACTTGACTTGAATTTCTTGAACTGAGCCCATTATTAGGGTATTTAGTGCGATCTTCCTTTCAAGTTCTGAGAGAGCAATTCTATGTCAAAAGGTGCCGACCCAGGGAATAAAATTAAAAAAATAGTTAATAATATAATTGTAAACTGTACCGAGAAAATAAGAATTGCAAGGAAAAGCACAGCCGACTTCATAATTATTCATCAACTATCCTTTGAGTTTCGCCACATAGTAGAGACGTATTTTGCCGAGACCTGAAGAAAATTTATAATTCGCAGCTCAGTGTCACGCATATGTAATTAACTTCACATGATTTTTTTTATAAAAATTTTTTTTTTTATTTTTTTACAACTCTGAAGGGTAAAAAATTTTAATTTAAATTTATTTTTAATTTTTGTTGGGAAAATATTTATTTTTTTTATTAAATTGCGCGGGTTGAAACACTGGAATGAAAATAAATATAAATTATTGAGTTTTATTACGAATCAGATAATAAAATATATATATATATATATATATATATATATATATATATATATATATATATATATATATATATATATATATATATATATATATATATATATATGTGGAAAATAATGGTATAAATATATAAAATAAATATGAATAAAAAAATTCTATCAAAAGAATGGAGATAAATAACTTGTAACGTTCCGACAGGGAATTGAAGTGAATTTTATTATTTTTTCTTATTTTATTTAAACGTTTAATAGAATTAAAATTATTATTATTATTATTGTTAAATATAAAATTAGGAAAATTTAAATAAGTTGATAAAGTCGCGGACTGAATAAAACAGAATTGTAATTTGTGAAATTTTTAATTTAAAATTACCAAATTAGTAAAATATAAATGAAAGTTTAAATAAAAAGGGACAATGTAGTTTTATGAGGACATTTAAATTCATGGTGGGTCTGATTGCAGCGAACTATAAATGTAAATATAAATTACTGTGGTAATATAATCTATATAGATATATATCATTATTATCATTGTTATGTGTGGTTTGTTGGAAAAACTCGTCGGTTATTTGGGAGGAAAAACGTATTCGGGATAGAGTGTCAGGCGGGTATAAATAATAAAGAGGAGGGGGGACTACTATAAGCCCATTTTATTATGTCTCGGGTTTTTGACATCCCTCGTGCGTTTTGGTACTCCTGCCACGGTAATAACTTCCCCGGTTGACGGACGGAAGAGAGGGCAGAAATTAAAATGAGAAAATGTGTCTGTGAGACGAAGATGATCGATTGACAGTTGGTTCAAAGGGTGAGGAGTTACTTGTTACTTTTCGGGGAATTTTGCGAGTCAGTAAGGAATATTTATTGAAATTTTTTGAATATTTAAACCAGGGGTTAATGCTCTCGGGGCTTTTTTTGATGAAAAAGAGAATTAAAATAAAATTCTGTAGAAAAGTTTTAATTTTTGGATAAATTTATTTGTAAGAAAATATTTTTTAACTTGGAAGAATTAAATAGACTTTTTTTTTTTAATTTTTTTAGTAAAAAAAAAAAATTTGAAAATTTATAAAA
The DNA here is from genome assembly GCF_013202065.1 of Cotesia typhae. Taxonomy (NCBI): domain Eukaryota; kingdom Metazoa; phylum Arthropoda; class Insecta; order Hymenoptera; family Braconidae; genus Cotesia; species Cotesia typhae. The sequence continues at coordinate 3,659,692 of NW_027423715.1, read as the reverse complement.
AATTTTATTTTAGCATCAAAAATATATAAAAAAATTTTTTAAGCAAAAGAAACGTCATTTTATTTATTTTAAGTAATAAAGAATACAATAATACTGAAAAAAAATATTTTAAGGAATTTTTAAAGATTTAAAAAAAAAAATTGTTAATTTACATTTTTTTATCAAAAAGTTCAATTAAATATTTATTATTAATTAATATATTATTTATATTATTAATCAAAATTTATAAAACAGCTGATGAAGCTTATGAAATATTAAAAAATTCTTGCATAGCGTTGTTGACTATATTAGAAATGAAATAAATGCAAAAGCAAAAACTAAGATATGAAAAAATTAATAGTTAGTGATTTATGAAGTTAGTGGGTAGTACTGACGTTAATTTATTACTAAAGTAAATCGAATTTCAGTGAAAGTTAGAGGGGCGATATCTTTAAAGCCATTTCGCCCGCCGGCACTGGTAATCAATTAACTGACAGTAACAACGTTACCGGTGATAATCGCGTCACACGTATCGCTGGTTATACTTCTCCTGTCGTAGACTTAACTAATTTTAATTTTATTTTCTTCCCAATATCCTACATCCTGGATTCGACATATTTACGCGATTTTACCCCACCCATCCACCTCTCAACCTCTCCACTCCGTCTAACATGCTAAAACAAATACTCCTTTTGTTATTACTGAGAAAAAAAAAGTATCATAATTAACCAGCAGACTGTTTGCTTCCGAAGATAAATATTATCGCGTTTTGTATTATAAAAAGCTTTCGATTTTCAGGGATTTATTTTAATCAGAGATAAAAGTTCGATGTTGATTTTATTCATGTTCAAATAATGGATTGGTTGTTTGTTGTACTGAAAAAAATTGGACTAATTAACTTTATTTTTGGCATTTATTTTTTCGATGAAAAATTTATCAATATTGATATTTATTTATTGCAATATTTTGTTCATTGAATTTTTTATTTTTTAAATGAATTATTTATATACAGAAAAAAATTTTTAATTATTTTTGAAGCAAAAAAAATATTTTTTTTTATCAAGAAAATTAATTTTAAAAAATTAATAAAATTTTTTTATTATAGAATATCAGTGATATTCCGAGTAAAATCAGCAAAAGCAGTAAAAATAACAGACATGAACTTATTGAAACGTCTGGGGATAATAGTCACGATATTCACCGTCTTTCTGGGAATTCGTACAATCGTTGCACCGCCGGTTGTTATCGTCGGCCGAACTGCTGATGATCTCAAAGCCTATTTATGTAAAACAGACTGGTGGGACCATAGTTTTACTACACGTAAGTTATTATGTAATTTACCTTTTTTTACTCTGAGAATAAATTATTTGGATCTCAGAACGGCCAAAAAAAAAAAGTACTTTATTTTTTTAATTAAATTACTAGTCAATAAATAACCTAGTAGAGTTATATAATTAATGTAAAACCAAACATCACTAAAATGGATATTCACAGAGCTGTTTCGTGCAACAAGTGCGTCCATAAAATCGTTTGCTGATTCCATCGGGTAATAAGAGAGATAAAAAACATTAACTGCACTGCAATAATGTTCATTAACTTTCAGGATTATTATTACCTCGAGAAAGTTTATTTTTTTTTTTTTTTTTTTTCATTTTAAAATCTGTAATTTAGATAAAATGATTATTCTTTTTTTGCAAAATCCATTAGAGCATTTAATTACCTCAATAGAATAAAATTGGTGCCTTTGTAAAAATTTAATTCGAATTTTTATTTTCTGTATAATTAATTTACCTTCTGTATAATTTCTCGGAGGCACAAAACTCCAAGAAAAGACACTGTTATTTTATTAAATATTTTTCATTACTGGTTTTAAAGTAAAGATCATAAAACTCTGAAAGTTCATTATTATTTTAATATTAAAAATAACTTAATAAGTTAGTAACCTTGGAGTATATTTTTAATCAATTTTAATCTCAATCTGTCAGAATCTTCAGACTCGTCGCTTTATCCTTGGTCTTGATTATAATTAAATTAATTAAAGACATTGTAAGTTTTAAGATAAAAAGTCTTTGATTGTAAGAACTTTTGGTCTTCCTCAGAATATATTTATTGTGACCGGAATTAAAACAATAATTTAACTTTATATTTCAGTGGAAGTAATGTTTCTAGTCTGGGGAATAAGACTCTGCATTGTTGTCAGGAAAGCTCCCTCGGAGTTCAATGAAAGTAGATTCATTTCAATGGCTATTTACAATGAATTCTTACTCTCTGTATTTTTAAATGTTTCAATGTAAGTACTGTTATTTATTAAAAGAAATCTTTTTAAAAGTTATCAATAAAAATAAATTATTTGATATAAGCAAAGTAAAATCAATAAAATTATAGTAAAGTTACGGAAACCACGACGTGAAAACAATTAACACACGTTGACCACTTGATTATGTTCTAAAATCTAAATTAACTGGATAACCGATACAAGAATTTTATACTTCCTGAAAGGCAAATTAAATTAGTTTATTATGCAATTTGTAACACCTTGGGGAGTTTATTTAGTCACCGATGTAAATGTTTCATTTTAACGAGCAATATTCATGTGGGTTCAATAACAATAATTACAACTAGTCATATTGATTCCTAATTATTCATAAAAGTAATAATAATAATTTATGTTATTGCGATATTAAAAAAAAATTGATCCAAGAAAATTTATTCAAGTCAAAAAATTTAATTTTTGATAAAAATCAATTTTTTTGTCTTGAGAAAATTTCTCTCTTGCTCCAAAAAATTAAATATCTTGTTAATAAATTTTTATAAATATTTTTATTTATTATAAAAAAGTTTTTAATAATTTATTCATATCTTTGATATTTTAGACAGAATATTAAAATAAAACGCAAAACATGAAAAATTTTTATTATTAATTTTTACAAGGTAAATTTTTCTAATAATAATTTTTAAATACTTAAAAAATAGGTTGTTCCTCCAGTCACCGGCAAATCCCGACCTGATGTACATAATATTCTTCTGTCACACTCAGCTGACAGTGACGCCGCTTTTGGGGCTAATTTTCGGCAGCAAGGTAAAAAAAAAAAAAAGAACCCTTAAAGATATTTTTATTGATTGGCCGAAAAAAATAAACAGACCGAATGGAATATCCTTGTCCCTTTATTCTATTTACTCAGGACTTTCCTGTTGACGAAGCAAATCAGTAAATTTGTTGTAATTTGTATGACAGGCGTACGTCGTATTTCGCGGTGGTGGGAAAGAAGACGCTATTGGGAAGCTTCCGGGTGCAACGGGTAAATTTATTGGCAAGACGTGTCGAGCGCAAGCATCCAGCAACCAAACGAACTCTATTTCTCTGCAACAGGCCAATTTCACAGAGGAAGGTGACGGAGTTATGGTAAGAAACATTTAACACGACTTCTTTACTCCCCGGCTCTTTTTGTTTCTACTTGCTGCTGATATATACTTCTGTACGTACACCTACTTTAAAGTTTAAGCAATTTAGTAGGTACACAGCCTTTAGGTATATATAACGCCTAACACAACACAGTAGTTGTTAGAATACAATGTATTTGTAAACCACAAGCAAGAGGTAACGAACCACGCCTCGTTGACTTGATGATTAATTATCATACAAATGCCTGGAGTACTAACATACACTGATTTTATAAATGTTTTTACCTATTATATTATATTGTACTCCTTATTTTTTTCTTTTACACTCACTCTCTTCGTTTCATTCAATTTAATCATCAATTAACTTTACTATCTAATAAAACAATTTTGTTGTAAAACATTTGCCAAAATTTGTCTCAATAAAGTATCCTTTTTTATTTTTTTTTTAATTAAACAAATATTTTATTTGTTGAAAAATAAATTAATTAACAAAATTTTCTTTCAGTATGTTTGAATAATTTAATTCTAATGTAATTTTAACTGACCAAAGGGATGTATTTAATATTTAATGACCAGTAGCTTACAGTATAATTATCCAGACAATGAAACAGGATTGTTTGTTAGAGCTAATGAGCGAAAAATTTATAGAAATATTCTCGAGATTATGGAGTTAGCTTTATTATTTCATTTAAAATACTTATTCTTTAATAATATTATTTTTATTTATTTATTTTTTTTTTTTTTTTTTTGAGTAAACAGAGGATTTGTTTTTGAATAAAAAATTTCAACAGAATAATAAGTAGCTTGCGAGCTTGAAGTGATGGATTTTTTTTTATTGACATTCCGATGTTGAATATTTTTTTATCATTTATTTATATAATACGGGCTTTTTAATTATTTTAAGCTCGCTTCGTAAAATAAAGAGGGTTTACTCTCGGAAAAATAAATAATTCTGAATAAGTTGAATAAATTTTATGGTCATATTAAAAAAAAAATAAATAAATAAATAAATAATAATTTTATTTAAAATTTCAGGAAGAATTTCGTCGCCTTTACACACAATTAGAAATGTTGCGAGAAAAAAATATGCGACTGGGAAACCGTCACTTGGCGGCTAAAATTTTGGCGATGCAAGAAGCGTCGAACCGTTCAATAACCCCGGTACTGAGCATACAGGGCATCTCAGCGACGCTTAAATTAAGTAACTTGAATATAACGACGTCGTCAACACCCACCCCGCCGGCAGTAGTCGAGACAAACGTCAGTAAATTAAACGTCGACGTTTATTACGACAATGGACCCACCAGTGCTAGTGATTGTACGAAAACAAACGGGAAAAAATTAGCAGAGCCAGGAGATTTGATAAATCCGCAAGCCGATAGTTTGTTGATAACTGATTCGGGTAATGAAATTCCTTTTCCTTCGACTTCGGGGCATTTTAAAAATTCTAAAATCATCGAGGGTGACAGGAATATTGATGACGAGCCCCAGGCCAGAGACTCCGCCGACAGAAAGGAGGAAAATATCGGGAATTTGTCGCCCGCTAAAAATAATGAAAATAAAGTTAAGGACAAGGACAGAAATAAAAATAAATCCGGGCATGCCCGCACTCACGCGATCATTATTAATTTAGATGATAAAAGTAGATGCTCCGAAGAAGTTACCGTCTAAGTTACAAGTGTAAGTTTTAAGTAGCGTTTATAATTAACTTGTTAATTAAATACATCAGATTTTAACTTGTACGACAAAAACTTTTTCAAATTCAACTCTTTTTTCTATAAATATTTTTTATTAAACAACCTTGGGGTTAATAATTAACCAATGGCGCAGTAACTAGGCCGAATAATGGTCACTGGTAGTTATTTGTAATTTATTCTCTGCTAAACGCCCAAATTTTTTTTTTTAATTTATTTTTCTAACGATGTGATAAAATTAAAGTGTTTTTTTTTTTTTTTTTTTTTTAAATAAAAGTCGCTTACGCTTGTACACAATTACAGTGACCGCACAACTGACCTTTGCACAAAGTAACCTTGTTACAGAATAACCCCAAAAAATATCCGGCTGGGTCGGATTAAGCACTTGGATTATACAAATTTTTTTTTTTCTTTATTTATATATTTTTTATTAAATTTATTTATTCTTCGCTATGGCTTTTTATGCATGCAGATAAAAGGATTTTTAAAAGATTAATCAATTAATTTTTTTACAATTTATTTAAATGCTTTTTTTTTTTAGATAAAAAAAATTTTTTATTAGTTTAATTTTTTGCAATTGAGCTTTACAGAAAATTTTAATTCAAAAATAAATTTTAATTTAACCATTTAAAATAATCCCTCGCTAATGATAGTAACAACAGTAATAAAGTATTTATTTTCAATTTCGCTAATTAAACCACCATGGTAATTAATTAAAGTGAATAAACTGATATTTTACATGATCAAAATGGTTTCATTAATGATTTACAGGATAGTGGCACGAAATGCGAATATCATTAATAAATTAATCCGCTCGGTATGAAAACATCGTTTTAAACCATTCATATTATCTTTAAATAAATCCCAGCTTGATTAAATTACGTTGATTTAACATTTCCGCATTATCATAATTACAATTAAAATAAAATAATTAATACGCAAACGCTCGTGCTTGTGAAAAGTGTACATACATTAGTTATCGGTATTATTTGTAAATATATAGCGGAATTTTATAATGACCTAAAACGGCTTTACCAAAAATAAATAAAATAAAATAAATAAAATTTGCTTGCTAGCGTATTCGAATTTTTGTATATATTATGTACATAAACCGAATTGTATATATCTGGTCTGTGGACAGTTGATAGTTAAAAATTAAAAACCACATTGACGCCTGCTTAAAGCAAAAACTCTCTTATATATTTGTGAGCGGAAATAATTAATGGAAAAAAATCTGAGTAGAGCAAACTTTATTCGGTCGGACAGGAGTTGCTCAGTTTAGTTTGTTTGTTGAAAGTCTAAATTAAATGACAGCATTGTTGGTGACAGGGCATGTGCTTGTTATAAGTATTATTCATACGTCTATGTATTACATGCAATGTTGAACAGAGAAAGAGAGAAATAAAAGTAAGGTATAGTCTGACCTAGTCTAACTTTGTTCTTCTTCGAATTCGGTTAAATAAACAATTATATACGTCATAGCTTATCACTAACATTAAAGTGACTCATGACTTGGAATTTAAAGAACTACATATAAAATATATTATCGATTGGATAAAATAATCGTGAAAAAATAAAAACTGAGCCCCGTTTTTTTTTTTTTTTTTTCTTTTTAATTTTCATAATTATTTTAGCTGTAAATACATTAAGTGATTGTAAATAATTTTTCTAAATTATTACTGTTGATATTTTTAAATTCGCCGGGTAGAAATTTTTTTTTTTGTTTTGATAATTTTGAAATTTAATATTGAGTTTATGTGGCAAATATTTTAGATAAAATTACAATAGTGATATTTAAATATTTAATTAATGATTGCTCATGCTAATAATAAAAATAAAAATGTAAATAAGTGTATAATGACGACTAGCTTATGCCTAAAATCACATTAAATTAATTTTATTGAAATATCAAATTCATATCAACTCAAATGTTTGAATTTAAATTGTAAATTGTTTAAAATAATGTAAATAAATAGGTAAATTGAATTTAATCATCAATTATTAGAATTTAACGAGATATTTGATGGTTTAAATAAAATTCAAAGCTTGGAATTTTAAATGTGTAATTTTAGCTGGAGTGGGGGGGGGGGCACGGGAGCAGATGTAGAATTTGTGCTCCGGCTGATTAATTGTGAAAACTCGATACTATTTAATGTGATCGCGATATCGGATATTTTTGACAAAGCTCGAGAAATGTTTATGTTATTTTTGGAGCTAATGGATATCTTTGTAAGCTATCGCGGCATTGAATTACTATAATTATTGATGTGATGATAAATAATTAAATTATTTATGAAATGTTAACTGGTGTAATAATTGTAATTGCCGATTTATTGTGTATTATAAGAATATTTAAATAAAACTCTATCGATACGATTCAAATTTATTTTTTCTAATTTTTCCCTTTTTTAATTCGTTAAGGATTTTTTTAATTGGAAAAAAAGGTAAGTGAAAAATTATTTTTGGATTAGAAGGAATTATTTTGGAGAAAAGTATGAATAATGCTTGTCGAAAAATGAAAAGTTCTCAGTTTGTAAAAAGTAACATCTATTTTTATTTTATACATACAGAACGTAAATCGTTAAAAAATACGAAGGAAAGTACTTGTAGACGGGATATAGAGAAATATTTATGTGCAATATATCTCATGTAACAGCGTTATAAATAAATATTGTAAGCCATAGTTGTGGTATCGACAGCGCCGTAAAATTCCAAATGTTCAAATTTAGCTGCTACTTGGGACAAGTTAACGTGTTTATTCGATCTTAGGTCACTAGTTATCAAAATCAAATTTAGATTTATATTTATTTTTGAAAGAGTCAAAAAGTCGTGCTAATAATTGAATTATTGACATTTATCGAGAAGCATTGAAAATAATTTTAAAATTAAATCATTAAAAAAAATTATTACGACAATTAATTCAGCAAATATTTAATAATTTTTTTAACAAATAAATTATTGCAAAAGAAATTTAAAAAAATTGTAAATGCAATTTTTTGGAACAATTTTCGAGCATATTTGAACTATTGCAAAATCACGATTGATACGAGAGAAGGGAGAGCATTGATTATGCGAGAAATGCAAACCGAGATTTGTCCCAGAGCACTATGAAGCAGAGTCACGGTCGATAGAAACCGTGAGGGTATGGTTGACCAAGATGCCAATGATATATGTGATATGAAGCAAAGCAACATTGAGATGAATACATCGGATTATCTGTTCTATATAACGTGTACCGAGGATTATGAGGATTCTGCTCGCAGAGAGACGCGTTATCGTCAAGACACATGATAATCCATTGAGTATCGTTGTTGAATGTCGGATTATAGATTATGCATATTTCATTTGTGATATATACGCGATAATCCGATTCTACTTTTCATCTGATTGAGTGAGGTCCAGTGATGTGAATTCAGGGCGAGAGTAGTCGGAACCACACGCGCGTTCAGGAGATAATTTACGCGATTCTTGTCAATAAGTTGGCCGGATTTTTTTTTATTAATTAGAAAATGGAATTATAAAAATTATAAATATAATAAAAAAAAATAAACTAATCTACTTTTTGGTTATTATTTATTTATTTATTTATTAGGTTTAAATGCCGAATGGCAAAAATAATATATATAAAGTCAATTTAAAAAATTTTTTTAATAAATTAATTACAATAAAAAAAAACTTCTAAAAATTTTTACTTATAATTTTTATTAATTTTTACACGTGGAACTTTTGAATTAATTTTTTTTAATAATAATTTAATTGCTATAAAATTCTAAAAAAATTTTTGATGTTTGTCAACATTGAAAAATTTTTCATAAAATGCCCCATGAACAATAAACCAAAAAAAAATCTAATTGGAACAATTGTACAGGAAGATATTAATTAAACAATTTTTGACATTCGGAGTATACATATGCCAATATATTAAATTGCTGCGGACAGGTCATTTGGGAATGATAATAATCGTATATTGTAACCGCAATTGTAGCGGTGAACGTTAGTCAATCGAAAGTGGCCCATTAACTATTTTTGATCACGTCACTGTAGACTGTACCTACATTGACGCTTGACAATTTGTTGTATACGTGATAGCTGGCAGTGATATTTCGATTTCCCCAAATCGATATAGTTCTCTCTCTCTCTCTCTCTCTCTCTCTCTCTCTCTCTCTCTCTCTCTCTCTCTCTTTGATCGGAACTTCTGCCAGCTGAGTCATAAAAAAATTTAACACCACTGACGTTTCTGTTTGAATTTTGTGCTACCAGTAATTTCTGTGTTTCTCGGTCCGAAGTTCGAGCACTCTATCGAAAATGGATTTTACCGATAAAATTTATACTTCCAATACGACAAAAACTAAAGTTTCAAATAAAAATTGCAATATTGTGTGTACATAGTTGTGTGCTGATTGGTTATACTCGGGAATTCTCTCAGTAGGAGTCCTGTGCTTGTATTTGTTGAACTTGATAGCATATCTGTCAACCAATCTGCGTTTGTTCCAGATAATTTGTTTTTAATGGAGAACATCCGAAACGTACGCGCTACTTTCAATGCAATAACATAAACCATATGCAATTCAAATAATTTTTATTACATTTCAGCCTTTTAGAGTTTTTCTTATGGAATTAAATCGTAAAGAGTTGAGCAATGTCGTTAATTGGCCAATTAAAAATTATCTTATTTTTTTTTTTTAAATAAATTATTATAAAATTTTATTGAAAGCTAGGCTGCAGGATTTTTTTTGCATAAATGAAATTATGTTGCTTTCATCGACATAGTAATCTATTACTGATAATATTATTAGTGATTCTGTATTAAGTACTAGCATGTCGAATAATATGGCACTAATTAATAGTCGGACGGAGTATCAGCCAACGGAAATCCTACAAGCAACTTCTCTGAAATTTAGTTACTGGATTGCGTAGGTGAATCGTATCTAAGGCTTGCTCCTATTAATAACGTCATATTAATATGTTAATAAATTAATACTAAATATGGATCGATAAGCCATAAAAGCCAAGCATACATTGATTTAAAAGCACATATTTTTCCCAACTACATATTATATACAAAATAAAATTTATTGTTTAATAAAAAGAGTATCATTAAATCACAATAAATATAATTCTTGAAATCTTTCTCAAGATTTCTGAGAAAACACAAGAATTATAGAAGCTCTTGGATTCTTTTAGTCTATAGTTATTTTTTCCTTCGGGAAATTCAATAAGCTTGTCCGGTCTTGGAATAAATCGCCTTAATATTACTCCCTACATTACAATAATTGAGAAAATCTCTCTTGGAAGCTCACCAATTTTTTTTTGCTCCAATTAAAGATTTTTTACGGATTATTTTTGTTTGTTTTTTTCCAATTATTATATGTATTTTCAATTTTGATTGAAATTTTTCCTGAATTGAAAAGAGATATAATCCTATGTATATCCAATTACATTTGCATACAGATTAATTTGGTGTATAAGGGTACTTTGATCTTCTCTCTATACTATCTAATCACCACAAAGGCCATTGGCCAATGTAATGATTTCCCAGCTCAAGCCCAATTGCTGCTATTGTTCGATATGTATTTACAATTAATAACAATAATAATGATAATAATAATAATAATAGTATATTAGACAACAAATCTTGGAAACATGGAAAAATAGAAATAAGATTTTAAATTAAAAAAAAAAATGCAGCAATTATTAAAAATTATTTATTTTTAAATTAAAAAGAGCTTCAATAAAATTTAGTTTTATAAATTATTAATTTTAATTTCCTCGAAATAATTTTAATCTATTAATTAATTATTCAAGTTGACAGTTTGATATCTGTGGCCTCCGGATGTTTGATCATTCCTTCTATGTTATGAGTGATGAATTTAGTTTAACCAAATAAGCATCGTAGCTCAAGTTTGCTACGTAATATCTACTGAAAACCCAAGAGATATCTCCTCAATCATCATTTCTAACGGACACTGTATTATTAACAGCTATATTCCTTATTTATGTTTAAAATATTATTGTTATTTTGAATTGCAAATTTATTGCATCTAAAATCAGGAATTAATGATTGTAAAAAATTTTTCAGCAAAAAAATATATCCATAAAACAATAAAATTAAAAACAAATTCACATAAAGTATTATAGTTTAGTCTTAAATTATTTTCCATTTTCTTTTAGTGCACCAGTCACTGGATTACTTTGGCTATATTTTATTGTACGTGCTGCCATTGTTGGAGATAAAATTACGCGACTAGAAATGGCAGGCTCTACGTGACTTTTACCGGAACAATTTTTTTTTTTTTTTTTTTTTTTTTAATTACTTACTTTCTATATTTATTTTATAGATCGTCGGTGAGAATGAAAAATCATTTTTTCAGGATTAACTTTAATTGAAATATTTCTGCTGATAATGCTAATAAAAAGTAAATTATTTAAAAATTTTTCAATTAATTTTATAAATAAAAATTAAATGAAAAAATTTATTGTTAAAAAAATAAATATTTATCGGATTAATTAAATTTATTTATTTATAAACAATTCCCTTAAATAAATAATAGGTTTTCCAGTATCCCACAATTTATAGAAATATGTAGCCAGAAAATATATTCTCAATATTTCAATTTGTATCTGTAAATTTATTAAAAAAAATTTTTTAAAACCTAGAAAAATTTTTTTACAATATAAAAATATTTAAATTTGATATTTTTGTATAATAATACTAGTAACGCTATATATATAAATAATAAAATAAAATAAAAGCATCAAATTGCTTGGTAAAAATACTAAACAACAAAATACCGGAAAAAAGTATAAAATTTAGCAGTTAATGTTTTTTGAAATGAAATATCCTTTCTCTGGTTGTAACCAAAAGCATAAATGTAAATAATAATAGTATGGTAGAGGGTGTCTAAATCTCGGATGACAAGTAAAAACAACGGGGAATTGATATATTCGTGAATGCAGAGCAAAAAGATACAAAGTGAGCAGTTTGAATTACTTAACTAAAATAAGAGAGAAGAGAGAAGAGAGAAGAGAAGCGACTAAAGTGATGGTGTCGGGCATACACATATAATACAACCGGTGGAAACTGGAATGAACTTCGATGCAGAAACTCGATCAACAATTTGTCTTTGTATGGGATTTACGAGATCTACTTTCAATTCTCCTGTTTGTAAATCTATAAAGCTGTTGGCCTATTTAATTTACTTTTGACTTTACATCCTTGAACACCCCATCAGCTTTGATACACGGATTATTTCAGTTAATCCCGACACCGGCGACCGTTTCTATTTAATTGAATCACCACCCGTCTACCCATCCGCCATCTGCCATCCGCCATCCGCCCATCCAGACTATTTTAATATCTCTAAGTAATATCGACTAAATTTTATCTGACTAATGACTCCCCGGCTTTTAACTCCCCGTGAAAAATATCAGACCCCCCCCCCCCAACCCCACCCCTTCCATTTCCAGTAGATACTTTACGAAGAAATTGGGTCGAAGATGCCAGCCGCCAACTGACAAATGTTAACTCTTTAATTCGAAAAGTTGCATACTTATATTCGGCTCGTATCAAACTTCTCCTTCTCCTTCTCCAGCTTTCTCCTTTCTGCTTTGCTGGAAGCTATCTAACCTGTCGGGTTGTTATAAAAGTCACCCGGAAAAGCTGTCGGTTCACGAATAGATCCCTCGGGTAACACTTAAGTCAACTAGTTTATGCCAAGTGAATCGAAATATCTTGTTACTTCAAAGATTTATATTGTTTTTATTAAAATAATTATTTCCAATTTTTTTACACTATTAATTCTATTTTTTTTTATTCAATAAATTATTTTTTAAAGGGTAATTTTGTAAATAAAAATTATTTATTAAAAATCTGTGTTAATTTTCAATTAATATAATTAACTCGAAAAAAGTTAAAAAAAAAATATTTCAATGAAATTATTAATTTATTGAGAAAAATTGAAACTATTTTTAGAACTACTAGAATAAAAATAAAATCTCGAGATCTTTTCAACAAAAGAAAAATATATGATATATATCTACTCGAAACTTCTTCACAACTTTTTCTAAAAACTTTTCACGCAAAAAAAAAAACCCTAAGAAAATTCTATAGTAATTTTTTTAACTCATTAAATTCTTTGAAGAGATCAAAAATGACTCGGTATTTTTTTTGCACTTAATAGTGTGGTTTTTAAATTTTGTTTATTCAAAATTATCATTCATTTGTGAAAATAGTAAATTTAAATTGGAATATGAATTTATGATGAGTTGACTTATCTTGGTTGATAACAAAAGGACAAAATTTCCATGAATAAACAAACTAATTAACTGCCGTAACCTAAAGTACTGTAAAAAAAAAAAAAAAAAAAAGGTAAATTACATTAATTGTGATTATAATGTCGGGTTTTCTGTTAGTTCTGTAAAAGTGAATTTAAAAAAGCACTTTAAAGCCGAGAACGTGAATCGAATGAAATAGGAGTCGGAAAATGGGATAAGGAATAAATTAATAGTATTTGTACGTCTTGTATTTGTACTTGGAGTTGAGTTTATTTTTTTATGCATGAAAAGAATGTTAAGTTTTAAAGTTGTGTGTTGGTGAATAGGTGTGGAGGTAATGGGTCTTAACTAACCAGCACAAGATGAGCGAACAATGGGTTTGGGCAACTATTAATAAATGAGTTTCATATAGATTGTGGATGTAAACTAAAACTGGAGACTAAAACTTGTCTGTCGATCAGTATAAAAGCATTAATACGTGCTTTGCACTTTACTACTTTCTTTCAGAGATGCATAGACCTGATTCCACTTGGTCTATTGATTTTTCCCGACAAGTACTTTACTGCTACCACTTGGGTGGTAATAATAAACTCATCTCGGATCTCGAATTTATATTTATTTTGTTACTTTTTTTATGTTTTTTACTCTGTTTGTCGATCTTAAGGCACTTGGTACACTTTATATGCTGCTGGGGGTTAAAAGCTTTGCTGAATTTTCCCAGATATGAGTATTACATCGAATAAACTTCAGTTGTACATTGAAAGTAGTTCAAAATTGACTTCAAATGCCAGACAACTGATGAAAACGAGTTTCTAAAATTAGACGGCTTTATTTTTTAAGAAATAAATTTTTATACGTGAAGTTTTTGAAAAAATTTCAAGTTTTAATGTTAAAAAATTCGTACGGTTATTTTTTAAACTAAATTAGCCCAGTTCTTTATGTTTGAAAAACGATCGAGTTTTACATCCAAACAATTAGTATTGCTATAATAAAAAGAAGGAGGATTTTCCCTCATAAATTCAAGATATCATTCAAGAAAGCCATTATATAAATTCATACTTCATTGATCATGAATGTAAGCTCGTTTCAACCTCCAATCTACCGTCTATTCAAATTTATAATCGCTGAAGTCAACTACATAATAATTACATGCCAATTGAAGAGAGAATACATTAAAAAATAATAATAATAATAAAATAAATAATTTGATGTGAAGAAAAATGTTGAAAAACTATTGCTCAATGAGATATGAAATTAAATATCTTAAAATATCATTGGACTATATTTTCCGGATAAAACTTGAAGAAAAATCAAAATAAACAAAAAAGTTATTGAAAGATAATGAAAAGTTATGAACACTTTCTTCTGGTTTATTTAATACCTCTGGAAGAAAATAGTTTTTCATTATTTATTCTGTTACCGGATAAAAAGTTGTCTAACGTAAAAATATTATCATTTTAAGTTTAAAATATAATACTGCGCTTATGAGTTCTATTCTCCCGGTTATGTCGGAAGATTTATCAACTGACTTGGTAGAACGGGGATCTAATATATCTCTGAGTAATTGTAAGGAATAAGTTCCTACCTAGTCCTGATAGTGTCTTTGTATATAATCACAAGTATGAGCGACGGGAACAAATGTAATGAGACTAGGCAGCCGTGCAATGTCGTGAAGTTTTATTACCGAGTTTTATCACGTGTTAACACAATATCGTAACGATCTTTATAAAATAAAACGAAACGAAAGCGATTAATATGATATCCATCCCCGCGGTATTTTCTTTACTCGGAGTAGCTGAGCTGCTGCTGAGAGAAACGTGACTATCTTACTTCAGCCAGCTCTGGAATCTCCCGTTTTATCCCCGTCACGTTTGTAACTCTCGGAACATCTTCTATATGCTAGGAGAGCCTCATAAAATCACCCAACCTTATATTACACTTTACTAAATTTACCTACTCTTACTCTATTCCGCTCGAGTTTTAATTACAATTTATTATAATATTAAAATAAATATCAGCCTGAAATTATTTTCATCTCAAAGTTTGATGGTTTTTCAGGAAAGTCATTAAACCTCGGTTATTTATCGACTAAAATTTTCATTTAAAAAGTAATTAGTATTTACCACTTTTAAAATCATTGCACGGTAAATTATAAAAGTCTTTTTTACTGGAAAGTGGAGGAGTAATGATCTGAAAGTATACCTCCGAAAGGAAAGTGAATGAAAGGTTTGATTTTTTCTAAAGCTTACTTAGTTTCTCGAGTAATTGGCTGCCTCGTTTTTTACTTTGGACCCTCGGAAATACTTCGGAGATCTTCTTTAAAAACTACGCAATTTATTATGGGAATGTACGATTTATTTTGGATAAAAACGACCTTCCAATAGTCCAATCTATGTTTTGGGATATATAACACGAAGCACTGCTATTTTATTAATGTTCATTTTTTATTTTATCTGTTCGTTGTAACAAGGAATGATAAAACGGAATTTTTTAATATTTATCAAAGGTGAAGATGTAACTTTGTATGTGAAAAGCTCAAATATTGAAATTTCAAGGATTTTTAATATTTAATTTCACGAGTGTACTTTAAAATAAATTAAATGATAAAATATTCATTTTGTCAAATTTCAAAAGATTCAAAAAATTATTAAATTTTTAATAATAAATATTTTGCTACAGACTACAATTATTTAATAATATTATTATTATTAATAAATGAATTTAAAAGCAAAAAGAATATTTATTAAAAAAATAAGTTTTTTCGATAAAAAATTTAAAAAATAATTTCCAGTTTAATAAATTTATAAAAAAACTGTAATTAAAAGCCAGAAGGATGTTTATTAAAATTTTATCAGAAATTTTCTAGGTAAAATGAGAGTTTTATTAATAAAATAGTTAATTAATAATTTAAATTAAAAATAATTAATTATTTAATAATTTAAATTTTCCTGCAGGTCACATCAATTTTTTTCAGTTAAATTTAATAATGTTACATTGTCAATAAATTTTAAAAAGGAAAAATTTATAAGCAAATTTAATTAGAGTCCAGAAGAATGTTCATTAAAATTTCATTAGAAATTTATTAGAAAATTGCAGCGAGAAAATTAGTTTAAAAAAAAAAATAATAATAATAATAATTACCGACAAAGGGGAATATTAAATAGAGATATTTTTGAATAAAGGTGTTGAAATAAATTAGGAATAGTGTAGTTATATATCTATGGATAATATAAAGTGAGGAAACATGCAGAAGGTGGGTAATTGACTCAAGAGTACTTAATAAATCAGGTAATAGGTGTTCAGACTGAATAAGGAAAATGACTCACCGAGATTTACCGAGGCAAGATTTATCGCATCACGTAAAGCCCAATGGCTTTTATAATTTTCACACGGATAAATTCTGATTAATGAAATTTAAATTGTACAACTCGCCACCTTAAACAATCACATGTCTATGTAGATGTCTACACATAAAATAAATTAGAAATATTTCAGAGCCACGGCGCTTAATCTCCAGCTAATAGACGTTTTTTACAACCAATTACGCCTCGGTGACTTTATTTTAAAATCAACACTTTTGAGGAAAAATCTAAAACCAAAACAACGGGAGTGTTTTCAGGCTCATCGCTGAAGTATTATGCGGATAGGAGCTTTTTTTTATCACGGTTTCTTTTGTGCCTTAACAACTTTAATTCAGCGGCAGCGTATGCACGCAAATGAGCATTCATGAATATCCATATCCCCGACTTTTTACACTGGAGACTATCATCGTACAATATACACAACGTACATGTAATGCATAATATATACAAACAGTGCAGTCTCTGCTGTCGCGCTCTGCCGTCCATTGTTCTCAAAATTTCCACCCTATTTCTTTTATTATGCTTTAAATTTGAATAAATTTATCAATATTGCTTTTTGTTTTTCAATTCTATTAAAATTTTTGATAATAATTTTATTAACATTGTTTTACATTTTACAATTTTAAATAATGTATTTTTATTTAAAAAAAAAAAAAAAAATCTTTGAATTTAATAAATTGAAAGTTTGAATTTTCAAAAAATACTACAACTATTTTCACTTAAATATTTAATTTAACTTTATTAACTGGTTTATTTAGAACAGTTATTTTATTTCCTTATGTACAGAAAAAAATTTCGCAGTAAAAGCCAAGGAAAAAAGTAGAGTGTATATTAATAATAATATAAAAAAATTATAACACGGTTTTATACGAAAAGATGGAGAAAATCGTCAGAGAAAAAAAGCAAGAAAATAAGAAGGAGTACTTTACTTTTACTTGGAAAAATGTTTCAAATTTAAATATATCATCACCCGACATTTGCATTTATCTCTACCAAAAAACATATGTGTATATTGTATATATTTGTAGGAGTATAAGGTTAAAACAATGTAAATGACAAGTTGGAAAAATAGTTATAAATATTCGGAAGATTTTCCCCGCGGATTGATGTTGAATAAAATTATTAACATATGTACCTACGAGTGTGTGTAGTATGTAAATAAAAGATTGTGCGTATAATGTCTCAGTATTAATAATTCATAGGGCACCGAGCGAGGCTCTGAATGATTAATGAGAAGCACATTTAACGTTACAAAAAAAATATTTTACCAAAAAAAGAAGGAAGGGGAAGGGGAAAGGGAAGGAGAATCATGCGGTGTGTTTGACATTTAGCGGGTATCATCAGATCGCAGAGATGTTGATTGAGGGTGAAGTAGAGGTAGCTCTAGTGCTGCTGGTCTCTGGTATAATATGCAGTGTCTTCAATTGCATTCCTCCCAGGCATAATTAGAGGTGGTTTATGGAGTATGTCGGGCGTTACTGCCTGAGTGGTAGGGGAGTTTGCTGGCAGACAGAAACGTAGATATCCCTCGAGTGTCTCATGTGCAACAAAGGAACTTTCAGACACTTTCAGATATCCGGTATACATAATCATTGTTAATGCATCGATCTTCTATAATCGATAAGGTATTTTTAAGCTGCTTAATACTTCAAGTCACTGCTCGTTAGTTTAAGTTACATTAAGGTCTTCCAGGTTTTATAATTTTGTTTGAAGGTACTGCTATTTTTAACAGCTCTCAGACGCGGTAATTAGTTTTTGGTCCATTGTCCTTTTTAAGCAAATTATTAGATGATTTTTTTTTTTTTTTAATAATTAAAATAAAATTTTGCTTCATTAAATAATGACTCTTGTTAAATTGCACTGTACTCTCTTAAATATTGACGTTTTTAAAAATATAAGCTCATCCTGATGTTACACTGATTAAGAGCTTTCATTTGAGTACCCTCATGCATTTTTGATATATTTTTCATATATACATATATATAATATATATGAAAAATTGATGTGGGTACTCAAATGAAAGGTCTTGATGAGTATAACATCGAGGTGAGCTTATATCTTTAAAAATGTCAATAGTTCACAAGATAAAAAGTCACTTCTTAACTATGTTATGATAAAAAAAAAATTGATATTAATTTTTAGGAGAAAAATTAAAATTATTTTCTTAATTAAAACTAATTTATAAAATTTACCGATATAAATATGCTCAATATCTAAAAGCTTTCGCTCGGATTATCTCTTACATTTACTGTAATGCAAGTACTCCAATCATCATCAACTTAAAAAATAAAAGTAATCCCATTGATGGTACATGTTGTATATAAATATGGTGAAAGTAGTGTTATATATGATAATGCTTGTAATACCTTGTAAATATATCTATGAGTATCCTTTTTTTGTATTTTTTATATTCGACCGGAAAAATAAAATAAGCTGAAAATGGGCATTTACTCTTTCAAGCATTTAATATTTATTAAATATTATATCACAGTAACAATGGAATAGAAATTTCGTTGCTATTGTTGTTATAGGGTTGTACAGAGAAATTTCTTAAAATAAATAAATCATGTACACGGGTGAATAAATTTTAGTGTGCAGTGAACGATAAAATAAATATAATAAAATAAAAAGAGTAAAAAAAAGTGAAACCAACGTAGTCAGAATTGATGTGAATAGTGGAATAAAGCATTCATATCATAAACTTTTTTATTCAAAGTGTTAATGGAAAAGAGAGTAAAAGGATTTAAAAATAAAATCCAAAGGTTCTATTTTTTTTTTAAATTTTTTTTCAATTTGAATTTATTTTATTTTAAAACTTTTTGTAGCATTGAAAATTTAAAATGTAAACTTGGAGCCATATATCAACAAAAACTTTAGATAAAAGACACATTTATATACTACGGTATGAAAATAAATAAATATTAAAGTGGAAAAATCAAACGTGTTGTACAAAAGTCGACAGTTTTCAAAATAAAATCACACTGAGTAAATAAGCAGCTATTTTTATTGATAATTTTTGTAAAAATTCAAATTTTTATGGCATAAATGACTGAAATTTAGATATTATATCCTCAATAAATACTTCGGCACTCGGTCCTAGTTGTCCTAGAACCCATCTGCCTGTTTCGGGACAAATAATTATTATTCCGAGTACACTTATTGCCAATGGAGCCAAAAATGTCCACAAGAGCTGCAAAAATTTTTAAGTTTATTTTATTCAGCTATTTTAATAAAATAAAAAGTTTACGTTTAATAGCCAGCACACGACCATCCAGCCCAGCAGAACGGTTCCCGCGGTATTCAAGTACGGAGCGTACTCGGGACGGAGTAAATATTGCAGGCCTGGGACATTCGATGACAAATCTGAGAGAATTAGTTGAACCTATGTTTACGAATTTTATTTTAATTAAAAGAGATATTTTATTATTAAATAGATGCTAATTAAATTTCATTTAAAATTATTTTTAGTGTGATATTTTTTATTTAAAGACACCGGGAGTATTTACTCGACTGAAAAGTCTGCTAATTTTTTTATAGTTCTATACACACTTTCAGACTTTACGCCAACCTTTTGAATGAGAATTAATACACCTGACGACGTGCGAAATTTTTTGTTAAAGAATTCTAGATTTTTTATTTTATTTGCGGACAATAATTTATGTTCATGTTAATTTATTTATTTCCTTTTAAATATGAATTTAAAATATTAACAGAGCTGAAATTTGATTTTGTAATTAATTACAATTTAATAAAACATTTTTATTTGTAAATTTTGTATAATTTAAGCCTCCTTTAACAACTAATTGAGCCAGACTAATTAATAATTTTATGTTCGCTGTTGCAAGTTTGCAAAATGTTATTGAAACAGAATATATCAAGTTTTATCTGCTACTAGGGTAAAATTCCACGAGATACCCTTTAAATTTTCATTATTATCTCGGAAATAAAGATTGTGTCAGCACGATAGGTTAAACAAAATTTTTCAGGCTGTAATTTACAATCATCAGGTCATTAAAAAATATTTAATAGATACTATTAAAAAAATTTAATTGAAAAATCTAAATTATACTGATAAAAAGTTAAATTAAAAAGTGAACGAATTTTTCTGGATACTTACGTCCATTATAAAAGTTGGATTAAAAAATAAGTGACGCGAAAATTTTAAATGTCACGGTTAATTTATTTATATTGTTTTAAAGGTTACATTGCTCTTTTCTTTCAGACAACAAACGATCTACTTCAAGTAGCTGCTAAGGAACATTGAATTTAATTATTTATCTTTTATTAAAATTTTATTAAAGTGAATTATTTGTTAAATAAGTTAAGATTGTGTTTAATTAATATTGGATGTAAAAAAAAATTAAAAAGCTGTCAAGTAGAACGAATAAAGTTAAATAATTTTCCGGACTTTAGTTTTATTTAAAATAAACTGACATGTTTTAGTTAATTTACAATTTTGTTGTTGAGTTGGTATGTTACTATATTAGTCGTAGTTTGAAACCTTCAAACCACATATAATTTTGTGTTTGCCAAAATGAACGTTAAAATAATTGTGGGTTTAACCGCGAAATTTACTTGGACTGTAAATATTATATTTTTCCCCAGAAATGTCTATGATAAAGACATGATAAACAAAAATTGTTGGGTCATTTATTTACAGAAAATAATTTATTATTTATTTACGATCAAGCTTACAGTATTTAATTAATTAATTAGTGAAACTAGAATGTAAAATAAAATAAAAGGATGTTAATTAAAAATAAAATAAGTGTTGGAAGTATTGAGAAAGAAATATCCAATGTACTATCGATAATTAATTATTAATTACTGGTTGACATTTTATTTACACCTTTGACACTACAATAAGTTATTTCAGTCCTTCTTTTTCTGTCAATAAATAACTACGATCGTAATTCTGTTAATTAAAGTCATTATTATTATTATTATTATTATTTTTTTTTTTTCTAATTTAATTTTATGTCATAAAAATCAATAGTACTTAAAAATTAGCAATTATAAATAGAAATTAAATTAAAACTTTATGCATAACAGGGAAGAAAATTATCGAGAAATTTTAAGATAATGAAAAAAATTTTTTTTTTCTCTATTGGAATATAATTAATATTATAATTAGCAAGTTGAAGTACGATGAAAGTTTAAGACGCACATCTCAATTATTAACTTTTCTTATAATCAGTGTAAAATATATTAAATTAATTAGCGAGGAATATTAATTATATGCATCGATATTGGCCAAAAAAATTAATAATTAAAATTTAATATTGTTGGTTTAATTCTTGGGGGTCATTCTAAATTAATTATAACGCGTCAAGTGTGTTTAACTGAAGTAGCAAGACTTATTCATTAATGAATCAATATTTGGTGGCTTAATCGAACCGCCCGACTTGCAAATTTCAATAAACGGAACATATATAGTGATAAACTTGGCTGTAGACAGCGGATCTAATATAAGAGAAGTTGATATCAAAATTGACATGCTTGCGCGATCAAAAGTGCTGTTTCAGCAGAAAGTCGCACAATTGATTTCCCAGCAGTGCATTTGATTGATTGACAGAAACAATTTCCGTTAAATTCAGGTATTTTTTCTAATTTTTCAATGTTTGTTCCCGGCAAATTTGTTAAAAATATATATAAAAATATCTATATGTATATTTAAAACATGAGATTTAATTGGAATAAAATTAAATAGAGATGGTGTAAATAAATAGAGCGAATTTAAGCCCAGAAGAAAATGATTCTCTAACGTAATGACGCAACATGTGTTGACATGCATCACTGGATCGTGACCAAATAAATAGAGAGCTTAAAGCAAACTCTGTTTGTATGTTTTAAACTTTCGAAAGGTTTCGAATTATTCCGAGGGCTTTAATTTGAAGCTTGTAGTTTTTGGCAAAGATAAATATTTAAAATAAAAAATAAAAAGGAAGAAAATTTATTGTTTAGTTGATTGCTTTAAAAAAAATTAAAGTTTTGTAATTAAACTGTCAAAATATTTGTTATAAAATTTGACAGGTAATATAACCCGAGAGTATTGTAGGCTGGATTTCAATTATTTAGTGGATATTTGAAATGTGTCATTTCCTGAGTAGAGAGTACATAGTGCAGAATAGAGAGTACAGAGAGTCTAATGGGATTTAGCTTATCCCGTGTGAAATAAGAATTTGAAATGCCGCGTGACGTGAGCTGGTATAGTACTATTGCTGTTGTTCCGTTGTAGTACAAGAGTCTCAATATGCTTTAAGGGAATATAAGAATCAGTCACAGGAAATAGAATGGGAGAGGGGTGCGTCTGAAAGAACGATTCGTGTTATTATCCCTCTTCTTGGCTCTCCTCTGGTTCTTCGACAAAAACAAAAAGGAAAAAAACAAAAAGGAAAAAAAAAAAAAACAAACAAGCGAGATAGGAGGCGAAATTGTTGTGCCAAAAATGAAAGAGGGTGATAAAAAAATAAATTACCCAGTGTATATTATGATTGTCATTTAGATACTCGGCACGTCCGTATTTTGACGTCCGAAGAAGCAATCGTACGTGGCGATGCTTGCAATACCCCTTCCCGGAGGGAGAAAAAACCGCTGGTTAAAATAAAACTATGATACAAATTCGGATTAATATTTTACTTACATTCGCGAAATAAACTCCCGGGAATGGAAAAAAACACTCGGGTTCTATCTTGGGATTGGGGTGGCTCTAAGTGATTATTTCAATGTATATTTTCACTTAGCGAACCTGAGCCGAGGCTGGCAAAAAATTCAATAACACGGTTTATTTTATTTTACTCAAATTAAAAATGGATTTTTCGGTAAATATTTGCCTCATTAATTAGAGTTGTTTTTGATAAGCGAATGGGGCTGAAAGAGGAAAAAATTGATAATGATAAGGCAAAGGAATATTTAAATTAACTAGTACTGAGAGATTCGAAGCTAAAATCGAGTTAATCAGGCATATCTCTGGTATCAAAGATTAGCCTAGTTTTAAGCTCTGAAGAATTCATCATCTTCTCATATATCTTAATTTTGTTTTATCTTTTCAGAGGTTTCGGGCAATGTGCCAAGTACTCCTCTTGAACTTTTAACGAGTCGCGTGAAAAATCAAGGCTACTTTTTTTGGAATTATCATTTCAAGCCGACGTCAGCGTCATCTGCGGTCGGCGTCGGGTCGAGATGATAAAGAAGAAGGTTTAGTCTTGTATTACCATTTGTTCCTTCTTTTTACGGCCGACAGTTAATTGTCGATTGCAAATAATGAAAATTTTTCTACATAACAATTTTTTTCAATTTAATAAATTTATTATTGTTAAAAAAATTTTTTTTTTAAATTTAATTAAAAACCAAAATCATTAATTATTTAATAATAAAAAAAAAATAAATTTTGCAGTTTTTTAATTTTTAAACAAGACAAATTTTCTAGACTCAAAAAAATAAAAATTTTTTTTAATAATCAAGGAATAAAATTTGAGAAAAATAAATATCAATTATAAGACAATTAATGAATGTCTCAAAAAATATAATTCAATATTCTAATATACATCCAGAATTTATACACACAATTTAAAACTCTAAAATTTAATAACAATCTCAATACACATAGTAGTCCAATTATTACAATTTTACAATGCTTATATTTAAAATATGTATTTATTTATTTATTTATTATATATATTATAATAATTATTGTCTCATCAATACTCTAAACAATTACCGCTAAAAAATTAAATCTAGATAGGCATTGAATTGTCTTTTAAAAAATACTGTTAAATAATTATTTTTTAAATGCACATTAATTATCTACTCTGTAAAAAAAACCGCTAGGCAGTCAAAAAATAAGTTTATAAATATATCAGACTTGGGTATTAATCAACTTAGTTAAATAATCGGTTATTTCTGATCTATTATTGTCTATTACTTATTCAAAACTCATTAAAACAGTAAATAAATAGTAACAATAGGCTTCTACGGCATCAAAATGGCGATTAGCCCTATAAAAATAGTATTTTCATGCATAAATTTATATATTTCCCCTCCCTGGTCCCTAAATATTAAAATACATCAATATATTTACCTATCACTCTACAATAAAATCTTTCGTTGTAATTTTAACATTTAATAAATATATATTCTTTAGTTCTGGAATCTATTTAAATATTTAATCCCCAAAGTTTGGCACAAAAGTTGTGGCTGTTCGTGAATACTCGAACGAGATATTTCTATTTTACAATACTAGGTACAACGTCATATCAGGTATAGAAGTAATTGTGAATTTGAGGTACCAATTACCGTAACTCCTAACTTTTGTCTAGCTAAATAGAAGCGCTAAATTTTTACAGTGGATTATTTAGCGTTCTGTCGTCTTAAATTGTTGGGAATAATCGCTGTTATCACCGCGCCGACTGCTAAAATTCCACAGAGAGCAAGCGATGCCCAGAAATCGGTGGTTACGTCGATTAGGTACCCGTAAACTATTATAAATATTATTCCAAATACTTGGACCAGTGCGTTTAATAGACCGGCAGATGTTCCTTCTGGTTCTGGGTAGGTTAGCTCTGCGGCGAATTCGAAACCTACTGGTAGGTAACCAGTCATGAAAAATCTATAAAAGATAAATTTATTTTTTACTTTGCGAAAAAAAAATTACTGTCAAAATTACAGAAAAAAAATTTGTAATTTTTATTTAAAAAAAATTCAAAGTCTAAATTATTAAAAAGGCGAGAATTCCCAAAAATGTTGTAAAAAAAATTTTTTTTTTCTTAAAACTCGACAAATATTTTTAAAAAATATTTTAAGCAATTTAAAGGAAGAAAAAATTTTTTTTGCTATCAATATAATTTTTTTTTTTATAAAATAAAAACTTTTTTTTTGAAAATTTAAAAGAAATATTTTTTAAAAAATTTTTAAAAGGATTTGACACTTTTTAATTAAAGTTATTTTGACCTCTAATTATTTATAAATTTAATAATTTTTTTTATGAGCCTAAAATTATTAAAAATAAAAAATTTATGTAATTTTCATAAACAATTTTTTTTTACAGGAAAAATTATGATTAATATACTAACTAAACGAATAAACGATTAATATCGAAAAATAAATTATTATTATTATTAATACAAACCCCAATAAAGATAAGGTCGTATAAAAGACTATTATTGATCCAGAGTCTAATGTGAACGTAAATACAACTAATCCCAGCAGAGAAAAAATATAAACAACGAGTGTCGTTTCTCTGAAAATAAACGAAGCAAACAAAATTATGTCCCACTAATTTTCTTTCAACAGCAAATAGTAATAAAAAATAAATAATTACTTGAATCGGCGTGTCTTGTCAAGAATGACTCCACACATTACAGAGCCCAACATACCAGCGCAGACGATTGCAAGCCCCATACGACCAGCATCTTCTTGCGCTCCCTTTCATTCCAAAAATACTCGATTATTCAATTGTTCCGTAATTTAATTTCTTACTAACAATTATTATGAATATACATACGGGGAAGTGACTCGTAACAATCCGGCTTAGAACGGTGCTTATGGCGTAGAAGATCCCGACGTTGATTCCGTAACTTAACAGCAACATTACGTAGCCAAAATTCAGCCCGAGTCTTTTTAGTGATTGGAAGAAGTCGGATTTTTCCAGCTCGTTTTGCACAGCCTGGACCGGGCTTGGAGATAGTGGAGGCTTTGCTTTAAAGACTGGAAATTTACAAAATTAATTAAGTGTAAGAATTTGGAGTCAATGCATCAAAAAATTTTTGACGTAAAATTTTTTACTGTGAGCGTGTAAATTTTTTTTGATGGAAAATTTTGGGCTTACAGAATAAAATCAAGAGGAAAATGACAGTAGTTATAGAAGCGTTCATGTAATTCATGATTTTGAGTCCATCTTTGACGATTGACGGATCCGGGCTATCTTTGACCAGCATCGGGGGAAACAGGAACCCGATGGCGATACCCAGCTGGATAAAAGATCATCACAATTAATTTTTTTATATAAAAAAAGGATCATCACGCAATAGTTGTTATTAAAATTAATTGCGGGCTGTAATTGTAATTATAATTATTATTGTAAGGTGTTACGTGGTTGTACGGTTAGTTGTTATTGTCGATAATGAATTCAAGTTCAAATATCATTACTTAACTGTGAATAACTATAATCATAATCAAATTCAATTTGCTCGCACGGTAGCGGATTTATTTTTATTCTAGTCCGCGTGCAGTAAGGATGTCTAGACTGCGAGTGAAAATTATTCATACGATAAAAAACTTTATCGGAGTATAAAAATCTCATCATTTTTTTTTTTGAGCGGAAATTTGTGAGCGCGGAAGCGAAAAATATTGTCACTGCAAAATTTAAAGCGTTTTTATTTTTTATCTAAAGAATTTTTTGATTAAAATTTGAGCTAATGATTTTTATCGGCGTTCTGAAAGTCCTTGAACTTTAAAAGAAATTTCATCAATAAATGTAATCTCGAGTCGTAGTAAATAATGGCAATAATACTCTTTTACTTCCGTGTTGAGCGTGTAATTGTATGAACAAGCAAACGAGATTCGATACCTTGAGCAAATTAAATCATTTATTATTATTATTACTGTGACTATTATTATGTCGTGGGAATGTTCGCGGGTATGAATTATATTCTCCTGATAATACACGAAGGGTTCGACCCCTTTGGTGGCTCGCCAGTTTAATATCACCAGTAGGTCTAGCCGCTGCAGTGATTACTTCCCATCAGATAATCATGCGCCAAATTCTCTTCTATTACATTTATTAATTCATCCAATTATTCATTTTATCTATTATAACACGTAATTAAACTAACACGAAGAAAAAAAAAATTATTTTGTCTTATTATTATTATTAAAAATTATTATTATTATTATTATTATTTTGGTAATTAAAATTGACATACTTGATTACCGAAGACACCAATGCTGCAGGCACTGCTGACTTGGTCTGGTCCAAACCAAACCGCGGCTAATCTCGCGGGGACTGACAAAATAAAGCACTGACTTGATGCAACAATTGTGTGTCCGATAAATGCGATCAAAAATTGGTCTTGCTCAACACTGAATACTTTTACCCAGGAACCTAGGGCTGTTCCTAATCCACCGGCTAATGCAGCGTACCTCAAACCCTTTGATAATAATTTTAATTAAATAAAATAATTTTTTAAACTTAAAAAAAAATTATTTTTGCATTAATAAGAAATTATTTTGGACAGTTTCATCATTTTTAAGTAAACAGAATTATTTTTGAGCCAACAAAAATTTTTTTATTCAAAAAAATTTCTTAATAAAGTTTAAAAAATTTTTTTTTAATTAAATTAATTTTTAAAAATATTTGTCAAATTTTTTTGGGCCTAAATTATAAATCAAAAATTAAAAAATTAATTATACATTTAAATATACTCACATATTTATCCAAAATATAACTAGCAGGAAAAATAAAAGGTATATAAGTAATCATGTAGATCATACTCGTCATATCCACCAAAAACGCATCTACTTTGTAATATTTCATGACAATATCTGTTATAATACTGTACTGAATCCATTGCATAGCATTTGACGCGCTGTAGATCACAAAAATCGCCAACATAAACCATCTTCTTCTATAAATTTTAGTTTCGACGGTCTAAAAAAATAAATAAAAAAAAAAAAAAATGAAATATATTTCGTCATAAAATAACTTTTATCAGTGATCAGTGGTGTTGAAAAATATTTGTTAATCATAAAATTAATCTGAGTAAATAAAAGTGTGTCGTAAGCGTAAAAACAAACGATTTTAATTATTCTTTCCTGGTCGATTAAATAAATTAACAATGTACAGGAAAGAAAGATTGTCTGGTTATTAAAATAATTGTAGTGTTGATGTTGCAGAATTTTTTATCTCAAGAATGCAGAGTGAGAATAAAGAGATTGATTCATTGAGCACCTATACTTAGAACGCGAATTG
The DNA here is from genome assembly GCF_013202065.1 of Cotesia typhae. Lineage (NCBI taxonomy): Eukaryota > Metazoa > Arthropoda > Insecta > Hymenoptera > Braconidae > Cotesia > Cotesia typhae. The sequence goes on along the minus strand of NW_027423715.1, from coordinate 3,631,013 downwards.
ATAATGAATATTTATTCAAATATACATACATAATCACAATAATTACAAGATTAATTACCTCTGTAGGTTGGATGTCGCACTCGAGCTCGACAGCTTTGACATAATCTACTGACGCTCGGCTCATTTTTGATAGCTAGTTTTTAATGAAATATCGAAAATTACTGTTTGGTAATAACAGTGTTGCACAAATGTCAAGGTACCTGGAAAAATCGATCAGGCAAATTATCTTTACGGCGCTATTATTTCTCATAGATAGGAATGAAATATTGCGGAAACTTTTTCAATCGCGTTATCGAGGAAAATAGCGATACCTTTGCTGGAATTATTTTCAGAATAAAATTTAGAAGAATTAAGAATGGAGACGGAAACTGAGCGGTAATGACGAGCATTATTAGTTTTATTAAATCCGTAACGCTCATTATTGAATTGCTAGGTGGGAGTTACCGTGTCTTTCATGCGATATCTTGGAAATCGATAAATGAAAAACATTATAATGATTAAATTATTATTGTAAATTATTCAAATTAAAGCGAGTTAAAAATAGAGTTTATTATTTAGGTTGAGGTAAGACGCGGAATAATTACTGAGGATTTATTTATGTTGGTTTTTTCAATTGCTGTAACTCTGATGAAAATTAGACTAATTGTAGCACGTTTTCATTATACGTTTGAGTGACTAACGTTCTTTGAGGAGCTTTCTCTTGTTTGTTTACTTTGAATTCACACCAAAAATTTACTTTCTTCACGTGGAAACTCCCGGACAACATCTTGGTTCTATTTTTGATGAGATGCTTTTATTTTTCTCGGGAAGTAAACAAGGCAGAAGAACTCTTTAGAATTTTTCTTAGTCATCAGAGGATTCGCAACAATTTTAAACGGAAAATTTTGACAATGTATTTTTTATTAAAAATTAGTAAAATTATTTTAAAAAAAAAATTTTTTTATGGATAATATTATCATGAATTTTTATTGAAATTTTTTCTTTAAAAATATATGGAAAAAAAAAAAAAAAAAAAAAAAAAAAAAAAACAACAATACGTCAAATTTTATAAATAATTTTTTTAAAAAAATTTAAATAAAAAATCAAATTTAGAGAAAAAAAAAATAAAAATTTACATTTAAATATTTTATTGAACGTTCAAATTAAAAACTATTTAAAAAAAGAAACAAAATAATTAAATTATTGTATTGAAAATTAAATTAAAAGCCAACCACTCGATAGCAATTATAATTAAGCTTGAAAAAAATTAAAAAGCATTTAATTCGACGCAAAAGTTATTTATAACGGAATTTATTAACCCTATTATAGATGTAGTATATTTCTCTATCGATTAAATAGTTTGTAAATTATTGGAAAAGTGGTAAAGATGCCAGTCATATCTTTAAATAGAATCCCAAAAATATTTACGTGGTTAGCTAATAAATTAAAATCAATAACAATATAAAATAAAATACTGTCTTATAATAATAGAACATAATTTACCTCTATTGTAATAATTTATTTGAAAACAAGCATGACACACTCACTTCCCCGCGCGTTCATTAAACTTACAATACAACCCAAAGCTTACTAGATAAAATAACTTTCATTAACTACGTAATCAGGTACAATTCCACTTAATTAACATTTGATATTTTTATTTTAATTTTAAAACTTTAGCTGCCGGATCAACGAAAGTTTGATTTTAAATTTTTGCTCCGTTACTGATAAATAATTTAGAGTGCTCAAGATTTTTATTTTATCAATCAATAAATTATCAATCACGTCAATAAAGTGCTTTGAATAGAAGACGAGATTACGGAGAAGAATTGCTTCCTTTTATTCATTAAAAAAAATAATTATAATGTTAAATAAATAAATTTTAAGTAAAAAAAATCGAAAAATTACAAAGTTAAGAAAATAATAGATAAAAGTTGGCACGTAATTACTAATTATTATTCAAGATAACGATAATAACAGAAAATATTTGTACAAAATATAAAATACTAAATATTTTATTATTTTACGCAAAGAATCTCTTAGAGGGTCAATGGAAAAATTTAATGAAGCAAACTAATTATTTAAATATTTGAATAAAATTTGTTATCAGTTATCACGGTCGTGTTTGACGGGTGACGTGACCGGCAGCTCGGAGTGTTAACAATAAACTGAGTAGCGGCGTCAACTAAACATTAACATTCGTCAGTCAGCTGAATATTATCAGCTGGTTGTAGAATTCAGTGGTGGCTGTTGTCTTCAACGAGTACATTGAGCACTGCTGTGCTTCTGCGCGAGGTACTTCGTTTTACCCGGGACACGCGCACTGATATCACGCGATAATTCAACGTGATAGTTCTAATGCTTTTATGCTTTACCATCAACTCATTTTATTTTATTATTAAGTGGATATTCTATATTGTTTTGTATGCGTGTCAATCGCCGATGATTTTTTTTAATGCCTAAGAAACATGACAGCTAATCGATAAGCCTGTAATTAAATACTAATTTTTTTTATGGGGTTTTGTTATTTTTTTTTTTAAATTTACAAGATTTTTATTAATGATTTTTTTCGGGCTTAGATTTAATTTAAAAGGTAGACATTTTTTTTTTATTTAAAATTGATTCTTATTTTTTTTTTTTTTAATAAAAATATTTTTTTGTAAATTAAGAATAAAAAAATAATTTTTGAGAAAAAAATTGGAAATAAAATTTGAAAAAAATTAGAAAAAAAATTTTTGAAGAAAAATTTGAAAAATTGACTAAGATAAATAATTTTTGCATAAGAATAAATCCATTGAATTTATATATAGAGTGATGTATACGCTGACGTACTTAATTAATGTCAAGTGAAAATAAATACAGAAGACATTAAGGCTATATTTCAGTCTCAATATCAATTATCGCTTATCCATCATAAACCGTATTTTTCACAGTGATTTTTCATAAAAATAACCCACCCATTAACTCGGTAAATAAATTATCAAGGATATACACAAAATAATAATCTTATTTGCACTTATAATTTTGATTATAAGAAAGCAAATATTTATCATGGCCATACTAAGTTTTATTTTATTTGAATAAGCCCGGATGATATCTATCATCCTTTAGAGGATGAATAATGTTGACGTTTTAACTATTTAATTTTAACTATTTAATACGCCTACCACTTGAATTGTTGCGAATTTACATCCACTCTTTCTGGACCGTACTGTTAATTTTTTTTTCATCAATAAATAATAAAAATAAGAGTACTTTGCTAAATTAAATTAATAAAATTAATTTTATTAAATAAAAAATGTTCAATTAAATTATAAAAAATTATTTATAAATTTAAGACAGTAAAAAAATAACTATTGCATTTTTTTAATTAAAAAATTTATTTTTAAAATCTTAATTAATTAAAAAAATTAAAAGCAGGATAAAATATTTAAATATATCTTTAGTAATAAATTTTTAAACCTCAAAAGTGATTAATTATTAATCAATGACTATTAAGTCTAAGCTTAGAAAGTATAACAAATTTAATCAGCGTGATTGAGTCTAATTATCTTCAAAAGTTTTAATTAGCGTGTGGGGCTAAAACTTAATAGTTAAAACCGAAGTATAAAAGTAGATCTCTGCTTTAACGCAACACAGATGAATAATATGCCAAACAGCGCGCGTCATTTTCAGCTGCAGGTTAATTTAACGACGAAAGTTTTTTATACTAACAATCAGAGTTGAGAGTTCGGGATGCGATCTATGTATATGCGAGTGAAGCGAGCTTATCGGAAACTCAAAAGCCGATTACTTATCGGGTAATAAACGCCGATTTATTGCAATTCATTAATTTTAATAAAGTACAAGCGGCGCTGTTATCTTGTCGGACATTTAAATCGATAAGGTGAAAGCAAAATACCGCGGATTTATCTATTTAGAACGGTTTCAAATGTTCAAGGAGTTTAATGGGTTAATTCTATTGCTAGAAAAATTACTTGCTATTAATTGTCGACCTACAATGCTTGAAAAAGTTCAATTTAAATTATTATTGGGTTAGAATTGTTGCCTTAAGTCAAATATTGTTTTATTTAATCGATTAAATTGTGTTTACCAATTATCAATTAACTGCTAAGCACTTACAAATTACTACGATCGATCAGTTTACTTTAAAAATAATTGTTATCATTTTTATTCACTGGATGGTAAGCTTTTTTTTTTTTTTTTAGAAGTTGAAATTTGAAGGACCGATGAAAAATTTTAAAGTTTTTAAAAATTAGGTCAATAACTTTTTTTTTTTTTCTAGAAGTTTGGGTTTGTTTTTGGAATTATGGAAAATATGTCAAGATCGTTTTGAAGTTTATGAAAGTACATCCGAACCTTTTATGTGATAACATAATTATTCTTAACAATATTTGACTTTCTTTTATAAACAAAAAATACTAGTATGTATGTAAGTCTGTTTTCTTATTTTTATAATCATTAAAAATTCTAGAAAGGTTTTATTTGAACAAGAATAATCTAAGTTAAGGTTACTAATGTTATGAAATATGAAAAAATTTATTGTCCTTGGATAATTGTTACATATTTTTAGTTTTAGTTAAAAAAATTATAATAATAATAATTTAGTTATTAAAATTTTTTATTTAGATATTTTCAAGGTAGTATTTTTATTTTAATTATTTTTTGAAAATATGAAAAAATGATCAGACATTTTTTGTAGGAAATTAAATTTTCTATCAATAATTCCTGTCAATTTTCATTTTGTCAGTTTTCATTGTTAACTATTGACATTTTTTAAAATATAAGCTCATCCCCATGTTACACTCATCAAGACCTTTCATTTAAGTACCCACATCAATTTTTTATATATTTATATATATTATATATATGTATATATGACAAATATATAAAAAATGCATGTGGGTACTCAAATGAAAGCTCTTGATGAGTGTAACATCGGGATGAGCTTATATCTTAAAAAATGTAAATATTAAAAAAGTACAGTACAATTTAATAAAAGTAATTAATTTAATAAATCAAAATTTCAATTATTAGAATTAAAAAATCACAGCAGTCACATAGTGACTGCAAGATTGCTGCTAATTATTATTATTTTGTAAGTATGGTAAAATTCACTAATAATAATAATAACAATAACTTTTAATGATTTAAGTTCACAAGAAAAAAAAATAAACATGAAATAAAAAAAATAAATTAGGTGGCGTTCTTCACACGGCGCAGCATCCTTTTATCTCTCGTTATGTGTGAATACATATTGCATACATATATGTTTATTCATATGTAAACTATATACAACTACAAATATAAAAAAAAAAATATATATATATATATATATATATATATATATATATATATTTATTTATTTATTTATTTATGTAGATGTATATTTATGGAGATATATTTCAGTGAGACAATTAATTGCACGTGTACAATGTTCCGGGAAGTAATTCATGTCTACAAATATATGTAGTAATTTGGCTCGAGGTAAATTGCATGCTGAATGAAAGTGTGTTGGTGCAAACTGAGGAACAAACTTTGACTCCAGTTGAATCTTATCGCTCTAACGACACACATCTTATATTAAGTGTACTGCGATCTCCACCTGTGCCGCAACTTTGTACCGCGCTCTTCTGTGCTCTTATTAGACTCACCTTATTTTTTATTAACATAATAACTCTTGACTAAACTTAACTAACGATCCTCGGGAGTGTTTGGAATATTTTAAATCTAACGACCTTGGCATCAGGCCTCAGTCTCGAACCTTTACTTCATAGCGATAATTCATGTTAATATTAACGTGTCATTCAAATTTATCGACGCACTAAAAATTTATCGACTAAAAACGATCAAGTGTCTGCTCGAACGTAGTCGAATAATTTATCTTTTATCTATTCTTTGATAACTAATTACAATTACTAATCAAAATTTCGTAATCCTTTTAAAAAAAGAGTCATTTTTTTTTTTTTTTTTTTTTTTTTAATTAATAAGCCAAATTAATTGTCAAAAATAAGAGATTTAAAATTTTCTATTGACGTCTCGGTAATTATTTAAAAAATTTAATTAAAAATCAAATCTTGTGAAAAAAAAAATAAATATTTATAAATTTAAGTGTTCAAATAATTTAATTCCATTGTAAATGTAGATGGTTACTTTAAAAAAATTGTCTAAATAGATAATAAAGTTGATATCGTGCAGCTTAACTAACTCGAAAGATTGTCAGTCGTGGGAAGTCCAAGCTTCGACCTGGACAATTTGTTTTATTTGTTGTTTACTTAAAAAAAAAAACTTACGATGTGTTTTGAAGGAAAAAAAAATTTTTTTATGCATTAATTTTTAGAAATAAATAAATAATTTTGAATAAAATAAATATTTTGAGTTTTTTAAAAAATTGGTATGTCACCGTGTGATTTAAAGTTCAAAATGATTGTGCCGTCCAGTGCTGGAGTGCTAATTGTCGCTTCGGGAATTTGTTTGTACTTAATTAATAATTTTCGCAAGTAAGTATTTAAAAGAGTAATAAAATTATTTATATTTGTGTCAAATGCATTAATTTTAATCGGCAATTGCAATTAGTTGATACACAATCGGTGATCTAGTTTTATTACTGAATTGAATTGAGAGTAAAGGTTTTTATGTGCAAGTATGTGATAGGAGTGTCACTTTCCACTTGAGAGCCCGATAATATTGAGATAACGTCGAGATTTAATTGGAGGGAGTACTAATGTAAGTGTTGTACGTTCTAATAAGCGTATATTAGTAAATATAATTAGCGGGGGCAAAAAGTAAACGATTGATGTAAAAGTAAACGGCTACAAAGTGTCGTAAAAATAACACTGACGAAGAAGAGCACTCTCTCTGTATTTTATTAACTCGCGAGTTTGCTGCATAGCAGTGATAGTTAAATAATGGGAGATAACATCTTTTCACACGAATTATGTGGGCTGCTTATTGTCTGTGGTATTGAAATTCACGCGGCAACAAAAAATCGCTTATACGTATTATTATTTTATTTAGCTTCCTGGGTAAATTAGGGTAATGTTACTCTGTACTACAGCTCTGCTGACGAAAGTTAATGAGTGGGAAATAATCGTCTAAGCGATCACTGAGTGACACTACAATAGACTCTTTCTTTATTATTTTACACTTTGACCGTACTTAATTTTTGTAATTAAAAATATTTTATGGTAATTTTTTTCAAGTAAAAAATTTATTTTTAAATTATTTATTCGCTTGTGAATATTTACATCGGATTATAAATTAAAATAGCTTTATAATAATAAATAAATTTTATTCAGGCATTGTCAATAGAATTTTTTTACAAAGATTTTTTACTGCATATTAAATTAAATTTTATTTATTTAAAATCTATTATTATTATTAAAAAAAATTTTAATAAACATTTCTACCGTTTATTAATAAAATTTTAATCAAAAATTCATTTTTCATTCAATTTTAATAAACAAGTTTATTAAAATTTTTTTTAACAAGCCTGAGGGAAATTAAATATTGAATTTATTGACAAAAGAGAGTTATTGAAATTAAAAATTAATTTTAATCATTTATACTAAATTTTTTATTTAATTTTATATCAATATTTTGTCTATAATTTAAAGGATATAAAAAAATTGATGAGGATTTTTAAAAAAAAAATTTTTGTGTTAAATATTTAACACAAAATTTTTTACTATGTATTTTTAATAGTTCTTAAAAATTAAGGATTTTAATAAAATAAATTATTATTTTTTTTTTTTTTAATTGTATATAATAAATTCATATTTAAAAGAGTCATATAACTCGAAGCCTTTTAAACAAGTTACGAAACTAATAAATAAAATAAAATAAAATAAATCGTTTAAAGTCGATAAAGTCCTGATACTCGAAGACAGGAAGCATTAGCTGTGAGAGTTGGCCATGCGTAATATAATGTCATTGCAGCTAAGTGTGTACATCGGAATCGGAGTTCAATAACTCTTGTAAGCGAATTAGGATGCATTGCGAGTCTTATCGTGGATTATTCCTTTAATAGTAAAAGCATGATTGCACAATGTTTCAATAAGCATCCAGCCCACCAAGTCACAAGTTACTTTGTTATAACAATAATGTCGCCAGAGTAACGTAGGTAACATATTATTTTTATTATTTTTCATTATTGTGCTACAAAATGAGTTAACCGGATACGTAGGTGCCATTGATGAGTTAACTGAGGGCCCAACTATGTAGAGACTTCATTGTTGAAATGGCTTGTGTCCCAGCCGGTTTAACGCTAACCAAGTGATCAGTAATTTTTATTTTTAAACTTTTAATTTTACGACCAGAGCAACTAATTATTTTTTTATTTATTAAGTTCAGTTGTTCATTTTTTTATTAATGAAATCTAGTGAAGTGCGAAAATTAATTAGGATTTTTTTTCTTCATACTGTTTTATGCAGAGGACGAAAAGAGTGAGTTTTAATTAATTTAAAAGTTATTAGATAATTTTATTAATTTTTTTGTCTGAATAATTACAATAATTTTGAATAATCAGTCCTAAGAAAAATAAATGCATTAAAAAAAAAAAAATAATTAATTTTATTCAAGGAAAAAATTTATCAGTTTAAGAATTTTTCTCTTGGATTAAATTAATTTTTTTTTTTTTTTTTTTTTTTTGTATGAACAATTTTTTCTACTTAACAAGACACAGATTTAAACATTCCAGCGATAATACATATGAAAACAAATTAAACTGTAGATAAAAATAAATATACTCTTGACTCGCTAATATAAACGAAGACGCGATAATTGACTCGGAAAAAGGTGTTAAGATAAGACTTTTTTTCTCTATAAAAAATTTTTTATCATTTCACTTGTGTCACATTAAAAAATGTTGAGGCAATAAAAAGACAAAACATTGTTACCATTGGGATGATGAATAAACTTTTGAGAATAAGCGTTTTGTCGAGAAAAGAGGTCGGCTCCAATATGTATCGTAAAAAATAATAGGTAGTTTTTTTACAGTAGACTTATTATATATTCATGACCAGTTGAACAGTGTAAATAGTCTTATCAGCGGAGAAGAAGCTCTGCTATTCGTAGATCTGCTGGGAGCCACGTTAGTATAGTTATTATACATGCGGGTTACGAGTACAGTTATATATTTGCGTTCGGTCTCAACTAAAGCGCGGTCCTTTATCACACAAAATTATTGTTGTTACCTCAAAGATATAATTTAATATAATAACAATTTTATTTCTTGAGTATTATTCTACTGACAATGAAATCTAACGAGAAAATAAATAAAATAATATGTAATATGTGAAATTGGGTCGGTAATTTATATTTTAATCACCGAAATTTATTTTTATCTCATTGGCCAATCAGAGCAAAAAAATAAAAAGGTCATTAAAATTTTGTTTCATAAGTTTAGCAAGTAATAATAATTCGCAATCGTTTGCGTAAAAATCTAGACCACGTGCTAAAAAATATTGACGGTAAGTAAAATAATTTTTCCAGAAATAAATTCGCAGAGACCTGAAATAATAAAATTCAGAGAAAGTTGATGATTATTGTTATTTTTATTAGTGGTATTATTGTTATTATTTAGAGGTGGCCAGCGGCTCTCAAACAGAAGCGAAGATGGAGCGCAAAAAGGCCTTTAAACCCGTGGCCCATGACATAAGACCCCTTACAATTCACAATATAGCCAAAGACCCCAGGATATAACACCAAGGTTTTAAATATTATTATATTCTACGCTATATACTTCAAAAACGTCGACCCCTTCCACTCTCCACCGCTGAGTATTATAATGAAACCGTCTCCCAGAGTTTCCCTCTCGACCGCATGCACTGTCACTTTCAAACCGACGACTCAACATCGAACAACGATTGTTCACTCGATTACCGCCTCCTTAATACTAATCATCGCTAATTAAATCCTCAAACAAATTTTTCGTTCGTTAATCAGCTATTTGTTTGCCGAATTTATTTTTTAAAGTGCTGTGTTGATTTTTTTGTGCCGATTTGCTTTTTAAACTCCAAAAAAATGTGAACTATTTTGCGTCACCAGACAATTTGAACTTGTTATTTTGTGCCGGAAGGTAAACGTCTTGTTTAAATCACCAGGAAACACGCACGGATAAACCTTGTGTGTATTCTAATTATTTCAAATCGAATTGGATTTTTTTTTTATATAGATCGGGGCAATTGCGTTTTAACCAGAGTTTTTATTTTATTTTTTTCAATAAAATATTTGATTTTTAAGTAATTAAAATTTTAATTTTGGTTAAAATTGCCTGCTGCGGTCTGTAAAATTTTTTACAACTCTAACATGGATACAATTATTGCAGTAACACTCATGGGCCACCATACAATTGGAAAGTTAGAATGGATTCATTGGAAACCTTAAAAAAAAAAAATCAATGACGTGGAGGCCAAAAATGTTCTTCAGCTTGAATAAAAACAGAGAAAATGATTTAGGAGCTGATAATTAAGTGGAATGATTTACCATCGATAAAAATAATGCTTGTTTGATTTATCTGAAAAGTTTATTATTAAAATAATGAAGCTGACTGTATGGAAAATTTAAATGTGATTTATTTTAAAATTAAATGTGATAAAAATTGTGATAATTTCGAAATTTGAGCTTAAAAAAAATTATTTTATTTTTATTAAGAAGCAGTATGATATAATATGGATCCAGAAGTCTTATGCACATAACGTATTCCGATCGTGGGGATTAAGTAATCGTTACCTCGAGAAAGTTGTTTCTCTAGTCTGAGTTGCGATTTCAAGGCACTACAGACACGATATTTATATATTTTTCGCTTGAAAAAACAAGCAAAAAAATTTTTACTGAGAAAATAACTAGTCTGTTTTTGATTAATAATGCTGGACTATCTGACGAACTTTATGTCGACTCTGTTGCTGGAGGGAGACAAGACGATCGACCGATTCAACATGGCAACAATAATGATCCTGTTTTTGTTGATCACAATCGAAGTTGTTGTTGTTAAAGTGGTGGTATTTGAAATGGAAAACAACGAGGACAATCACTTTGCCCACTCGCCGACTCTTTTTTTCGATCACGATGATTAAAATATTTTTGTAAAATAATTGTACATATTATAAATAAATAAACTAAAAAAAAAAAATATATAAAAAAAAGGCTTTCTATATTTAAAACCCCAAAGCAATAATTAAATATTTTTATTATTAGAAATAAAATATCGAATATTTGCAGAAAAAAATCGGAAGAAAGCGGAAAGAAGCGAATCGACGACAGCAGATGCGATTGCTGTCTGAAGCCGTTCATTATCGGTAAAGGTGTTGAGTGCTGGGACTGCAAGGCAAGGGTCTGTAAGAAGAGCTGCAGCCACTGGGACCTCGTTGACAACAATTGGCACTGTCTTTTCTGCAACCACCGAAGGTGTTATTAAAATAAATGAATTTTTATCCTCAAAGATTATTGCGGGTTGTTTATTTTATTTTATTTTTTTTTTTTTTTATTTGGAATGGAAAAATATTTATCGGGCAATCTAACGTGAATTGTGGTGACTCAATGGCTTACGTAATTTTTTATGAAAAATAAAATACTGTCGTGAATTAATTGAGTAATTATGAGTAGATATTTATTGGTATAAAGTCAATTGAATATTTTATTTATCCGCGATGGTAATTACCGGCAATTAACTTTCAGATCGTGGTGCAAAAGAAACGACAAGTGGTTTGAAACTTTCGGAGGCGTGGAGCCAAATGCTTTTGCGATTAAAAAAATTTTTAACACCACGGAGGCTATTAATCTAGGTATGTATTAATTTTTTTTATTAATTGAAATATTTAAAAAAATTTTTTTTTGTAGTATTAAATTTTTTAAAAGGACTTTGAATTGTCATTTAAATTATCTAACAAAAAACAATAAATTTATTTACCCATAGTCGAGGTCAAATGTCGAGTTTTTTATTTATTGAATAATAATAATTATTAATTATCATAAAAAGAAAAAAAAAATTATTGAATAGCAAAATTAAAATCTGAAACCTAAGATCGTTTTTTTTTTTTAAGTTTTAACCCATGAATTATTTATTTAAAATTTAAAATAAAATTACTGTAATTGAGATGAATTGGTGACATTGAAAATAAATACCCGGAATATTGAATTAAGCATTGAAAAAAAAAGATTCTGTAAAATGTATAAGATTGAAAAAAAAAATCAAGTTCAAAACCGTTAATGCTTATTGTTGTTATGCCGTATTGTATCGAGATCATAAATCGACTTTCACATGAGCATAAAGAACTTACTATTACATTACTATTATACATTTATACCGAGAACAATTGTATTACTATCATTTTAAATAATTACTGGGGTAATTTGCAAGTAGTGCATGTTAATCGGTAGTCATTGACATATAAGCTAGCTTTAAACTTTTAATGTATGATAATGAGAGCCATTGAACTTTGAAAATATTTACCAGACATCTAAAAACAAAACTTATATTCTAAATGCCGATTTTTATTTTATTGCGAATGAATTACTTAAATAGATAGAGAAACAAGTTTCTTTGATTGCGAGTGGATCGGCGACTTCCTTGCTACAAAATTATAAATATTACGGCCCTAGTTAAGAGTAAGGAGCAAGGAGAATGCACGCGATACTATTATTTATGATAAAATTATTTTTTATGTCGTCAAAGTGGAGGTACATATATTGTCTACGAGGTATGCTCGTTTTATTTATTGTACTGAGGAATAGTAAATACTGAAACCAAGACGGTGATGGTGCTCGCGAGGTACCGTGTGTCGTCATAAGATAATATTTTTCCGCTTTTTTATGCTACTTCATCCGTTGTTAAATTATTTTATACATTTTATACACAAGTAAAATTACTCATCCTTCTATACGTAGTTATATTAAGGAACTATAAACTATAAACTATAACGGTATTTATTCACCTCTTATTCATCTACAAGTACATATATATTCGTTTACAAGTGCATACGAGTCCCTGAGAAAAGATTCACGTTCGTGGGAATTAATTGCTTACTTCTGAGATAATATTTAATTGTTTAATTTAATTATGCTTATCGTAATAAATAATAACATGTAATATTTTATTATTAAAAAATTTTACAGTGTTTTTTAAAATAGTTATTATAAAAATAATGTAATTTTTTAACTTTATATTAATATTCTACCCAAAATTTAATTTCTGATAGGAATTTTTTTTTTAATTAAATTTCCTAAAAAAAAAATCTTATTATTTTTTTGTATAAAAAATTTAAGTTTTCTTTAAATATATAATAATTGATTTTAATTAGAAAAAATTTTTAACTCCAAATTTTAATTAAAATATTAATTTAATGGATATTAAATTAAATTAATTAAAAATCATCTTTGAGAAATAAATAAAAAATGTTTTGATATTTAAATAAAATTCTTTGAGTTAAGGTAAAGCGCGTTGTTGATGGTCTCGTTGTCGAACGGTGATAGTGAAGTTCTGAGAGAGGTCTGAGGTCTCAGTTATGCTCCAGTACGCTTCCAAGTAGCATCTCCGGGCGACTTATTTATTATAACTCTGATCCGTTATTCGCATCTCGGTTATCTCCCCATATAAAATATAAAATATCTCGTTTTATGTATCACATCGTGTACCCGCACTCAAACCACCGCGCAATAACAAAAACAACAATACCCACGAACATAAACATAAATATAAACATATCGAGCATCTCGTACAATCTCTTCATCATCATCACCTTACCACCACTATTTTTATTTAAACGACTCACGATCTTAAGGTGAACGGACATTCTTGACTTGTTTCAATTTACCTTCAGTTGTAAATAGATTCACTTTAAAGCATCTAAAAATCCTTAAAATGTGATTGGATGAGTGAGTAATAATTATTTTTATTCAAAATATTTCAAGAAAAAAATTTTTATTTATTTATTTATCAAGAAATAAAAATGATTTACTGCGTAATTATTCATTGCTGCGACAAATAAATTATCCGATGTATTATTATTAATTATTTAAATTTACAGAAGACGAGCATGTTGCTTTCAATTCGGATGACGAGCTGGCAGCTGGCGGTTACGAAACGACGAACTCGATGGAAAATGTTCGGAAAATAATTGAAAAAATTGTGGAAAGTCTTGTTGGAAATGTTGATAATACTCCCATCGATCGACTTTATAATCACGCTGCTTGTAAGTATTTTTATTTATTTATTAAAATAATAAAAAAAATTTTTTTTGGAGTGAAAGTAAATTTAGAAAATTTTTTAATTTTTATATTTAATATCATTTATTAAAAAACAACTAGCACTATGTAATTGCCGTGAGTTGTGAACTATAAATAAAATTTTGCTTTATTAAAAAATGCACTGTATTTTTTTTAATTCACATTTTTAAGGATATAAATTCATCCTGATGTTACACTCTTCAAGAGCTTTCATTTGAGTACCCACATGCATTTTTTATATATTTTTCATATATAGATATATATATATATATATATATAATATATATAAATATATGAAAAATTGATGTGGGTACTTAAATGAAAGGTTTTGATGAGTGTAACATCAGGATGAGCTTATATCTTTAAAAATGTCAATAGTTCACGAGATACAAGGTCATAATTTTTTAATTAAAAATTAATTTATTATATTTTTTATTTTAAAATTGAGACTTTTGTCATTTGAAAAAAAATATTTAAAATAATATAAAAATTTTATTTAAATAAAAAAAATATGGAGATGCAATTCTATAGCACGCGACTGCGGTTAAAACAATTCTTTCGGATGAGTTTGAGCAGGAAAGTGCGCTCTTATATATCAACACGTGACACAATCTCCTGTTACGATACACAAGAGTGCACCAGAAGCTACTGCCACCTGCCTGTCGTACATTTACCTGTTATCGCTTCAGTTTATTCCACTTGATGCCCAATACAAGTTAATGTTTCATTTCTTCTTATACCTGAACATCATATCATTAAAACAATGTACACACTTAGTGATTAATATTCCATTACATTACACATACAAACATACATCTTCGGTATATATTAATAAAAAACAATCCTTGCTTATCAGTAGTCTCAAAAAAATAGAGCTATTTACGGCAGCTTCCAGCATTCGTTAGACGGTTTAATAAATTATTTTAAAATAAAAAAATATATTTAAATTTATCTTTTATTTAAAATTTAAATATTTACAGTTTGTAATTATCATGTCATTTAATTGTTGATATTTATACTTCAACAGATAATAAATTTATCGATGAGTATGGTGTATTATTCTCACGGATTATTAAGCATTTGGAAGTTTCTTTGCGAAATTCGAGTAAGTACCAAGCTTTTTTTTCGCTTATTAAATTTTTTTTCTTATTAATAATTGATTATTATTGTAAATATGTTTATTAATTATTTCAAATTGAAGCTTGGATAATTTTAAAACTTGTCATATACATTTTATTCTGTAAAAAGGTAAATTATGTACCGAGTTTCGAGTTATGTAACTTAAGTGACACTGAATTATCATAAGCATTGTCTCTTTTGATGTAAGACGTATTACGACGTCTTCAATCATTTTTGCGAGTTATTGGCGCGACCTCGGAAAATAAAATAAAAAAAAACTTCATTATTATAGCTGAATTTATTTTATTAAAATAAAAAAAAATTAAATTGCTTCAAAAGAAATTTTTTTAATTAAAAAAAAAATAAATTTGATTAAAAAAAATTTAATTTAATTAAAAAAATGAATTTGATGAAAAAAAAAATTAACTCGATTAAAAAAAAATTTTTTTGAACCTTGATAATAATTTTTAAGAATTTAATTGTCTTAATTTAAGTTAAAAAAAAATTTTTTTTAATTTAATTTAATTTTATGTGATTCAAAAATTTTTGATTTTAATTTAAATTAATTTTTACTTGATTCAAGAATTTTTTATCTCAATTTAAAACAATAAAACTCTTCAAAATAATTTTTTTTAATTCAAAAAAATTATTTTTTAACCAAATGAATTTTTTTTATTTAAATTTATTCGATAAAAAAAAATAAAATTCTTTGGAGTAATTTTCTTGGTCCAATAATTGTTCTTTTGAATTAAATTAATTTTTTTCAGATAAATATTTAATACTAAAATAAAATAAAATTTAAATGAGCAAAAAACGCTTCTATCGTTTTTATAAAGAAGATCATTATCTTGGATCGTAAAGAGATTAATAATCTTGAAAGGCTTAAGTTGAGATTTTTTAATCGTCTTTACTTATATACACGCTCAGACAGAGGCTTAAAAGCAATAAATGCTTGCAATTTAACTATATAGAGCGGAGGTTAACTGTTTTATGATAACAATGATGTTAGGCAAAATAGTAAATAGAAATGAATGGTCTATTATCGTTTTATCGGTCGCCAGCTGCAGAAACGCATTTACCTCGACGCAATTCGATAAACTGTTGTTTTATTTATGTGGCTTTTAGACGATTTATCATTTAAAATAAAATAACAATTTAAAAATTCCATTAAATATTTTGATACTTAAATTATTTAAATTGATCTTCTAAAAAATAATTTTTTATATGATAAATTATGAATTAATTAAAAAAAAAAAAAAAGACAAGTTTTTTTCGTAATTTACGTCAGTAGATCTTCCGTATAATCAATTAATTTTTTAAACAGGATAAAAAGTAAAACTAGTTATTTATTAAAGCTTTTATAAATTTATAATTTAAAAATCAAAACTTTCATCTACTCCGTGATATTTTTTAAAAAATATATTCACAGTAAAATACTTTCTTTTCCCAACAGAACAATAATTTTTTAGGTAAAATTTTCGAGCCAAATGCGGAGAATTTAAATGTTTAAAAACATAAACGTAATTTTAATTGTGAGCACAATTAACCTTAAGGAAAAGATATATTAGCAAAATCACACAATTGTTTGCGTCTCTTATTCACAATCTCAGCTCTCAACATCCGTTATCATTATCACGTTTAATTTACGAGTCGCTTTACGGAAAGTGTTTGCCCTGACAAAGCAGTTATATAATTTGCCGTCTAAAAATATCAAAGATCAATTAAAATACTAATTACAAAAGTAATTGCCTTGTGGGATTCGAGATTATTCATGACTCGATGACACCGTGACCCTGCCGGCAAAAAATTCTCTAGGTATTTTCCACTTGTTTTTATCTTATTTTTCTTTATACCAGTTTAACTCTATTATTCTTCGGTTACTTAATTCCATAAACACATAAAACGTGATATACACGGCAAGACTGCAAAAAACAGGCACCTAAGTTCATTCAAGTACTCATAAAATTACGGGCACTGTGCAATGTTATTACCACTTATACACACACGTGTATTATGCTTTAAATGTATATTCATATATATATTCCATACCTTGAAAGTTAAGTTCAAGTTGCATAGATTTTTTTGAAGCCGCTAAAGGTTAAATATTCTCACGGTTGACCATTCATTCTTATTGTACTATTATTTTTTAAATAATAAATATTTATCCTCAAATCTTTTTAGGATCTTTGCAAATTATATATTGTTTAAATTTATTTTAAATAAAAATTAGAATTATTTCTTTGTAATTTTAGAAATTTTTTGTTTACTTTAAAAAATTATTTATTTAATTTATTTAATGATAAAAGATTTTATTTTTATTAGTTTATTAATGTTGATTTACTAAATTAGGTCAATGATATTTTTTAAATAATAATATTTAAGGGATTAATTTTTTTAAATTATTTTAAATAAAAAACTACAAATATTTCTTAGTTATTTTTTATATTAATTAAATATTTAATATTTATAGAAATAAATTTTTTATATATTTGATATTTTAGGCAGAACACTGAAATAAAATGCAAAAAATTAAATATTTTTATAATAATTATTTGCTAAAATTATTATTATTTTATTTTATTAATAATAATGGAAATATTATTGTAAAAAAAAATGAGATGGTAATAAATAATAAATAAAATATAAAGTGTATGTTCCAAAGTCTGCGCATGCAGAAAATAATAGACTGGGTCATTATATCAATATGTGTCTACATTTGTAGAGACTCTGAACCAACGAAAGTCTAAAAAAAAAATCCAGAGCATATAATATCCCTTATTTATATTACATGTTCTTAAAAAACTGCACCGGAGAATTTAGAAAATATATAAGTCCACACAAAATTATCCCCACTAAATAAAACCAGAGAACAAGCAAAGGAGAAGAAGAAGAAGTCGTATAAGAGTATGTGGGGTACGTCGCTCGTATATCAACCTTGCTTTTACGACGTTCAGTCCAGACCTGAACCGCTTGCGATTACGTGCAGCCTGCGATTCTGGTTCATTCGCGATTCATTCTTATTTATTATTATATTGCATCCATTTTTGCCAAGCCTCAATCGGCAATTTTTAATCAAGCGAGCTGTCATTTTAACTGATAGCTCCGATCGTTCTAATCTCGGCTGCAAAGGTTTATTTTTTGGCAATTTACAAAGTGACAGTGAATTAATTATTAAAAAAAAAAAAAAATTGTAAAATTAATAATGAAATTTGGGTTAAAAAAATTTAATTTAATTATTTAGGGTAAAAATTTTTTATCTAAATTTTAATACTCAGTTTCTTATCAGCAAAGACTTATTTTGTTGTCGAACAAAGTCACCGACATGCTCCGAGTAATTCGTTTAAAATGACAGCAATAAAGAAAAATTAATTTTAAAAATAGTCGGGCAAAAAATGTTGGTGAAAACAATCCGCGCGTGCTCATGGTTCAGCCTTGAATTTAATACCCTAGAACATCAATAATATATTTTTTTTTCATAGAAAAAAAAAAAATAAATAAATACTTTGTACTATTTTATTTTTTTTATAAAAACGTCTTAAGGCCGCGGCACAAAAAAAAATAAGATTCCATTATTAATAAATGATAATGAGTTTATTATAAAAGTTGTTTTGTCGGCGATTAAAGGTCGCGAGTGCATCATCGGATAATAATAACCACGGATAGACCGAGTTTAAATGTTTAAGCGTTGATAATATCGGAAAATATAAATATATATATATATATATATAAATTGAATAACATAACAAAAATCGAGACCTTGAACTTTGATAGCGTTAATTGAACGGGAACCTCGCGTGGAATCTTAAAAACTCCGTTATGTCGTTTCGAGCGTGTGAAAAACACGTGACGAAAATCTTCGATATTTCAAACAAAATCTATCGGCTTACTTTGTGGTAGTAATAAAAAAAAAAAAAAAAACATGTCAATTGTTGTACCGTTTAGTAATCAATTTAATTGAAGCCTAGAAAAATTTTTTTATAAATATTCAAAGAGACATTGAGGAAATTTATGTTGATAGAATTTCTTCGATTACTTTGTAAGGTCAAAAAATAATTGAAAATTTAGATAAAAATAAAACCACAAATTTAATTATTATTATTATTATTATTATTTTTTTTTTTTTTTTTTTTTTTTTAATAAATTTATCTATGATAAAATATTTCTCGGAAAGATTGTCAAAAAATCAATTAGTTAGAAGCCTGATAAGAGCATGAAGTCACTTATTAATTGCCAGTGGGTCGTAAAAAAACTAAAATTAAAGTACTTTTAAAAAGTAATGTCAAAGCTTGTAAGATGAAAGTGCAACTTGTAGCGGACAAAGTGTGTGGTCTAAAAAATAAGTAAAATAATAAAAAAAAAACAGTGGGCTCGATGTTGCTGCAATTCTTTAAGGAGATGCTACAGTTAATCGGCGGCCTTATTTTTTTCTACTTTGTCTACATTTTTTTCTACAAGAAAAATGGTAATACTGATTTTATTTTATTCTATTAATTACAAATAGAGTTGTAAGTAATTACTCCGGCGATTTTAATTGTTGAACTTGGGTGATTAGACGCGAGACAAAAACAAAAACTTGACAAATTTAACGAGACAAATGAGACTAATTATTCCGGACGTTGAATTAATTATGAGAAACTGTCTAAGTGAGATAATTAAGGTTTTATAATTCGTGCGAAAGACGCGCGGTTAGATTTTATATTACATTATTATGTGTAGAAGCGTCAAATGAATAAGAAAACACACATAAGACCTCGTGTATGTTTCATCTCACCTTCCGGTTGATAATCTTATTTTTTTATATCTCCTTCGCGTAATGTGTGAGTTTTGATAACGAGAAGCCCGATATGATTAAGTGATAAAACTCTTTGATTTTTAAAATGATTTTTTATTAAAAAAATAGTTTGTTTATAATCATACTGATTAAAAAAATTGAGAGCAAAATTTTTGAGTTAAAAAAATTTTTTAATAATTTAAATTCAAAAATTTTTAAATCAAAAAATTTTTACATTAAAATTATTGCAAATTTATGAATTTTTCTTTTCAAAAAATGATAATTTAAACAAAAAATTATTAAATAAATTTTTTTGAACTTTTATTGGCTTATAAAATTTTTTTTTACTTATTTAATTTTTTAAAATAATTTTTTTAATAAAAAAAAAAATTTTTTTTTCAATGAAATAAATTTTTCTATCAATGCAAAATCAAAGTAAAGATTTATCGAGGCTGAGTGTGAGGGACTGGAATAAATGGAATAAGAAAGTGACATTGGTGAGATTAGGATGAGGAAACGACCTTCTATTCTGTGTTCTGTTAATGAGAGATCACCGCTAGAAAGCTCGAAAACACTTACTAACTTACATACTCATTTATGTATCGATAAAAAAGTCTCTCGTGTATCTCGAGTGTATTAATACAAGTGACATTACTTCTCAAGTGAGCTGGAAGAGCTGTTTGTTTACATAGACAAGAGATATGTCCGTTATCACACAACTTGTCCATCAACTCGATTCGCCGGTTTAGCTGTCGTTGATAAACTTTAGATTTTTACAGCGGAAATATTT
Source organism: Cotesia typhae (assembly GCF_013202065.1). NCBI lineage: Eukaryota > Metazoa > Arthropoda > Insecta > Hymenoptera > Braconidae > Cotesia > Cotesia typhae. Next base: position 3,610,131 of record NW_027423715.1, on the reverse strand, counting down.
TTTCTCCTGGCAAATTAATCGCTCCGGGGAAAATCACACGACCACACCTTCCACCTTCGGGGATTTTTACCAGTGGAAAAGTTACGCCGCGGATTCTTCAGGTTCCATTGTACTTAATTTAATGGTTTATTCGATTTAAATTGAGAATTGAGGCTAGAAAGTGCGTCTGAGTCATAAGAGAATTTTTTGTTAGATAATCTTTGGCATGGATGCCGACTTTTCTAATTGACTAGAAAATTATTTTGAATTAAACGTGACTTTGTTATTTATATTCTGTGTTAAGTATTCAGCTTTTTAAATTCCACGCAGTGATTGGCGAAGAAAATTTTTTTTTTATTTTTATTACCTAATTTGGAAAATAAAAATTAATGGCTTTTGTTAAATTGCACGGTATTTTTTTAAATATTAAGATTTTTTAAGATATAAGCTCATCCCGATGTTACACTCATCAAGAGCTTTCATTTGAGTACCCACATGCATTTTTATATATTTTTCATATATACATATATATATATATATATATATATATATATATATATATATATATATATATATATATATATATATATATATATATATATATATATATATATATGAAAAATTGATGTGGGTACTTAAATGGAAGCTCTTGATGAGTGTAACATCGGGATGAGCTTTTTGACTATTTTCTTAATAATATAGATAATAAATTTAAAAAAAAAAATTAAACAATATAATCAAAAAAATTTTTTTAAATATAATTAGTGCCAATCACTGATTCTCGGTGACATAAATAAAACCTTTTTGAAATTTTAATATAAAAAATTGTCAACCCGTTATTTTAAAGTAAAATATTTAATTATGATACGAGAAATCATTTTATTAAAAAAATATTAAAATTAAAAAAGCATTAAAGCAAAAAAAAAGTAGTAAAAGTTAAATACAGATTATCGGACCGAAATTTCTCCACTAAGGAAAAAAGTTAAAAGATATGGACAAGGTCGCCAAGGAGAAATTACATTAGCACTGTCAATTGATGTAAACGATCGCGATTTATCCAGCATTTAAAGACTCGACCTATAACGGTCTTGTACGCTCGACTCCATTCCTAATATGAGAAAGAAAGTGCAGCTATTTATCACCGTAAAAAACCCGCGGTTTAAATCATAATAACAATAAATAAAAAATAATAACTAAATAACTATAAATTCATAAACAAATTTATTTGCAAAGAATAATTATTTTTTTTTCCCAATTTTCACTTTTTTTTTTTTTTTTTTTTTTTTTTTTTTTTAAATTAAATTTAATGTGAAGAGAATCTAGTTTTACGCGAAAGAATTTAAATTCCGATGTCGAAGTACTTTCGCTTGAAATTACCGATTGATAAATTATTTATTTATTTTGCTCCCAATCAGTATCGGCTTACATTTACGCGGGAGTAGAATAAGAATAAGAAAAAGGAAATATTATATGATACTGCGAGTAGAGATGTGTGAATGTGATCGATCTCTCCAGTGAAGGGTCAGCAGCTCTAGCTCTCACTTGCTGCGATCGATAAAAAGTCTAATAAGTTTTGCGTTAATGTGAATATTGTTTGTGCGTATGTTCCAGACAAACCAGCCGCAGATAGACCCAGTATGGCGCACACGGCTCTTCGAGAGCTTGTCGAACGTGCGGTCGACGAGGCCCGCAAACTACCGGGACTTGGAGATACAGTATCTACGAGAACTCAGCAGAGCACCAGTACTACTATCGCCGAGCAAGACTACGAGGATTTACTTGCAGCTGCCATACTAAATAAAGTATTTTATTTTTTTTAAATAAATTAAAAAAAAATTTTTTAATTTTTAATAAAAAAAAATTTTTTTTTAAAGGTAATTGAAAAGTACCAAAAAGATGCAGATGGGAATGTTGATAATTCAACGAGAAAATTTTTAAAAAGTATGTATTATTTTTTTATCCTAAATTTTTGTAATAAAAAATTTTTTTTTCAAGTAATTTATTTTTTTTTTTTTTTTTGAATATTCTAACGTTTGCACGGAAAAAAATTTTGACACTGGATATCATCCTAGATTATAGTGAGTATAATCCAGATATCACTGAGTATAATCTGGGATGATATCCAGTGTCATCTTGTTTTTTCCGTGTGCTGATTAAATTTTTTTTTTATAAATAATTTATTGATTAAATATTTAAAATTTTAATTTTTAGATAAAAATAAAATGATGTTAGACAAAGAATTAGAAGACGAACTCGAAAATTCTCCAGAAAACAAACTCAGAAGACGAATTTGTTCAGACCCATTATCACTTACGGTAATTATAAAACTGCTGATAAATTTTATATAAATTTATTTGTCGATCAAAGTAAAAAATAATGCGAACTTTTTAAAAATTAAATAAATTGTGAAAGTGCAGCGTTAACAATTTATTAAAACCCGAGCAATATTCGAAATTTTCAGTAATCGCGAGTCGATCGGAAAAGAAAGTAGTTAAATTGATATTTATTAAATCATAATCATTAAATTTTATTGGCCTGTGTACAGTTGTATTATCTATTAATTTTATTTATCTATTCCGACTAATTGGAAAAATGACCTTGTTCTGGAATTTAAGTTATTACTACTACTCTTACTACATAAAAGTTATTATTTTAAATTTTAGCAATTGTAAAAATAAGTAAGATGAATAAATTAAGATTTTATTGTAGATTGAGGAACAAATTGAAGAGATAACAACTACCTATGCATCCGACGAAGAGCCTGAGTGCATAAAAAATAGCGTTCTTAACTTTAGCAACGCTAAACGTGTCCCATTTCCGGAATTCGGAATGGATATTGTCGACCGTAAGTTTAATTTTTACTAAAATATTTTTTAAACTTGAATTTTAATCATTAAAATAATTTTTAGCATCTCAAGAATCGTCAGAAGAAGAAGACGATAATGAAGATGAGATAGACGCAGCACACGTGGACCATATTACCCCAGTAGAGTCGTGGGAGGAGAATTGGCTGTTCCAAAAGAAGAAAATCGCGATAAAGTCAGAACCCGTGGCCATGTTAGTGCCAAACCCGAGCGCTGAATACCGAGCTTTGATTGGTGACAAAGACGCCGAGGACACTTCGGACTTGTCCGAATTTTCCGCGCAATCCGACGACGAAATCGACGAGGATTTGATCCAGGTTATCAATCACGTGAGACCTGAAGAATCAAGTGATACCAAAGACTCTGAGGAGGAAACTTTTGCGACTGTTACTGCGCTCGCGGATCGACAAGATGGCCACCCGCCTGTGAGCGACAAAATGGCGCCTGCTTGTAGCGCTTTCGCGGAAACTATTGAGAAAAATAATGAGGATAGTGAAGATAATATTAAAAATGAAATTATCGAAGAGTGTGTGGTTACAAATGGCCATTTGGAGGAAGATATTGAAGAAAATTACGGAATAAAAAATTGTTTAGATGAATTAGTAGCACAAGTGCCAAAAACTCCGGCTTCTACGCCGGCTAGAAATTCGCTTTGTGAATATGAAGTCACGGAAATTAATAAAAATTTTTATGATCTTGATAAATTGAACGCTAAGCTTGAATCTATTGACATTGATAATGATGAAGATGATTCATTAATTATTGAAAATAATAATGAAGATAATTTGGAGGAAAATGAAATTGAAATTTTAGAAATTGAAGAAAATACTGAAGGGTAATTTTTTTTTTTTTTTCAATTGTTTTTTATTATAAATTATAACCTTGATGTTTTAATTGTTTTAATGACACATATTTTTTTTTATACATTAATTTATTGAGCTTTTATTGGTTTGCGGGTGATTTTAATGAAACAATGGTTCGCCTGTGCAGAAAATGTCGCGAAGCAGCGGCCAAGCGCGAGTCCAAGGTATCAGGACTGAAATCATTGGAGCGGAGCGAAGAAGTTCAAACTGACCTTGAGCTGTCGGCTCCTCCGCGACCAGGTATAAAATCTTTTTTGGGAAAAAGTTGTTTTTTTGGGCAACAAAAATTCGGTAAACTAGTTTCGAGTCCCGGAGCTGGAGTTTTTTTTTTTTTTTTTTTTTATTTTATTTTATTTATAAATAAAGGGCGACTATTTATTTGCAGGCACGATTGCGGAGCGTGAGCACAAGAAGTGGGAAAACGCGGCGCCTATTGAGAATAATCCTTACAGTCCTGAGAATATTAACAAGCGGCTCTTGGAGCGCCAGTATGCCACTAGATCATCCGAAGTCACTGGGTAATTTTTTTAAAGACTTTTTTGCGCTTTTATTGAGTGGGGAAATTCATTAAAAAAAATTTTTTTTTTTGTTTTTTAGAAATTCTAATGTATTACCAACTAGTCAAAGTCCTCCACTACAAATTCTTTTTGGTAATAATCGATCTGATATTAAAAGGTAAATTTAATTTTTTTTTTTTTTTTTTTTTTTTTTAATACAAATTTTAGTTTTTTTGTAAAAAAAAATTTTTTATTAATTTTTTTATATTTTTTTCTTAATATTTTTAAAACTTATAATTTTGCAAAAATTAAAATATATTATTTTATATATTTAGATTTGGCCGTGATTATTACATAAACGAATCAAAATCTCCGCGAGGTGATAAATTCCACCGTCCAGGAACATCAAATTCAAATTCAAGCCGACCAAGCAGCTCACTGTCTCATCATTCGAGTTCAATCGGGAGCGATTTCGAACAGCAGGTGAGTGACGGACTAGAAAAATTAGAAGAATCTTCTCTTCGCCACGATCTACACAGACGAACCTACCGCGGTAGCAATATCAGTTCACATTTCGTAACGAACCCTCTAATTTACATGGATCCATCTCGACCAAACCTCTCTACTAAAATCACAACAGACACCTCCACTCTAACAACAGACAGTTTCCCTAAATTCGACGACAATTGGCCTCAGAAGTCAGACCAAGTGCTCTTTTCGGAGCACGCAGCCTCTTTAGTGACGACGAATCCGATCTACGAAGATGAGGTCGTGATGAGAAGGACCGGAGGGTTCGCGGGGGATCGGGACTCAGGAATGTATTCAATAGAGTCCAACGACTGCTCAAACGACTGCGACTCATCGCTGATCTCGATCGACGAGGAGCTGGACGATGTTCTGAAGCTCGACTGGGACTCCAGCAGGTCTGACGAGCCCTCCTACTCTAACGGGCGGAAGTACTGGATCCTGAACTCCCACAAGTTCCATACTTTCGGCGGGATCAAGCGCCGGCAAGCCAAGGGCGAGCTCAAGAACCTCGAGGCCAAAAATTACGTCCTCTGCGACGAAGAGGTCGCCGATTTCTCGACCCTCAAGTACCAGACCTTCGGCGGGATCAAACACAAGCTCGATTTCCAGGAGATTAATTTTTCCAAGCCCAGGGTTCGGTCCTCGATAAAGTCGATCGAGTCAAAAAAATTCTCGCCGCTCAGCGAAGAAATAAATAAACAATCTAATTCTGAAGATTCCGACTCTGATTCCGATGACAAGTTCATTCTTAAGCTCCCTTTGGAGGCTTCTACCCTCGAGGGAGACAATTTGAGACTCGAGCCCCCACTGGTGCCGAAAGTTATCGATAGAAAGTTTACAAGTCTTACAGATCTGAGAAAATTACATTGAATTTCTTTAAATACTTGATTAATTATTATTCGAAGTCACAATTTACTTCAATAGCCATTTTTTAATTTATGTAATCTTTTAGTCTATCAATATGAAGGGGGTAATTTGGTCTAGAAGCTTGGCAGCTGCCTGAAAAAACAATTAATTTTTCTGAGTTTTCCGAATTTTTTAAAAATAGTAAATATTAAAATTCTATAAAGAAGACTTACACCAAATTTTAAGTAATTCAGTTCAGTAGAACTTAAAAAATCGTGGGTATTGTTTAAAAAAAAAAAAAAAAAAAAAAAAAAAAAAAAACAGTTTTAGAAAAAACGCGTTTAAATTTAATTAATTAATTTTTTTTAATTTCTAGACCAAAATACCCCCTCTATCGGGTTTTTTAATTAGATTTTTGTAAACTTTGGGAATTTTTAATCTACCTCAGTGTTAAAAAAATAATTTTGAATTTTAATGTACAGTTTTTATTTATTTAAAATAACTTTCACGTATAAAATTCTAACAATTGTACATAATTATAAAGCACTTAGTTTTTCTGATATTAATTAATTAAATAAATAATAAAAATGTATATTGTAATATTAATCTATTGTAAAGTTTTAGTGACCTTTATTTCTATTATTACAACTCATGCATGAGACGCAATTTGTACTCGGTAAGTACCAACGACTAAACTGATTAAAAATTGGTCGCCAACTAATGCCCGAAAAAAATAATAAAAAATTTTATTCACTCGCTCAATAATTGCACGCTTAACTGCTTGCCCGGACTAATTAAAAACCATTTTAATTTTTTAATTTTTTTTTTTAAGTAACATTTTTACAACTTGCAGTTAGATCGTCAAATGGAGGCTTATTAATTTCATCGCCTTCAATTTTAACAATGGGCTGAATAAACAACAACAGACGGACTTATAAAATTAATTTTTTAATTTTTTTTGTGAAAAATTTTAAAATAAATTTTATTATGTGTTGCAGGAAGTCTTCGAGCCGATCGAAGCGACGTCCAAGCTGATAGCTTCCGAGAATAATTTAGACCGTGAGAGGAAGAATAGCAAGAATGAAATTAACGCGAAGTTGAATAATCAGGGCACGAATAATCCTGATTGCAAAAATTCTTTCGATGAAGACAAGCGCAAAATCAGGAGGATTGACTTGAGGGCTTGCGGGTTTGAAAATGAGTTCCACGTGAACAAGGATAACAATAATAAGGACCTGGAAAATCGGCGAGTGCCTAACAAACTCGACCTCAGGTCTTTCGGGTACGATTCTGGACTCAGAAGGACGCAGAGCAACAATCACCTGGACAGCAAAGTCAACAACAGTTTCGTCAATCTTAAGACCAACGGCAATGATAATAATAATAATAATAATAATAATAATAATAATAATAATAATAATAATAATAATAATAATAGTAATAGTAATAATAATAATAATGAGGAATTGAAAAAAAGCAACTTGATTGAAGGCTACTGGAATAAAAGCACAGAAGTCTTGAATAAAGAAAAACTGATAGTCTTTGAGAAAATAAACCGGATGTCCTCCGCGAAGTCGGTCCCAAATATCACGGAGAATTACTACGCGATTGCGTCTTCTTCGGCGAGCGACGAGGACGAGAAGCAGTTTGTCGAACGCCTGACGAGTGACAATGATGAAATCAAGAGGTTTGATAGCTCGATGAAGGATCATCATAGAATCATCAAGCTGGTTGATAGAGACGCGGAAAATTCGGGGGATTTTAATAGCTATGAGACGGACTCCCAGAGTTCTAAGACTGGGTCCTCGGAAGAACTCCCCAGGAGATTTTCTACGATAAAGGATATTAAATATTCTGTTGAGTCGCTTGATGGAGGTGATAAGTTTGTTGATAAGGAACTTCCCATGCCTTCGGTTAAGAAATTAGCGCAGGCTTTTAATCATACTTCTGAAAATACTAAGGTATAATTTTTTTTTTTTTTTTTTATTTTTAAAATTTTTATTTTAATTTAATTTAATTATTTAAATTTTTATTTTAATTTAATTATTTAATTAATTAAAATTTTTTAATTTACAAAATTTTTATTTTAGTTTAATAAATTAAAAACAAAAATTTTTTTTTTGTCTTTAGACTCCAAAAATATTAAAAAACGTGGTAAAAGACAGACCGACGACTCCAGAGATCCAAATAGTAAAAACACCACGGCAGATGCACAGCCTGACAGCGAGGTCGCTGTCCAAAGAATTCCGCGAGGGTCTTAGACAAATTTCAGTTAAACCGCAAGTACAGAGTTTGATTATAGAAGCTACAGAAAAAAACTCGACGAATTTAGACAAGTCTATTGACATTGACGTTATTGCGCCGGGGAAAATAAAAAATGAGCTCGAGTTTTGGGAGCAGCTTCAGAAGCGAAATTAATTTTGTAAAATTTTAAATTTATATACGTATAACATAATATATAATATAATTAATATAATTAATAAATTAACTATTAACGTATAAATATTCTACATAAAATTGTTTTTATTAAAAAAAAAAAAAAAAAAAAAAATAGTCATAGACAATAATATTATAAATTTAATTATCTTACAGCAGCAAATAGGAATTATTTATTTAACTGCACATTTTTAAACTGCCATAAAAATAGTATTAAAGTAATCGCAACTAACTTTATATTAACTTTAATTGTTTTTAATGGAAAAAAAAATTTTTTTTAATTTAAAAATGTGCCAAAGGACACTAGTTTTATCCTCCAAAGATGATTTTAATTATCGCAATGAGGCTTTTCTTTATTTTGAAAATTTATTTTTATTTGTTTACATGGCAACATCGAAAATTTATTATTTTATATACAAAGTATAAAATTTCATTTTTTATTATTAATATTATTATTTTAATTAGTGGAACCATTTTAAAGATAAGTATAAAATTGTTGAAATTTGTTATTGTTTAATATTTTGTGCATATTATAAATGTATATTATAAAAAATCAAATAAATTTTATCTAATTATTCGTTACAATATATTTATTTTTTAAAATGTAAAAAAAATATGGCCCCTGAAAAAAAGTTAAGACTTCTGGAATCATCAATTGGAATTCGAGTATTTTTTAGTAACAAAAATAATTAGTAATAAATTGATCGGGTGCGATGGAAGGGTATACTTTCTAGTTTCTCGGCGTTCTTTCGCCGATAATCCCAGAGGAAGTGATCAACGACGATGGAATTACAACTGAACGGATTTATGTTCAAATTAGGATACTGTTTTATTAAATTCCTCACTCTGTCGACCACGCGCTCGATTACTTCGATAGAACATCCGCGGATTTCGATTTCTTCTATGCAGCTTGGTGTTAATTCCGTTCCTAAATTGTTGAGGGCCAGTAAAAAGCGTGTGTCATAATTTTAGAGGTAAGAATAATTTTATAAATTAAAAAAAAAAAATTTTTTTAATAATTACCAGTTTGGAGAGTACTCAACAGTGGGTTACTATATCTCATGGCACCAAAATGTAAAAGTACTTGTGGTATTCTATAATCCGCGAACATTGTTATTATATCAATATCGTTGAACTCACCGAGATCTTTTCCCTTGTAGCAGGCCCAAATATCACCCACCAAAATTTGAGCTCGCTTGTAAAAAGATACTGTAAAATATTTTTTTATTAATCATTGAAATTAAATTTTTTTAAGACAGCAAAAATTTATTCTTCATTAATATTTAATATTTTATAAAAAAAAAAAAATATTTCTTCTTGAAAAATAATTGAAGGAATAATTAATAAACTTTAATTAATTATTACTGTCTTTTTTTTAAATCAAAAATAAAAATAAAAATTACCTCGATGTCCATAAAAATCAGCTTCATCACGGAAGCACTCAAACTCATTGACAATAAGCTTTAACAACTTTTCAGCAGAGTACTGCGACGCTTTGACGCACTCGACAAATGTCCCGTTGTATTTATCGACTAATACCTTGCCAATTTGCTGTAAATTTTGTACCCTCTTGTCCAGGAGCGGAATAGTCTCAGCTCCAGAATCAGCTCTCAGTACTCTAGCCAGCACTTCTTTCGTAATCGTAGCGTAGTAATTAGGATCTATTATTGGAATGCCTTCCTGCAAAAGAATAATTAATTAATTAATTGAAGTTGTCTGCGATAAGTATAATTTTTTATAACAATAAATTCACAACCAAGTCTAGTATTTCGGAAAAATTATGTAAACATGTCAAGAAATAAATCAACCGGTGATCTTTTAAGAAGTCTCAGGAGGCCAACGTGAGTTGTATTTATTTTAAATACTATTAATTAATTAATAAAAATAATTAATTATTTTTTTAATAGTAAATTAGATGAATTATCTAAATTAGTGTCAAAGCCAAAAGGTGCAATTCCAAAATTCGGCCTTCCAAAATGGAAATTAATGCCGCTGGAATCAAAATTACCAACAGTGCCTGGACCGAAAGACGCTTATTACTTCACTTGCAAAAAATTGGGCCAGCAATTGTACTCTGGGTCGAAAAATGTCGATTTTAACCTAAATGATCCCTATAATTATGAAATAAATTATTATCTGTACAATTCGCTGCATGACAAATATCTGAGTGATTATTTTAATAAGGAAAATAATTTCAAGTGTTTAATTGAGCGTGGGTTTGTCAAAAATAATTTTGATGTTGTCTGTACGGCTAAAGAATACAACATGTACCGCAAGTACTTGAAATATTTGCACAGCGATGCCATTAAAAAGGAAATGGACCGCCGAGATGAGATCAGGAAGGATCAGCTGGTGCTTGATAGAGCTGAGATTCAAGCTAAAAAAGATATCGAAAGGTAATTATTTATAACTAGCAACCTTTTAGTCACTATTTTTTAGTCTCTAAATAATATAAATTATTAATTTGGGAATTTTTATTTATAATTGTTGAAGAGCGAAAAATTTGGAGAAGAAAAGTTTGATCAGGGAAGAAATATCAAGAGAAATCAAGCGAAAGGAGAAGGAGAAAATTCGAAAGCTGAAGCTACGAGCTCTTAAGCAAGAAAAGAAAATTAGAGAAATTGAGGAGAGAAAAAAGCAGCGTTTAAAGGAAATTGTGGCAAACTCGAAGATCAAGTCTGAGCGAGTTCGGCAAAAGCGCTTGATGCTCGTTCAGAAGTCTAGGAAGAAGTTGGTTAACATCCTGTGGAAGCGGATTAAGAAAGATCGGAGGAGGAAGAAACTGAGACGTGAAAGAGAAGCGAAAAAAGAGGAGTTTAAACAGAGAATTATCCAAGACAAGTGATGAATTTTTATCTCTGATTATTTCAGAGGTCGTGACTCAATTTCGTTTTTTTAGATGGCAGAGGAGATATCAGTTTCAACGAGAGCAGATCAAGAGGGAAAAACAGGCCTTGCAATTGGAGAAACAGCGACGGGATGAGTCTATAAGAAATTACAATGCAAAAATTGAGATAGAGGGAGAAGAAATAAAAAGTTTGGTTTTTTTTTTTTTAAGTAGAAATTAAAATTAATTGATGTTAATTATTTCTTCTTGCAGATAAGAGTAAATTTAAACGGACAGCTGTAAAAAATAAACCTTGCAGGCGTAAGAAAAAATTTTTGGGGATTAAATGTACTGGTAAAAATTGTTTGAAGACTGACAAATGCAAGTGCGGGAATTAATAGTAAAATTAATAGACTTAAAATTTTTCTATAAAATTAAAATTGAGTAAAAAAATATTTTTTTTAAATTGCACAAAAAATTTTTCAAATTTTCTTCAAGTAAAATTTTTTTAAAATAATATTTTTCAATAAAAAAATTTTTAGATGTCGTCTAACTTAATTTTCATTTAAAAAAATTAAACAATTGTCAAGTGACAATGTCATTAATTATACTTACGTCAATAGCACGTTTGACAGCCGAACACAGTGCAAAGTAACCAGTGTGTCCATTGACTTTCCACTTGTTATCAGAACTCGGGCTCCAGAAGCTAAAGTTGAGCGTGTCCAACACGCAGATCCAGTCTATGGCCTTGAAATGTCCCGAGTTCGGGTGTAACTCTGATTGTGAAAAGTTTTCAATCGATATTGTCCGGTCTTTCAGGCCTTCCAAAACCTGTTTGTAAATAAATGAACAAATTTAATTAACTCTGAGCTTAAAAATTTATTAATTAATTACAAACAATAAATTAATAAATTAATAAATAACCTACCTCGCAAGCGAGACTTTTCACACCTTCCTCCTCGATGAAAACATTTTTAGCGAGCTTAGATATCAGCTTACCAGACTCCCTTGGCATGAGAACCATTTTCACAAATAATTTAAACAATCGTAGGTATTTACTTGCTATTAATTACAATAATTTAATAAATTATCACAACGTAATTGTCTAAACAATGAGTCTATATCGGCATGACAAGATAACTAAATCCTAGCACTTCATAATAATATGGATTAATAGAAAAAACGTTTAACTGCACTATAAGTATAAGTGTAAAATATTATTATATTAGTTTATATTTAATACTATGGATTTTGTAGAGAATATAGTAAAAAAGAGATAGAAAAGAACGAGTACACGTTGATAGGTTTTTTTTTAATGATAAATTTGATCACGTGACTCACCACAATATGACAGTGGCGCATGACACTGAAGTTTACAGACATTAAAAATTTTTTTAGAATTTTGGAGCAATTAAATTATTAAAAAAAAATTAAATTAAAAAGTTTCACATGTAAAAATAATAAAAATAATTACAAATGAAAATTTTTAGAAGCATTTTTTTATTGTAATTGATTTGTTATTAAAATTTTTAAAATTGAAAGCTGACGGCTAACTTCAGCATTATCAGTGGCGCTGCGGTCGCTTTTTGTCTAGCAACCATCCGAAAACATAAACAAATATGTCAGTACTATAAAAACAACACTATTAAATATATTTTAATTTTATTAATACAATTATTATAAATAAATATATTTATTAATATGAAATTCAGATATTTTGGAGTCTTGGACTCGCATTTAATCACCAATGATTGAACCTACGACAGGTGAGTAAATTTTCATAATTTATTTATGTTTTTTTTTTTGGAGTAAAATTATGTTGTTTTTATTTAAAAATTAAAAGAAATATTTATTAAAAAATAAAAGATTTTTTTCTATTTTATTTGATCAGCTGATTCAATAAAATGTGAAAATTTTGATAACACTGAAGTTAGCGGTCAGCTGTTAATTTAATAAATTTTTTTAATCAATTAATTACAACAAAAAAATGTTTCTGAAAATTTTCACTTGTAATTTTTATTAATTTTCACATTTGAAACTTTTTAATTTAATTTTTTTTGAAATAATTTAATTGCTATAAAATTGTAAAAAAATTTTTAATATCTGTCAACTTCAGTGTCATAAATTTAGACCATGTATCTGGGTTCAAATTTTGACAGGTGTCTGCAGTTCTTTTTAAACAAGTTTATTTAAAAAAAAAAAAAAAAAAAAAAACAATCCTGATAGATTACAACGAAATATTTAATAATTATAATACACAAATTTAAAAAACCCTTAGATTTAATAGTATTATTATTAACTAAAGTAAATATAATGCAGTGGTGATAAGTACAGAGCCAGTAGTGAACTTTTATTCGCTCAATAAATTTAATAACATTCGATAATACAGAATTGATAGGTATTTTAGTTTATTTAATTATAATTACTTTATTTTTGTTTACTTTTTTACATGAGGACATGCGTGATATAATTATTAAGATACATTTATTAAACTTTGTTTTTTTTTTTTTATTTTTTTTTTTTATCTATGCTTTTAATTGTAGGCAACTATTTGTTGAGTTTTATATTTGATAACACTCGAAAAACTCTTTAAACTTCGTTTGATATTTATACGTAATTTAATTTTTCTATAGTATTTGTATAGTATTTCTATAATATTTCTATAGTATTTGATATTGAAACAAAAATATAAGTATATTATTTTTATTTATTTATTTATTTACATTTACCTTCCACTAGTTTTTTAAAATAAAAATTTTAATTGACTAAATTATCAGGAATTATTATAAAATTAAACTCGCTATTTTTTTTAAAATTAAAAAATTTTTTTTTTCAATGAAATAATTGAAAAAAAAATTTTTTTTAATTGAATAATTAAAAAAAAAATGCGTAGAGTTCAATTTTATAGTAATTACCAAAAATTATAAATATTTGATAAAAAAATAAATGCAAAGAAAAATAAAAATTACGATGTAAATATCAAATAAACTTAAAACGCACCCACTCACATATTTTTAACGAATAAAAAAGTATTTTGAATGCCAGGGAGTCTGCATTCATACAATTATCGAAAAATTCATCCACGAATAACATATTTGTATTTACACAATTACTCTTACGCAATAAATGTGAACAGATATTAATAAGGCTCCAGCAGGCTATAGGCTACAATCTAAAATGTACAATGCATAATTATGTACCTTTCTTCCGTTTGTTTGTTAGTTTACTCATTATTCATTTCCATTCACTTTACCTCTTTAATTCAGTCACTTATTCATTAAACTTAACTTTATTTATAATTGTATTTTCGTTTGTCTGGCTGTGCAATGTGACGGTAAGCGTTAGCACCAAACCAAATGACTTAATTTTTTATCATAGTCAATTTTCGCTTGGCACAAAACATTTTTTTAATTATAATTAAAAGACATTTACTTAAAAAATAAAAAAAAAAAAATTCATTTGAATCATTATGTAAATTGATTCATTCATATATTTATCATTTTTTAAATATTATTATAAATACTAAATTACAATTTATTATTAAATGTTCCGTACATCATTAAATTTTGTAAAAATAGTAAAAATTCGATAAATTTTTTATTATAAAAATTGAAAAATTTATAAATTTATCTTCAGTAGATTGATTTTATTTTTTATTAAAATTTTTATTTTTATTTAATTTACAATAAAAAATATTAAAAATTGAATTGTGCTAGCTAAATGACAGTCACAAATAATTGTGCAATTTTAAATAACTTTATTTTATTACAATTGCATTTTGTTTATCTATTAAATTTATTTATAATTAATAATTAACCAAGCATTATTGTTAATCGGTCCGACAATAATTGCTCATTTATATTAATAATAATAATAATAATAATAATAATAATAATAATAATAATTAATTAATTAATTAAAAAAATGGTATTAAAAAAAAAAAAATAAATAAAAAATGATAATATTAATAATTAAATGCATTTGTTTTATTAATTATTTATAATAATTAATAATATTACCAACGGTATTACATCAGCTTCCACGCACATCACACCTCCAGACTCAGCTGCGAAATGCTCATATTATTATTAACCAATTCAATTACTTTAATATTAATATTAATTATCATATAATTATTATTATCTATTAATTAATAATTATTTTATTTATTATTTTGTTTTAATAATTAATTCTCTTATGAATTATATAAAAAAATCTATTTTCTATTGACTCTTAAGCTCTTTGCCAATACTGTACGAGACAATTTTATTCCAGTCAATTTTAGTTCGCATAACAGGCAGTTGCCTCCGCAAAGCCTTGAATGTTGTGTCGGACATTGTCTGATAATTTTCAGATATCGCCGTTTGGTAATCGTTTTCCGACTCCTCTACCAAACGAATCAATTCCTTGGCCGTTTGTTTCTCGTTTGATATCGGGAGACTTTCTTTAACCTCTTTACTGCTCACTAATTGTACGTTACCGTCTTCGTAATAGTGAACTTGCACTTTTAGACTACCACGTAATTCGGCGTTACCGGAACTTGTACTAAAATTAATACTCCAAACTGAACGCCAACGCCCGTTCCAAAAATTTTTCGGTTGAAACTGGTGGTCCTCTATGCATGCAGTCAACGTTATATTACCTATAATTATTATTTTTATTATTACTCTAATTTATTTCATTTATAAATTTATATTAATGTTAAGTATTCTCATTAATTTTATTTAAAAAAATTTATTTAATAATTTTAATTTGATTTTTGAATATTTAAAAAAATTTTGCATTGAATTAAAAATTTTTATTTTATAATTTTAATTAAAAAATTTTTTTTTAAATTTTTATTGAAAATTTTATTTTTTTAATTTTAATTAAACATTTTTTAAATAGTTTTAATTAGAAAAATTTTAATTAAATTTTTGAATAAAATTTAATAAGATTTTGCATTAAATAAAAAAATTAATTAAATAATAAAAGAAAAATAATCTTGAATAAAAATGAGAATATTTTTAAAAATAAATATATTTACCTCCTTGACTTTTACCAAACACCGAACAAACTCCATGTCTATAATGACTTTGCGTATAATTCATAATTTCTTCCTGTAGCACAGATCTCCAGGGCTCGGCGTTGACGTCCGGTTCATACTGTTCATAATCAGTAGCTTCTTTTCGTAGGTGGTCATACTTAAAACTGAGCTTACTGCGTCCGTCATAAAACCTCTGGTTCCCCAGATCATTGTACTCGGTGATAAGTGCCGGGTAATCACTTCCCTCGATCTAAAAATACAATAGCTCATATTAAATCAGTCTTAAAAAATAATTTTCCTCCACCACTCTATTATTCCAAGGCTAACTTAATTAGTCACACATTTATTAAAACTAAACATCCAGCGATTCACTTGTTAATTAACTAAAACTAAAATAATAATTAAAAATAGGTTATCAAGCCGTGCAATTGCATGACTCATTACCGATGATGAGTAATCACCAATATTTATTAATTAACAAACTAACGAATAAATAAAAAATTATCTGGATAAATAAATTAATAAAAAATAACAATTTTTAATCTTGAGAGATAATAATCATAACCATATATGTATTTTTCTGCTCCAATTACAGTCTCAACGTCATTGCCACTTGCAAAAATTAATAACTAGCAAAAAATGTATCAGCTGATTAAAAAAAAAATTAAAAAAATAATTTAGATGAAAGTGAAAAAATAAATAAAATTAAGGTGAGTAAAATTAAAGTGAAAATAAATAGAGATAATGTTAAAAAATAGTGATTTGATATGTACCTTAACAGGCGTAAGCTGGTCCTTATTGTATTGAGCAAATGCCCCCGACGCACCCTCTTTTAACAAATTGTCATTATTGAGTAAAACTCTGACGTCGTTAAAAACCTCGTTAAATTCACCTGGAGGTGAATGCAAAATAAAATCGGATACTATTCTAACTTTTTCTTGATCTGAAATCGCGACAAACTCATCATCCGCCATCTTACTCACTGTACTACATGTATATCGTCTGTCGTGTATTGGTGGAGACTCAAAGAGCATACGGGTTCGTACGCTAGATTGTGTGTGCGTCTGTTGTGTGTGTGTAAAAGTCTCGACAAACACGCTCGGAGAGTGATGTGTCAAAAGCGAGAAAGTTGAGACAACCGCGCAAGGTAGCGGTAGTTGTTCGTGGACCCGCAGTTCCTCGGCGAGCCACCGACACTGTTTCCTATTTTGGTATACAGGGTGTCTCAATTCAAATTTTATTGAAATTTCTGAATATTGCGCGCGCAACTAAACTGTCATCACCAATTTTGTGACATTCAAGTTAACTATCACTTGATAATTTTTTAATTTTATTTAATAAAAAAATTTCTTCCAAAAAATGATTTTTAAAAAATTACATTTTTTATTTTTTAAAAATTGCACTTAAAATTTAAAAAATTTTTTACATGTCAGATTTTATTTTCATCTAATTTTAATGTCATTCAATTTTTTATAATTAATTTTTTAAAATTATACCTTACAAAAATATATTTTTAAAAAATTGTTTTTCAAATTTTCATGTCAAATTTTTATTGTTTATTTTTAAATTTTATTAATAAAAAAAATTGTCAGATGTCTGCTAATTTTATCTTTAATTATAAAAATTTTAACAATTTATACTTAATATTTAATTCTTTTATTATTTATATTTCATGATTTCAAGATAACAAAAATAATCATGGCGGATGATCCCAATAGAGATTATTTGCCTCGAGAGCATTCCTACGTAGAAAGTTATCAGAGTGTGAATGGTTCGTAAGTTTAAAACTCCACTTTTTATAATTAACCAACACTATATTTAATTTATTTTTTTGCAGTACTGCAAATAGACCCCCGAGAGCGGTTAACGATAAGCAAGTTGAACCGCGATGTGTTGGAAGACAAGTATCTTCGATTGGTTGAAGAGTATCAGAAACTCAAGAAACTATGTAACATAAACGAGGACAAAATTAAGCGTCTCACCACCAAGTTGATGCGAATATCTGCATCGCCCTCAAGACCTTTCTCTTCTTCGACGCTTAATATTAACAATGACAAAGACCGTATTGCGAGTTTGATGCTCGAAGTTAATAAAGTAATTATTTGCAAATTTATATCAAATTTTTCTCGAATATTTTATGTTTTCATACTTTTGTTTTAGCTTAAAGAAAAAATTCATGTCTACAGAACTCAATTATTGAGTCATGGGATCTTAAGATCGTCTTCTCAAATGAGAAGGCTTCCTAATTGTAATTCTTCAGGCACCACGTAAGTTTTTCATTTTTCTTTTTATTGGTAAATAAATTGGATAGTTATAATTAAATTTTTTGATGGTTATTATTAGAACTTTTCGATCTGAGGGTGGACGAATTAAATTAGTTCAATGTCCAAATTTTATTGAAGATGGAGAAGAAAATACCGACAACTTAAATGAAAGGATTGAAGTAAGAATAATAATAATAATAATAATAATAATAATAATAATAATAATAATAATAATAATAATAATAATAATAATAATAATAATAATAATAATAATAATAATAATAATTTTCAACAGGAATTAGAAGGACAAAAAAAAACTTTGATTAATCGAATCAAAGAATTAGAAAATAAATTATCAATTGCCAAAAATGAAAACCAAAAAGAAAAAATAACAGAGAATGTAGAGTACATTAGAGTGTGGCGCCAAATGAAACTTCAGCAGGAAAAATTAACAGAGTTTGAATCCAAAAATAAGTCATTGCTCGAAGAAATGGAAAATCTCAAGAGCTGCCTGTGTGAAGCTAAAAAGTAATTATTCTCCGTTAATTATTGTTTACGATATTTACAGCTAATTACATTGCAGGAGTTGCAGTCCAACTGCGAAGCCTGTGGAGAAGAAATTGATGGGTGAGTTAGAAGAGCAGATAGCGCGTTCCCAAAGTTACCAGGCAGCCTTGCGGGAAAAAGACGAGCAAGTTCGCGACTTGACCAGCGAGATAAAAATTTTACAGCAGCACAACAGCGAGTTAATTGGGATCAGTACTAAATATAGTCAAGTTGAAATGGAGAATATTGAGCTGAAGAAGCAGATGGGGGATATGATGACGGATAACCACAATCTCAAGTGTGCTTCCAATCAAGAACAGGCTAATGTTAAGGCGATCCAGGCTGCCAATGCTCAGTTGATTGAAAAGCTACAGGAATTGCAGCGCAATAATGATTTAATGTCTATACAATTAAAGGTTCTTAATATTTACATTTTTATCTATTAATTTTGGCTTGAAATAATTATAATTATTTTTCTGAATATTGCAGTCACCGAAGAGTCAAAAAGAGAAGGCAGACAAAGCAAACTACGAGAGCCAATCGCCTAAAAAGTCTAATTACTACCAAGAATGCAATAGCAAAAAAATTAAGAGTAAGAATGTTGATGATAATGATGTAAATAAAAGCAGAAATGAAAATGAATTGCCAATTAAAAATACCTACGTCGAGTGTGGTAGCCAAACAGATGTATTCCCAGAGCGTGATAATGTTAGATTTGAAAATAATGATAGTAGTAAAAATTTAGAAGATTTTTGTGGAAATAAAAGTGATAAGCCAGGTAATTTGTCGCCAGAAGCGATGCTTAAGTTACTTGACGATGCTCAAATAAACACCCCGCTAGATGCGCAAAATGTGGCCAAAATAAGATTGCTAGAAGGACTAAGCCCCAATCACTTCGGCGAGACGAGTAATCGACAGAGGCAAGTAATTGCTCTTGAAACTTTATTATTCGGCGATAATGATTACTAAGTTAATTATTAGTAGTTAATATGTTAGATTATTTTATACAGATAGATAAATATTATTTGTCATACATGAAACAATTAGCCGGTGGTATGCGGAGATAGTCTTGTCTCTAGCAATAATTATGGTAATAACTATACACGTAATTGTGTTCGAATTTAGTATTAAATTTTTTTATTAATTTATAAATAGTCACTATTTATTAGAATTTTTCGTAGTAAAAATATTTAAGATATTTTTATGTGTAACTTTTTATTGTAAGACTTAAAATAATAATTAATATTAATTAAGTTTATGAAAATAAAATTTGGAGTATTTATTTATCCAAGTTATTCAATCCTACGACAAATTAGAATTGTGTTACAGCTCAAGATTTTTTGTATCGCCCCAGGAGCCTGATTACCCCCGAGATTCTAATGATAAGTTCATCGAGACAATTTGTGACTTAGTGAGAGATTATTGGAAAGTTAACTGCAGTGAAAAGTCGAAGATTGATCACCGAAAAATACAGCAGAGCTTCCTAAAGTATTTTAATAATCTGATTGAGAAGCCAAGTACTTACTCCAATCAGCAAAATACTATTGAGTACTGCAAATGTTTGTCTTCGAATTCTTCGGACGAACAGTGGACCAAAAATGTAAATAGAATCGACTTTTGATACTGATTATTTAATGGAGATATTTTTTTTTTTAGATTCAACTTTGCCCAGCTAAGAGTAAAAAAGCTATTTCGCAGACGAAGGTTAATTCTGAGCTAAGGATGTGTGATAGGTGTATTAATTTAAGTAATTGCAATTTTCAAGATAAAAATGATACGGAATTTTCTCCTATTTCTATCAGTGATCAAGAAGGATTAGTTGAAATTCGAATTTTGTCTTTTCTTCCTTCAATATTTGTTAGTATTAATTTTTTTTTTTTTTTTTTTTTTTTTATTATTTTTAAAAAGAAAATATTAATAAAAATAAACATTTTAATTTGTCAGGCGGTGAATAATTTTTTTATGAAGTACAACAGCGCGTCTCAGCCGTCGTTATTTTTGAGCTGCGATTTCTGCCACGAAGAATCAATTTCCACGTCCACAATCAAGTACCCTCAATTAAACTTCAACTCTTCATACGTGTACCGAGTGTCAAACTTGACAAAATTTTTTAATTGTCTTCTAAACGACTACATTTACTTCCAACTGTACTCTTTCTACCGCAACGTGCAGCCTTACGTGATAGCCCAAGGGAAGATGAATGTAAAAAATATTTTAGACCACCCCCAGAAGAAGCTCAATTATTTTGTCAGCATGGATTGTCCTCCCTGTTATCACTGCGAGAATTTCGGAAAACTGTCTCTGTGGATCAGGCTGAGCTGCGACGTCGATAAAGTTAAAAAGTATCGTAAAAAAAAATCTTTGGATAAAAATACTTTCGACGCAAACAGTTCTGTTTCAATAAACAAGAATATTAGTCCTAAAAAATTGCCTCCGGTTCCACAAGAGCAGAATTTTTATAAAAATAACGAGATGACTTTAAAGTCTTCTAAAAATTCTTCTAAAACACCATCGGTTAAACAATCGCCGCATAATATTTCTCAATCAAAGTCATCGTTTTTTGAATTGCCGAAATATGAATCGACCAAATATGAAGAAAATTTAAATGAGTCGAAAATTATTTCCTCGCAAGCTAGTTTTAATGATTTATCGGTTAAAGAAGAAAAAAATCTTACACTAGTGTTAATAATTTTTCAAAAATGGTAATTTTTTTTTTTTTTTTTTTTTTTATTACTATTTTTATTTTATTTAAGAAAATTTTTTATGAAAATATATTTTTTCAGACTGATGATAGAGATTACAATGAAACAGAAGTCGCTATAAAAAATTATTCTGATGAAAGTTTCAGAAATTTATCTAATCAAGTAAACTTTTTTTAAATAATTACAATATTTATCTCGACGATAAGCAAGAAAATTATTTTTGACAATTTTCAGATAAGCGAAGACGATAATGTAATAATAATAAAAATAACTCGATTAAAATTATATAAAAATTGTCCGCTATTAAAAAACCCGGACATTCGTCAATTATACATCGAATTTTCATTTTTAGGATATCGCGGATCTGAATTAGAAACTAAATCAGTACCTAAACCTCGAACGTATCATGAAGAAATGTATTTTAATTATAAGAAAAGTAATATTATTATTTATTTACTTTTTTTAATTATTTTACTGTTAATTCTTCTTAAATTAAGGAAATAATTTTTAACATATTCTTCATCAAAGAATAATTATTGTAGAGTTTAAACTTGATGAGAAGGAAAATCCTCAGCAGTGGAATAAATTACGGGCAATGTTGACCGGAGCTGAGGACCCGAAAATTCAATTTAAGATCGTTAGCGAGCCTTTGGAAGGCGAACATGAGAAGGAATGCGTTGAAGTCGGGTAATTTATAATAATTAATTTTTTTTTTGTTTTTTTCTGTTGTAATAAAACTAAATAAAAATTGAAATTTAGCTGCGCGTACTTTGACTTGAAGAATCAAACAGGCAGCCATAATATTTTTTTGACGGTAACTAATTTAGAAGAAACGAACGCTATAGGAGTTCTCAAGGTAAAATTTACAATAAAAATTTATTTAGCCGACTTTTAAAAATTTTTTTTTCATTAAAAAAAATTTTATTTGTAAAAAACTATAAGTGCAATTTTTAAAGAACACTTTTTAGTTCTAATTGAATTTATAATTTTTTAAAGTTTCTTCAGATAGAATTTTTTTTTTGCCAAAAAAAATTATCAGATGTCTAAATTTATGAAAATTAAGTTAGCCGACTTCTAAAATTTTTTAGATTTTTTTTTTATTAATAAAACTATTACTAAAAAATTGCACATGTAAAAAATTTGAAAAACTATATGCGCAATTTTTTTTTAATATTTTTTTATTGATAATTTAATTAATAAAAATTTTTTGTTGTCGGCTAATTTTAGTTTCATCTAAATTTAAAAATTAATTATAGAATAATTATTATATTTATTAATTACAGATTACCTGTCGAGGTATAGACACATTTCGCGAGCGTTTCATAAAATTGACAAATTTTCCATAAAAATCTATAAATAAAAAATATATTGTGGCTTTTTGTAACTCTTTAAAAAAAAAATTCTTCAACTCTAAAAATATATATTTTTTGTAAATATATTTTCTAAATATGTAGTTAATTATTAACTGCATTTGTACATTATTTACGTAAGGCTTAAATGTAAAAATATAAATGTCAGTAAAAATGTAATTTTGTTATCAATTTTTTTTAATTCGCCGAAAAATGTCATTGTAACTATTAATTGCTATCGAGAAGTACCGACAGTCATGCGGTTCGTGAATTGTTGTCCAAATCCCTTGAATCATGTCGTTGCCGTTGCAAGTTTTGCAAGTTCCTGACGAAAAAAATAAAATTATTAAAAACAAGCGATAAAAATAAATTACCGGATTAATTACCGATAAAAGAAGCCAAAGACTTAGTGTGGCAATTGATAGCAGTCAGCGAGAACGGAGCGTCAAACCCATAAAAGCTCTGCCCAGTGACATTCCAAGTCTCATTTAAGAACCCTCGGTGGTTAATTGTCTTGATAAGCTTCTGCTTTTTTATTTTAACGTTCAGCTTGTGGTGATTTACTGTTGTTATTTCCAGCTGGACTCCTGCTTGCACCGAGATCCAGTTTCCCGACACGTTACAAGGTGAGCCTGAAATTTTTATAAAATTAAAAGACATTTAATTATTTTTAGAATTTTTTTTAACAATTAAATTTAGCAAGAAAAATTTTTTTACAAAAATTTCAGTCTGTAGAAAGTTTTAAAAATTATAAATGCATTTTTTTTTAAATCATTTTCAAGACTTACTTCATTAAAAAAAAAAAAAAAAAAAAAATATCAAGATTAATTATTCTTCAATATTAAATTAAATTTAATTTTTAATTTTTGTAAATTTGTAGTTGTAAAATATTTTACAATAATTATTTTGTTATAATAAAAAAGAAAATTAATAAAACCTTCTCCATAAAAACTTTTATTGCGATCATTTTTGAGCTCCTCTAATTCTTCAATAATCCTATTCAAAATTTCCCTGGCAACCTCTTTAGTCTCACAAGTCGGGTCTCCATTGTTAACTTTCTCAACTTTAGCTTTAACGTGTTTACTTTCCTTCTCGACACTTTTATCAGTTGAATTAAAAATATTTTCCGGCACGGATTTCTTCCCAAGAAGAAAAGGAAAGTCGTTCCAATTTTTCAAAAGCTCATTCTTGTAATTATTCTCAAACAAATCGACCGAATTGAGCTCAATAGGATCCTTGTTGATTTTCTGTTCAGCCCCGTAGTAAATTTTGTCTCTTGAGCCCAAATAAGGACCCAGATAATTATCGGTCGTCGCTGCAAAATTTCGGCGGAGTAAATCGTTGAACTGGCTGTTGTATAATTTTTCTAAAAGTGGGAAAGTGTGCCTGGTGTGTCTCGAAAGCGCGTTTGATTGCTCAGCAACCAGCGAGGGATTGAAGATCCTGGTCCTATCCGCGGTGCAGTCCACGTCGCTGCGCTTTACGTCCAGCTTGAGCAGGCCCCTAGAAGATTTTACACTCTTATCAGGTAATTTTAATTTATCGTCTCTCCTAGCCTTGACTTTGCTTACGATTGATCCAGAGTGCTTGGAGTTGGAGCTCCCTTTTGAGCGCTTGTGGCCTGGCTTCTTCAGCTTCTAAATTTTTTTAAACAAAAATAAGTTCTGCAAAAATCCTACGCAGTAAAAAATTTTGCGTCTTTGCGTCAAAAAAGAGTGTTAAAAATTTTTGTATTAAATATTTAACACTTTTTTGTAAATTTAACATTTATTCTTTTAAATCAACACAAAAAAGTGTTAAAAAGTTTGGAAAATCCAAATAAATTAATTGCTTTAATTTATTAATAAATAAATTATGGAAAAAAAAAAAAAAATTATTAAAAAAATGAACTTGTAGACATTTAATAAAATAAAAAATGCAATTTCTTAAAAATAATTTTTTAGAACAAATTTTTTTTTTTTGTCAAGAAAATTAAAAAATTGTCAAGTGCAAAATTTTTTACTGTATTAAAATTATGTCCTAAATAAATTAATTGCCTTTAGGTGAGAGTGTCTGGCTTTTTTCTTCTTCACAAGAGACTTGTGAGATTTCTTCTTCAAATTTTTGTGCGCCGGAACGCTTTTCTTGACCTTACGGTGTCCTTCAGCAGACCTGACCTCGGTCAGCCGCTTCAAGGTCTCCTGCATCTTCGGGGACCTCAGAGACTCCTCGGCCATCTTCTTCGCCAACACTTGGGAAGAAAACGTCCGGCGATTTGGGTCCATTCTCAAGAAAGTTCCTCTAGCGAGCCGATTTCTCAGATTTTTCCCGGCCGATCGCTTGAATTTGTGCCGGTCATTATGAAAGCTGTTTAATTTGTCTCGTATCTTCCAAAGAAGAAGCTTGTTGTTCTCCAACTGGGCTTCTAAGGACTCTTCTTCAGAAATGTCCTTCTCTTGGCATTTTACAGCGATGATAAGCAGCAGAAATATTATTAGTTTTATTGCAAGCTAAGTTCAGAGATCAAAGGTTAGTTTGATAAATAAAATAAAATCTAATTAATTAATTAAGACACTTACCTCTGAAGAAATAAATAAAATAAATAAATTTTTAGCCATGGAAATTTATTAAAAAAATGCCTGGTACAGAAATATGTCTTTTGGCCGGATCTTTCGGCCGAATTATTCGTTACAAAAAATAGTAACCTATTTGAAAAGACGTACACTAGACATTGAAAACGTCAGAAGTCAACAGTCTTCTGTTATTATTTAATTTTTTAATAAAAATAATCGGGGGTGTTTTTAAATTTATATAAACTTCTTCCAACTAAATATATTCTTCCTTAATTATAACGATAGTGTCTACACGCGGTCTATGAATACTCTTATTTATTTCTGACAAATATGCCGATTTTACTTTAACAATAAATGCTGTATGTCCAGTAGTCGCGTTCACAGAGATTGTAAATGGTATCCACATGTCGCGATTGTTCGTCTGTCACATCGAATCTTCGACTTGGCAAAGAACCTGCTAAAGTTCGTTGCCCTTAGGCATCTGTCGTCATCCATAAATTGTTTCGATATAATTTACGCGCTCGCTAATTTTTTTAATGAAAATGTCTTCCGTAAATTAAATTCATTAATTAAATGTCTTGGGTTATAGTATTCTTCTTACTATTCATTGTTACATTATAATTATAGTTCTCTTTGCATGACATTAAAATTACCAATTACTTGATAATTTTTTTTTAAACAAACAAATTTTTTAAAATTATAAAATATCTGCTAAATTAATTTTTATAAAAATTACATTAAAATTAGAAAATTAGAAAACTCTTGAAGATTTTTTTTAATAAACAAATTTTGTTCCAAAAAATTATTTTCAAGAACTTTTAAAAATTTTTACATTTCAATTTTTTTTTCCAATAATTTATTTGTTTAAAAAATATTAAATATAATTAAAAATTTAGTAAATTAATTTTAATTACAATAAAAAGCTTGTCAAATATTTTTTTTTTCATAAAAGAAAAAATGATAATTAATTTTTAAAGGAAGCAAAGATTGTTTGACGTAATAAAAAAAAAAAAATTAATTGCAATTAAAGAAGAAACAATAAAAATATTAATAATAATAGAAATATTGAATAGACAAAGAAGATTTAAATAAAAGAAGAACAAGTAAAGAGAGAGTAAAGCAGTTGGTGTACGGAGGGCGTCGCGACGCTTACAATCTGGCATTAGCAGCAGTCTCTAGATAGCCGTCGGCTGGCTTCTAACCACCTCGATTTATTCGTCTAGTTCTTCCTCAAATTAACCACTCAATCTTTATAAAACTCTTATTGAAGATAGTGCCATCGCGGTCCAACAGTTTTCCCGTGTTAATCTCGCTTAATTTGTGCTTTAAATAACTCTCGATCGATTGATTAATAGATTAATAAATAGACCAGTAGACTGGATTTGTTGATTAGTCGATTGATTAATCGATAAGTGGATTGGAGAATAAGATCCAGTGTGGTGATTTTTTGTTACCGTGACCAAAAGCTCGTAAAGAACCAGCTCGTAAACGTGTCTATTTTTATTCACGTGCAAGTGTTGTGCAAGTGTCGAACGGATTTGAAGAGGCATTCGAAAAGCGTGTGGATCGTCTACCACGTAGTCTCTCCTCATCTCATCCGAGACACGAGGTCTCTATTTATTTAAATATTTATCAATTCAGTCGCTATTTTATTTATTTTTTCAAAGAAATATATTTCTTCTTAAATTTCTTCAGAAATATATACTTTATATAATTTTCCGCCTTTTTATTTATTCAGGATTTACTTTGCGGTTCATTGAATTTTTATTTAGAAACATTTAATATTTATATCATCTTCTTTTTCTAAAAGCCAAAAGTAAATAATTTTATTTTGAAATCTGTTGCTAAAATTTTATGTTTACTGTGATGTCACTGCTGACATGTTGATGAAACTGGTTAGGAATTCAGAGCAACCTACTTCCTGATTTATCATTAACAGATATATTTTTAATTTAATCAACATACATTTTTTTTTATTTATAAAAAATTTAAGCGCTTATTTTTAATCAATTTAAATTTATAAAATTATTCAAAGAATTTATTTTTATTATATAAATTTCTAAAATTGTAAATTAAATTAAGAGTAAGATTAGTAAACTTAAAAATATTAGCCGACCCTGAAAACAATCTAATGTTAAATGTCAGAAAATAAATCAAGTAATTTTAATCTTGGCACAAATCTTGTACTACAAGATGTTAATTAATTAAAAAACCAGTAATCAACATAATCGTCTGCTTTGATATAATAACATCCTATATATCTTCCTTTCTAAATGTAAACTAATAAATAGTATTTTTAACTAAAGAGCTGATGCTGTTACTCGCTATATATTATAAACGCGAAATAAACGTGAAAAAGAAAAATATTAATAAAAATTAAATACGTGTGTATTTTAATTTATAAAAATTAATATTTTGCATTAATCGGGATATTTGATAATTATTTTTCACAGTAAACATTGAAATTTAATTTTTTATAAATTAATAAATAGTTTAAAAAAAAATTTACTGCAATAAAATAAATTATTTTACAAGAAATAAAATTAATCGTTTGAAAATTAAACAGTCGACAAATTATCAAGCCTCATTAAAGTAAAGCCTGAAAAATAAACCGAGCTTTTCTGAAGCTTTTAATAAAAGCGAAAATTAATGCGTTTAAATAAAGATGGCAGCACCGGTGCGAAACAAGAATTAATCTTTTGCGCTTTGGCTTTTAATTCAGAGCTTATATTTTTAATTAGAAAATTAACCGATTGTTATAACTTAGTTTTTTGCAGAATAATGACGTAGTAGACATAACAATGGCACTAAAAGATTCAATTTCTAGTAAACGTAAGCAAGGTAATTATTTAGTCACATAATTGCTTTATTTTTAATTGAAAAAAATATTTTGTTTATTAATTTTAAATAAATTGATTTATTTATGGCAGAATTTTCATCGGAAATTAGTCGAGTTTTAACTAGCGGAGGAACTACAGTACAGCGAAGGAATACCACGCATATTACCGAATCTAGTGGGGTAAGCTTTTAATTTTTTATTTAATTAATAATTATATTTCTACAAAATGTCAATGAAAAGTTTGACAATTTTTTTATTTTATTTGAAAATTTAATTTCTTATTTTTTTTTGCGATAATTTATTTATTATAAAATAATTAAATTAATTTTAATTAAAAATTAAAATGTCTTGTAAAAAAATTCTTAAAAAAAAAAAAAAAATGAATGAATCATTGTTTGGAAGAATTTTCAAATTTGTCTAAATCTAAACTTTAATTCTTGCTATTTTTACCCGCAAAACTCGTGACAGATTTATTATTATTTACAAATGGTTGATATATCTGAGCGTAAAATTGAATTAAAGTACGCATATATGTAAACCCTGGTGTGACTAATATTTAATATGACACAAAGAGCAATTCAAATGCATTAATAACCGAGAATAGTGAATAAATTATGTCAGAGACCGTATAAATAAAAGCAAATAGAAAAGTTAGTGAGCCGAAAGTCTCTGTATCTTATTTGGTAAAATGCCAGGCACTTAGCGACTCAATACAAGAAGTTATTTACCACCCATCGCTCTTATCCGCGGATGCGTTGTATCGGGCTGAAAGAAATCGCTTCATTGCTTTTATTTTTCACTATGCTGTACTCATTGTACCCGTTAATATTAACATCAACATTGCAAGTGACTAACGAGGCCTAGAACCCGTTGATTAGTTTTCAGTCATCAATCACTGCCTGCTTGAGATCCATTTTTTGCTCCGCGCGAAGAAGAATACACTGTCAATTAGCTGACAGCTGAATTATTTGTGAAGAAAAAATATCACTCGGTAAAAAAATATTTTCTTATAAATTTTTTTTTACAAATTAAAATTATTTTTTTTTTTTTTTTTAATTATTTGTGAAGAAATATTAAATTTTACCTTTGAATTTTAGAGATTGTAAATAATTACGAAAATATTTTCTTGCATTGTATTTTATTGTTTGCAACAAAGTTGAAGAGTGAGTCAGAAGAAATTACGAGGCCACTTAGGAGCTTATGTTTGTTTAAATTATAATAAATCCAGAGTCGGGTTGGCGTTTTGTCAAAATAAAAGGAAATAATTTTTTTTTTTTTAGATTTTACTAAAAATTGATAAATTATAAATTTATTAGAATTTATTTTTGGTAAATAATAAATTGTTGAATTTTTTTTTTTTATTATCTAAAGTGCTCTTTTGTGGAAATAATCGATTTTTAAAGAGAAAAATATATCTTTTAACATCGCGGTCAGTATTTTTTTTCATAGTCATTTTTTGTCAGAAAATTGGAGAGCTTACAAAAAAAATAGGTCATTGAAATTAATAAAAATAATTATTTTAAATAAACTAAAAAGGATTTTATTAAAAAAAAAAATTTATTTCAAATTAGCAAATTGATACTTAATAAATAAAGCTTGTAAAAATAATATCTTGGCTATAAATAATATTTATCCGCAACAAGTCGCCGATTAGTACGATAGATAAAAACAGAAAACAGTAAAATAATTGTTTGGTTAAAATTATTTGACAACACGGTGACATTTAAATCATAAAATTAATTGCACTAAATCTATCAATATCTCTTAATTCAAATCCAACCTTGCTAAAATTTTGATATTTTGCCAGAATAAAAATTAACCTCTTATCTATTAAATAGTAAAAATATAAATCCATATAAATAATAAATTTAACTTGTTCTCTAATTCTGATTCAACACGTGTAAAAATTTTCCACTGGTTCTATTATTAACCGTCTAATTTCGTAAAAATACTCAGATGTTCCTTAAAATCTCATATATCTATACTTATACACAAAATATAAAGTAATTTTCCTTTTTAATTATTTAATTAAACGTCAGGATTTTAATTAATTATCAGAATGACTTTCGGAAAATCGTTTAGGCGATTATTTATCACCTGGGAAGAAAATCCGCGTAATATAATGTTAAAGTTGACTGTAAAGATGTATTGGGGAAGTATAGAGTATAAGAAGGGTGGCTATTTCTGGTCGAGGGGAGTGTGAGAGACTCGCACTACGCAAACTGCTCTTAGCCACTTCTTATTTCTAGTAGTCTGGTTACGTACGACCGTACGTTCGCCGCTTTAATCCTCATAAATGTTTCGAATTAAGTACGCTTCGATTAATTATCATCACAAATATTTTTAATTGATCCAAAAAATGTCTCAAGTACTGTAAAAAATTTTTAAAAAAATTAAAAAACCATTTTATCGACGAAAAAGTGATTTTTGGAAGACTAAGCGTGATTTTTTGGGTATTTATTAAACAAAGTGATCAAAAAATGATTAATTTTAATTGAAGATTCTCCGAAGCAACATCAAACAAAACTACTCGTGTAGTTTTAAATAATTTCGAGTGTAAAATAGAATGTACGTCCAGAAACGCGTGGAGAAAGCCGCGAACCCAAAAATAAACTTTAAGCGTTATTTCCTTGCGGGAGGTAATGCATAAAGTTGAGTGAACTGTCCAATAGGAATAGGAGCGATAAGATTATTTTCTAGCATCGTTTCCGGGTGGTGCTTTGTCTGAGAAATTATTATCGAGAAAAGATCAAAGCACTAAGCCGGGAAAACAATTTAATTTTGAAGATTTTTTTGAGAAAATAATTATAGATTTTTGAATAGCATGATTAACTTCGACGAAACGGACTGATATGAAGCGTAATCGTGAACACATGTGAGAATTGGAGCCGAGAATTGGTGCCGAGGTTTTTAGCGGGTAAATTGTGCATAAATTTGTTGGGTCGAGGCTCACTCGATTAATGTCACACGGGCATTGTTCCAAATTCATAATGAATGAATTCTTAAATCACGGAAAATAATTCACGATATTGTAAATAATAATAATAATCGCTGAATTTTGTCAAAATGTCGCACAATCGGAGCTTCAACATTGTGTTTTACGATCGCTGTTTGCTTCTCGTATTTAAGAAGACAAACAATAAGAACAAACAGTAAGAAGTTGTCAAATTCCGTTGGCTGTCCGTCAAAAAATGGTGATGGTTTTTCTGTTGAAAAAAGAGCTTCGGTGTGCAAAAATAACAATAGCTGAGTTTCAATTCAGGAATTTCCGAAATCTGGGAGGTAATTGACAAGGACAAGGCCAAAATTAAGATACCTTAAAAAATATGACACGAGGAAAAATTTTGAAGAATGGTAAAAAAATTATTGGACATTAAAAGTAAAATTTTTGATAATAAAAATGAAGTTTGATCTTTAAAAATTTGTAAGATCTTCAGTGCTTGTTGAAGGTTATTGTTTTTCAGAAGTTGATTACGGACAAGGTCAGAAAAAAAAAAAAAAAAAGAAATGTATCTGTTGATAAATGACTCAAAAAATAACCAAAAAAGAGAACCACAATGAAGTGATGGGTCAAAACTAGGGCAAATCTCAAAGAAATAATCAACAATGTCATTCTGTAGGATTACGGGGAGGAGCCGTGGCCTCCCCAAGCCGAATTATTTTCCGTTGTTGCCTCCAATAAGTCCAGCTGACGCGAAAAGATTCTGCCGAATAACAGGAAAGTCATACGGGCTGCCGACACATCATTACATTCCGGTTTTATTGGGAGTGCACAAAACAGACAAGTCCAAATGCCGGGTGACGAACAATAACTCTGGAGTTCATCACCAATTCACAGCTGGGTTGATCCTGGGAGGAGACAAGAGAAAGCACGTGGTCTTGAAGGACTTTAGATATGTTTTCCCAGTGCTGGAGGGCGATGGAGAGCAGCAGAAAACTTTGAGAGAGCTTTTGAGCACGAAAGAGCCTCTGGGAGACAACGAGGAAAATTTGAAGTTCGTTTACACCGTGAATGAGCGGCGAACCAGCTTGGTATTTCCAGCACAATTGGAAGCAGCGGTGAGGGACGGAGATGTCAAGGATGTGATGCTGTCCCGGGACTGTGATACTGTTTTGCTGCGGCTGAAGCAGGGAAAAAATTTAGCTGTTGACTTCAGAGACTTCGACAGTAGCCTGGAGAGCCTGTACGACGGCTTGGGCCCGAGGGAGGACATTTTGAAGGAGAGAGAGAGACTGGAAGCTGCTGCGAGGAAGCGCAAGAAGAAAAAAGCCAGCGGGCTGAATTACGCCAAGAAAATATTTGAAGACAAAGAGAAGGCTGATGAAGCCGAGGAGGTCAAGAGCAAGAAGATCAAGTTGAAGATTATTAAAGAGGAGCTCAAGGAGGAGGTCACTTGGAAAAACATTGATTTGGACCTCGCGAGAGAAGGAAGGAGTCAAGTGATTTCTGTCTTGAATCAGCAGAGCTTGAACTACTCGGTCACGACTTCCTGCAACCTTGAATCTCTTGTCAGCAGTTCTGAAGCTAAAGGACTGCCGATCGTTGATAAATTGCCCAAAGCGGTTCAAATTAACGCTAAAAGGGTTGACATTGAAGCTTCGGCTTTCGGAGTCGTCACTTCTCCGATTTCTGAAGAAACTGGAGGACTGGAGGCTGTTGCGATCATCAAGCCTTTGACGCCTTTGAACGTGGAGCCAGATCCTCAGATCCGAGAAGCTTTACTTGGATTTACTGCAGAACAACTGGAGGAGACGGCTGATGTCAAATATAAATTTTTGAACGCCGGGAAAGAAGCGCTGGAAATCTTGCCGAGTATTGAAGAAATTTCCAAGCTTGTAGAGAATGTCGCAAAAGGCCAGAAGCATGAATTACACAAGGTTAAGGGCTTGAAGATTGATATCGAGTCTGCGCAGAGGTTTGTGACGGGAAAAACTGTTGAAACGCTTAGCGGCACGATTTTTGTTCCAGGACAGACGCTGCAGACTCCAAAAGGACGAGCTTTTGTCCCTGGGTTTACAGTTAGCACTCCAAACGGTCCAGTTTTAATCCCCGGGGAAATAGTTTCGGTGAAAGAAAAAGCTAAAGAGACACCTGTGTTTGTTGTAGGACAAACGCTGGAGACTAAGAACGGGATTAAGTTTGTTCAAGGACAAACTATGCACACAAGTGAAGGAGCTAAATTCGTGGAAGGCCAAACTGTGTTTACGGAAGAGGGTCCCAAGTTTGTTGCGGGTCATTCTGTGTCGCAAGATCACTTTGTCGCGGGACAAACGATTGTCACTGAAGAGGGAGCTCAGTTTATGCCTGGACAAACAATTACTAATGAACTTGGCGAGCATATTTTTGTTCCTGGACAGAGTGCTAAATTTGATGAAGTTTGGAAGTTCGTTCCTGGACAA
Source organism: Cotesia typhae (assembly GCF_013202065.1). Classification (NCBI taxonomy): domain Eukaryota; kingdom Metazoa; phylum Arthropoda; class Insecta; order Hymenoptera; family Braconidae; genus Cotesia; species Cotesia typhae. Next base: position 3,576,613 of record NW_027423715.1, on the reverse strand, counting down.
TGCATGATTTCAAAAACTGGACAACCGGCGTTTGTTCCCGGAAAAACTATGCAGACTTCTGAAGGAATAAAATTCGTACCTGGGCAGAATGTGACTGGTAAGTCTGGAGAAGAACAATTTGTGCCTGGAGTGACTGTGGAGTCAAAGAAAGGCCCTAAATTTGTTCCCGGAACAACTTTGGAAACTCCTCAAGGTCCTAAGTTTGTTCAAGGAATGATTATGAAGACCCCCGAGGGCGAGAAGTTTGTCCCTGGGTCAACAGTCATGGGGGAAGGAGACAGTTTTGAATTCGCAGCTGCCAAAAGTCTCAAAGAAGTGATATTCTTGGAAGCTGGACCCGTGGGGATTCCAGTAGATCCCAAAACTGCTACTGCGGTGTCTTTACAGCAGCAAGAGATTTTTGGACACATGGTCCAAACCGAGCAAGGAGTCGAGTTCATCCCTCAGTCGAGGGAAATCCCAGAGGGGAAACGAATCGTTCCTGGCCAGCTGGTTCGTGGAGGGAAGGAAGGACCAAGGTTTGTCCCTGGAATGATGACGGAAGAAGGATTTTTGCCGGGGCAAATAGTTATCACGGAGAAGGGTGATCAGTTTGTACCAGGACAAGTCGTAGAGACGAGCACGGGGCCTAAGTTCGTACCCGGAAGAATGGTAGAGACTAGAACTGGCCCGAAGTTCGTTCCTGGACAAACAATGGAAACAGAAGAAGGTCCACGGTTTGTTCCAGGGCAGATAGTCCAGACAAAAGTCGGACCTACGTTCATTCCCGGACAAGTTATATCCACTGAGAACAAAGGCTCTCGCTTCGTGCCTGGCCAGGTTGTGGACACTCCAGACGGGCCGAGATTCGTCCCAGGAAGAGTCGTGGAGTCCGGAGAGCTGGGGGTGACATTTGTTCCCGGACAAATCGTCCAAACTGAAGAAGGACCGAGGTTTGTAGCTCCAGACCTGATGGACACCCCGGAGGGAGAGCTGGAGTTCTCTGTTCAAGGCTTCGAAGTGACTCCCGAAGAGTTGGCGCTTCTTCGCCCCAATCACTTGCAGTACAACGCAGCTTTTAAGAACCACCACGAACCCATGAGCATCGACGCGCGAATGCTGAGACAGCTATCCGAGGCTGGAATGTCTTTAGGGAGGAAAATATCTGCTGTTGTACCGAATGTCAACGTCGACGTCGACCCTACAGCAGTTGCTCTGGAAAACGCTCTGGTGATTGCAGAGAAACTTGGCCTCAGAGGCGACGCTGCGGTTAAAATGGCCCAAATAGTCTCGACGGTTTCCCATCTCGCGACGAACATCGTCAACGAGTGCCAGAACAGTGAAAAGCCTAATTTTGAAAGTTTCAACAATAACCACGATTCAAAACTTTTAACCAACGGAGTTCACCAAAACGGGCACTCGGAAAACGAGGAGTGGCTTCACGAGGCAGTAAAAGGCGCGATCGCAACTGCGATCCTCGCGATTACCGACCTTGCAAGTGAAGATCCTGCAAGTGATGAAAAGTCCTACGTGCTGTCTTCAATCAGCGAAGCCTTCAACGTGTTTCTTCGGCAAGGTTCTTCGTCGATAGAACACTCGGTCGAGCAGGTCCTGAAAATCCTGACAGTTCCCCAAAGCAGAACTGCCTTGTGCCAGACGGCAGTTATTGATCTTTTAGAGTCTACTAGCAACAAAGTGGACCTTCTGAAGTCGACAATCGTGCGATATTCTTTAAAAAGCGACACTGTTCTGGAGCGTCTCTCAGCTGTGCTGGAAGAAGAACACGGGAGTGACTTGGTAGGTTCAGCTTTTCGCGCCGTCTCGAAAGACGATCCAGAATTGGTCTCCCGGGTTTTAGAAAAAGTGTCTAAAGAAGTCGCGGGGGTCGCTACTGAGCGCGAAGCCGCAGAGACGGTCCACAAAGCAATCGTCCAGGCAGTTCGCGAGTCCAGCGAGCTCCAAGTTAAGGAACTGCTGAACGACGGCTACGACGGCAACAATAATAGCAATGACAATTTGAGGGAACTGATCCTCCAAGCAGTCGGATTGGCGCGTGCTTTGGGGATGTCATCAACAGCGAGCAGCCTGCTGACTGTGATAAGCGACGAGAAGTCCTCCAAGCTCCTGGCCAATGACAGAGTCACTCTGGACATTCTTAAGCGCTTGACAGTGATGCGAAAGCTGGCAGAAGAGAGGCCGCAGTTCATCGCGGCGCTCCGGGACCTGACCAGCGACCCGGAGATGGCGAGATCTGACCCTCATTTGAGAACCCTGGTCCGAGAAAGCGCGGCCTTGATGATTGTCCCAGAAGACGCTCCTCTTCAGTCCTCCGTTGACGTTCCCACGGCTTTACTGAACGCGGAGAACAGCCTGGCGATTGAAGACTTCTTGATCAGGAAGAGCCATCGCCCCTCGACGATCTTCATGATCCTGAAGCACGGGCTCCAGGCTGTCGTGCCAAGAGAGGCTTCTCGCGCTGTTCTGACTGGACAAGTCGCCTACACGGTGCTGGACGAAAACGGAATCACTCATTTCGAGCCCCTGCATGTCTTTAACGCTCTGAGACTCAACAAACCCACGGCTCACAGGTTCTCGATGTACGCCTGTCCCGTCGCGGGGGAGGACGACTTTGAATTCGAGTCGGTCGCTTCTTTTGAAAACTTTAACGGGAATCTTTACACTGACTCGGTTAGTAGCCTTGAATCAGCTAACGGAAGGTACTATTCTTCTCAGGACTGCTCCAACGGGATCACGCTGACGAGATCCGACAGGACGCTGGAACACTCTGTCAGTCGAGGAAACACCCCCTGCTTTAGACGGCTTAGTTGTCGCTTCCTAGATGACAGGGTAATTTAATTGCTTAATGCTTTTTTGGTTTTTTAATCATTTATTCTAGAAGGTCTAATCGATACTTGATAGCAGGAAGTCAACCACTTGTTAATGGTGATTATAAATAGGGCGGCTTAAATAGACCAAGCCGGGATTGGAAATGTCATCTTGATCCACTGATATGCCAGATATAAAATCGATATAACTGGTCCATCTACACGGAAAAAAAAATTTTACAGCAATTAAATTATTATAAAAAAAAATTTAATTAAAAAATTCCACACGTGGAATCATCATTTTTTTCCGTCTACTCAAGATTTATTTTTGATAGAGTTTTATTTTCGGTTTTTATGCTACAGGGCACGCTGGACAACTTTATTGTTGTCAAGGACCATGTCTCCGAGGAGGATGCCGGATTTGCTGTGAAGATTGGGGAGATTGTCGAGGCGATTGAGTTCTCTGAAGATCTCAACAAGTGAGTTTTTAAAATTATCTTTGTTTGAGGGTGGAAAAATTTTTACCATGCATGGAAACGTATAATTTATTTTCATAAATAATGAGTTTGATTGATTTATTTTGACCTAGCTTTTATAACTATTTTTAAGGTGTTTATTTTTGAATAGGCTTTAAATAGCTATTATACCATGGAGATTTAAATTTGTCTTATAACTAACAAAGCAACCTTGATTTGACCGATGAGTGGCATACATAAGTCCGAATTAAATTAACCAAATATTTAAACAATTATTTTATAATTTTATTATTAAAGTCTTAAAAAATAGCCGAGCTTTATTGCTTTTGGCAGCGATGAAGCTAAAGAAAAAAATTTTTCATTTTTCAATGACAATTTTTTGGAACAAGTGGGATTAAAATTAGCGAGTTACAGTTCGAGGAACTGGAGGTATTTCTGGATCGATTTTTTTTTTTTTTTTTTAAGGAGTAATGAAAAAAAGTACGAGGTGTTGAAGGCTTGTTTGGATAAAAAATGATGACAGAAAATAAAAAGTAATTGAGGAAGAAAGAATGGGTTGAGATTGTATATTAAATGTAATGTTTATTTTCACGAGTATTTTTACGGAGATTTATATTTTCATTATTTGATTCTGTTATTTTTTGAAGCTTGAGTTAATAGCGGGAGTTGATATTCCGGTTAAAAAAAGCCCCGCTTAGAAACTTAATAATAAGCTGGGTTGAATGAAAATATTTTTAATATTTTAAATATTCAATAAGTTAAAGTTCTTTGAACTTTTTATATTTTAGAGCGTGTAAATTATTTTTGCTTAAAGCTTTCGATTGAAAAAATAATTCGCTTTAAAAATTGCAATTGTGTTCGTAAAATTTTATCAAGCAAGTTAATTTTTAGACGAAAAAAAATGGACCCGGATTTGGAGATAGGCGAAGTAGGCGCCTGCTTAGATAGCTCTGCAGCCAAACACAAACTGTCAGTCAGACCTAAAAGAAGACACGTCGATCCGCGATCTCGTGTCATCACCAGGTCTAATTCCGATTCAAATATTAGGTATGTTGTGGATTTTATAAATATATAAATGCTGGATTATTGGAAATTGATAAGCGAGTCGATGGCCTCGTAAGTTTCACTCGGATTATTCGGAGTTAAAATAGCCCGCAGGGAGAAGAAATTCAAAAATATTTTCTGATGGTTAAAATAAATTTAGTTATTGTAAAAAATGATAAATAATAAAAAATATCAGTGAACTTGTTGATTCACACGCTGAAATAATTATAACAAAACAGGCCTGTGAAATAACTGTCGGCAAAATGCCCAGGAATTTTATATTGTCAATCCTGTAAGCGTAATTTTTTTAATTTAATTTTTCCTGCTTATTTTTTAGTCTAAAAGATTTTTTTTTTAAGGGTTAAATTGTTATTTTTAAATAAAAAAAAATTTTTCAGAGGAAATTGAGTGACGAAAAATAAACTAGACAAGAAAATGACATCAGTTTGTCATCGTCTATCAAAATTAAAATTAAAATGAATGGAGACGTCTAAAATTATAATGATAAGTTAAAATTATTAGCCGTCAATTATAAAACCTTGAGACGTCTCGTACAATAATTAGCGATATAATTTATATTAAATAGGGAGATAATTTTTATTAAAAATAAAATCGAGGCTTGAGTGTGAGGTTCAAGAGCAAGTGGCATTTAAAGAATGTAGAAATAGAGAGTATGCATTCCTGAGCTTTGATTTTGGCATCGTAAACAACCGACAATTGGAGTAGCTCACACCGATCTAAACTAAACTCAAGTTAAATAATATAAAGCGGGCGTAAATCATTTAACGAGGACGATTTGATGGAAATTGCTTTTATAGGCTGTAAGCTACGGATTTTATACTTTGTTGTCGAGGACTATTATTAAATTATTACACTGGCTTTCCGTCAATTTAATTACATTGTAATTTATAATTGTAAGAGTCAATTTAAGTGATTAATTATATTTGTTTCCGGTAATTTGTTAGTTTTTATTAATAGACAAGTTATTTCAGCGAAGCGCTAAAATTTCGAAGAAATAAACTATTTTTTAATAATTTTTATTCTTTTAATTATTTTATTAATTAAATTAAAATTTTTTAAAATTTTTTGAAAATTGCACTTGAAGTTTTTTACAAGTGCAATTTTTTCAATAAAAAAAAAAAAAAAAAAATATTAAAATTTTTCGATGAAATAATTAATTTTTATTTTTATCCTCCGCATTTTTGACTCCCCAGATTTTTAATTTTTAAATCCCAAATTTTTGTTGAATGTTTGAAAGTTTAATTTAATAAAATCTAAAATTAATGTGAAGCTAAAAGTGTTTATTTATTTCTTGCAGAGCACTTGTAAAAAAAGTTGATGGAAAACAAGGATGGCTGCCGATGTCAATTTTAATGCAGACAGCTTTGAGTGAAGACAGTTCAACGATTACTAGTCATCGACCAGAAGATTCACAGTATCGTCGAGAGTAAGATTTAACATACCACATATGTTTGCTTTTTCACTGGATATAAATTATCAATTATTATTAACAAACATTACAAACTATTAATAGTTTTAAAAAAATAAAATTAATATTTTTTTTTTTTTTTTTTTTTTTTTTTTTGGGATAAATAATTGTTTTCTTCTTTGCAATTAGAGCCGTCGTAAAAGAACTGGTGGAAACAGAAGAAGAATTCGGCAGAGATCTCCAGCAAGTGGTTGAGCGGTATTTGAAGCCGCTTGACAATGCTGGCGTCCCACGAAACGTCCGTGATAACAAAGAAATAATCTTCACTAATTTCAAACAAATCGCTGATTTCCATAACACGTAGGTACACATTATACATTATTTCATAAGCACACCCACGAATACATTCAATCATTATGATACTACAATTAGCCGGCGTTTAATAATTTTATTTTTATTTAAATTTTTAATGAAAAAAATTTTTTTAATTTTTAAATGTCGGCTAATTTAATTTTCATCCCATCACTTTACAAATACAAAATAGTACCCATTATTTACACAGTAGATAATTAAAATACAAGCGTAAAAAAACACATTACATTTTAATTTATATTAGCGAAGAAATTCAACTCGTAAGTCTAAATGTGTGTGTTTGTTTTCTTCTCTAAAAAAAATAGTTTCTAATTTTTTATTGCAATTTGGTTTGTATGACACCCGAAATTAAAAAAAAAAAAAAATTTTATTCTCCAGCCTTGACAAGTATTTGTACATAAAAAAAGCTTTAAATTTTGCTGATAGAAATTTTTGTTTTCTTCCCGAACTAAAATAATTTTCTGACAAACTATCGATTAACGAGACCTGGTATCGATAAGGGTTTGTAAAGTGAATAATAATAAAGGCCCGAATGGTTAGGAGTGATTTGAATTTCGCATGATATTAATTCCGGCCTTACTTAGATCGTTTGGCAGGGTATTAATCGAGGGTGTCAAGTACTACGCGGACCAGCCACGGATGCTGGGCAAAACATTTCTCAGACTGGTAAGTTTTTAAAAATCTAATAAAATTTCTCTTGGATTAAATTTTTTTAAATATTGTAATTTATTTTTGTTTAAGGAAAGGGATTTTGATAAGCATGTCGCTTACTGCCGAGATGAACCAACAGCACAAGAATTTCTTCAGACGAATCCTGAAATTCGAGATTATTTTGAGGTAAAAAATAAATTTTAATAATTAAATTTAATTAGACAATAATTATTATAATTATAATCCAATATAAAATATTTAAATATATTTTTTGTGCTTTATCTCCGTCGGTAATATCTTCAGAGAGCTTTTAAAGCTCAAGAAGAAATCTTCTTCTACATCGGCCGCTAAAAAAGCTCTTTTATAATTCAAATTCTTTTTTCTAACATTAAATATATAAATTTTCTATCAACAGTACATTAAAATTAATTATTTAATAATTAAAAAAAAATTTTTTATATTTTTTTAAAGAAGAAATTTAAAAAAATAATTTAATTGCAAATAGAGCGGATTTATTTATTTATTTTTATTTTGATGTTGATGTTGATGGAAAAAGCAAGAATAATATGAATAAAAAAATTTATAAAATTACATAATAAGGAACGAGTAAACGGGCGTAGATCCAGCGACCGAAAATAGTGTCGTTTATTTTTAACTGAACCATCATTCTGTCTATCTCTCCACGCAATGTCTCTGGCATTTTGCGTATTCAATCGTAAGAAAAACTCGCTAAAAAATAACCAAACAAATAAATAAAATAAAATAACAGCATTTTATCAATCAACAATCTAAGTAGGTTACGTCTAAATTTACCCGGGGTCAAAGTTGTGAAGAAAAAAGACAAAAATTAAAAAAAAAGAGCCGGACCAGTGGCTGCAAAAATTAAAAAAAAAAATTCTATTCAAAAAAATTTTGACGTTAAAAAACAAGATATGGAAAAAATAAATACAAAAACGGCGCCTAGATAATTTATTTCTTCTCTGTTTGTGCGTGGTCAAGTCTTGGCGTGAATGCTAAGTTTAGCAGTAGCCGCATTGGCCTAACAGAAGAAATAAAATAATCTGTTGACTAGCACGGTGGTGATTTTGTGAACCACGGATCTTCTGTGAATCCCAACAGTTTGCGAGCAGCAACGTAACATCCAACCATTTTTTCTTCTTCTTAAGATTCGTTGTTTTTTTTTTTTTTTTTTTTTGTTTTTAAGTATCAATAAAGGGTGACCGCCCTTTTATTTTAGATAAAACAGGTGATTGTTTTATTATTTTACTTTGTCTTGCTCTATTTAGCTTCTTTTATTTATCTTCTGCGTATTTATTATTTAAAAAAGTGAAAACATCAGTGACGTGACCGGCAATCACATGGACCAGAAGCATCTTGTGAATTTAATGCATCTTAATCTTATTTTATAACTTTTACTTCTTTTATTTGTTCATTTTCATCTTCTGTGTCAACTGGACACGACAAGCGCCAAAAATAATGCGAATGCGTCGCCAACATACAATTCTCACGTCTCGAATTACAATTTAATTTTAATATTTAATTTTAACTATTCAAAAAATTATTTTATTTATTTAATGTGTTAATTACTTGTGAGATAATTATCGAGCAAGTGAAGTAAGTGCAAAAAAAATTATTCTAGTAATTTTTGCACTAAAAAAATAAAAATTAGTAAGTGATAAATTTAATAAATAAATGTATTGTTATTTTTTTTATTCAGGAATTGAGCCAGACTCTTGGAGACGATAAAAGCGTGTCGGAACATCTTAAGCTTCCGATACAACGTATTAACGACTACCAGCTCCTATTAAAGGTAACAAAAAAAATTAATTAATTATTTGTTTGTTTAAAATTAAATTGATTGTTTATTTATTTTGTTAGAAATTTATCAATGAAGAGAGATTAAAAATTATTGTCTTCTTTAACGAGTTAATAGGCAAATGTTTAACAAGACACTTGTGATAGAGTAATAAATTAGATTTGGATAAAGACCAGAAAATAGTTCATTTGTTTAGAGGCTTATTACCGTCAGTTTGTTTTTAAAAATCATTTATTTATTATTTATTGCTCGTATAAACTATACTTGTTATTTAATATCTTGAGAAAGAAGAGTTTAATGGAAAAACTCTGACTCTGACCCATATTTAAATTTAAAACCAGTGAAAAGACAAAAATACCGTGCCCTTGATCAGAAATTTTTTGAGTATTTTTAAATAATTCTGAAATTGAGTAAGTTATTTATTTATACTTCTGATATTTTCACAAATATTTGTAATTTTTTCGAATAAATAATCATGAATTAATTTACTCGGTCGCCAGAATCCAGCCTCGGGCTTAATTTAAATTCACAGTCGTAAATATAAATTATTGTTTTATTTTAGTTCTAGGATCTAGAACATAATAAATGATAATTTTAGTGTTTACTACAAAGGATTTATGGAACAATATTGTACCGAGATTAATTATTTCAATCAATAGTAGAGTGAAAAATAACAAAATTATGTTTAAACATTTGTCTGAGTTTAAATTGAGTAGGCGTGTACGGATTTAGCGGACGGAGAAGCGGGTCATCTTCATGGCGAATTATTTTCATTGAAATTACACATTTTAATTCTGTTGGATTATTTAATTTTGAAACTATTGATGTAATTTTAAAAACATCATAAATAATAATAAATAAAATTTTATTAATTTATTATTACAGGAGCTGGTTAAATATTCGACTCGCCTTGGCGAAAACTGCGACGACCTCCAGAAAGCACTGGAGTTGATGCTCGGTATCCCTCATCGAGCAACAGATAATAAATTTATCAGTAATATCGAGGGATATAAAGGAAATATTCATAAACTTGGTCGATTATTAACACATGTAAGTTAAATTAATTTTATTTTTAATTTATAATAATAATAATAATAATTTATTAAAATATTAAATTTAATAATTTTTTTTTTTTTTTTTTTTTTTTAGGAATGGTTTACAGTAATTGACAAAGACGGCAAAAGTAAAGAAAGATATTTATTTCTCTTCAAAGCCCGCATACTTGTGTGTAAAGTAAGGCGTATTTCCGAGGATAGATCAGTTTTCGTTCTAAAAGACATAATAAAAGTAATTCTACTATTTAATAAAAATATTTTGAGTAAAGTTTGACAATTTTATTACACTTGATTTGTATTTTAGCTACCAGAAGTTGAAGTAAAAGATTATCCAGACGATCAGCGCACATTTGAATTACATAACCCGGGAGCTGGGAGTTACCCATTAACTTTAATAGCTCACAAAGACCTCGTAAAAGCTTACTGGTTGAAGGAAATCCGTCAGTACTCGAGTGATTTGTTGGCACTGGCTGAGCACGCGGCTGACGATCTTCAATTGAGTGAAGAGAAAGACACTGAGGACAAAGCCCGAAAGCTCGAGGGAACTAAAATCGATTTACCACCGCAGACTAAGAAGTCCGAGGAAAAGCCGAACAAGAACCCGGTTAAAGTTGAAGCAAAGCCCCCGGAAAAAGAAAAATTCGCTGAAAAGCGGGAGAGCGTGACCAAAGTTGAGGAACTAGAGGCTAAGAAAATTAAAACTGAAGACACTCAGGCCCAAAAAATGTCTAAATATTCTTCAACTCAGTTCAGCGCTTCCTCAAAAGTCGAAGGTGATTTTTTATTTATTTTAATTTTAATATATATATATATATATATATATATATATATATATATATATATATATATATATATATATATATATATTTATTTTTACTGATGTAAATAAATAAAAACAATTTAGAGTACTCGTCAGTGTCGAGCAGCCGAAATGGATCGACTTCCTATGTCGAAACTTCCTCGTCATCGATGGCTTGCGCGGAAAGACGGGCTTCGTCGTCGGTTTACAGCTCTGAAAAAATAACAGAGTCTTCTGGAACCTACGAAACAGCCACTGGTGGATCCAATGAGACAAAAATCTCCAAGCTTGCGCTCTCTGCCACGGAAACCGGCAAGCCAAAGTTTGTTAAAACTATCGAGGGTATCAGCGCCGAACGTGAGCATATTTTTCTTTCTTTCTTTCTTTCTTTTTTTTTTTTTTTATTACTTCTCATTCTCCCTTTTTTTTTTAAATAAATTTATCAACACGAATACACAGTGTTGAGTAAAATTATTTTATATTTAAAAGTTTTATTTTTCAGTGTTAACAGATTTGTGAATAATTATCTTACCCCTATGATTAATAAATCGAGTTACCCCATAAAAGTGCATCAGTAGCACAATATAAATAAATTTTTCCTGTTCTAGCCATCCATGCAAAACAGGCAATCATTCACGTAATAGGTAATGTGATGAATGATGTAGCTTGCAATAAATCATTTCTTACTCTGCAACTTAGTAATGAAATTCATGTAGCAGATATTTAATCATTTTTTAATTTTATTAACAAATAAATTATTTAAAAAATTGATATGAAGAAATTTAATTTTTTTGTTAAAAAAAATTAAAAAATTGTCAAGTAACTGCTAATTTTAATGTCATACTAAGTATTGGTGGGTCGTTTATACTTGTAAAAAGCTTATTCATTTTTATTTGTATAAATAAGTATCTGTATATATAATATTTCCTGCTTTTTAAAAAATATCTAAATACTATTCTAATTGGCACACTAAAATCCTCATAAATCATCGACCATTTTTGTAAACTACCCATAAAATAATTGTCATATATTTTTATTTAAAAATCTACAGCTGAATCATCAACAGCTTGTAATATTCTAAGTAGAAATTCTGCAAAAGTATTCTAAAATATCTTTCAAATTATTTTTTTAATGAAAATTAATAATTTATTTATTATTTAGTGGGTGAAAGCGCAACATTCGAGTGTACATTGGAGTCAAGCAGTGAGTCATGTCACATGCATTGGCTGAAAGACAACAAGCCGTTAGATGACAAGCTTGCAGACCGGATAAAAATTACATCTACTGAGAAATCATTCAAACTTGAAATCACAAATGTTATTGTGAGTGATTCTGGTATTTATACGGCACGAGCTGCCAATGGAGAGGGTAATGCAACGTGTACCGCTCAACTTGTTGTAGAAAATCGTAAGGAATATTCAATGATAAATAAAAATAATTAAAATAAATTTAATTTATTTTTTTTTTTTTTTTTTTTTTTTTTTTTTAATTCAATTATAGTTACGGCAGAAGAGCGCAAAGCTAAAGCTGAAGCAAAAGCTCCTGTCTTTTTAGTTCGCTTAAAAGACACTGAGCTTTTAGAAAATACTTATTTGCGTTTTATGGTAAAGGTCAAAGGTGATCCTACTCCAGATGTTAAATTGTAAGTTTTAAAAATTTTAATGATTAATTATAAATTCTTATTTTTAAAAATAATAAATTTAATTATATTCAATAAAAAATAATTTTAGCTTCAAAGACGGTCAACTGATAGAAGAAAATAACGCGCGTATAAAAATCCAAACGGACCAGGACAAATTTAAATCAGACAGCGGATTTTATGAGTTGGTGATTCCTGACGTTCAAAAGCAGGACGGAGGAAAGTACACATGCACCGCAAGAAACCAATTCGGAGAGGCGTCATGCGAAGCAACAGTCTCTGTGACCGACGAGAAGACTCTGTTCGCGGGCTTGCCAGAGGGAGCGTTCGAAGCCGGAACAGAGACGCAATTCCGATGGCTGCGAGACGGCAAACCATTTAACCCAGAAGACCGCTTCAAAGTTCTCTTCGAGGACAACGAAGACACCTTGGCCTTGGTGTTCCAGCACGTCAAGCCCGAAGATGCAGGACTGTACACGTGCGTAGCTCAGACCTCAACTGGAAACATCAGCTGCAGCGCGGAGCTGACAGTCCAGGGCAACGTCAAGCAGCTGATGAAGGACCCTTGCAAGCCGAAGCTGAGCCTGCCAGGCGAGGTCAGGCAGTCGGAGGTGAGCGCTGGTGACTCGGCAATGCTTGATCTTCAAGTCAAGGGCTTCCCCAAGCCAGACATCAAGTGGAGCAAAGACGGCAAGGAAGTAATCGCCGGCGGGAGGATTAAGTATCTGTGGGAGGACGAAGAGTCCTTGTCGCTGGTCATCAAGAATGTCACAGTTGAAGACGCGGGTACTTACACGATTGTCGCTAAAAATAATCTAGGAGAAGACACCACTTATATTGAGCTAATTGTCAAGTCCGCGCCGAAGTTTATTAAAAAACAGACGGACACTTTTGCGTACATAGAGACCGATGGAAAAATGACGGTACAAATTCAAGCTTCGCCGGCTCCAGATGTCAAGTGGTACAAGGATGGCCAACTGCTAGAGTCATCTAACTGCATCTCGATGACCCGCGAGGGAGAATTTTACTCTTTGATCATCAAGAATTGCCGCCTGGATGACATTGGGTCCTACTCAGTGGTCGCTAAGAACGAAATCAATCAAACTTCTGAGTTCTGGAACTTTGACGTACGCTGCCCACCGAAGATCAAGAAGAAGTTGGGCGAGCCGAGGGTTATCAATGAAGGAGATACTCTGACTCTGCTGATTGAAGTTGAAACTCCTCCTCAACCTACTGTCGTTTGGAAGAAAGACGAAGTTGTTATCAAAGCTGATCATCGGACTGAAATTATCAATGATGGAGCGATTCAAGGATTGAAAATCAGTGGGTCTGTCGCTGTTGATGCTGCGACTTACAAGGCTGAGATTTCTAATAAAGATGGAACTACTGTAGATCAAATTGACGTTGAGGTAATTATTTCTTCTTTTTAAATTATCTGTATTGTTAAGAGAATTATAAGAAAAATTACAAGTGAAAATTTTCAAAAGCATTTTTTTATTTGTTATAAAAATTTTTAAAATTGAAAATTGACAGCTAACTAGCTAGTATCATGTTTTTTAGGTTCGATCTGCGCCAAGGTTCAAGCAAGAAATGGTGGACGTGGTCGCCCGAGAAGGTGACTCAGAAGTCAACATTTCCGTAGAAGTCGCCGGATTCCCGCGACCGACACTCCAGTGGTTCATTAATGATATGGAGATAACAGAAGAAAAAACCGAGTTTTCAAAATCTCAGGAAGGTGATATACACACCCTGAAGATAACCGATGTAAAAACCGAACACTCGGGCCGCTATACTTGCAAACTCAAGAACCAGTATGGTAAAAAGGAAAGCAGCGCAGCTCTGACTGTCTACTGCAGACCGAAGTTGTTGAAAAAATTAGCCGACCAGAAACTTAATGAGGGAACGACTCTGAAATTGCAAGTTCAGGTCGCAGGTACTCCAGCTCCTGATGTCAAGTGGTACAAAGATGGAAAAGAAGTCTCAGCTGACGCGAGGATTATCATCACCCGCGATAGCAAGCGACAAGAGAACTATGATCTAACTGTCAACTTGCTCAAAGGATCCGATGCGGGCACCTACGAAGTTAGAGCGACCAATGAGATGGGATTCGTTTCATCTAAAAGCAAAATCATTGTTCTAAGTAAGATTTTTTTTTATTTATTTAATAATTAATTATTAATCTTATTTTTTAATTAGTAATATGCTTACGCTCACGTTAACCAATTGCTTCAGCTACTAAGTAAGTAAAAAATTTATGACTAAAATTTTTTTTATCACTAAAAAATTCCCTTCTATTTTTTTCACTAACAGTTTGTTCACCCGAGTAATTAATTTTTAATTGTAAATTAATTAATTTACAATTTTATGTTCTTTTATAGCTAAAGAAGAAATAGAAGAACCTGAAGGTCCAGAAGGTATTTATTTTAATAAATTATTTTATTAAAAAAAAAAAATTGTTACTTAAATTTTGAGAAGAACTTTAACTAATTTTTTTCATTGCACTGATAAAAGGATTTATTTATTTAATTTAATCATCTTTATTAACTGTTAATAAATGATTTTTTAACGTCATAAGATTTAATAAATATTTATTAACAGATAATAAATATTTATTAAAATTTAATAAATTGAATAATTGCCTTCAAATAAATTAAATTATCAATAGTTAATAAATCCTTCTATCAGTGTGTAAATTTATAAATTTTTTCGCGATAAATAATGAAGATTTGCCTGTAATTAGCCGCTTAATTTAGTATTGTTGAAAAAAAAATTCAGGTAAAATGGAGAAAATAACTAAAACAAAATTAGTTAACGGAAAAGACGGAGATACGATAACTATTTCCGTAGAATCAACAACCGAGCATGAAGCTATGATGACAGGTAACGTTGACATTACACAATACCAATTAACATAATTAATTATTAATAATATTAAATAAGAGATAATTGTAAAATTACAAAACAAATTTACACTTGAGATAAAATACATGCAATAGCTTTTAATAGCCGATTAATAATCTTCATCTATGCTTCAATTTCATCTCGAGTAAAAAAAAAAAGTAATTAAAAAGTTTAATTCTTTTAATTAAGTAATTAAAGTATTTGGTGTGAGCTTAATTTTAAGGATAATTAAGAGTCTTGGGGGACTCCCAGTAGAACGGGTAGTGATTTTTCAGTCCCCGTAGGTCCAGACGAGTGTCACACCATCAGCAAGATGAAGACTACCAAGGTCGAGTGTCAGGAGCTGAATACCGAGATGCAAATAGAAGAAATTCCTTCGTATTGTTTCACGCTGAAGGAAAATTCTAATTCGAATGGAATTGTTGAAGAATTTTTTGAGAAAGAAGAAAGGGATGATAAGAAAAAAATCAAACGCGGAGTGTCCATTGTTTCGGTGTCTGACGATGATTCTTTTAAAGCGCTCTCAAGAGATGTCAGCACTGATGAGGTAAATTGTCAGTATGAGGTTAAAATAAATGGTGAGCACGAAAATTCAAAGCATGTGGAGGAAAAAATAATTGAAGAATATGGAGCGAATCACGCTTTAAGGTACAAAGAGACGATTATTGAAGAGTGTTACGTCGAAAATGGACACAACGGAGAAATTCAAGATGTTAAAGAAGAAAAATCTCTCAAAGCTGGTAAATTATCGAGACAGTCTTCTAAAATGGAGAGATTTAATTCTTCAGAGGTTGAAGATAAGCAAGAAGTTATTTTACAAAATGGCCGACTGCAGAACGCTGAGCTGGGAGAAAGTAAACTTTCCAGACAGAGTTCAAAGCTAGAAAGAGTCGAAAGTATTGAGAAAAAAATTATAATCAAAGATTTGGAAGCTCCTCAGACTCCGGAGGTAAAACAAAGCAAATTATCGAAGCAAAATTCTAAATTCCAGCGGCTGGAGTCTTTGGAGGAGAAGAAAGCGGTTGTTAATAATGGAGAGACTCCTCAGACTCCAGAAGTTACGGAGAATAAAATTATAAGAAGAAGCTCTACTCTCGAAAGACTTGAATCTATTGAAGAGAAGAAAGTTTATGCGAAAGAAACGGAGACTCCAGAGCCTCCAGTAGACAAACTTTCTCGGCAGAATTCTAGAATAAGTCGCGTTAATTCTTTAGAATCAAAACCGGAGAGCGTTTGTTTGTCCAGACAAAGCTCGCAGAGGTCCAATTCAATCGTTAATGGCAACTACGACGATGATGATGATGATGATGATGATGATGATCTGGATGACAAAACTCGTGAGCTTTTTGATCGCATCAAGCGACAAAGAAGCGTTCTCGAAGAAATTTTAGACAAAGAAGCTGATAAAAAAGATAAAATTGAAGCTAACGGGCATGAAGGTGAGAAGTTTTTTTGATACTGATTTATTTTTTAATAAAAATTTTATTTATAATAGCTTTTTTTTATTTGATTTAAATACTTCTGCTTGGTAAAGTAAACTATTTATTTTATTTATAATCATCCATTATTGCGTACTATCATTTATTTTATTTATATAATTATTTGTTATCCTTTCGTGCTTAATAAAATGCTCGGCTTGCATGTGTACACACCACTTCTACACCTACTCTTCTATCAGGCATTTCTTCTTTCTCCCCGAGGTAATACTAAGTATGAAAATTATTTTATTATTAAAAAAATTAAGCTTTTTGATATATTATCTATATATTTTTTTGAATTATTTTATTCTGAAAATTAATACAATTAAAATTGATCAAAAACAGCGGCGCCGACGATAGAAAGCTCAAACTTTGAGGACTGCACAGTTTTTGCGACACAGGCGGTAACATTCACGGTTCACGGAAAAGGACTGCCTCGTCCTGACGCAAAGTGGTTCAAAGACGGCGAACCCTTGAAGTCTTCGGACAAAGCCAAGCCAGGACAAGTCGGAGAGAAGTATTCTCTCAACTTCACTAAAATCACTGAAAATGAAACCGCTTTGTACCAATTGGTGCTCACCAACAAATTAGGCACCGCCAGCATTGACGCGTGCATTGAAGTAGCTCCGGAGAGTGAGCTCCGCAAGCCCAGGTTCATTGAACCCTTGAAAGACGTCGACGCTGAGAGAAATGGAGCTGGTACTTTCGAGTGTAAACTTACTGCTGATCCTATTCCTGACATTGTCTGGTAATTTATTTTTTTTTTTTTTTTTTTTTTTTTCCTCAATAAATATAAATATTTTTAATAATTAATTATTTTTAGGTCTCACGAAGGAGAAGATATTTCTCCAAAAGACAAAAAGTATAAAATGGAACGTACGAATAAAAAAGTTGAGGATTCTCTTACAGAGTGTACCTATACTCTCACTGTAAATGATTGTCTTCTAGAAGATGTTGGAAAGTACACGCTGCGCGCTGAAAATAAGTGGGGAGATGACAGTTCAAGTGTAAGAATTTTATTTATTTTTTTATTAAATAAGGTTAAAGCCCCAGTAGCTTCTCATGTACCAGCCTCTTACCTTACAGAAGAATTTTACAATTGAAATTAATTTTTTAGTCGCGTCTGGAGCTTTTGGTACCACCAACAATTCTTGAATTCAAAGAATTGGTCGCAGCGGTGGAAGAATTATGCAAATGGGAAGTAATAATAAAGTCAAATCCCAAAGCTGAGCTAACTTGGGAAAAAGATGGAGTTATTTTAGATGATGAGGTTCGCTTTGCGCAGGAAGATAATTTCCGAGACATGAAGTACTACTTGATATTAAAATGCGTTGAATATGACGACGCGGGTCCTTATAAACTGACGGCTAAAAATTATTTGGGAGAAGATACTGCTGAGTCAACATTAGTTCCTTACAGTAATAAATTTATTTATTTATTTAATTTAGTTATATAATTAATTTATTAATTTTATTTAATTATTTATTTAATAGCTGAACCACCAGAATTCATACTAGAAATAACAAACGGCTCAGTACGTCACGAGGCGCCGATAGAGTTCAAGATTGAAGCTAAAGGAATCGCAAGACCAAAGATCCAATGGCAGCTGAACGGCGACGAGATAATTGCCGATGAACGTCATATTATAACGACTAAAATTGACGGGCATGTGTACAGCACACTGAGGATAGAGAACTTCCAGGAGGTGGACGAGGGAGAGCTGACATGTGTAGCAGAGAATCGCGCTGGAAAAGCCAAGTCTCATGCTACTGTGTCGATGATCCGTATACCACCCACGTTTGCTGAACTGCTTCCACGATCATTGCAAGTCGAGGAAGGAGCTCCGTTGGTGCTCAATGTCGACGTTGACGGCAGTCCCTTCCCGAAGGTCACCTGGTTCAAGGATGGCGAAGTTATTGAATCTGATGATCATGTTAAAATTGAAACCCAGCCTAATGGGTCCACTAGACTTACTATTGAAAAATGCAAGCCGACTGATAGTGGTGCTTATAAAATTTTTGCTAAAAATAAAATTGGAGAAAGTACTTCTCAGTGCGCAGCTGCTGTTAAACGTAAGTATATTTATTATTATTATATAGATATTATTAATATAAATTATTATTATAGAATTTTTTAAGTCCCACACTAACAATAATAATAATAATAATTTAATTAAAATTAATTACAGCAACACCACGCAAGCCTTCATTCTCAAAATCACTTGAAGACACAACAGTAACAGTAGGACAACCATTAAAACTTGAAGCGCAAGTAGTAGCATTCCCCAGCCCTGAAGTCCAATGGTTCAAAGACGGTCTTCCCGTCCGTCAATGCCCCGACATTGAATTTATCAACGAGCCAAACGGTCTGATGGGCATCTCAATCGATAAAGTAAAGCCTGAACACGCGGGAACTTACTCTCTGGTCGTGAAAAATAAATTAGGCGAGGTAACAGGCAAAGCAGCAGTGACAGTTGAAGCCAAAGAGAAGAAACCCGAGTTCTTGTCGACTTTGCAACCTATGACAGTAGTCGAAGGCTTCCCAGCGAAGATGGAGGTGAAGATTCTCGGCAAGCCTCCACCATTGGTCGCTTGGACTTACAATGGCATTGAAATAGTTCCCGATGGGACGCACATAAAAATAGTTTCGCAGCCCGACGGCACTCAGGCTCTTTTGATCGACAAGGTGACCGTCGACGACGCCGGAGAGTATGGAGTCGCAGCGCTGAACACCGTAGGCGAAGAAGAGTGCAAAGGAATCCTAAACGTCAGCAGCAAGTCGAAGGCCGATGCTCCTGAGGAGAGACCGAGCTTCGTGGGGCCCCTCAGAGACTCCAGCATCGAAGAAGGCGAACCTTTGGCTTTCAGCGCCTCCTTCGCCGGTAATCCGATGCCCGACGTCTTCTGGACCAAGGACGGCGAGCCTGTCGAGCCATCCGAGCGCATCATGATGACTTGCGACGGTAAAAAGGTCGGAGTGACAATTAACCCGACTACTGCCAAAGATGCTGGGGTTTATCGCTGCCGGCTGGTGAATCCTTCCGGCGAAGACACCTCCAGCGCCATTGCTACCATTCGCAAGATATTCCAGCGGCCTAACTTCACCCAGAAGTTCACCGACTTGCAGCAAGTCCCCGGCAATGACGCGAAATTCGCCGCCAGGATCACCGGAATACCCAGACCTGATATATCCTGGTACTTCAATGACAAGCCGCTTCCCAAAGACTCTGATAAATATGTCGTAAAACGCGATGGCGACGCTTGCTCCTTGTTCATCAAGGATTGCAATCCTTCAGACGCTGGAAAATACAAATGTCGCGCTGTTAATAAAGATGGTGATGCTGCTTGTGAAGCTGCGCTTACTGTTGCTGATAGAATGTAAGTTAATTTAATTAATTTTTTATTTATTTATTTATTTATTTATTTATTTATTTATTTATTTAGAGATAAGCAACAAAAAGTAGAACCTCCGTCATTCTTGAAGAGAATTGGAGACTGCGAAGTCTACAAAGGAATGACTGCCAAGTTTACAGCGTGCGCTACAGGAATACCTGACCCCAGTTTCGAGTGGTACCGCAATGATGAAAGATTGTGGCCCACTGATCGTATAAGGATGGATGAAGAAGGAAGCGGGCTTTTGCGGTTGACTATTTACAATGTCGATGAACATGATGTAGGAAAATACAGTCTTAGAATTATTAATCCTCATGGGGAAGACACTTGTCATGCTGAAATGCGTTATGACAGTAAGTAATTTTTTAAAATATAATTAGCAATAAATTGAGAGACATTTGATCATTTTTTAATAAATAAATTCGACTGTAATAAAAACTGACCATTAAACTATCTTTCCAGCCTTGGAGCCGCGTACAAAAAAGCCTTTAGCAGATCAATATTCAGAATTCGACAAGTACCGTAAATCAGGAATCCCGTTGCCTCTAGCAGACCGTCCAATAATCAGCCGAATGATGGACCGCCACCTGACGCTCTCTTGGAAACCATCAATCCCGATCGGACCTCGAGTTCCAGTAACATACCTAGTAGAAATGTGTGAGCTCCCAGACGGCGATTGGTTCACAGCGCGTTCCGGAATCCGCAGCTGTGTCTGCGACATCAGAAACCTGGAGCCTTTCCGGGACTACAAATTCCGCATCCGGGTGGAGAACAAATACGGAATCAGCGACCCTTCACCCTTCGCTCAAACATACAGGTCTAAATTGCTTCCAGACCCGCCCAAGTTCCACCCGTATCTTCCTCCAGGGATCGACTTCCGCCCTGAGACCTCTCCTTACTTCCCCAAGGACTTTGACATCGAGCGGCCGCCTCACGACGGATACGCGCAGATTCCAAAGTTCCTGCGACAAGAGCACGACACCCAGTACGGCGTGAAGAACCACAACTGCAACCTGTTTTGGTTTGTCTACGGCTATCCGAAGCCCAAGATGAGCTATTACTTCAATAACGAGCTGATCGAGTCCGGGGGCCGCTACGACCAAAGCTACACCCGCAACGGCCAAGCGACGCTGTTCATCAACAAGATGCTGGAGCGAGACGTCGGTCTCTACGAAGCCGTGGCGATCAACGAGCACGGAGAAGCGCGGCAACGCGTCAGGCTGGAGATAGCCGAGTACCCGACGTTCATCCAGCGCCCGGAAGAGTCTTACATAATGCTGCGACGCAACGGACACATCCAAGCCCGCGTGACCGGCGTTCCGTTCCCGGAACTCAAGTGGTACAAGGATTGGAAGCCCCTGGCGCCGACTGCGCGCATTAAGATCGACTTCTTCGAGCCGGACACTTCAGTCCTGACGATAAACGACGCGATAATTAAGGACGAGGGTCTCTACTCCATCAGCGCCAGGAACGTAGCCGGCTCCGTCTCCTGCTCGGTGATGATCCACATTGAGGAGAACGAGCACGAGTACGGGTACCGCACCTATACCCGCAGCTCTGATGTCAGATCCAAGAGCAAACCCTTCGACGAGTTCTACGACCTTGGTGATGAACTGGGCCGTGGAACTCAAGGAGTCACCTATCACGCGGTGGAGAGATCCACTGGACGCAATTACGCGGCGAAGTTGATGCACGGCAGAGGAGAGCTGAAGCCCATCATGCTCGGCGAGATGTACGCAATGAACCACCTGAACCACCGCAGACTCATCCGGCTCCACGACGCCTACGAAACCGACGGGTCCTTCAATCTAATCATGGAACTCGGCGCCGGAGGGGAACTGGTGGACACTCTGACTCGCAATCCCTTCTACAGCGAGTACGACATAGCTCATTATATCCGACAAATCCTAGAAGGTCTGGAGTACATGCACAACGAGAGCTGGGCTCACTTGAGTCTCACCCTCGGGGATTTGCTGATCTCTCACCCGGGAGGTGACAGTTTAAAAATATCAGACTTTGGTCTCGCGAGAAGAATTTCTTACAACCGGTTGATGACACTCGTCTACGGAATGCCGGAGTATGTTGCTCCGGAGGTTGTTAATAATGAAGGAGTCACTTATGCTGCGGATATGTGGTCTCTGGGGATTATCACTCACATCCTCTTGTCTGGAATTTCTCCGTTCCGCGGTGCTAATGACAGAGAAACGCTGACTAAAATAAAGAACGGAGTTTGGGACTTTGACGAGCGGTGGTGGCAGCATATTTCTATAGAAGCTCGGGATTTTATTCGCAAGCTCCTGGTTTATCAAGTTGATGAGCGTTTAGATGTAACTGCGGCTCTGAGACACCCCTGGTTGAATATGACCGACAGGATTCCTGCTGAGCCGTATAAAATTCCCTCGGAGAATCTAAAGAATTATTACACCTTGTACAGAGATTGGTACAGCAATGCTTCCTGTCGCACGTGGTACCGCAAAAGGAAACTTAGCAGTGCTTTTGAACATCCCTCAAGGATGGTTTACCCACCAGGTAAAAAAAAATATTTTTTTTTTTCAATTAATTTTATTTTAATTTACAAGCATTATAAATTCTTATCACCAGGTCACCGGTACACTCCAGAGCCAGAGGAGAGACCTGCAACTCCCAAGCGCGAGAAGCGCGAACCCCAGACCTGGGAAAATAAAATTCCTTCCCGCGTGCCAATTGACACCGAGATAGGTCTGATTAAAAATGAGAGCCACTATCAAAACGGTCCTGATACATATCTCCTACAATTGCGCGACACAGATTTTCCTGTGCGGCTCAGGGAGTACATGAAAGTTGCTCACAACCGCGGATCAGCCTTTGCAAGAGTCTTCGATGATGACGGCTACGATTGGAGAACTCCGATAATCCGCGAGCGGAGGAAATTCACCGATGTGATGGACGAGGAGATTGATGACGAGCGTAAAGCGAGGATCAACAATTACGGCGCTGCTGATTGCTACACCATGAGACGCTTGAAACACGAACTAGGAACCAGGCTGGACTCTTACGCCGAAGCTGAAGCTATGATGGAGACCAAAAAAGGCGGACACTTGCCGTTTTTCCGCGAAAAGCCGCAAATTTTGAAGATCCAGTGCGGAAAATGCGCGCAGCTGACCTGTCTGGCGGTCGGCAACCCCAAGCCCGCGGTCCAGTGGTTCAAGAATGACCTGGTGATCCAGGAAGGCAAGCGCATCGCTATAATCGAGGACACTGACGGCAGATCTATCTTGAGTTTCAGCCCCGCGAGGGAGCAAGACATCGGAATTTACAAGGTTGTAGCTAGGAATAATGTCGGGCAGACTGTTGCAAGGACTCGCATTGTTCTAGCTACTGAACCAAGCATACCTCAAGCTCCTGAAGTCTGCAACGTGTCTGACACGGAGGTTCTGCTGCGCTGGCAGCCGCCGAAGTACGACGGAAACTCGGAGGTTCTCTGCTACAATTTGCAATATAAAGCTGGAGATTCTGTCGACTGGATTGATGTTGCCAGTAATATTGACCATGAATTTTACTTGGTGAAGGACTTGCAGCCGAACACTAGCTACCACTTCCGTCTGGCCGCGAGGAATCGCATCGGCTGGAGTGAGCACGGTTTCGAGACTAATTTGGTCCAAACCAAGCCTGAAGGAGCCCAGAAAGTTCCGATAAGCCGCGCAATGAAGCACCTACAGTACTTGACTGAGTCAGGGCATGAAATCGTCACTGACGAAGACAAGCCCAAGATTAACTACGACGTGGAAGATGAACCTATTGAGTGGATGATTGATGCCCAATTTACTGGACGCTATACTTTTATTTCAGAAGTCTTCCGTGGACAGTTTTCAATAATCGTCAAAGGAGCTGAGAAAGAAACTGACAAGATGGTGGTTGCTAAGATTCTAGATGCTAGTCCGGAGAGGAAGGAATTAGTTGGTGAAGAGTTCCAGGTCCTGAGATCGCTTAGACACGAGAGAATAGCTCTGCTGGACGTGGCTTACTGGGCAGCTGGCTCTCCGGTCGCCGTTTTTATCATGGAAAAATTACAGGGCTCGGATGTGTTGACTTACTTGGCCAGCAGGCCTGAATATTCGGAAAACTGTGTTGCTACAATTATCACTGAAGTCCTGGACGCTTTGCAATACTTACATTGGCGCGGATTCGCGCACTTGGACATACAGCCTAACAATGTTGTCATGGCCTCTCTCAGGTCCGCGCACATTAAGTTAGTCGACTTTGGCTCTACGCACAAAGTTTCTAAGCTTGGCACTGAGGTACCTCAAAATTTGGGACTCCTGGAGTACAGGGCTCCTGAAGTACTCAATGAGGAGCTGACTTATCCCCAGGCTGACATCTGGGGTGTCGCTGTTCTTACCTATGTGCTTCTTTCTGGAAGATCTCCGTTCAAAGGCAATGATGATCATGAAACCATACAGAATATTTCATTTGTCAGGTACAGGTTTGAATATTTATTCAAGGAAATTAGTCAAGAAGCCACGAGATTCCTTATGTTACTGTTTAAGAGAACACCTAGGTAATAATTTTTTTTTTTAATTATATAATGACCTTATCTATTATATCTTGTGAACAATTAACAGTGCAATTTAACAAAATAAAAAATTTTAATTCCTTTAGCAAAAGACCCACGGCCGAAGAATGTCATGAACACAGATGGTTATTACCCACGGAATTTATGATCAGAAAACGGGAACGTGCAATATTCCCAGGTAGCAGATTGAAAACTTACAACGAAGAGTACCATGAAGAAAAAGCTAAGGTTGCTACGAAAAGTGAAAACCTGATGATGGCTTTCGGCAACATTCGCCAGTTGAACAGATCATACAGCACAGAAGACGAGTTAATCACATCTATTGATAATATTCAATAATTTATGTGATTTTTATAACATTAACGTTATTTATTTTATTATTACTATTATTGATTAATTATATATATATATATATATATATATATATATATATATATATATATATATATATATATATATATATATATATATATATATATATATATATATATATATATATATATATATATATATATATATATATATATATATATATAATACATTATTTTACTTAAATATCATGAAATTTAAAAAAGTCATTTGATGGACAAAAGTCTGTTAAATTTGTTATTTTTAGTTGACTTTATTTTTTTTTTTTTTTTTTTTTTTTTAATACTTTAATTTATCAAGTATTATAAATTTGAAAAATTATTATCATAATTATAAATATTATTATTATTATTATTATTATTATTGGCTGTTTCGTAGTTAGATATTAATAAATAAGAAAAAAATTGTTAATTTGCAATTAAATAAATTAAAAAAAAAAATTTATTCGTTTTATTCATCAAAATTTTTATTAAACATATTCACAAAAATTTTTTTCTCATTTTTCTATTACTTATTTAGAAAAAGAAATAAAAAAAATAAAAATTATTTTTGAAGACTAGCAAAAAAAAAAAAAATTGTTTCAAAAATCTAGTTTCATTTTTTAATTGGAAAAATAATATTAATTTAATTTAAATATTACGAAGACCATATTTCTATTCGCGATTAAAAAATGTACAAGAGTAAAAGATTATTTAATATTACATACAGTATTTATTACTTATCATAATTAGATGGAAAGGTTATTCGAATCATCTCTTGGCGTACTGAATTACGTACTCATGAGCTTTGTTGCGAAACGATTCTTTATCATTTAAAAATAAATCTGCAGCATCTTTGTTCAGTGGATCATCAAAGTTCAGGAGGTCCTAAATTAAATTATCCGATAAAAAATCAATTAAAAAAAAATAATAATTTAAGTACTTACAGTAAATAACGAATTCAAGCCCCACACAACATCTTTGAGTTTTCTAGTTGGCGCCCAACCCATACCATCAATGCTACTTTGTCTTAAAATTGACAAGCAGACTTCCCCGTCGAGATTTATATTTGGATGCCAGAGTTTTGTTAAACATTTAACTAATGGCGGCTGTAATTAAATTAAAGATTCTGTTATTTAGATATTAACTTAATAATTTGATCATTTGTATTAATTATAAATTATAAATTAAAAAAAATACCGTCATGTTATATTCTTCGGGTATATGAACTTGGAAATAAAATTTACCACCCATCCAGTATCCTTCATCAGGTACGATCGTGATAATAAATTCATGGAGGCGATTAGGATCATTAAATGTCACTTGACAAGTATTCGGTAAAGTTTGCTCCATTTCTTGGACCTTAAAAATAAATTAAAATTAAAATTAAATTTATTTATTTATTTATTTATTTACACTTGGACACTAAAAATAATTACAATTACATTAAATTTAGCTGTCACTTCACAATTAAAAAAATTTTTTTTAATAACTAAATTATGACAAAAAATTGACATGTACAAATTTTAAAAAATAAAAAAAGCAATTTTTTGGAATAAATCTATTTATTAAAAAAATTTTTTTAATTTGTAAGTGACTGCTAACTTTAATGTCATTCATTTTTTAGCTTAACAATTGCAATAAATATAAACACAAACTTACCTCTTTAACTAACAATTTATCCCGGACAGAAATACGTTTATTAAAATCTTTCGACTTTGACATTTCTCCATCTTTTTTTAATTTTCCTTTCAATGTTATCATTTTTTTAATTATTTTATTTCTATAAAATTTAATTGTTATTTTTCCAAGAGCTCATTAACCTCTCTTAAAAATTACTGAAACAAGTTTAAATTATTTCTAAATAAATATTTGGAGTAAATTCACTAAATAAATATTTAAATTTAAAAATATACCTTTAAAAAATTATTTTAATTATTTTACAAATGTAATTATTTTTATTTATACAGTACTTACCCCCAAAAAAGTTATTTTTCCGTTAAAAATAATAATACAAATGAGTTTCCCCCACCAACAAGTTTCAGGCTTTCTTAACACAACAATAGAGTGCGCATGCGTCGTTTTATTATTTTATTAGTGTTGATGATAAACAAACAAGTTAAAAATTTTTGTAATTAAATAAAAATAATGTCTGAAATTGAGTGGCCTTGGCAATATAGTTTTCCACCTTTTTTTACGTAAGTTACTTTTTTAATTTAATAATAAAATATTTATTTATTAAATCATTTATATTATTTATTTGTTTATTGACAGATTACAACCGCATGCTGAAACAAAAGAGAAACAATTATCAGCATGGACAAGTCTTGTTTTAAATTATTACCAATCAACAAAACAATCAATTTTGGACGTCAGAGAAATTAACACTAGCCCATTATTTAACAATCCAGCAATTCAAAGTATTTATTATTTATTTAATTATTTATTCATAAGTCGTTCAATTTTAGTAATGATCTGAAGTCAGCTGATAACTGTCAATAGTTTAGATTTTATAAAAAATTAATTACAATAAAAAAAAAAAAAAAAATCAATAATAATTTTTTTATTTTTATATGTAGAATTTTTTTAAAAATAATTTTTGTAAAATTATGACATTAAAGTTAATTGTCTATTTGTGACAAAAAAATTAAAAAATATTCAAAACTGCTAATTTTAATGTCCATTATTATTAAAAATTAATACTTCGAATTTTTTTTAATAATTTATTTATTTAATAATTTTTAAAAAGTTTTTGCTAGCAATAAAAATTTTTTATTTACAGGAAAGTTGTCAGCAGAAGTTGTACAGCTGATCCTAGAAAGTTTACAAAAATCAGGTAATGCTACACCTTTAGATAAAACAAAGCAAAGATGGTTAATCCACTGGCATACCTTGGAGGAATGGGGTAACATTGTTTACAACTGGGCCCAGGAAAACGGATTTATAAATAGTGTTTGCACACTATTTGAATTAACTCAAGGAGAGAATACCGTTGACCAAGGTAAAAATAATCAGAATAATATTACTAATAATTTTAAATAAATTTAAATTAATTATAAATTATGACTAATTTGTTTTTCATAAATTACAGAATTCTATGGAATTGATACAGAAGTTCTAATAAGGTCGCTAAGAACTCTAGAAGCTCAAGGTAAAGCTGAGTTAATAATGTTTGATGAGAATCAGGGTGTTAAATTTTTCTAAAAATTTTAAAAGTCAATAAATCGTTTTTATTTTACAATTTTCGTATACATATATTATTAACACATAAAAAACAATATTTATTATAGTATGTATATCATACAATTAAAACAGTACGAAATAAAAATATTAGCACCTTTAATCAGCTTTATGATATATTAATTTAAAAGTAAGTAATTAGTAAATTATAAAAAAAAAAAAAAAAAAAAAAAAAAAAGCACCGATTAAAAATTAAATGTACAAAATAAAATATATTATATTTTATATTGAAATCAAAAATCGCCAATGGAATACTTTTTATCAGCTGAATTAAGTATTAATTAAGTTTAAAAATCTTATTGATAATCACCTGACATCAGTTACCTAATCACTAGGTAATATTGTATCGTATGTACAATTGTTTTAAGAATTTATTTAATCCCATGACGTTCTTTGGTGGTTATTAATTAATTCAACAGACTTTGGGCTTTTATACATTTTTTTTTTTTTTTTTAATTAAATATTAATTAATACAATAGCCCAAAGATTTTATAAATTTGATTATTAAAACGACTAAATGATTAAAAATAAATTTCTACGAGCTTGATAATCTATATTATTAAGAGAATTAGCAAAATTTTGTGGCCAGTTTCATATCATTCTCACCAATAGTCAATTTATAATGATAAGTATTTAGGCTGCATTCGAAAATTCTCTATCTCTAGATACATAATTGAGGAATGACCTTGTTGTATCTTGTGAAATATTGATATTTTTAAAAATATAAATTCATCCCGATGTTACACTCTTCAAGAGCTTTCATTTGAGTACCCACATCAATTTTTCATATATTTTACATATTTATATATATTATATGTATATATGAAAAATATATAAAAAATACATGTGGGTACTCAAATGAAAGCTCTTGATGAGTGTAACATCGGGATGAGCTTAGATCTTAAAAAAATGTCAATATTTAAGAAAGTACAGTGCAATTTAACAAAGCACAATTTTATTTATTTATAGTTCACACAAGTCACAGCAGTCACACAGTGACTGCAAGGTTACTAGTATGAATATTAATGGCAGTTGAAGATTTAAAGACGTAAATCAATGTTAAGTACTTCAAGTACTCATTGTCTGATTAATTAAACAAATAAAATTCCATATCAAGATCTTTAAATTCCAGGATTTATAATAAACTCGAGAATTAATTGTATAAAAATTATGGCAAGATAAATGAGTATTTAGTATTTAAACTCATTAATTTTATGTTATAATAAAATTAACAAGAAGACACTTGTAAGTATCTTGCAGGAATATCCTCACGGATAAGAATATTAAAATATATTCTTCAATAATAAAATTCAAGCCTCGGTTTTGCTAAGCTGCGTAAGCTCGACTGCTTCTTCTTGCTGTCTAGCATTGGTGGCGTCCAGTTCACCTCGGCTCATCTTTTCAATAATACACGCACCCAGCGCATCACAGACCACGTTTATCGTTGTCCTGAATCGGTCCCTAATAAATAGAATAAAATAATTAAATTGAATACGATTAAATATTTAATAAGACTTACAGAAGCCAATCGACGGCAATAATCAGCGAGACGTCTTCTGGAGGTAGACCCACGGTATCAAGCACCATCACCATTGTCACTAGGCCAGCTTGAGGAATTCCAGCAGCTCCTATACTTGCTGCTGTCGCAGTCACACTGAAATTAATTTAATTAATTGGTCTTTTTTACAGTAAGTATTTTTTACCGTAAATTAAAAATATCATTCGCGATTAATGATTCAAATTTTTGATATTGTGACTTAAATATTGGTCCGATAAAAATTTTTTTTGAGACAAAAATTGTTCAAAATTTAATTTTGTAAAAAAAATGTTTCTTATGATTTTTTTTTAGGATCAATGATTTCACCGTAATTTAATAAGTTTCAAAATTTCCATAATTACCAAAAAATTTGAATTTTTTATAGTGAATTTTAATTTTGGAATTACAGCGAAAATATTGGTTTTTTTTTTTTAAATCATAAGAAACATTTTTTGTAGAAAATTAAATTTCCTAAAAATTTTTTCTGAAAAATTTTTTTATAGGACCAATATTTTAGCCACAATTTAAAAAATTTGGACTTACCTAACACCTATGACTTTACTCAAGGACATTTCAATCCCCCGGAGTTGTGCAATGAAAATAGCTGCGACGGCTTCATACAACGCAGTACCATCCATGTTAATAGTAGCTCCGATGGGGACGACGAACCTAGTGATTCTCGGATCCAGGCCCATCTTATCCAGACACTGAAGCGTGATAGGAAGAGTTGCGGAACTGTTAAAGTTTGTTGACCAATAAATTTTATTGTAAAAAAAAAAAAAAAAAAATAATAATAATAATAATAATTCGAAGAATTAAAAGTAAGAATTATTTTTATTTTTTAATAAAAAGGTCGTTGTACCTCGATGCTGTTCCGAAAGCCGTAACAGCTACTTGACCCATTTGACTTATGGATTTGAATGGCAATTCGCGTGTGCATACGAAGTAGATCACTGACAGGGTACCGAAGCCGTGGATGAACAGCCCCAGCAGGACTGTCATAAAGTACCACCCCAGAGTGCCCACCACTACGCCGAAGTCGTTGATTTCAAGAAGCTTGGAGGCCACCAAAAATGTCACTCCAAGAGGAGAAAGCCTAAAAGAATTTTTTTAGATTAATTAATTTATTAATTTAATTTTTTTTTTTTTTTCATTAATAAAATTATAACTAAAAAATATTTTTAAAAAATTGCATTTATACTTTTTTACAAAATTCTATTTTTAATAAAAAGAATTATAAAGATTTGATGAAAATTAATTTGGCAGATATTTAATAATATTTGTAACAAATAAATTATGGCAAAAAAAAAAATTGAGATTTAGAAATTAAAAAAAAATAAAAAATGCAATTTTTTAAAAATAATTTTTTTGTTAAATAATTAAAAAATAATTTTCATAAATTTTTTTATTTGCAGTAAATCTGACGACGTACCAAATTACCCAATTGGTTATTATCATCATTGCGTCAGAAAGCGAGGTGAAGAAGTCCAAAAGCGGCTTACCAGCGTCCCCCATTTTTCCGATAGTGATACCCAAAATAATTCCAAATATGACAAGACCAAGTGTGTTGGTACCGTCGTGGTACTCATGGTCAATATTCCAGTCGTACATACTATTAACTAAGAAAAAAAAAAAAAATAAATAAATAACAATTATCAATTGCAAGAAACTTGATGATCTTTTCATTGAATATTTATTTATATCTTATCATAACTATTTCCTTGACCTTGATTAATTAAAGAAGATTACTGTGTTAGCAGTAAATTAATTTAAGAGTTAGGTAAATAATTATACTCTTTATTATTACCTCCAGTAATATTTTTGGGCATTACCAGCTTGGTCTGATACTGAAACAGTAATTGATAATCGCTGTTAGTTTTTTAATAGAAATATATATCATTCCGTAAGCACGTGCGATAAGCATATATCAAAGAATAAATATAAATACTGTTTACTGATAGGTTTTTTTTGTTTTTCTATAGAATCCGAAATTATCAATGATCTCAATTCAAATTTATCTTTAAATTATTTTGTTTTTTTTTACTTACGTGTTTTAGACATGCTTGGACCAAGTTTGACGGGAAAATATTTCTGTAAAATAAATTTAATTATTTATTATTTAAAATTGAGAGTGAAGAAATAAAAAAAAATTTTTTTCAACAAGAAATCTTGCTTATTTAGTAAAAAAAAAAAATTAAAGCAATAAATTAAGGTATGAAATTTTATTTCTTCTTTCCTTCAGATACTAATTTAAATAAATATTTTACCTAACTAAATCTAGAAGAGTATCAGTTGTAGTAATATTTCTCGGGGGTTTGTAATCACCAGGATTGGCGACAAACACTCCACCTTCTGTACTAACAACTCCAGGACGAATTGACAGCACAAGGATTATTCCCAATATTACAGCAGTGACCGTGGTTGTCGCATAATAGTAGATCGATCTCATACCAATTCTTCCTGTAAGAGATTAAATAATTAAAAACACTTGAATGATCTTTATCAGTTTGATAAAATTTTAAATACATTTTTTTCCATTAGAGAAGAAAAAATGTTACATAATTGATAAATATTTGTATTTATAGCTAGATAAAATCCAAGGTGGTACCAGATAAGCTGAGGTCCAGGCTTCCAATAGCGGTGATGATACTTCCAACGATAAGAGGCAATATAAGTGCCTTGAGCATCCTCAAGAAAATATCACCAACGAAGTTAACGTACATGATATCACGCTTTGACCATGCTGTTGATTTTGAAGCTCTTAGTATAAATCCAAGTGCGACTCCTGATAATACTCCCAAAACTGTCAGCATTGTCAGCAAATTTTCCGACATGCAACTTTTCCATCTCTTCGGCCTCGCCATTTTTTGTTAATCTGAAATTTTTTTTGTGTGAAAATTTACTTAGCAGATATTTAGTAATTTAAAAAATTTTGTAACAAATAAATTATTGCAAAAAAAAAAAAAATGGCGGGAAAAAATTTTAAGAAATTCAAAATACAATTTTTTTAAAATTGTTTTTTAGGAAAAATTTTTTTTCTAAATAAATTTAAAAAATAGTCAAGTAACTGCTAATTTTTATGAAAATTAATTTAATAGATATTTGATAATGTTAAGAATTTTTTTAACAAACAAAAATGTGAAAAAATAAGAAATTTAGAAATTTTTTTTAATTTCTTTAATTTTTAGTGTCATAATTATTTAAAAAACTTTTTAAACTAGGCCAATTTTGATAATTTTTTGATAAAAAAATAATCAATTATTTAAAAATTAAAGATCAATTTTAATAAAAAGATATTTAACAGCGATCAAAGGTTAAAATAAAATAATTATTTCCTTTGAGAAGATAACACTAATTAGCAATAAATAAATATTTTTATCTTGAAAATATTATTAATAATAACTTAACTGTTGTTAATATAATAAACACTGCTTATATTTATACAGACAAATATAATTATAAATAAACAAATCGGTTGATGAATATGATAATTGATGATATTATTGAGGATGGTAAGCATTGCCGATTTGAAATAAATTCCTAACGGTACTGGTGCGAGTACGCTCAGACAAACAGCTCGTTTTAAATATTATTATTTTTAAAACTAACTCAGCACTCTTTAATAGTGTATTTAAATAGTTAAATAAATTTAGTTGACGGTCAAAATGTGGAAAATAAACCTATAACAATTATAAATATCTACTGAAGAAATTAGATTAGAGTTTCCCATTTTTAAAGCAATAATTTAAGGATTTAAATTTAAATTATTTTTTTAAACAAATTATTGTAGATATATTTGTTTGTGTATATTTATAAATACTGATAATAACAATAATCGATGCTTATAAATTATGAAATAATATATTTGGCAGACAATGCGAATCGAATTGCATCCAAAATTTAATATATGCAATTTGCATTGTCGATTACGCAGGTGCTGATTAAATAAAAATATTTTTACGGCTGTAATAAATAATAAAAATGACAATTAAGTTAGCAGTAACTTAACAATTTTTTTATTTTATTTGTCGCGAAAAATAATTTTTAAAAAATTGCATTTTTATTTTTTTAAATTTCTACTTGTCAATTTTTTTTGCCATAATTTATTTATTATAAAATTTTTAAAATTATTAAATGTATGCTAAATTAATTTTTATATTAAATAAAATTTCAGGAAGAAATATTTTAAAAAATAAAGAGAAAACAAAACTCTAGTTGCAATTTTTGTTATTAAAACTGCAGAGTAAGTAAAAAAAAAAAAAAAAAAAAAAAAACACTTTGATATTTTTTAAACAGTTAAATAAAATTGTAAACACAGCATAAAAATATTTTTTATCACTTACCAGTCACGAATAAAATAAAAATCACTTAAGAATCTCTTGGCGCTCAATTTAAACCAAAGAGCGTTTTTATTAAAAAATTAATCTTAAAATTGTAAAATATTTAAAATTAATTCCTTAAGTGAATGTGCACACGCGATCACTGTTGCTGCTGGTGCTAGACTGATTGAGAGTCAGCGAGTTGACTCGCGGAATTCTTGATCCGTGGTCGCGTGGAAGCAACATGTGTGTGTTCGACGGGGAAACTGGCACATTGAAAAATTTACAAAGAAGGGAGTCGAACACATTTAACGCACAAGTACTTACACATGAGCATAAATATCTCTGAAAGTGAGAGTAAACATAAACTTACACAATCCCATTAAAAGATACACATATATGTTAATTATCAATGGTCTCTCCTTTCTTCAGCGTGCATAACACTCTCGGGATTTCCAAAAAATCAAAACAAAAAGTCTTATTTAAATATTTAACAACGTCAGTGATTGTTTTTCTGAATTAAAATCAATTTGCGCTTTTATGGATCAATAAAATTTATTTTTTACGCAAGACTCGATCTATTTATCTGTAAATTAACATATTAATCTGAAAGAAAGAAAATTTATAAAGACTTGCGTAACAAAAATAATTAGGTCCTTAAATGAGGGTCCAAAAACTCAAATCGAGGTCACTGGTAATTTTTTATCTGGTTTTTTGTCTCCACTTCCTGCTCTTCTTATTTCTTTCCGTCTTTATATTCTCACAATCTAATAAAAAAATAAAAAAAACAACACACATTCGTGGGACGAATATGGGCGTTTTAATTTTGTCCTCGACAATGAAAATAAAATAAAATAATAATTACAATTACTATTATTTAAATAAACGGTTTAATTACTCAAAGCGCTTGCTGACAAAAAAAAAACGCGTTATCTCGTTACGCAATCAATTGTAGCTTGCATAAATATTCCACACTCGTGTATGTTAATATTTCCTCAATGAATTATTTAATGATTAGTTATTACACAAAACTAATAATGATAATGCTAAGTAAGATTTATTAATTGTAAGTTTTACAAATGCGCGGTAAAGTATTTCAAAAAAAAGC
This sequence comes from Cotesia typhae, assembly GCF_013202065.1. Taxonomy (NCBI): domain Eukaryota; kingdom Metazoa; phylum Arthropoda; class Insecta; order Hymenoptera; family Braconidae; genus Cotesia; species Cotesia typhae. The sequence goes on along the minus strand of NW_027423715.1, from coordinate 3,541,654 downwards.
GCGCAAAAAAAAAATTTATTTGAATCAAGAGAAAAATTTTTAAACTAAAAAAAAAAACAATTTAAAAAAGTTTTATTGTCTTCTTTCAAGTAAAATTTACTTGAAAGAAGAAAAATTAATTACTTTAAAATTTTTTCTACTTAATTCAAGATTTTCTTTGTCCTGAAGAAGAAAACGTGCTTTGTTAGTACTCCGTACACCTACTCGGGGATTAAACTTGTTTTAACTTCAGAATCTATTACGAAATTTATTTTAGATTAATGTAAATAAATAAATATGGTAATAAAGTGATATGTAATGTATATTTTATGTTTACATAGGCGTGATGAACATGAATAAGTTGATTGGGAATAGAAGTCAAGTTCTTGTTCTTGGTCAGAAGAGTTTCATTTGGATTAATCGTAGATCCATCTTCGATGGTTATGAATGTGCTTTGTGTTGGCCCTAGAATTTTATACCGATAGACGGGCATGTTTTTTATCCCAGAGAAGATTAATAATATAATAATAAACCCGAGGCTTGGGTAATAAAAAAAATTCAAAACAACTCAATTTTAATTCTTTATAAAAAGAAAAATTTTTAAGCTTTGATTACACTTAAAATTATTAAAAAAAAAAAAAAAAAATTAAATATTAATATTTATTATTTTTTTATTTCTTCTCTGTAATTTTTAATTTTCAGCTTTGAATTATTTTTTTATAATATATTTTTATAAATAAATAAATTAAAAAATTAGTATTTGTGTTTTACACTGAGAAGAAATATTAATTATATCCAAATAAAAATTTTTTGACTTGAAATTTGTTATATTAATTTTTTAAAAGAAGAATATAAATATTTATTTTTATTATAATAAATAGCTTCACTGAATTTAATTAAAAAATTAAATAATTCTTCAGAGAATAAAATTAAACTTTTGAAAAATAAAAATATATATTCTTCTTGTATGAAAAAGATAAATTTTTAATAAAAATATTTTTTTTTCTCAGTACATTACGACCTTCTAATTTATTTATTCATCAACCGAGGAAATGAATGTGGGAATTTGTCTATCAGCTCAAATTTAATCCCCTTTTTGTTATTATTAGAGTGCAGACGATGGAATTGTTGAACTAATTAGATTGAGGTCAACATGACAGATGTAATTGGATCGGGTTTACTATTTTCTCGCATAATATTTTTTCACACCAGTTTCGTGTGATAATTTAAATGTATTAACGCTCCGCGTTACTCATATCACTTCATTACAATTATTATTAATTACTATTACGCAGGAATTTTTTCTGTAATTATTTCATAGTTACAATTACAATTGTCGCTTTTTTTCAGTATTTATCTAACTGACCGTGAACTTATACCGTGAACTATTGTATAAATATTAAGCCCGATAATTTGAGATTATTTTGCTGTTAATATTTCTATGTGCTCTTATCTTCATTTTTTTCTTTTTTTAAATAAGTTTGTCATGTTTTTTCCAACTACCATTGGCTAATCGCTTCGGTATTACATAGACTTGCTATTGATAATTTTTTTACTCGTAAATTATTGCGAGTTTTGATGTTTAAAATTATGCAAGCGATTTTTATAAAATTTAATTAAAAAACTAATTTATTTTTTTAATTAACAATTTTATGAGATTCGTTTTAAATTTTATGAGTTTACTACTTGAAGTAATAAAATGAAAATTTACATTTTTTTTTTTTGAAGAAGAAGAAGAAATAAAATTTTTTATGACGATAATAATTTTTTTTACGTCAAATTTTATTTTTTAATTTAAAGTAAATTATGTAAAAGTAAAAATAAAATTTTCCGGATATTTTTCAGAAAATTATTACAATAAAATAATTATTTAATAATTGTATTATTTGATAACTACTAAGATAATTTTTATCTAATATTAACATGACAGATGGTGATTTATAAAGTTGTCTAAGCAAGTTATCTACACAAATAAACATTACGTATTAGAGAATACTACTGTAAACATCAGCAATTATTGAAAAATTATTTTTTATTGTAAATCATTTTTAATAAAATGGCAACTTAATAATACAATTAGTAACTGAAAATGTTTAACAAAATTTAAAAATACAAATTCATTATAATTTTAATCTTATAATCGAACGCTCGACGTAATTACTGGTAATATTGTTACAAAAATACAAGTTTCGGCTTAAGCTATTTTTATTATTAATATTAATATTATTATTATTATTATTATCATTAATTATAATTATTAATGTTTAAGGCACACAAATATTTATTTTTTTTTCCTAATTAGTAATTTAGTTATTAAGAATCTTATTAAATATTCAAATTAATAGATGAACAATTTTAATTATTATAAATAACTTTAAAATAAAAATAATAGTGCCATCATTTTAAAAGTTTGATAAAGAATTTATAAAAGTGACAAACTAATTAAAAGAAAATTTTTTCTAGAGAGCATTGTTTCAATATTATTAATTTTATAAGACTCATGTGATTTTAATAACATGAAAAATACTATTAATAATAATCGGAATTATTTTTTAAACTTAAATTTTTTTTTTTTTCTCATACTCATCTAAATTACAAGCTATGAAAAAGTTAATAATAAATATTTACAGAATACTTCATTGACATTTTTTAAAATAACAGATCTTTTGAAAAAGAAGAGCTCCGAGATATCTGTTTTTTTTTTTTTTTTTTTTTTTACCTGAGTTACCTGAGTTGGCTTAAAATATTTTTCAAAAATAAAATACAAATACTATTAATAATATTAAGTAATTAATCAGTAACTGTAGATTTAAATGGAATGGAATGAACTCTTCTGAATTAATGTTGACGATGATCATTGAACTGATGATAAGAAAATGTTTGAAGTGATTTTTTTTTTAAACTTTTTCAACGGCCTTAAAAAACAATTATTTCTCTGGTGGTGGTGATGTTATCTTCCTTTTAAATAGTAAAATATGAGGCTCTGAAAAATTAAAAAAAAAAAAAAAAAAAAATTAATTGTTATTTAAAATACAATTGAAATTATTTACTGTTTAGAATTTGTGTATTGAATTACTTCAATTTAATTTGAGTACTTAAAAACTTTGTAACGCTGGCAGTAGTATTGCAAATTAATCATTGTCTAAAAGCTGGCTCAAGATCCAAGCTAGATCTTGGCATCAAGCCCATTTGGGACAATAGCCAATGAAAAAATAAAAAATAAATTCTAGCAACCACTTGTTTAGAGTAGAGTTGTTTTCATTAGATTTGTAGTCGTAGTTAAATGTCAAATAGAAATATTAATTGTATTTATTTTTATTGATTCTTTACGAATAGAATTGTAAAATAGTGTAAAATTAAATTTATAAGCTTGTCTAAAAATAGATACTAACTTAGCAACCTTGAAGTCACTATGTGACTACGAATTGTAAATAAATAAAATTTTGCTTTATTAAATAATGATTTTTGTTAAATTGCACTGTACTTTCTTAACTATTGACATGACTATCCTGGGCACAAAATGTTTCTTATTCTTTTAATAATATAAATTATACACATAATAAAAACAAATTATCAGTTTAATAATTTTTGAAATAAATAATTACCAGGGTCATGAGTCATGTAGTGAACCCATCCTTTACTTTGTTGGACACCAAGCTCTCTCCATTCGGTTTCTGACATCAAGTGAGTTTTCGGAACTTTTTTTTCTAGCTCTTTCGGCAGAACTACGTGTCTATAAAAAAAAAAAAAAAAAAAAAAAAAAAAAAAAAAATATAATTAGCGTAAGCTCCCATTGAAAATTTTTTTACCTTTAAAATTAGTGGTGTTGCTTTTTATTTAAAAATAAAATTATGAATCACAACAAACCGGTTCTGACAGCGAGACAATAACATTGATTTTTATTACTTTCGTGCGAAGTTTGACACTAAAGATTTTAAGGTATTAAATTTAGCGTTTAATCAGCCCTTGAGACAAAGAAGCCGAATAATAACAAAGCACTTGCAATTGTGCATTATGTGTGCCAGTAAAAATAAGTAATACTACCACACGAAACGGAGCAATGTGTATTATCTGATTACAGGTTTTTTTTTTTTTTTTGCATAAATTACCACTGAGCAATAATAAAATTTAAGGAATAAAATAAAACCCACCTGTACTCATATTCATCATCATAATACTTGTCTGAGTAATAAATTGGTGATGACATGTTTCGAGTTGATGGTAATTAACACTCGGCAGTTAAAAAATAATTAAATGCTATTAATTTTTGTCACTTTCAGGTATAAGCACCCAGTAAAGTGTGGTTAAACACTCTTTAAATTAATACACCAGTTACCAGTTGGTTCCAATTGCATATGATATATATTAAAACAACTTGTTGAAGTAAGGAGATATGTACTGTGTAGAGCGGCATATGGCGCTGCGTTATTCAAAAGTTAATATAACGGATACGGATTTTTTTTACGAGTAGGGATAACTACTTCAGTCGATGACATTTCAATGTCAGATATCGACTTTAGTTCCTAAAAAAATTAAGTTGATTATTTCTTCTTGAAAAAAATTGATATTTTATAATTATTATTTATAAATTGTTTTTAATCCTGTGCATTAATTACAATTAAATTAATTAGCTGTAATTGTATCTGACTCTGACTTGCGTATTTTCTAATCAGCTGACAGGATTGACATCAGTGCGGTGGCTTTTTCTTGAACTAAAAAATTATCCCGGTTACCGACTGCAGAACTAGAATTTAAAAATTGATCATACTGAAGTTAGCCGTCAGCTGTCAATTTAAAAAATTTTTTTTAATTAATTAATTACAATTAAAAAAAGCTTCTAAAAATTTTCACTTGTAATTTTTATTAATTTTCACATGTGAAACTTTTTAATTAATTTTTTTTTAATAGTTTAATTGCTATTGATACCAGATGGAACAGCTGATTGCTTCTGAAGTTTGGAGGACGATAAAATCTCCGTCAGTGAGAGACAAAGACAAAAATAAGTAACACACACGGGACACGGGTTCAACGTTTCAACCTAACCTGAAAATAAAAGCTTAAAGTACCGCATTAAGTATTGAGTAGTAAATTTATTAAATAAAATAAATAAAATGCCGCTGTCGTGTCGATTTTATAAACAAAAGTACCCGGAGGTGGAGGATGTGGTGATGGTGAATGTAAGGAGCATCGCCGAGATGGGCGCTTATGTTCACTTGTTGGAGTATAATAATATTGAAGGCATGATCCTGTTGTCTGAGTTATCCAGGAGACGTATTAGATCTATCAATAAACTTATCAGAGTGGGAAAAACTGAACCGGTTGTTGTTATTCGTGTTGACAAGGAAAAAGGTACTCTAATTATTTTATTATTTGAAGCTTGAATTTATTTATTTATTTATTTTTTTCTTAAAGGTTACATTGACTTGAGTAAGCGACGAGTATCTACTGAAGATGTTGAAAAATGTACCGAGCGTTACGCTAAAGCCAAGGCCGTCAACTCGATCCTGAGACATGTTGCTGAATTATTGCACTACGAGAACGATGAGCAGCTCGAAGAACTCTACCAGAAGACTGCTTGGTATTTTGAGGAAAAATACAAGAAGCAAAAAGCTTCGGCTTATGATTTTTTTAAGCAAGCTGTATTGTAAGTTGATGTTATTTTTATTAAAATTATGTCAGCTGACATTTAAAAATTTTTTTTATTGAAAAAATTGCAGTTGTAAAAAATTTTAAAAACTACATGTGCAATTTTTTAAAAATATTTTTTAGTTCTAATTAAATGATTAAAAAAAAATTTTAAATGTCGGTTAATTTTAGTATTATTTAATTTTTTATAAAATTAAATGTTTACAACAATTAAATTATATTTGAACCTCATAAAAAATTATGTGCAAATTTTTTAAAATATTTTTAATTAAAATTTAAAAAATTATTTTTTTCAGAGATCCATCAATTTTAGCTGAATGTGGATTGGATGAAAACACAAAAACTGTGTTACTGAACAATATAAAACGTAAATTAACATCACAAGCTGTTAAAATTCGCGCTGACGTCGAGGTCGCGTGTTACGGATACGAAGGTATCGACGCTGTAAAAGCTGCCCTGAAAGCTGGACTCGCGTTGTCCACCGAAGAACTCCCTATTAAAATAAATTTGATCGCACCGCCCTTGTACGTAATGACTACATCAACGCCTGAAAAATCAGACGGTCTAAAGGCGCTCAATGACGCGATTGAAGTTATCAAAGAGAAAATAATATCCATGGGAGGTGTATTCAATGTCCAGATGGCGGTAAGTTTTTTATTTAACTGAAAAAAAAATTATTTATTTGATTATTAATTAAAAAAATATTATTTTTAACAGCCTAAGGTCGTGACAGCAACGGATGAGGCGGAATTGATGCGACAAATGGAACGAGCTGAGATGGAAAACGCCGAAATTGCTGGAGATGACGACGAGGAAGACGTCGAAGGCATGGGAGACTTCAGTGGTGGCGAGGACGAAGGTGAAGACAACAAAGACCAAGATGATTCTCAAGACGAAGATTGAGAACTTTGCTAAAGCCATTACAACGTCCGTTATCCCTTTAAAATACCGAATTCTATACCACTAATTAATTATAAAATTATCAATTGATAATTGCGAATAATTTTGTAAGGAGTTTTATTAATAAATCGTAACCAATTTATCTGATGGTTTTTTTTATTTAAAACAATTATTTGTACAAATTGTTTAATCGTTGGCAATAGTGACCTCAACCTCTACACCGGGTTCGATGGAGATGCTCGTGATCTGCTTGACGATCTCGGAGGGAGAGTAAAGGTCAATTACACGCTTGTGGATTCGCATTTGGAAGCGATCCCAGGTCTTGGAACCTTCTCCACAAGGTGTTTTACGTGTCGTAATTCTCAAGGTCTTCGTGGGCATACGGACCGGTCCCTTGACCTTCAGCTTTTGCTTCTTAGCACCGCTGATCAATTCGGAGCATACTGCAATACAAATTTAATTTTTTTAATAATTATTTAACAAAAAAAATATGAAAATTAAATTAGCTGACATCTAAAAATTTTTAGAATTTTTTTTTTTTTTTTACTGGAAAAATGATTAAAAAAAATTTTCAATTGTAAAAAAACTTGAAAAACAATGCGTGAAATTTTTTTAAAATATCTTTTTAGTTGTAATTTAATTAATAAAAACAAATCAAAAATTTTTAGACGTCTGCTAACTTTAGTGTCATACCTTTTTCAAGAGAACGGACGTTCCTTGATGTCAAAGTAATCCGAATGCGGTGAACTGGAGCAACTTCCTGTCCCGGTTTTTCGGGGTTGTCGGTTTTCAAGCTTGCTTGCTAAAAAAAATTGTAAGTTAATTATTGCAATAATTATTAAATATTTTTTAAGTAAAATAATAATTAATTGTAAGCAAAAATGTCCGCGTGGTTAACCTAACCTAGTCGCATTTATTTTATCAACATTAAAAATAAAAATTTCCTTTAAAAAATATACTTAGGTGATAAAATATAAACAATTGCAATTAATTACCATTTTTGATTGTTAATTCTGGTCGAGTTAATCAATTTGGATGATTAAAAACTGATCAGCGCTGAACCAGTCTTCCTTTGAGCGCACGTGTCAACGTACAAGAGAGAAAGAGATTGCCGGAAGCTTTTTACACCAAACCAAGGATCAAAGACACCACCCGAACCATTTAACTGTAGTTAAATTTTGTTTCTCACCCGCCAATTATTAATTTTCTTCAATTTCTTGATTACTTTGCAGGAATTAAAGTGTAAAGAATTGTAAAAATTTAATTTTTTTGATAATTAATAAATAAATTAAATTAAAATAATAAATTACTTGAAATAAATAATGAAAATGAAGTTAGCCGACATTTCAAAATTTTTTATTAAAAAAAAATTAATTAAAAAACTTCACATGTGAAAATTAATAAAAATTACAAGTGAAAATTTTTAGAAACATTTTTTTATTGTAATTGACTTGTTATTAAAATTTTAAAAATTGACAGCTGACGGCTAACTTCAGGATTATAAAAAATCAAAAATTTTTAGACGTCTGCTAACTTCAGTGTCACAATAAATAGTCAATGTTTTGACTAAAAGCATGAAAGAGTCGGACGTCTATGTGGCAATTATTTATTTGAATAATTTTTAGTAAAAATACATTTTTTAATTCTTGACAGCTGATACAACCAGGTACTGAAAGAAAATTAAACTAAAGAAAAAAAGAAATAGTAATTATTAAAAAATAAAATTATTTATAATTGATAAATATAATTATTCGCGGTAAATATTATCTTGGCACTCATCTGTCCTAGTTGGTAAAATGATGCACCGCCAACTTCAGAGCGTGCCGTAATCACAGAGCTCGCGTCGTTGTTAAATTCACGGTTAACCGTTCATCATAATCATAAACCACAGATCTGTAGCTGGTTTTATAAAATAATAAGGAAAAATTTTTTAGCCGAACTGTAAGATGCTAAATTCATATAAAGTTTGGGCATTATCACAGCAAAGCCGTGTTGTTGATATATAAATGGCTAATAATTGTTAATAGTAAGTGACTTAAGTGATATAATAAAAGTAAAAAAAAAAAAAAAAATAATAACGTGTTGTATACGACAGATTATATATTTGCTTTATATTGATACTTTTTTTCAACAAGAATCATAGACCGTGTGGTGTCTATGCATAACTTAAGGTATTAACATTATTTATATCTTATTTATAAATAATTAATTTCCGTTATTTGTCATCAATGCCTCGAAATATTTATTTATATAAAGTCAAATTATTAATTTGTTTACGTTATAAGTTTGTATACGTGTGCGTGGTGAGACATAACCTCAAATAATTGGTTCAATGCTTTCAATTAAAATCTTACAGCGTTTTATTTTGTTTACTTTTTTAATATATTCAAACAAAAATAAAAAATAAAAAAAAAATACTAATTTTATTTTTATTTTCAGAATTTGGACGGTGTTTTAAATCACTAGTGGTCTTGATTAGATAATAATAAGGCAATAAATCAGAAGACACAATGTCAGAGATAGTTTACCCATCGGCTTGTAGGCCAGTTACTGAAGATTTAGGCGCTGATGAATTAATTAGACGATTAAAGGTAGTAATTTTTAATTAATTATTAAAAAATAAATTAATTAAAAAGTTTCACATGTGAAAATTAATAAAAATTACAAGTGAAAATTTTTGAAGCATTTTTTTTATTGTAATTAATTTATTTAAAAAAATTTTTAAATTGACAGCTGGCCGCTAACTTCAGTATTATTTATTTAAATATAAATTTAATTAATTAATAAAAAAAAAAAAAAAAAAAAAAAATAATTTAAATAACTTGCGGTTGATTTTAGACACTTGCTCACACTCTACAAGCGATGGGCCAGGATGAGGGGGCCTACCAGCAGTACATTCCTCTGGCTCTCCACTTGGCCGACGAATACTTCCTTCAGCACCCGAGCAAAGACGTCCAATTACTAATTGCATGCTGCATAGCTGACGTTCTGAGAGTTTATGCGCCAGAAGCGCCGTACAAAGATGCTGATCAAGTAAAGGGGATTTTCCTGTTCCTGATTAAGCAGCTGGCCGGTCTCAAGGACCCTAAAGACCCCGCTTTTAAGAGATACTTTTATTTGTTGGAAAATTTGGCGTACGTCAAATCTTTCAACATGTGCTTTGAGTTGGAGGACTGCCAGGAAATATTTTGCACACTCTTCGCACTTATGTTTCGAATAGTAAAGTGAGTGTATTTTTTATTTAACTTTTTTTTATTAAATTTTATTTTGTAAACTTTATTTTATTTATTTTTTTTTTTTACGTTGCAGTGACGAGCATTCTGGTAAAGTTAAGAGTTTCATGCTAGAAGTCCTTTGTCCACTGATCACCGAGTCTGACACTGTCAGCAATGAGCTGCTGGATATTATTCTTATAAATGTGGTCGAGCCAAATAAAACACAGAAGAAAAATGCCTATTGTCTTGCTAAAGAATTGATTATTAAGTGTAGCGAGACATTAGAACCATATATACAAGCGGTAATTATTTATATATTTATATATTTTTTTAAATTACTTTTAGTAAGGATAGAATAAAAAATTGCTAGATCATCATAAATTTATAATTGTAAAAATAATAAATCTATAAATTTTTTCTGTTGAAGTTTTTCAACCACGTATTAATCCTCGGTAAGGAAGAAAAAGAATTGCAGATATGTAAAAAAGTATACGACTTAATTTACGAGTTGAATCATATCTGCCCCGCAGTCCTGATCTCAGTTCTTCCTCAACTGGAATGTAAATTAAAATCATCTTCAGAAACAGAGCGCCTGAATGCAGTAGCACTTTTGGCGCGAATGTTCTCAGAAAAAGGTTCTCAATTGGCGTCTCAACACACGTCATTGTGGCGCGCGTTTTTGGGAAGATTTAATGACATAAGTGTTGCAATTAGAATAAAATGCGTCCAATACTCAATGCACTTTCTTCTAAACCACCCGGAGTTGCGTAAAGACATAACAGAGACTCTGAAACTTCGGCAGCATGACGCCGATGAAAACGTGAGGTACGAAGTGGTGATGGCGATAGTGTCAACAGCTAAACGTGACTTTGAAGTTGTTTCGGACAGCGAGGACCTCCTGGAGTTTGTAAAAGAGAGGACTTTGGATAAAAAATTCAAGATCAGGAAAGAAGCGATGTCTGGACTTGCGATGATCTACAGGAAGCATTTAAATGATGCTGACGTTCCTCAAGCTACTAAAAAAGCGGTGACTTGGATCAAGGACAAAATTTTACACGGCTACTACATGACCGGGATGGAGGACAGATTGTTGGTCGAGAGGCTTTTGAACACTTGCCTTGTACCTTATCAGCTTCCCGCAGAAGAGAGGATGAAGAAGCTGTACCATCTTCTAGGTACCATTGACGACCACGCGTCCAAGGCTTTTGTAGAGTTGCAGAAGCACCAGCTAGCCGTGAGAAGAGCCGTCGGAGAGTGGTTAGAAATTGTTAAGAAAGCGGACGCGAGCAATGAGTTGATGAGCAAGATCCTCCAGATATCCCGCTTTCTTCCAGACCCCATGAAAGCCATGGAGTTCTTACAAAAATTCAGCGCTCATATGAAGAAAGACCCAATGCTTCTCCAAGGCATGGAGACTATTGTTCGACCCAACGTCTCTTGCAAAGAGTGCACTGAGACAATAACGACAGTCTTGAAGAAACTCGGACAGCCAGTAATGACGAATCTCTACTACAACACCATTAAAATGCTGCTTGAGCGCGTAAGCTCGGTTACTATTGACGAAGAGGCCATCAGAATACTTATCGGGTACGTCGAGGACTGTTTGAAGGGCGGCAATACCATCGAGGAGATCGGTTTGAACCCAAATAACGCCGGTGAAAAAGGCTTGAGACTCCTCATGATCCTCTCGTTTGTGTTCGGGCCTCATTTTCTGCACAACGACATCCTGAAGCAGCTCATTGACTTGCTTGCTCTGGAGGACGAAATGGTCGGAGCTCTGGTGTTGTCAATTTTCACTTTTCTAGGAAAATACCGACCGCTCCATGAGGTTGCGCCGGATATTATGAACATAATGGTTCCCATGTGCAAAAATTTTGCGCTGACTGGCACTCCGAAGCAAGCCAAGCAGGCGATCCGCTGTCTATTTGTAAACATGACAAATATTCATGACACAATATTCCCGGAAATAATTGAGAGAATTAAAACGACTTTGATACCGACTTCGGATCATTACAGAACGTCGATAGTAACTCTGGGACACATTGCGTACAACCTTCCCGAAAAATATCATGTACAAATAAAAAATATGGTCTCGAGGAAAATAGTTAAGGAGCTGTTGGTGAAGGAGAACAGCGAGTCGACTGCCAATTCTATTGAAGGCGACTGGTGTCCGGAAGATCAGCTGCCAGAAGAGACGCGCTGCCGGTTAGAGGGGTTGAAGTGCATGGCTCGTTGGCTGTTGGGTTTAAAGACCGACAATTTGTCAGCTCAAAAAACTTTTAGGATGTTAAATGCGTTTGTTGTTAATAAGGGGGATTTATTGCAGCAAGGACGACTGAGTCGCGCGGAGATGAGCTGGCTGAGACTCCAGGCTGGATGCTCCATGCTCAAAATCTGTGAACAAAAGGGTGTAGGTGATCAGTTTACAGCGGAGCAGTTTTACAACTTGTCCCAGCTGATGACGGACGATGTTAAGGAAGTCAGAGAAGCTTTTAGTGTGAAGCTGCACCGAGGGCTCGGCACGGGAATCCCCAACAAGTGTCTGCCGCTGGACTTCATGGGGTACTACGCGCTTGCTGGAAAAGAGCAGGACAAGAAGCTTAAATATCTGCTCAAGTCACACATGCAGACGGACATCAGCCGTCGGAGGGACTACGTCAAGGCCCTGTCCATGGGCACTGGAGAACGCGCAATGGGACAGCTCCCGCACATCCTCCCAGACTATATGCTGGTCTTTGCCGTCCCGGTGCTGGCTCACGACCCCGAATTCACTGACCACTTGGACGTCAGCCAGCTCAAGACCATCCAGTCGTGTCTCTGGTTTATCTTGGAGCCGCTCATCACCAAAAATGAGTACTACTGCTATGGGTTTTATAAGAACTTGATTGAAAGAATGAAAGCTCACAAAGACGCGCTGAAACCCGAAGACCACTATATGAACTGCAAGCTCTGGACGGTCTGTGATCTGGCGATGAATGTTATTTATACCAAGACGACTAATTTTGATATGAAGGAGTTCCCCAGCGAGAGCCGGATTCCGACCATGTACTTCAAGAGGTCTGATGATCTCATGTCCAATGTCGCTGTCAGCTACTTGCCCAGCGAGATGCAAATTGATATGACAAGTCCCAAGGGAAAAAATACACTTCTTAATTTTGTTAGTGATAAACCTGGAAGAAGGGCCAAGGGCAAACAGAAAGAAGTTGGAATCGGACCTAATGAAACTGATGCTCGAGTAAGTTTTTTTTTTAATATTTTAATTTTTATTATTTAGCGTAAATTCAAAATAATTATTTAAAATTTTTTATTTATCTTTCGGCTTAAATATTGGTCTGTAAAAAATTTTTAAACAAAAGTTCATAATTTAATTTTATAGAACCAATATTTAAGCCAAAATATCAAAAATTGCTAAAATTTTGGCCCTAATTATTACAATTGTTAATTGCTGATTGTTTAAATAATATTTAATGTAATGTATGCTTGAAAATTTTTTAAATTATTACGAAATTAATTTTCAAGCTGCATATTGGAGAAATGGAATGTATTGATGCACAGGTAACAGTTAAAAGTTAATAAATTGATTTTTAATAATATTTATTGAAGAAAAAAAATATTCTGATTAGTATCAGGAATTTTTGTAATATAAAATTGATTTATAAATTTTATTTTAGCCTGCTGAAGCGTCAGAAACTAGAATTCAACTGCCTGGTATGGAAGAAGAGGTAAAATAATTTTACTTTAATTTTAATTGAGATTTTTATTGTAAAATTAATGAAAAATTTATTAATTTATTACAGATCAGTGAACCACCGGCAAAAAGGGCAAGAGAATCAGATAAAAATAGTAAATAATTGTATGAAATGTTGACGAGGAGAAAAGAAGAAAAAACAATTGGATTATAATGGGGATTAATTACTGCGAAATATCGCGGACCTAAAAAAAAAAAAAAAAAAAAAAAAATAATAAGCACTTTATAAATTAGAAAACAGAATATTTTGGTTATGTACAACAATTAATATACCTAAGTCGTTCGCGTATTCTTAGATTGTAAGCTGTTGAGGATACATTCAATCTTGATCAATCGATAATATATCATAATATTATTTTTATTATTTGTCTTGTATTTTTTTTTTTATTGTTTATATTAAAGTTTGATCATAGATAAGATTGACATTTGCTGGCTAATTTGATGAGTGATTGCGATTATGGTTTTATTAATTAAGTAAATATTTAAAATAAAAAATATAACAAAGTAAAAACTACTGTCGCTGTCGCTTAAGAAGAAAAATACATTTTCATTCATTACATCATAAAATAATAAGTAGTTTTAACGTACCCTTGATTTTCTACTGTCTATCAATGTTAAGAGAACTCTAGTATATTCATTTTATTTTGTCATTTTATATAAAAAATATTTTTAAAATTATTTCATCACATTACTATTGTTTTTGTAATAATTATTATAAAAAAAAAAAAAAAAAAGTATATATAAATATAAATCTCAAATTAATATTTATTTTGATGATAAATTTTATTTAATTAATTTTTTTTTTTTTTTTTTTTTTTTTTTATAAGAAATATGGGTAATTTTTAAATTGTGTATTTTTTATCAACTGTCTCTTATCAATGTTATTTTTTTGATTACATATTAAATTAGCGATTCATTTATTGTACGTTATTAATTTCTCTATTAAAAAAAAAAAAAAAAAAGTTACTTCTATGAAAAAAAAAAAAAAAAAAAAAATTCTGACCAAAATTGATTCAAGTTAAGATTTTTTGAAAAAACAATTTTATTTTATTTATAAAAAAAATAAAAATGTCTTTTTAAATATAAAATAGGTATTGTATGCATATACATATAAATATATATATATATATATATATATATATATATATATATATATATATATATATATATATGAAATATTGAATTGATGAGAGAATTTGATAACTGTGTGAATGGACTCGACGATTGACTTAAGTCGTCGTATAATAAAACTTACTAAATAAAATAAAACAATAACAGTAAAAAAAATTTTTAATTACGAATATAAAGACATTACATTTATCTTCATAATTAAATTTTAATTTACATTCAATTGGTATTTTATCTATTCTATCGTTTCGATTTTGGTCCCTTTCCAGGACTTTTTTTATTAAAAGCAGGTTTCTTCCCACCCATTGGTTTCTTCCCTGGCATCGGTTTCTTTCCTGGCATTGGTTTCTTCCCACCTGCTGATTTTCCTCTAACTTTTCCAAATGATTCTCTCTGTACCTTGTTCGCTCTGTAATTAAAAATTTAGTCATTAATTTTATTCTCTAAAATATAAGCTCATTCGGATGTTGCACTCATCAAGAGCTTTCATTTGAGTACCCACATGCATTTTTGATATATTTTTCATATATACATATATATATATATATATATATATATATATATATATATATATATATATATATATATATATATATATATGAAAAATTTATGTGGATACTTAAATGAAAAGTCTCGATGAGTTTAACATCGGGATGAGCTTATATCTTTAAAAATATTAATATTTCACAAGACCAAAGATCATTTCTTAATTATGTATCTAGAGATAGAGCCTAAATAATTATTTTTCTTATTTTCAATAATATAAATTATTTAACTTACTCATAACGTAGACGTTTGACACCTTTCTTACTCGTATCCGTGAGATCAGTAGTAAAGGACGACCTCGATCGTTTTTTAGCTCCTGAAATTACAAAAATTAATAAAAAAAAACTCTATAAAAAATTATCAAAACAAAAATTAAATAATTACCCTGCTTGGGAGCACTCTCACTATGACCATCATTAACGGTGCGTATCTTCTTCAATTTGCCACTCTTTTTAGCCAGGCGAGCTTGAAAAGCGGCAACTTTCTCCAATTCTTTCATAGCCCTAGCTTCAGCAGGATCCATCTCTGGCTCTTTGGCCTTCTTCTTCTTCTTAGCTTTATTATTCACGACTAAATTACTAGGTCCTTCTTTCTTCTCCTTTTGCTTAGTAACTTTCTCAGTCAGCTTCAACTTGTCTTTCTCAAGCTTCCTTTCTTTGGCAGTCTGGAACCAGTTTCTCTTGAGGCCATCATCCTCTTCTTTAAGCAACTTTTCCACCCTATTAGCCTGATTCTCAATCTTCGCAATTTCCTTTTCCGTCCTCTGCATCTCGAGAATTTTCTCGACATCTGGCTCAAGCGCCTCCAACTTATTATTATACTTCTCAATAATATCAGGCGCGATGATTCGATTTTTCACAGGATTTTTTGCGTTTTTAATAATCTTCTTAACCAGCGTCCGCTCTTCCTCTCCAGCAAGCGACACAGAGACTCCCACGCGTCCAGCTCGAGCAGTTCTTCCCACCCGGTGAATATAGTGCTCCAAAGTCGCAGGCATCACAAAATTAATTACTGTCTTAATCCCACTAATATCGAGACCTCTCGCAGCGACATCAGTAGCAACGAGAACGTCAACTTCAGCGTCCTTGAACTTCTTAAGATTCTCCAAACGCTGAGGCTGGGTGATGTTTCCATGCAGCTCCCCGACCTGGATGCCCAGTAAGCCCAATAAAATGTGCAGTCTGTGAGCTTGCTTCTTGGTCTGGACGAAGATGATCGTGTGGTCCCTGAAAGTTCGGCAGACCAGCGCAGCCAAGATAGCCTCCCGGTCTTTCTCGCGTCCGGCACGAATTCTGATAAACTCCTGCCTTAAATTAAAAGCTACATCGATGTTGCTGTCGACGAACACCTTGACAGGCCTGTTCAACGAAACAGCGGCCAGATCTTTGACCTTCTCCGTCATGGTAGCCGAGAAGAGCATCGTTTGGCGGCTCCGTGAGCATTCTTTGACGATGCAGCCCAGCTGAGTCTCGAAATCCTCGTTGAACATTCTGTCAGCTTCGTCAATTATCAGCACTTCGATGCTGTTCAAGGTGAAATTGGGCGTGTTTTGAATGTGATCAATAAGACGACCTGGTGACGCGATTATTATATCGGGATTCTTCCTCAACGCTGCTTCCTGGGCCTTGATGTCAAGACCTCCAACCGCAAGGCCTGCTTCTATGTTCGTAAACTGGCAAAGCTGCTTGGTCACTTGGTACACTTGGACACCCAGCTCTCGGGTCGGCACCAGGACAACTACTCGAGTGATTGCGGGACCATCCGCGGGCTTGTACAGCAATCTTTCTAGAGTAGGCAGCATGTAAGCTGCTGTCTTACCGGTACCCGTAGCAGCACACCCGCAAATGTCACGACCCATCAGAGCCACCGGAATTGTCGCAGCTTGGATTGGAGTAGGCTGAACATAATTCATTGTCGTGATTGCTTTTAGCAACGGACGGGATAGGTTCATCTGGTAGAAGGTTGCTGAGTTGTCTGCGGTTGCTGTTTCTTCAAAGTCCATTATGTCGGCTTTTTCATTCTTCTTTTTTCTATTGTGCTCTTTAGTTCTGAAAGTGTCTTTTTTTAACTCTTCGTCGGATAAATAAATGTCTCCGTTGGTGTGGCTGTCATTGTCGTTGACATCTTCGGGGTCACTGTCGTCGTCGACTTTGATGGGCTTTTCTTCTATATTCTGCTCGCGGCGGACACGATTTATTTTATCGTCCAGCTTGGACTTGGCTTTGCGTTTTATATATTTGTTCAGGTCGTTCCAGGTGTCTTTGTTGTACTCTGCGGCGTCACTTATGAACTGGAATTCGGTGTCAAAGTCTTTTTTCTTTTCGTCTACTACTTTTTCTCTGTGAGGTTGGACCTGTTTGTTATTATTTAATATTTAATAATTTAATAATTTTATAACAAATAAATTATGGAAAAAAATAATAAATGCAATTTTTTTTTAATTATTTTTTTTTTTGTTCAATAAAATTTAAAAAATTGCTAAGTAAAACGTTTAAAATTATTTTGTAATTATTAAATATATTTTTATACAAAATAATAATTTTAAACTAATCAAAATGTGAATAATTATTTAAAGTTTAGAAATTTTAATTAAATTACTCACGTCATCATCACCAAATTCTGAATTATCTGAAAAATCTTCTACTTCCTGATCTTCAGAAATAGATTTTATCAAATCATACTTTTCCTTCACCATGGTATATTATTATTTTTTTTTTTTTTTTTTTTTTTTTTTTTTTTACAAATTTATTATATTGTTTATCTAAAATAAATAAAATTAGGTTATTTTAAAACACGTGTTTGGAGCAGCACGTAAATACAATCAATCTATACACCGCTGCAGACTATAGTAAACTTCAGTATAATTATGGCCGCCAGGTGGAGCTGTTATTGTCAGCTGTTAATTTGAAAAATTTTAATAAATCAATTGCAATAAGAAAAAAAAATACTTCTAAAAATTTTCAATTGTAATTTTTATTAATTTTCACATGTGGAATTTTTTAATTAAATTTTTTTAATAATAATTGCATTGTTATAAAATTTAAAAATAATTTTTAATGTCTGCCAACTTCAGTGTCATTTTTAATTTATTAAAATTTCTAAACGCCATTTTGTTTTTATTTTTTTAATGCAGTAATTTATTTATTAGAAAAATTATTAATTTACATTTTTGAAATGTTAATTAGGAATTAAGAAGTGGAAGAAAACCAACTTCCATTGAAGAAAACCAACCAATAAATTTTATTTAACCAATTAAAATAACCCACATAATTAATAGTGATGTGTATGTGTGATCAAACATATGTGGCGAACGTCGCTGGTGACTATTCAATACTAAACCAAAGTTATCACAAATATAAATAGTTTGTCCGAGTGAAGTTTCTGGTGTAATAAAGTGTCGACGATAAGTAATAAAATTAATACCAAGCATGCGACATACCACTCGACTAACAGCAGTAGGATTGGAAATAAAAATAAGCTGTCAACAATGTTGTCCAATTGTTCAAACGATTGTTACATGTTGTTCACTAAAAAATCAGCATACGTAAACAATGAAAAAGGACCACCACCAGCTACAACCATTAAGAAATTTAAATTATTTATAATAATATCCAGTGGAATACTTCTAGCTTTTATAACAGCAGTATTATCATCGTACTTTACAATTTATTTTAATTTTACTTATATTTCAGGTAGAGTATTTTTAATTGTCCCACTTCTGTTGAAATTTCTTCAGGGAATGACATTTAAGTTCACTAGAAAATTTTTAAATTTTATTTAACAAAAAAAATTAGCTCCAAAAAATTATTTAAAAAAAATTACATTTTTAATTTTTTAAAATTTCTAAATGTCAATTTTTTTTGCCATAATTTATTTTTTAAAAAAATTATTAAATATCTGCTAAATTGATTCTCATCTTCACGCAAGTAAGAGAGTAATTAAATTTTTATTTTTAATTATAGAAAGAGAGGTGAGACGTTCATTTGCACCGTTGCCTTCCGAGAATGTCCTAAACGTGTACGACGAAAGTAATCTAGGCCTTCCAATCCTCTCACCCGGAGAGCTTCAAGAATCATCATCGAATTCCAACGATGTAGCGGACGAATTCGAGGCAATTGCCTCTCTGCAATTAGCTCTGGATATGAAATTGTCTGGCAAGCGCCGGAAAGCGATAAAACTGTTCCAACATGCTGTAGCGCTGGCTCCTCAGCACCCGGACGTATTGAATCACTACGGAGAATTCCTTGAGCAAATTCAAAACGACATAATTCGCGCAGATGAGTTCTACGTAAAAGCGCTGACCTATGAGCCGAACCACGAGGGAGCTTTGACGAATCGCCAGCGGACTGCGAGAGTCGTCGAGGAGCTAGACAAGAGAACTCTCAGCAGGATTGACGAGAAGCGAGACGCGTTGTCGGCGATCCCAGAAAATAATGCTGCGCTGATAAGGGCCAAGAAGGAGGCCTACTTCCAGCATATTTATCACACCGTCGGGATCGAGGGCAACACGATGAATCTTGCGCAAACCAGAGCGATCGTCGAGACCAGAACCGCAGTGGTAGGCAAGAGCATTGATGAGCACAATGAAATTTTGGGACTCGATGCTGCGATGAAGTATATCAACGCTACGCTGATCAACAGAGTCGGCTCTATT
Organism: Cotesia typhae; assembly: GCF_013202065.1. Classification (NCBI taxonomy): domain Eukaryota; kingdom Metazoa; phylum Arthropoda; class Insecta; order Hymenoptera; family Braconidae; genus Cotesia; species Cotesia typhae. The sequence continues at coordinate 3,521,838 of NW_027423715.1, read as the reverse complement.
ACGATTAAAGATTTGTTGGAGATTCATAGGAGGGTCCTAGGGCACGTGGATCCTATTGAGGGTGGACATTTCAGGCGGACTCAGGTTTATGTTGGTGGTCATATTCCTCCGGGACCTGGAGATATTCATTATTTAATGCAGGAGTTTGCTGACTGGCTTAACAGTGAACAAGCTATTAGGATGCATCCTGTTAGGTAAAAATTTTTATTTTGTTAAATTGCACTGTACTTAATTAACTATTGACATTTTTAAAGATATAAGCTCATCTCTATGTTTTACTCATCAAGAGCTTTCATTTGAGTACCCACATGCATTTTTTTATATATTTTTCATATATACATATATATATATATATATATATATATATATATATATATATATATATATATATATATATATATATATATATATATATATGAAAAATACATGTGGGTACTCAAATAAAAGCTCTTGATGAGTCTAACATCGGGATGAGTTTATATCTTCAAAAATGTGAGTAGTTGACAAGATACAAGATAATTTCTTAACATTAAATATTAATTAAAATTACTTTTAGGTACGCAGCATTAGCACACTATAAATTAGTCCATATTCATCCATTCACTGACGGAAACGGCAGGACATCTCGATTGCTAATGAACACTATTTTAATGCAAGCCGGCTACCCGCCCGTAATTATCCACAAGCAGTATCGTCACAAGTACTACGAGTATCTCCAGATTGCCAACAGCGGAGACGTGAGACCTTTCGTGAGATTCATCGCAGAGTGCACCGAACAAACGTTGGATCTCTTCCTCTGGGCTACTACCGAATTCTCAAAACAAGTCCCGGCGCTCAGCCAAGAGTCTCTTATGAGGGACCGGGACCGTACGATAATTCTCGATGATGAAGGTAGCGGTGACTTTCTAGACGACTAGACTAATTTAATAAATTAGCGTTTTATTGAATGAAATGCTGCGAATATAAATTATTTATGTACATAAAAATGTTATATTTATAAAATTTTAAGTGAGTTTATTTCAAGTGAGGTAATTATTTATAAAATTGTGAGAGGTTTGATTTATATACTTGCTGGTGGAGTTATTGATGCTTTTATTTTATTATTATCATCTGGACTCATTGATTGTAACAAATAAATTTTATACTGAAATTGATATCTTTTTTTCTCTTTAAATACAATAAAAATTTATTACTAAATAGTTTTTATTATTAAAGGCCACTAATTCAATCGTCGAGGACAACAAAGATATTTAAAATAAGACATCAGGAGTTAACCGGTTACATAAACTCTACTTAAGATGTTACGAAAATTAGTGAACGCAGGGTTACAGTATTCTTTATCATTTGTTACATTTATCATCTTCATTTAATAACTTATTAAAAAAAAAAAAAAAAAAAAAAAAAACTTAAGGCGATTTAAAAATGTTTTTTTATGTAAAATCTAAATAACTCTCGTCAGTCATTATTTGGCTTTACTTGTTTCATTTGCTCATTCATTTTTAATCCAATCAAAGCTAGGTGCCAGGAACCTGATGCACGAAAATAAAAATAAAAATAATAATTAAAATAAAATACAATACAAAAAATTATTTTATCGGTACCAAGTCCCCGGTAGTAAAAAAAAAATTATCATTAAATTTTTATAATAATAGAAATTATTTTAAAATCTTCGACTGTAAATTCTTTAAATTACTTAACAAGCTTCCATGCATTCATACACACTCATAATAATTTTTCCTGTCCTAATTAATGATCCATTAACAATTACTCTCATAAAAGCGATGATAACATGTTAAATTTTTTACATCTCAATATTTATTAAACATCCCGCGTAACATATTGATATTTCTCTTTTTTTTAAAAGTTGTATTAATAATAATGATAGATAATAATAATAATAATAATAATAATAATAATAATAATAATAATAATAATAATAATAATATCAATAATTAATATTATTTCTCACTATGTTTAATAAATACAAGTTAAGCATTTTAAAATGATAAATTATTATAGGCCTACTCAAATTTTTTGATATCGGTTTTTTTTACATCGAAAAAATACATCAAGATTTTTTTTTTTTTTTTTTTTAATTTCTTCTTTAATTAATTATTTATTTATTTAGTTATTTATTTATAGGTAATTGTAAGATCGAGATAAAAACGTTAACTGCAGGCTTAAAAAAAAAAAAATAACAATGTGAAATGTATTTTATAAATAAATTTAAATTAGTAATTTTAAAAAATAATAATCAGCAGTTTAACGCTTTGATATGAGTAATTTTATTATAAATTTAAAAATAATTTTATCGTAACAATCTGCGCATTCACTTGACAATCGCAGATAATTAATCATTTTCGATCAATGCTCTTGATCAAAGTGATAAATATTTAATTTGTAACCTTGGCAGATCTAAATAGTTTTGCGCGATAGTCAAGTGCATGTTTGATAATGATTTTAAAAAGTAATAACTGAAATAATGCTTTTTAAATCGCTCAGAAATAATAGCTGATGTTTAAATTTTTTTTTTTTTTTTTTTTTTTTTTTTTATTTATTTATTTATTTACTTAAATTGTTTAGATTTAAACGATGAGTTAGTTGTATCGCGTGTTACGCACTCGGGTCATCTCTTGACTGATTCGCTCTTCCTGGACGAGCTGACTCCGGAACTGACTGACTTGGTCCAGCGCAGCGTTGATAGTGTCTCGCTGCTGCAGCAACAGTTCTTCCCATTTTTTGGCGTACGCTGAAACATATAATTTTTATTCCGCAATCCTAAATGGTGCCCGCTTTTAGACCAATGATAAGCTCTATTTATTATTTTATCTATTAAAAACATTATTATAGTTTGCATTTATTTTATTTTTTTTATTTTATGCCAACAATTCACATTTTAAGCAATGCTAACATTTAAGCGTTTAAATATGATGCTGAAGAAATTAATGAAAATTAATTTTGCTGGCATCTAAAAATTTTTTTTTAATGAAAAAATTATTTATAAAATTGAAAAAATGTAAGTGCAATTTTTTAAAAATATTTTTTAGTTCTAATTTAATATTATTAAAAAATTTTTAATTTTTTTAAACAATTAAATTACAAAAAAAAAAAACTTTAAAAAATTGCACTTAAAATTTTTTTAAACCATTTTTTTAATAGAAAAAAATTTTCAGATGTCAGCTAATTTAATTATAATATTTAAATGCGATTAGTACAAAAAGTGCATATATATATTATAATTTGAAAGAGCATTAGTGTATGGCACGCTTTATTTAAAACAAAAACAAAATAAAATTTATTCAATAAAATTCTTGTACAAAAATGGAAGCCTGAGGTAGTTTGTAGTTTAATGAAAGCGTCAGTGATTTTATTATTTTTTTTTTTTTTTTTTTTTTTTTGTAATTTATGCACCAGGACCTTATTGATGTACGAAAAAGAAAAAAGTCAAACCTTTTTATTATGCTTTTTCTTCTTCACAATCAACGAAATTTAAAAAATGACATGACTTTTATGATTTTCCCAATATTAGTAATTAAATAAAAAAAAATTGTGGACATTAAATGACAAAGCAATTAATTTATTGATTTGTAAATTGGCTGATATAAAAATATATCGTACCATCGGAAAATTGAATTCTTTCAATGAGACGTCTAGACAATGAGAACCTCCTCATCATGCTCGGCGATTCAAACTTTGTTCTTTTCCGTCTTAAATCTGCGAAGGTTTGCTGGCGTTACATTTTTTTAAGTATCAATTTATATCAATGTACTTATAATTAAACTATTTTCAATTTTTAATTATAACATCAATAAAAATAACAATTATAATTATTCAGATTAGAGTAAATATATATATATTTTTTTTATTAATTAATTATGGCGTTATGTTTTTGAAACAATTGTAACATTTTATAAATTTTTAAACATTATTAAATAATGCAAATCATGCGATCATGTTTAAAAAAATCACTCAATATTTTTTAATATATAAATTTAAATATATGGCTTTTAATTATGCTTCTAGACAATATAATATTTAGCACAACCTATTCAGGTAATATAAAATATTTCCGCTGATTTTTTAGTAAATATATAATAATAATAAATGCATATAAGGTAAAAGATGCGGTTATTGATGCTTGATATTTTATTTTAATTAAAAAAAAAAAAAAAAAATTAATCAACTCCAATAAATTAACAAATACTAGTAATTAGTTTTTTTGAGAAAATTTAATTTTTTTAATTAGAATAAAATTACAAGTGTCAATAATTGGGTCTTTTACTTTAGATAAATTTATGAAAATGCATCAATACAAAAATACTTATTTATCTTTTATATAAACGAAGATAATAATATAAGCTACTGGAAGTATAAGAAGAAAAATAATATTTAAAAATAGAGTCATCATGAAGCTCATAAATCTTCGGCACAATGATAACTTATTTTTAGTCACAACCTCATTAGATTTATTATCACAATTATCATCAAATTTATAATCATTATTAATGTACGGCTGGAATGATTTATCATTGAGATAGTTATTGTCAACAAATTCAGCCTGTGAATTAAGAGCATACAGACTTTTTCGTACATTATAATTAGAGACTCTGCGTTTAGAGGCGAGTGACTTCCTCCCGAGGTAATTAATCGGTGATTTATAATCACAAAAATTAGCTTTAGCATCAGTACGTGATTTATTCTCATTAGCATCATCAGTCTCGGAGTTCCTTCGGACATTATCAAAGCACTGAAAAGAATTGCTGCGAGTAACTCTAGTCTTGGTAGCAGCGAGTCCAAAAACCTTGGCACGAATATCAGGATCGTTGCTGTAAAACAAATCAGCGTCAGCGGGGCTCGGGGTTCTGGTAATTGAACCCAGTCCAGATTCAGACCTCTCCTCGTTAGCTAATGAGCTGGAACTATTTGTATTTATATTGTAAGTAGTTCGCTTTGCGCGATTATCGATTACTTTCCCGGTCCAACTCCACTTGCTGTTTTTCCTGCCAGTAGTCAGCCATGGCTTGGCGCTGGCGGTCCTCCCGGTATTTATGTTCTGCATTTTCTGAATCGTCGAAGATTTAATCGTGCAATTTTTATCCATTATCATTTTCTTGGTGGTCACACAGACTCGTGACCCTGATTTTTTTTTCATAGACGAAAGCGGCTTCAGAGGCTTGTTAGACTCGCAGGAGTTCAGGCTGGAGTTGGAGCTGGAGGTGGACCTACGCTCGTACTTCCACGGAGAATTTTTAACTAGAGAAGTGTCATGCTGGGCGTCGTCATCGGAGCTACTGAAGTCTTCCATGAATCCCATGTTAACTGTTGATCCACTGGATGATTTCTGGTCATTGTCTTCTTCTTCCCACCCATCAGCATCAGTTAATGAGAAGATCGTGTTAGCCTTAGGATTAGCGCGAGAATCTGTCATGAAACGCGAGGTTGTGATTGTGATGTTGACATGTCGCTTGATTGTTGGGGCGTCATTTTTTTTTTTTATTTTAAATTTTGTTCAATTATATTTGACTCGAGACCTAGAGGCTTCCGAGTTTTTAAATTGTACAAGGACTCATGCTACTATTTTTAAATTAAAAGCGATATATTTTGAAAATTTTCGTCTATGCTACTAAATGTGAGTCAAAAAATAAAATTCGTAAATCCTATTGGCGAAACAGTGCTTCAAAATGCCAAATATTTTTTTTTTTTTTTTTTGGAAAAATATAAACTCACCTTCTTGGTCGTAATCCACTTCATGGGTTGCGCTGAATACTTCGTGTGCATCGTTCAAAAATTTGTTTGAACTGTCAATCACTGCTTTGTGCGTGTCCAGCACTTCCTCTTCCATCAACTGCAGAGCTGAGACTGCTTCGTGGAAGGTGTACAGATCTTGAGACAATTCTCCCTCCTTAAATTAAATTATATCAGTAAAATAAATTATATTTATGGAAAATAATGATTAAAAAAAATATCGACGAACATTTAATGATCTAAGTTGCGCCAAATCGCTTTCAGAAAGCGCGCTATCATTGGCTTGTTCCTCTATTTTGAATAACTGATCGTCGTCAGTAGGCGATGCTTTTAATTCAGTGGGATCTGTCGCTGCTAATTCCTTCACTCGATCAGCGTATCGCAAAGTATTTAGCGAGTGCTCACACGAACTCATTCCTGGGCTTATCATAGCAATCTATTAAATAAAAAATTTTATTTATTTAATAAAAAAAAAAAAATTTTGGTAATTATTTACCAGTGGGGTCAACCTCATTTTGGGCCATAACTAGGTGAAATATTAACATTTTCAATTAAAAAAAAAAAACTTACCATACACGTTTTAGATTTTTCACCAATAAAACTGTCCCTGAGTACTTGAGTTAATTTACTAGCCCTGAAAGGTAAATGAGTTCCTTTCCGGCCCAAAGCACGTATACACTCTTTGAGAGCAAGTAATGACTTATTAATTTCCGCACCTTCCATCCCTATAAATCAAAATAAAACAAAAGATAGATCATCAAGCGGAAGATTCAACACAAAAAAAAAAAAATAACTTACTCGTCTGTCTATTGGCAGAAGAAGTGTCTGCGCCTCGTTCATTACCCGCAAGATCAATAAGCGAGAATTTACCATGAACCTTATGAGTACCAGGCGTCCGGGCAATTATTTGAAAGACGGCGTGTGATCTCGAAGAGTTGGAGTTAGCGCTGGTCTGACCACTGGTCCTGGCACTGTTACCATGCTGAATGAGCTTGAGAACTTCATCAACACTCTCGACGACTTTCTCAGTGAGCCCGACGATTTGGACTTGCTGCTTTCCGTCTTCCAGCACCCTGAGCTTCTCTTTGTCAGCCAGCAAATCAAAGACCTTTCCCGAGTAGATCTCAAAGAAGCTCGCAGATATCACCAGGTTCATCACACGGTACTTCGGGGACTTTAGATACTTGAAGACGTCCTTGGCGACCATCGCGTAGACTCCCTTCTTGCAGTCCTGAGTCTTTCCGTTGAAGTCTCCACCCATGGTGTGGGTTTTTCCACTGCCAGTCTGTCCGTAAGCGAAGCACGTAGCCATGCCGCCCTCAAAAATAGTCTGGACCAGCGGCTTTGCCGTGTACTTGTAGACTATTTCATTGTTGCAAGTCTCGTCGAAGGCGTAGTCGAATCTGAAGTGCTGGTTCTCGAGATACTTTGTCAAGTCGACCTTGAGCTTCGGCTCGTGGACAACCATCTGGTCTTTGCTGGGCACACTGATCACGTCGACTTCTTTCCTGGTGAGCTCTTTGCGATTCAAGGGTCGCTTTCTCACACAGACGGTTATCTGGTGGTCCTCGACCGAGTCGGACTCGCGCAGAGGTCTGAAGTCGATGTTGCTTTGATACTCTCGAATCATAGCCAAAAACTCCCAGTTGGGATTGCCAGGGTCCATGTTCATCAGGGCTTCCTTTTCTTCTTTCAGCTCGGCTTGCCTCTGTCTCCGCTCTTCACGGTTCTTCTTCAGCTTCTCGACTTCCTTCACTACGTTTGAACGTCTTCCTCGTCCGTTCTCCACTGTTGTCTGCTGCTGCTGCTGTTGCTGCTGCTGCTGCTGCTGCTGCTGCTGCTGCTGTGAAGTCTGGATTTTGGATTTATTTAGTGACATAGAACTGACGTTAGCGAATGCTGGAGTGGTGGGTGTTGGTGGAATATTTTCTACCTCGCGACGACTTGTAAGACCTGAAACTGGATCTCCGTGGCCATTTGACAGCACCGGGGGCATTATATTTGTTGGACGTCCTGTTTGATTTCTCGGCTGCTTGTTTGTTGTTGCTGGAAATAAAAAAATTATTATTATTTATCAATTAAATATTTTTAATAATTTTATACTAGTAATTATTATTTTTTAGTAATTATTTATTAATAATTAAAATATTTAATTTTAGAAAATAAATTTAAAAACCTCTGGTTATTTTTTCACTGATAGTCGGCGCAGAAATAGCAATCACAGCGGATTTTTCATCAACTATTTGATTTCTGCGTTTAAAAAAATGAGCCCACGGAATAAATTTCATTTTAAAATAAAAATTTCCAAATATTTGAATTTTATAAATTTTATAAAAATGTATGTCCAGCCCGCGGCGGTGTACACGCTGTACTGTTCTATCAGGGGTCCTTGCCCTTGTGCGGCAGCTATAGCCTAGACACCAACCTGGGCTAGTATATTGTACATATAGTGATGAATATCGATAGCCATACAACGTCCAACACTACATACAAGGCTTATTCCGCTGATGGTCGTAGACCCCAGACCGCTCGGGCGATAATTCACCCCCTTGTCATGACAAGCTAATTCCGACTACTAACACACATTGTTTTAATATATGTTTTTAAATTTATTTACCAACAATCCAACTTTGCGTCAATACTCTTATCTGATTACATCATTTGCTGGCTGAATTTTTGAAATTTTTTCAGAAAATTAAATTATGTAATCCAGAGGTGTTAAATTTTTTTTTGAAGAAATTCACCCAGTTAGATTTTTATAGAATAAAAATAATTTTTACCTTTGACTGGAATAGATGGCCTCATGGAATGCTGCAAAATAAAAATATAAAAATGAAATATTTTTAAAATAAAAAATAATACAATGATAATATAACAGTGCAATTAAGCTAAGGATTAAATTAATAAAAAGTGGTTTAAGAATTAAAAATAAATAAATATTATTATTAATATAACATTAATGTAAAGCGATTTTAAAATATACAGCATCAAAGTTGGATAAAAAAATAAAGATGTGCTCCTAATGTTGAGTAGTTATTATGCTGGAAATTATTGTTGAATGTTCCGGATTCCTCATGACTTTTTTTTTTTTTTTTTTTTTTTTTTTTTTTTTTTTTTTATTTCCCAAGACAACATACGTGTCTCTTTAATCTCCGTGAAGAGTATCATCTACTCCAGTGCATATAATAATATTATATCATGAGATAATGCCACACATAAATTACAGTAAATTAAATTAAAATTAATCCAAGATGTATTAATGTCTTAACAAAATTATTATAAATTTTTTTTTTTCAACTATTGACAATGACTACTGGTTAATACCTCCCGATTTGTCTCTATTAGTACCGTGAGGGTTCCAAAGGATTATATGATAAACAAAAAACTGATAATTAAAAATGAGTGATTGTGATGAGGGAAAAAATGTTGCTAGGGAGTGCGCGTTACCAAATTACGAGTGATTCGTACAGATAGTGTTGCTGAAGCTAGGCCGTTTCTTGGAGGCGGAATGCCGTGTCGGCCAAAAGATCCGTCCTCCTGGTCCAGATCGTCGGCTCCGTCCTCGTCCTCGTCAGACGAATCCTGATCCAACGCACATTTAAATAACGTAACAGGATTGATGGAGAAATAAAATATTTGTATTTAAATTTTTTGTGGGCAGCAAAAATAAATATAAATAAATAAATGGAGAAAATGGGAAGGGAGTAAATTGTAAATAAATGTCCATAGTTGATAAATGATCCAAAATTCCAGGAGAGCCGTTGACAGTCGAAGAGCAGCGTCCATAGAGGAAAAATACATTACCACATTAGTTGATCATTTGTCAATTTAAAACTTGATTAGATCCTTGGGGTTCGGTTTAGATGGTTAGACAGGGTCAAGTAAACTCTCGCGGTCTTTTTAAGTCTCTAAGACACTATTGACCAACATGGACTTCAAAGTGCTCCGGTTGCTATAAGGTCAATCTAATTGAGACTCGATTACATCGCGGTCACGGTTATTTTTATTTATTATTTTATAAACAATCAAATAACTCGAATTTATTTTTTTATCAATTTAATTTTAATTAAATAAATTTCAAAGTGTTTTTTAAACTCAACTTTACCTGAAAGACAATCATATATTGAAACATTTTAGTACAAATAGACGCACTATGAATAGTATCAGACCGGCATATTATTTGCTGGTATCGGAACAGGTTATAGAAAAATTCATGGTAGTCCCAGCAACGCGTCAACAAATTTCGATCTTTCTAGTCGATAAATATTATTAGCTCGTGCTTCTGCGCTACCTAGAGCTAAATTCTTTTTAAGAAAAAGAATCCAGTATAAATTTACGCGGTACACGCTTTTACCAATTGGCCATAAAAATGACAATAAATAAATTTAAATACCGGGCGAGTGTATTAGAGTGATCTTCATGACGTCTTCATGGAGCTTGCTGTAAGTTTTGTGTATAAATAAAAATAAAAAACAAACTTATTTACCTTAGATCTATTTACAGACGAATTTATCTGTGGCGGAGGCATAGACTGTGGAGTGAGCTCGGGATTTAATGCGATGATAGCGTCCATCTCCACCTGTAATAAAATAATCGTTACTAATGAGTTTTAAAACGCTTTCATTCTTATAAATTATTAACAGAATATAGAATTATTTATTTTTTGATTAGATTGATAACCTTGCGACGAGGTATGAAGCTTTGAGGCATTTTATTAGAATTATTTAATGCAAGTAAATGAATAAATAAATGCACCGGGGTTTTTTTTTTTTTTTTTTTTTTTTTTTTTTTTTTTATCACAATAATATAAATTAATAAATGAAAGTAGCAAAGCCTCCGACAAACAGCCCAGCAGGCTTGTCGGAAATAGACTAGCGTTCTCGATAGTTTTTCGCAGGTTGCTCGGTGGGTTGCATAATCTCTGGTGAAAATAGCTCAGTAACCATGACCTACGGGCGTTAATCTTCAAGCTCCAGAATTAACAAGAGAGTCTAGTTATAATTTATAAATTGTAATTTGTATCAACTTATTTAGAGACCCTGTTATTGGCCTTTTGGCTGTTGGGTTGTATTAAAATAAATAAAAGTGTGTCCGTGCAAGGAGAAAAATATTTGATAAAAGATTATCGCTTAATAATTCACCTCTTTTCCCTTGGTTTCGCCGCGCTCAAACCATTCTACTGTGACACTCTGTTGCTCCCAGTTGACACCAGATACTATTGCCGAGTGGATGCGACCTGGAATAAAAAATAAATTATTAATAATTAATAAAGACAAATGTAGATGGCAGCGAGTCATATGTTAACGGATTCCAATGAATAACGCGAGCATGTAGCCAGTTATTTTTTACAGACAGACATTACATGGTGAAATAAATTACGGGGACACTGTTACTGGTATGACTGACAGACCAGAGGTAATAGAACGTCAACAAAATACTCTGCTATTATATTAGCCGCTTTCGTGTACGAAATTACACAGATAATTTTAGTGAGGGTATCACTGAATTTGCTGCCTGCTGAAGAATACTCCTTTCAAAGCCACGGTTTTATTTATTGTCACACATAACAGTCTCATTTTTTTTTTTTTTTTTTTTTTTGTAATAAAATTCAAGAACAAAAATAAATTTTTTTACATAAAAATCTATAAAATAAAATAATACCATTTTGTTTGATATGCGAACTAGAAACAGAACTATTCCGATGTTTGGACGGTATGGGAATGGACGAACTTATTTTTTTTTTATTATTCTTAATCCTCGTTTGATGCTTTTTACGCTTGGGATCGTCGGCTATTGGCACAATAAAACTGCAGGAATTCGAACTGAAGCGGAAGTCATTTTCGCTGGTGGACTTAAAGACTTCATTTTGAAGCGGGTTGTCTTTCTCACGATCTTGGACAAACATCTGATTGCTACTGCGGCTGAACTGCTGCAAAGACATAGACATAGACATTGACTGCTCTTTTTGGAGAGTATCCACCGGAGAGGTATCTGACAGTGAGTCATAGAACTGAGGTTCACGCTCTTGGATGTCGATTGCAGAAAACTCATCGTCATTCAATAAAACTGGTTTATTTTTATCAACGCAGTTCACTTGTCGATCTACTCGATTAATCTGTGTTACTTCCTCAAGGTCCCCTGTTACACGATCTTCTTCTCCGCGAGGATCTTCGTTGACGCGTGACAAACTAACGTTGTTATTTTTTATGACTTCATCATCAACATTAACATTACTCCTATCATTATCATTATCATCTATTACATAAACATCAATTTTATCATTATTTTTCTTGGCATGTTTCTTCTTTTTCTTCTTCTGCTTCTTAGCCTCCTTGGAGCCACAAACGCATTTGCTGAGCCAATCCATCATTCCCAGAAATGTTAATATTTTAGGCCAAGTTCAGTTCTAGCCAGAACCAAATGGCTGGATAATCTTCTGCCAAATCCAAGGCAATTTAATGGAAATAATTTCACATGGTGTACTTTATAATATATCAATATAAATTGTGTGAGTACAGTGCTTCAGTATTGTATTAAATTATAAATATCATTAAGAAGAGAACTTGTTGTTAATCATCCGTTTACACAATTTAAAAAAATTACTAATTATACAGTAGAAAAAATTTCTGGCTTCAATCTGGCGTATAACATATTTATAAAAATTAATAAAATAAAAAACTATTAATTTAAATGATTAATGTAATTAATTGGCAACCATTTTCACACATTTGATTTTTCACAGTGTATTATATAATTTAAAAAAAAAAAAAACAAATGAATGAAATAATAACTTTAATAAATAATGCGTTGGTAATGATCACAGTGAGTGAGTCTCTAAACGACTGAAACATTGTTTCCGAGTTAATATATATAGTCCTTTCTTATTTAATTGGTTTGCCAACCCAGCACAGATGTATTATTTAGCACTGGGGGGAATTTCCAGACCGACGAAAAGAAAGATTAAGTCAACACGTGCTAGTGCGAGACTTGTTTTTTTAAATTCACGCGCACTTTATTCCCGCGAGACTGCTACGCCACATAGGTCAAGGTCGCGAGCATTGACGGAAAATGTGGAATATCATTTGGATTGTAGAGTTATAATTTTTTGATGTTACTCGATGACGACACGATGGATGACTGGCCGGACTGGCTTCGGCACTGATTCATAAACCCATTTGTAACATCCAGAACCAAGAGACCAAGTGTAATTTAATATATTATATGGTAATAATAATAAAGTGGTTGGTGCGGGTGTGTACACGATAATATACGAGCGTAGTCGACGGGTTCGATCAGCCGTCAAGTGTAATCTCCATCACTGCGACACACTTTAATCCACATCAATGTTGTAAATAAAAAAAACTTGTTTAAAATTTATTTTCCAAGTTTTAGAATTTTGTGCTCTGCTCGGAGGATATCAAGGATGCCTGGATGTAGGTTGCGTCAACATTTTCTGTCTGCGTTGCCTACTGCTCGTTGAATCGATATTTTTTGCATTGTCACAACACACAGTACTCTTTAATAATTCTTCAGTGTCTGAATATTATCTACAGTGTTGTTAATATTTATTTATTTGTGTATTATTTTCCAGAGAAAATAATAAAAATTTATCAGGCATGTTTTAAGGCGAGACTCGAGATCGAGACTGAAAGAAAACCTACGCTCCATCATTTCCAGACTCATTCGAGTTAGATAACTCTTGCTAATAGCAAAAAATTATCAGCACTCGGACAAAGTAATTGAAGCGTGAAAAAAAAAAAAAAAAAATAGAGGACAGTGGCATAAACTTACTTTGTTTTATTTATTTATTTTTTTCGCCTTTTCGTCGCGAATTATTTGTGAACTGAAATTAGTTCCGGTTGTATCAATTCAGCTGCAGGGGTCACAATCTATTGAGCAGTAAATTTAAGCGACCGCATCCTGTCTCAGTCTCGTTGCTAGCTTTTATTACAAATCACAAATTGTAAATAATATTTTTTAAAGTAAACATATGTTAGTTGTCTTGTTTTACCACAAATTGCCCTTGAATCTCCCGCGATTGAGATTTTTTTCTTCCTTATTGAGATAACAAGTACGGGTGTCATTACTCGCAAGTACATGACCCTGCAATTAAAACTAATTGATCTATTGTAACAAATAATTGCCGTGAAATAAATTTTTTACGGTTAGTTTTTGAGAGTTTGATAAATTATATTTTATCAGTGGGCAGCTAAATGTTTCGCCTACTGTTATTGTTATTATTATTTTTATAATTATAGTTACTTATAGTTATTAGTTTTATTACAGTGCATAGTTAGTTCTTGAAACATTCAACCAGGGCGCCAGTTATCGGCTATGCGCTTTACCGACCTTTTCATTACATCAATTTTATCTGATTTAGTTAATAAAAATTTTATTTTAATTTATTGCTAAGCTCTTCCGTGTTTATTTTTAAATCCAAAGTGATTCATTTATTAAATTCCGCATTTTTAAATATTGTTTCAATTAATTAATTAATTTTTTAAGCACTTAAATATCATCAAAACATATAATAAATATTATGTAAAGTAGTCTAAAATATATAAATGTGTTTCAATATGACGAAAAAGGTCAGTAAACTATAGTACAACTTTCGCTTTTGTTTAGAAATTAATAACAGTGTAGGTCGATATATGTTTACGAGACTTTCTGCTTCGTAAGATTTATAAATATTCTCGAATTGAGATTTACACTCTTGACTCGTAATTGCTGGATACCAATTTAGCAATTTGTTTCAATTTTATAATTCGATTTAGCTTCTGTCAATTGTCTGGTAATTTGTTCTGCTCTTTAAACTCATTTTTATATTATAGATATTTAACAAAATTATTAATTTATAGTACAATTCATTTATCGGTATTTAAATTTAGTATTTTTAATTCAAGGCTACTGCAATATTTTCTAAACAAAATTTGTAGACAGAAAAAAAAAAAATAATTTGAATCAAGTAATAAATTATTAAGCCAAAAAAAAATTTTCTTATTTTAAAAATTTTTTTACTAAAATCAAGATAAAGTTTTTTAAAATTATTTACTTGATTAAAATAAATTTTTTCTTTGAATATTATTATTAAAATAATAAATTTAAAAAATGTTTAAAATTTCTATCGATTAGAATGTCTGAAAAAATTTAGTCCACCTCATTGCACGCGAGTGCATTCTGACTTTTAGCAGGGTTTCACCGCTTAGACATTAACCAAGAAAATAGAAGCTTGTATATATCGAGTTAAGCGTTCGTACAATATGCTAAGGATTAAACAACAGCTCTAGGAAGACTCGTTCTCATCGTGGGCGACATCCGATAAAAAGTTCACCCAGCGAGTAACTGGACCATGCCTTTCTCGAGTATGCCTCCAAGACAATGCCAGTATACAGGAAATAAAAATTCTCCACGCTATAATTTTGATTTTTAAAAAACAATTTAACTGTTGATAAATGTTGTGTGCTTATGAATATGATTCTAAGCACTCGAAGAACAGATAATTAAATATGCTTTTGATAAAGTTTCTTTATAAGAATGATGTCCATGAATAAAATGAGATAAGTCATAACACAAGCGTCCTTATAAGGTTCCAGCGCCCACACAACCACTTGTGATTTGCTTTTCGACAAGGACTACACGTCATCTTGTTTTTTATTTTCGAGCTTCGCTTTGAGAGTATCTTTAATCTGAATCTTGATAGACTCTAAGTGATTTTACACGTCGATACAATTAGTTAATGTACCTTAAATAAAATAAAAATAAAAAATAAAATTTACATATTTTATAATAATTTACAGCCAAAATAATGTATATGTTTATGTCAAATAAAAACAAATATTATGATAACCTTATCGTTGAAGTATTTATCTTAAAATATGTCGATGGCATCTTTATTGAAACAGAAAAGAGAGTGCATGACACCCAGATCCGCGAAAAGTATTTGCATAAGTCTATTATTAGGCAAGAGCTATCTATCTTAAAAGATCTAGATACTGGATGCTTAAATAGCCGTTCTTCACACAAATAGATCCTACCGAGGGAATGCCCTGTCGCGGTGGATCTAAATCTACACCAGAATAAAATAAAACATAAAATAACACTTGTGTTTATATCAATAATTCAAGTCACGCATACGACAAATGGTTTAGAACACTCAGCTGTCACCATTTTATGGATTGCTTTTTTATTTTACTAGACATTTTCTGTCACGATAAATACGTATCGATTTCATTCTGCAGACAAGTTTAACTCCCCAAGGTCATGGCAAACCGAGAAACATCATTATTACATTACTTTATTTATTTTTTTTTATTGTAGTGAATTTAACTGAGCAAACTGCGTATCCGGCGTAGTTTTTATTCGGACAACATAATTGTTTGAATTAGCAATCCAGTGAATTTACATCACCATCAAAAACACCCACGGACGTATTTTATTTTTTTAAATTATTAAATGCAATCGCGGTTTGTTAAAATTACTTTTAATTCAATTTAAAGCTCTCGACAATGTCAGAGTATTTATACGCATTGATGTAACAATAACTCTATTGAGGTACTTTTTATTTTTAATTCACAGTATATTTCTCATAAGTATGTATATCTATGAATGTTAGAATTTATAAATAGAAATGATTAGTCAATTTTAACATCCCACGTTTAGAATATCGATAGTTTGACCCTAGTTCACGATAGCAATGCTTCTGGTCTGACAACTTTCCCTTTCTTAATTTCTAGTTCCTCGAGATTTTTAGCCTCCATAAAATATAATATTGTATTTTATATAATCAATAGATACGGATGTATGCAATTACTCTGAGATTATGTTACGTGTAAAAAAAAAAAAAAAATGGGAGCTAGTTGATCAATTTCAGTGACACGGACAAATTTACTCCCAACTATTAAGTTTTTAAAGAGAAAAAAGCCGTACCCACGCGATTGGTTTTGGTACACGTGCGTTGTTAAGCACTGAGATGGACACAATACGCCGAACCATGAATATATGTATTATGTACGTATAATTGTAGCATAGGTGTGAGAGAGTACGGCTAAAAGGGGCCGTTAGGAAACCCGCTCCTTTCTTGGCGGATGTTCTGACTCACTCCTCGAGCAGCCAGTAAATAAACTCATGATTATCTTACAAAATTGGATTTTATTTTTCGGGCAAGCTGAACTGTGGAAATAAATAAAATTTATTGAGTAAGTTAGTTAAAAAAAAAAAAAAAAAAAAAAAAAAACTACGGTAGTTTTAATGCTGATACCTTGGAAAAATAATTACCTTGGTTTAATATTAAAGTCAATGTTAGCTCAACCGTCTATCCGTGGTTTACAATAATTATTTTCTTTTTCGATACTTGCCGTGTTAAGTATAATATATAAATATATCGACTAGACGTTAAACACGAAGAGTTATTGCAGTTCGCGTAATATTGATCGAGTCGTTTTTACTAAGTGAGCCGTTTCACTTGCATCCTTTCTGTAGGTCAGCTAAATTACTCATTTTATTAAAAGTGTATCCCTTAATTTAATTCCTTTTTTTTTTAATTTAATAATATTAATATTATTATTTTTTAATCAAATGGTTGGTTTTAATAAAAGTCATTTTATTTGACTTAACATTGACGGAAAATTATTGACTGGAATTGTACTTGCATTGCATAAGTCCGTCATTGTACTTAATGCCAGACAATACCTGTTAATTTATTGAAGGCTTATTATTTATAAAATACTCGATAGGTATTTTTACAAGTACATTAAAAATAATAAGAGAGGATTAAAAATTGCCCATTTCCTTTTATTTAAAAATCAAGGTATAATTATTATTTATCATAAAAACTAGGAGATAGTGCAAGATTGTGAGAATGTAATTGTTATTTCATTAACTCCAGTCGCAGCAGCTGATTCAGATTAAACGAGTAACGGGATTTAACATTAGAACTATCACCGCTCTAGATTATAACTAGCATACATATATATCGGTCTAAAACACGCAAATATCTATTTTATTTAATAGTATATACTCGGAAAATTTTATTTCACTTAAATGTCTGTCTTTAAAAATATAATCCATACCTTTTCAATTAAAATAATAAATTATAATTATTTTATATTGAATATTAACTGCTGGATTTTATTTATTTAAATAAAATTGTAAAATGATAATTGAGTCTGAACGAAACCCATAAAAGTAATCATTAAACTCTAAATTAAACGACAATGAGAATGAGTTTGATTGCAATGCAAAAAATGTAGAGGGAGATTCCCCGAATATGGGAATGTCGGTGGCAAATCTCATGGAGAACCGGTTGATACTGACGATAGTGTTCCATAGCTCGCTTCTACCCGAATTCGCTAGTTACTAAACCCAGGGGAGTCTTTCATAGCAGCTAAAATTTTCTGGAGTAAAAATAATCAACCCTGATCAAGATAATGTGATTTTTTACTCCACTCTAGTTACACAAGTGTAATGTCTGTCTACCAACGTGTATAGTAAATAAAATAAAAAAACAGTTACTTAAATTTTTGTAAATAAAATTAATTCAAGTGTCTTGTCTCTGATAATTATAAAAATTAAAGCAGAAGATATTTAATAATTTTTTTAAGAAATAAATTAGTGCAAAAAAAATTAAAAATACAATTTTTTTGTTAAATAAAATTAAAAAATTGCTAAGTGACTGCTAACTTTAATGTTATCTGCTAATTTGAGTATTATATAAATTGAAAACTAAGTTAGTAGAAATTTAAGAATTTTTTTTTATTGAAAAAATTGCAAAAAAAATTTTTTTTGTAAAATACTATCAGTGCAATTTTTTAAAAAATATTTTGTTAAAAAAAAAAAATGACATTAAAGTTAGCAGTCGCTGGGTAATTTTTAAAATTTTTTCAACAAGCAAATTAATTAAAAAAAATTATTTTGAAAAAATTTCTACGTCATTTTTTTTTGCAATAATTTATTTGTAAAAAAAAATTTTTAAATGATCAAATATCTGCTAAATTAATTTTCATAAAAAAAAAAAAAATTGAAAACGTCGACCAACTTTAGAATTATTCATTTAAAAATAAATAAAAAGGATAATTAAATAAATATAAAAATAAAATAAAGTGTTGGCGGGCAAAACTCACCATCGGTTCGCTTGATGTTTATGCTGGTGCCAGTGGCGATATTGCAAACGCTGCGATCCATGGTCATTTAATGATCAGTTGCTTGCCGTAGAAACGGACGACATAAAAGCCAGTGGAGATTGTCCTGAAGACAATGCCAGTAACTCAACGTGTGTTTATTTACTGACGTCCTGAGCTGAGGTAGGCTGCTTAGAGATTCTGGTGGTCGATGCTGAGGACAGACCAGTGGTTGTAATTCAACTAACAAAAACCGGTGGATTAACATTGAATTAAATATAATGAATAAAAAAAATAATAACAGTAATAGTGGTGTTTATTGACAGTTACCG
Organism: Cotesia typhae; assembly: GCF_013202065.1. Classification (NCBI taxonomy): domain Eukaryota; kingdom Metazoa; phylum Arthropoda; class Insecta; order Hymenoptera; family Braconidae; genus Cotesia; species Cotesia typhae. The sequence continues at coordinate 3,502,646 of NW_027423715.1, read as the reverse complement.
AGGCATTAAAAATCTCATGTGAGCCGACGTGATGAGTGATGTGAAGGTATGGATATGTATATATAATCACACGAGCAACTATTGTGTACAGGAAAAAGGACTCAAAGGCACGCCCGCACTAATGCCAATAAACTCGATGAAATTATTTTATTAAGTTAGTCACTTTAGACAAAAGTTTAGCTACTGTTGTTGTTGTCGTTATCGGACACGAGGATCTAATCAAAAATTTACTTTTGTCACACTTAATTAGTTAATGATATATCAGTATTCGGTGATTATTGGAGACCAGATACGAGCTCGGTCTGTTGTGTGTGTATCCAAACGTTTTGTGTGCCGGGGTACTCTATACTCTACCAGTGTCCGTTATTGACAACGGAAAGACTACCAGCGCTAGCTCACGGTTAACAACTACGTCTCTGCCATCTTTGCCTTCTTCTCGGTACTGTCAAACAGTCGTTACGAATTTGAATTTTGCAATGCGAACCAGCGCTTATTAACTGCGGCGGATAAATTTGGAACTAATTTTAAATTTATTTTACCGGGAAAATTTAAAAAAGTAAATATTAATTTTTAAATAATTATGAAACTAAAATTAGCCGACAGCAAAAAATTTTTATTTTTTTTTTTTTATTAATTGAATTAGCAGAAAAAAATATTAAATAAAATTAAACTTATAGTTTTTCAAATTTTTTACATTTATTTTAATATAATTATTTTCATTAATTGTCTTCTTTATTGATAGTTTATTACATAATAATAATAAAAATATTTTATTGTGAAATTTATCTGCGTTTGATGGCTTGCAAAATCCATTGCTTGAATTCTTGCATATCAATTTTGAATTTTTGTTCATTAGCCAGCTGAGCAATGTGCTTAACTCTGAAAAATAAAAAAAATTAACAAGAAAAAAATTTTTTTTGTTATTAATTTTAATTTTAAAAAGGCCTACACATTTGAACGATCTTCTTCAGGACAACAAGGTGGTAATTTATTTAGTTTTATGCTCTTGAAAGTTTTAATTGCATCCAGAACAATGTTTTCTGCAAGACCAGCACTAATTGCTGTTGCATGAGCAAAACTGCAAGTTATATTACCGGATATTAGTTCATAGATAAATACTACCGTATTATTTTCGTCAAGTTGATAATCAAAAGTCTGCAATAATAATTATTATAAATAAATTTAATGTTTGTCTATTTTAAATATTTTTATTCCAAGCCAGTTATATTCTTCCTTTAATATATTTTTTTTCAAAAGAAGAAATAACTAAATTTGAATAAAAATATTCATCTAAATTTTAATTATTTAATAAATTAAATATAAGAACCATTGCTTCAAGAATAGGTGTCTTAGGTAAAAGTTCAATGACACGATGAACATGAGTAGCGCAAAGAATATGTGGACAATAATTTCCTCTTTGAATAAAATTTTTCAAAATACTAGTGAGCAATGCCAGCGAGTCTATTTCAGAAGTTCCTTTGCCGAGCTCGTCCATTAGAATTAAAGAATTAGGCGTGGAAGAGTACAAAATATTGTTCATCTGACGTAAATCTATGAGAAAAGCGCTGGCATTTTGAGCGATACTCTCCATCGTGGGCATCTGGGTCAAAATATGAGTAACAATGCCTATTTTGGCTGACTCTGCAGGCACGTAACACCCGATATGTGCCATGTAGACGATAAGCGCAACTTGTTTCAAGTAGACAGTTTTTCCACACGCATTCGGTCCAGTAAATATTTTAACCAAGCTACTTCCGCCTCCAGATTGCGTGTCGTTGGCTATGAAATCTTTCTTCAGTTCACTCAGAGGATGACGTCCTTTTTTAATGCTCAGTACGTGGGACTTTACGATTTCTGGCTTTACGTAATTGTGAGATGACGCCACTGATGCGAAAGATAAAAGTCTAAAATAATAGATCAATTAATTATTAAAATTAATTATTAAAATTTTTAAAGATTTAAGCTCATTTCTTTATTAACATAGCTTAATTGCAGAAAAATTAATCAGTTACTTACACGTCTAATTCTGCACAATATTCAACTGCATTAAGGACTGGACCAATGTATGTTTTTACATAATTAACGAGTCTCAGCATGATTTGACTCTGTCTTCTTGTTATCTTCAGCAATACATCACCTATAGTTTCGTCTAATTCTGGGAGAAAAAAAAAAAAAAAAAAAAACATCAGGATAAAATTATTAAAGCTAAAAAAAATTAATTCTACCTCTAGCTCCTTTGCTTTTGTAATACCGAATATTGTTACAAGAAAACTTAAACTCTAGACCAGGAATCATTTCATCATCAGGAGGAGGTCCGTTCCATTCAGTGATTGCTAAGCAGTGCTGGATGTCAGGAATGTAAACCATTATGCATTTCTCGACGTACGGCGGCAGATTTTCCAACTCTTCAGCCGTTTTTTCCGTTAAAAGACTAGGTAGAGTCTGCCTCAAATCATTTACTAAAAAAAAAAAAATTTATGTCAAGTAATATATTACTAAATAGGTCTAGTAGTTGATAAATAATAAAATAAACCAGCAAGTACATTGGTCAAGTTCAGGATCAACATTTCTTTTAACAATAAATTTTCTTTTCTGCTTGCTCATCTCAAAGTCAATTATATATTCGATGAAATAATGGCAATTGTGAATCCCGGGTGTTATGGAGTTTGCTATTTTAGCTAATATCGACACTGAATCTCGATATTGTTCACACAGTTGGCCGATTGTTATTAAATTAACCAGGGTCTAGAAAATAATTAAATATAATTAGCTTCAATAGTTATTAAATAAATAATTACAATTATAAAATAATACAGTGGCAAATCTTCCCCAATCGGATGGGTTGCCTTGAGCGGTTGAATATTTAACAAGCACAGTCGGGGTAAGACGGTGAACGTGGCTCAAGCATGATTTTAAATTATGAACTACATGTTGGTTGTCTACATTCAGGAAAAATTCAATCGCTTGCGTTCTTTCTTGAAGAATTTTAATGTTTCTCGTCGGGTGCTTCATAATTTTCCTAAAAAAAAAATTTTAATAAATAAAATTTTGATTTATTAAATAATTACTTTTGTTAAATTGCACTGTACTATTTTAATTATTGATATTTTTAAAAATGTAAGCTCATCCCGATGTTACACTCATCAAGAGCTTTCATTTGAGTACCCACGTCAATATTTCATATATACATATATATATATATATATATATAAATATATGAAAAATTGATGTGGGTATTTAAATGAAAGCTCTTGATGAGTGTAACATCAGGATGAGCTTATATCTTTAAAAATGTCACGTGACTATCCTGGAGGCAAGCTTTTTATTCTCTTAATACTATAGATAATTAAAAAAAAAAAAATTACCAGAGATGATGAGACCCAGGACGTGACTGACAACGATTTAAAAAAGTAAATAAATCAGTTCTTTGATTCTGATTTTTTCCAAATTGAAAACTACTGTTGAACCTAGATTGCATGATGTTGAGAGACTTGTAGGTATCATCTTCAATCATAACTAAATCTTGGAGCATGACATGATTAATATTGACGTAACGGGCCTGACCCGATGGAGTCAGGGACAATTTGTTCCAGCTTTCGTCCAAGTATTTCAGGAGCAAGCCCAGAGCGTGGATCATGGCCAGGGATTTAAAATTCAACAGGGAGTTCAGAAATATAACTCGGTCTGCGTTGCTGGCATCCTCAGGCTCGCAGTCTAGCTTCAGACAACGGACTCGGTGATAACAATTGTCAAAGGCGTTTTCGTTTTTTGACAGGATTTTCAAAGACGGCTGCGAGACCCGGTTGATGCCTGTTGATGTCGACGGAAAAGACTCCTCGTTTTGAGCAGTCAGGTCTCCAGCGATCAACTTTTTTATTGATGTTGTAAAAGAGTCCGGAGCTCCGCTTAAAATTATCACACACATTGGGTTACATTGACGGTACAGCGATTTTGTTATCTGGTAGCTAAAGTCGTCTTCCATGACATCTTCCATCACGAACAGTTGGAAGGTCGTTAAATTGTAGTATGCAGCTCCAAAACCATTTTTCTTCCATACTAATGATAAAATTACCTAAAAAATTTTTTATTAAAATTATTATTTATTAATTTTATTGAACAAAAAAAATTATTTTTAAAAAATTGCACTTTTAATTTTTTTTAAATTTCTAAATGTCAATTTTTTTTTCAATAATTAATTTGTCATAAAATTAAAAAAAAATTAATTTTTACGTGATCATTTTCTTCAGATATTTTTTGTGATTTTATTTCCGAGTTTTCTGAAGTATTCACTGGAATGGTATCAGAATCATTGTTTTCCTTTTCTTCTTCCTCTTCAGAAGAAGTATCAAGTAATTTATCAAATTTAAATTCTCGACCATCTCTAACAAAAATTCACAACAATTAGTAATTAATTTATCAATTAAAAACATAAATATTAATACTTACTCAAAAGACGATTGTTCCTGAGACATCTTGCCGCTTTGAGAAACCTCTGTGATGTGAAATTTAAAAAAAATCCTCGACAGTGCTGCCAATATTAAAATTAAAAAAAAAAGCGGGAAATTTGAAATAATAAAAAAATTTTATTTTTAATAAATTTATTTTTAACAAAGTTATTTATTTGATTACATTAGATGAGCAAATTTCGAGTTTGTTATCTGTACATAATTACAATGTATTTTCCCTAAACCTTTTTTATTATTTATATAAAATATATGCTATTGATTTATAAATCGATAGTAAAAAAATTAGTGTTAATTTTTTATCGATGTAAATACATTATTAATATTTAATTTTTATTATAAGTATTTTTAATATTATTATTATTGATTTATCCGACTAAAAATCTTTGATTGGACAATTTGTTAGAACTTATTAACAATAACTTTATTTATTTTATTAGAAAAAATTATTACGGAACACATTTGGTTAGAAATTATTAAAATACTAGGCATTAATAATAAAATTGATTATTTTAAAAATTAATGTACAATTTTAATATTTAATAATTAAATAAAATAATTCGATTCATGTATTGCAAAAATGATGTTGTAGAAAAATTTCTACCAAACAGTTTTTAAATAATTTATAATTTGGCATCTTGATTCATTCGTAGAGTAAAAAAAAAAAAAAATAATGCACTTCCAAATGAGAAAATAATAATAGAAAAAAAGGAAAAAAATACTGAGTGATCTTTTGGTCGTTATACAATTATATAATAATTTTTCCTTTAAATAGACTGTAAAATATTTTTTTAAATAATTAATTACCTAAAAAATAATTGAAAATTTAAATTAATAATTTAAAAGCTAGACCTGCATAACGACCATTTTTTTTTGTTCATAATTGTAACAAAAAAAAATTCCTGAGTAAAAAATAAAATTCGATAATCCGAATAATTATTTTTCCTTTAGTATTATTAAATATAATTCGCTTTAAATATTTACAATTATATTTAATTTTTTTCTTCTGTTTCTATCTCTATTAAACTCTCGATTAAATAATTATTTTAATTAAAATTGATTAATATAAAACAGTATCTAAATTATTCCTTAAAAAATAAATTACAAAAAAATAATTGTTATTAAAATATTACATGTTAATTACATAATTCGGTGACTTATTAGTTTTTTTAGCGAAAACTTAACAATAAATTGAAGAAAAAAAAAAAAATTAAGTTGGAATCGGCGGCGGTGGTTGAGGATTAAAAGTTATCGGTCGATAATTTTTTTCTCTAACAAACGGCTGAACGGCATTAATAACAAACCCATTGGCAGTGACATTGATAGATGAGTTCCGCTGGTGGTTTACTGGTTCTACAGGTGCCTCTTCTTCGGAACTGGCTATCTCAGAACTTCTCGCTGGACTCGCTGACCTGGTCAACGTCGTCATTGTTCCGCTGACTCTGCCCTCTTGATCTTTCGTCGCTGGTTCGTCCCTATTTATTTGGGTTTTAGTTGGAACCATTATTCATTAACTATCAACCCAGTTTTTCTCCATATCCAGTAAACCATCAATTCAACAAACAATTTCATGATAAAAATTTTAAGGAATTACACAGCAACAATTTGTTCACCCAATTCTGTTATTTGACCCGATAAACATTAAATAAAAGCACTTAATTATTCCACTTATTTAAACTTTATAATTTTGTAATTGGTTTTATTTTTTTTTTTTAATGAAGCGTTGTTAGATGACTAGAGGTGTTAGGACTACTTACTTAAACGGCAATCATTCAAAACCTGCCGAAATAAAAAATACAAGCAAAGAATTAGCGGATTTTATTGCAGGATTTTATTAAAAAGGTTCGTTGGTAATTATTATATTTACAAGTGAGGTCAATTTTATTTTGGGACATAACTAGTTCAAAAATTAACATTTAAAACATTTTATTTTGTTTAAGAAATTTTTTTTTAATTTATTGATTTTTTTTATGTATTTAAAAAAAAATATCTCAATAAAATCAAATAAAAATTTCGTTCAAAAAAAATTAAAATGGTTGACCCATTCCCCATTGTACCCCACTTGTAAATATTTATCAGTTGTTTGTAAGTCTGTCAAAAATCTGTTATATAAAAACTATCTGCTAAAATTTTACAATATATTTAAATTTATTTTTTTAAATACCAATTTTTATTTCGCAATCCATGTCCAGCAAATATTTAATTTATTAATGTAAAAATAATAGTCGATAAGAGGTAAAAAAAAAATGAGGTAACGTCAGTGTCATTACTGGTAAGTATAAAAAAAAAAAAAAAAAAAAAAAAAAAAAAAAAAATTTTAAAAACCAGTGAGTCGAGGAGTTGGTATTTCGATGGGAAAGTCATTGGGTCATGCAACATGCTGAATTACTATCTGAATAATCCAAAGTGGGTCGTTAGCGAGACAAGATACAAGTATTATCTCAATCTCTTATTTTTATATTTCATAATAGATCTCTTTTAAAAGCACAAAAGATGTCATTAACATAAATACTTGATGGATTAATTAATAATCAAATGCTAACAGCATCATTTCACTCGTATCCTATCTCAATGTCTAATCTTTACGTCATTAAAATTTAAATTAGAGGTCATAGGGACGAAGCAAAGTATCAATTTAAATTTAATAAATAAATAATAAGGTATTAAGATTTATTTTATAAATTACCTAGTACGAACAGGTTTGCTATTTTTATTATTGCCATTTTGCCGTGAATGCGGTCGGGTATTTGGCTGTGATAATTCACTATCGCTGCTGGCTAGAGACGATCTTGCAGCTACCGCTCCATGTGCGAAATCTTTCCTGTTATTTTAAAATAATTTCCACCATCAGTCATTGTCATAATTGTTGCTTATTATTGACAATTATCAATTACAAGTAGGTATATAAAATAATAAAAAAAAAAAAAAAAAAAAACAAACCTGTAGTTATCTGAACGTGGTGTTGAATTTAAATTGGCGTGTTTTCCCGTATGAATATTCGCGTCTACGAATACATGAGAGCTTTTAGGAATGTCACACACAATCTTAGGATGTACCGTAGTCTGCTTGACCTCAAGGTGCGAGGATGACTCGTTGTTGGGTGCCCAGTCGTAGTATTTCGGCCGATAGTCCTTGTACTCTCTCGGTTCCTGTTTCTGGTTTTGCTGCTGAACTCGGCACTCTTTTTTACGATGATACTCGTCGCTGCTCACGCTGCCCTTGCGATTGTTCACAAGCTTTCCGGGTGGTGCTGAAGTTGGCGAGGAAGCCGACGAGGACGGCGCTCCGTCTGGGTCTGCTCGAGACAGGTGAGAGCTATCCGACGCCGGAGGTAAACTACTGAAAATTTTAATCAGGCTTTATGTAATAATTTTTAAATAAAATTTTATTTTATTAAAAAATTGTTTAAAAAATTTTTTATAGGGCCAATATTTTTAGCTACAATATCAAAACTTAAAATAATTAATCATGAATTGTAATTTTAAATAATAAATAAAAAAAAAATAATAAAAATTTACCTAGAGTTTTCATCCATACTGTACAATCTAAGCTGCTGTCTAATATTAGCCTTCTCTTTAGCTCTTTTCCTTTGAAACTCCTCTTCCACTTTGCGCATCGCCTCCAACTCACTTTTCCTCTGTCGTTCTTTAGCTTCGGCTTCACGTGACAGCTTTTCCGCCAATCTTCGCCGCTCGATTTGCCTGACCGTCGATTGAAAAGTGAACCTCTTACTCTTGGGACTCGGCTTGATCGAAATCTTTCTACAATTATTATTATTCATTTCATTATTAACATTAATAATCTTCTTATCTTGAAGACTTTCAGGACTGCCGTTGACCGGGGAGTAGCTCCGCTGCTTCATCTCCGAAATATTCTCGCAAGACTTTGAGAAATTTGGATATTTCCTATTTTTATTTCCCAAATCCATAAAGGACCTTTCACGCTGCAATCCCAGTTCTTTAGCCTTGTCGTAGGCCAATTTGCTGATGAATCCATTGCTGATACCGTTGGTAAATCCATTCGCAAATCCATTTATAAAACCATTTTTATTACAAATTTTAACCGGCTCATTTGATTTTAAATTCTTCGAGGTAATATTAATATTATTATTGATATTATTGTTCATTTTTACACTAATTTCTCCGACAGAATTTCTGTAATTGAGACTCTGAGTTCGATGCTCGGTATCGTTAGAAGCCGGCAAATACATGACATGTCCCCCAGAAGCGAGGTACGAAAAGGAAGGCGGCTTCATCACCACTGGGAAGTTTGCTTTCTCGTCAACTTCATCCAGAGCCTCGTCTTCAAAGTCTTCAGCCGCATAATTGCCGTCCCAACCGGAACCATTAATTCCTCCGTTGACTTCTCTAATTTGATTCGCCTGGCTGTGCTGCAAAGAAGTAGGAGCACTGGTAGACAGCAGCCAATTGTCATCCAGCGTTTCTCCAGGATGTTTCCTATCGAATTCGCCAGCTCCTAGCCCAAAGCTCCGCTTAATCTTCTGCAGAGAATTAAAAGACGGGTCCTTGGTCTTCTCTGCTGTATAAACACAGTGGCGATTGTCATCTCGCGGCAGAGAAAGCGAGAATACGTGAGCTCGAGGTGGAAATTTAGCGCTGGGGGCCATAGGTGGTGGAGAATCAACTCCAGCGTCGCTGCTGGACTCTTCACCCAAATCCTGCTGAGGAGTCCAAGTCGGGCGTGAGTTATCAGTTTGTGTCTTTAATCTGCCGACAGTGACATCCAGGGAGTCGTCATTGGGAACTCCAGCGTCGCACGAAACTCCAGAGTCTCCAGACTTGTCGTGAGAACTTCTCGGTTCCATGGCAATTAAAGATCGCGGTGGTCTCGCGAGTCGCTCAATTCGCTCCTCGTACATCACCGGAATCTCCTCGCTGGCGGTGCTCATATTTGGGCCTGGTGTCTCTTGAGCAGATAATAATCTCCAGGCAGCTGATGGAGAGAATCGCGGTATCTCCAGCTGTTTTTTCGGCAAAGTCGGCCGTAATTTTAGCGCAATATCTTCCCCTTGGTTGTCACTCATCTGTTGGTGGTGCGAAGAACCCGTGTAATCTTTATCTTGGGTATAAAAGGTCTTGGTAGTTGTAGTTGCCGTTGTTTGTTTAGACTTGGGTGACACGCCATTACTCAAATTCCAATGAGAAGTCTTCTCCACGACTTCTTTAGACTCCTTAACAATGCTCTTTTCACTATTTTTTATTTTTATTTTCTCCCTCTCCCTCTCAATCTTTGCAGAATTACTCTCCGACCATCTTTTATCGCAGTCTCTATAATTCAAGTCCTTGACATCAGTTCTTTTTTTCCTGGGGTTCTCAGGAGCGACACCAGAACCCGAGCCCGAGCTGACCTTGTTCTCTTTGGCCCTTGGAGGTTCTGGCGTGCTCTCGCGACCGGATCCTTGACCCCTGACGCCTATTCTCAGCATCGCGGGGCTCTCGGACCTGGTCCTCATGTGCTCCCCTGTCTCCTCGCTCTTCCTGGTGATCTTGGAGACGAGAATCTCGGTGGCTCTGTTGTTGGAATTCCTCCTGTCAAACTGAGACTCCTTCCTCCGGTCCTCGTGGTGAAAGTCCTCGAGCCTGCCGTTGATCTTATTCCTCTGGCTGGACTCGTTGGTGGTGACCACGCTTTCTTCATAGGTCGTTGACTTTTCCAAGACCTTGCGTCTCCTAGGATTATTTTCCGAGCGTTCATCACCGTGCTTGATAGATTTTTCTCCATTAGCAGCAGAACCGCCTGAATTATGGACTCCGCGAGGGCTATCCATTCTCCTTTCCTCGTAGGAGCGGGTTTCCTGACTCCTAATTACTCTATTCTCACCTCTGGAGCGCTGTTCCTGGTAGGTTCTTTCCTCGTAGAATCTCGAGCAAGTTCTAACCTCCTGACATTTATTATCAAACTGCTCCATACTTCTGCTTTTACGTCTATCAACTCGGGAGTCATTATTTACTGCGGCGTTCTCCTGCGCCTGTGATTGCTTGGATCTTGAGTATTTTTTGTCCCCGAGGTTGTTCTTGCGTGCATCAATAAACGTCGTCGACTTAGATAATTGGTTTTCATGCTTGAGCTCGTTGGGGGCGCCGATGGGTCCCACGCGTCGATTGTAGTTTAGTTTATTGCGAACCTTTTTCGCTACCTGCATCAGCTCTGCCTGGAACTCGGGACTGCTGAGGCTTCTCTGAAGAGTATTCTTTCCGTCAAATTTCTTAGAGCTCCTCCGTTCATCCCTCGTCCATTGACCGTGGTCATCTTGTTCGTGGTACTCTCGCCAGGGTCTGCCATTTTCCTTGCCATTAGAGAGGGAAGATAAATGCTGGTGGGATTGATGCTGCTGGTGTCTGTCATTAACCCACCGTCTTTCTCTTTCTCTTTCACTTTCAATAATATTGTCCGGGCAGTCTTGCTGCCCGGATGGATTCCAGCTGCTTTGTTGACGCTTAGTCTCGGCACGAGTTTTAAACAGCCGGGATTTACGAGGCGGCGGCTTTATACCTCGGGAGCTGGGCTCCTCTTCCTGCCGGCAGCAGTTGCCACGCTCTGGAGAGATAATTTCCCATTTGTAGGAGTCTGGCGAAGACCCGTCGGCGTTAATCAGAGGCGGTGCTGGGGCTTTGTACTTCTTTTTTCCGCGGTATCTGCTCTCCCGTTCTCTGGACTCACGCTCGGGATAATGGTAGCCCGAGTGACGGTCCATCGGCGGGTGTCGCGATTCCGGAGAATACCGAAGATCTGGCTCGCTTCCAAATCTCTTTATTTCTATCATTTCATTTTCACGGCAGGTTCCGTCGCAAGGACGGTAATGACCAGCGCAGCAGTGCTGAGTTCCCAGGTCATTGCGCGGTCGAGGCTCGCCCATGTGTGAGGTTGAAGTGCTTCTACTCCGGTATATTCCTTGCTGGAAAATAAATCAGTAATCTTTTTAACTTGAAAAAAATAATCTTGATATTAACAAAAGTTATTACTTAATAAATCGAAATTTTATTTATTTATAGTTACTAGTATAAATTATTACCTTATTAAGATCATGTGGAAGAGTAAACGCCGAGGGTCTTCGACCACTAATAGTCCCACCATTGTGAATAATATTTCCGTTGTTAGTTGCCCTGAGACGCTGATTCGGCGGTTCGGGTAAAACTTTGTGTCCAGGAGCTTGGGAATGATGATGATGCCTGGTGAGCTCTCTCGGAAAGGACTGAGTCCATCCGCGACCCATTTCCTGAGCCACCGCTGCAGTGTGATGTGAACTACTGTTTCCCATTTTTCAGCAAACTGGTAGCTTCTTCTTCTTCTTCTTCTTCTTCTTCTTCTACTGAGTAAATTATGGGCTCGTAGGATCCTCAGACATTTTTCTGCACCTGAAAGTAAAAAAAGAGATTCAATATAAGGCAACAAGTCTGCTTGCTCGCAAGAGATTCTCAATGAAGATAAATTTGGGACAAGTTGATTGAAGAAACACACACACGTGTGTGTTGTATGGAGACACAACAAGTGCACCGACTCTCGGAAGAGCAAATAAAGTGCAGAAGACTCGAAGAGGCAGGAGGGAGGAGAGTAAAAAAAGACGGACAGAGGATGAGAATACAGGCAAAGCCTCGTCTACGTCTGGCCGATCCGGACAAGCGAGTTATCTTACAGTTAGACACGGATTAACCTCTTGTCTCGGCGCTCCCCGCGGAGCGTATCTGATGCACCTTCTTCGAAAGTAAGCCCACCCGTCCCTGCCGTTGCACACCTCTCTTTGCGTTGTTCTTTCCATTGAAGAGCCACTACGCCATACACCATATACCATACGAGATACCAGTATACAGAGTATAGAGGTCCGAGCACACCTGCCCAACCTGCACCGAGGAGACTCCAAGTACCGCTAGCCGATGAGTGGCCCCGACCGGGAGGCCGGACTCGTGACCACCGACACGCCGGGAAAAATAATAAGAAAAGTCGTGTTGGCGGGCAACCAACTTCCCGATACCAACTTGTGGGTTTATATTTATATATATATTTATATCTACCGAGTCTGATAAAAAATTAAATTATCGTGCATTGAGTCTGGCTTTGAGATTCTATTTAAATATTCACAGCCAAACCCAGAAGGCATTTTTGCTAAATTCTATTTAAAATTTAATAAATAAATATTTACTCCTCTTCTTTAGCAATCGTTGCTTAGCAACTGCGCCTAGCTACGCCCCCTAGCAACAGTTACTTAGCAACTGACACTTAGCCACGCCCCCCTAGCAACTCCAGTAACGCCTGTTAGCAACGAGGCTTTTTATTTAGAGATTAAGACATCAGAATAAATTTTTTTAAGTAATTTTATTTGCATTAAAATTAAAACTAAGTATTTTAATTAATTAATTAATTAATTGAATAATAAATGTATGTATGTGTGTTTATGGAAAAGATAGATGAACGAAGAAGCAAAAGAGAAATACAAGATATAATTTAATCTCGGAGTTACGGCTGAATGACTATGGTAGTTTTCGCGCGATCTGTAGTCTGTAAGTTCCAAGTTCCAAGCAGATTCCAACATCCGGCTGTAAGCTTACCTCTTAGTAGAAGTAGATACAGTTGATGAAGCGTGGCAAGGCCGACTAAGTGACATTGCATCGCAACAAGACTACACTCTACTGAAGCTGGTACCAGGTTGCAATAGTTGTACTTGCTGGTTGCTGGTAGTTAAACTCGACTCAAGAGCTATTGGCTTCGGCAGATAGTTGGAAAAGATTAGCACGTCGGGAACAGCTCCCTGGGGTATCGATCAGGTGTTTCTATCTTTAATTTATTTCATTTGGAACTCGTTAGAGCCAAGCCGGTATACTTGACCGGCGAAAGTGTTTTTACCCACCACACCACACATTTAATTATCGATTAAAATGCATTGAAATGTTCCGTAGTTTTGTTTTTAGTATTGCCGGGATTTATTTTCATTTTTTATCTGGATCTAAATTACTTTTAGATTTTATAGCGTTCAGCTGTTGGATCAGTTACAGGTTGCTGATTCTTCATAGATATATTAGTTGGTTATGCACTTATACTTGGTACTTGGTACTTGGTACTTGGTACTGGATAATGATGATAAGCCAATCAATAATTTACAGTATCAATCAACTTGTCTAAAATTATAAGAGTTTATTATTTATTTCTGGTGAGGTCTAGCATGACAGCGGCCCACTGAGAATGATAAATGTTTGCTCAAGAGAAAATTACTCGTGTAGCAGATGTTTGAGGCACTCGTGCGCAATTCCATCCGGTGGAAAATGATGCCAGACTTCAGATTACTAAAGATATTAATGCTAAAAAAATTTAGTGCAACAAAGGTTTCACTTTTTATTTCGTAAGCCCTCGGATTTTAAGTAACGGTTCTCCAAAATCGGTTAAAGTCGCAAAAGTCTTTAAATATTTTTATGTAAATTTTGAATAGCAGATTAAATAAGCAAAATATGACCGTAGATTTTCTGAGTTTAATGTCTGAGAATCATGAACAAAAAATAACCAAGCCAACAGCTCAGCAAATCCAACAATGCGGTTTTTATCTCGGAAAAGTAAAAAATGAACCTGGAAAAAGCAACGATAGATCGGGAAGCTAACGGAAATGCGTGACGTAAGTGGTTGTGTCTTGCAGGCTTGAAGATATAGAGTTGCGCGGAGGTAGAGGTCAGTAAAGCGTTTTCTGCAATGCGGCGAAGGTACTGGTACTCTGCAATAAGGCATAAGAGTGTCTTGTGCTACCGAGGAACAAAAAAAACCAAACTGGAAAAATAAGCCAAGAGAAGGAGGAGTAGAATGTGTCCTATGTGTCTGGGTGCTCTTTTATTTGTTTTTTCAATCTGGATCTCTTTCTTACTCGCACGTCAGACACACACCAGTCGGAAGAGATCAGACTCGTGGCCCTCAGTCTCTTGGAGTATCAGGTAGTATGTACTGTTCAAGCAACCAATGACCAACAACCCGTACGACACGTTTCCCCCTTTCCTCTGTTTCTATGTGAGCAGACTCTTATACTCTGTACTGATCAAGTTGGTACAGTACAGACTGCTCTTAAGCAGTTACAGAATTACTGTAACATCCTCATGCTCTCTCGTCCTCTGGGGAATCAATTCAATGTTATTTCTGCTAAATATGTTCTGTATTGTGTTGAACCTCGCTGTCATTTTGCAATAACATTTTTTTTTATTTATATCATTGCATTAATCTCGTTTGCTATTATATTGCTCCGCTGCTTGGTCATTGACTCCGCAGCATGGTCTTCTTCAAATTAATCTTTGATATTTTAATTTTTAAATACGTTTTTTTGTACCAGGATGTCTTCAAGAATCAATTGGTCTAATCCTCATGACTTGTGACAATTACGTATGCTAAACCGATCCGTTCTTGTTCCCGTCACTCCGGGGATAGGAACTATAAGTTGTTCTGGAAATAATCTAATAAATAAATAAAGCTAAACTATCGGTTAGCTCTTCTAGGCATCCAGACACACTTACACACGTGATACTACTGATTTACTACACACATTATATTATATTATGTTATATTATATTATATTATATTGCGGGGTTCGATGACTTCTCGACAGGATCCGGAAACTTGAGTTATTATAACCATGCAACATATCGCCTTGGCACTTTGTGTTCGTCACGTCAACTAAATAACGCCCGCAGTTATCTTTAAGGTTTATCAAACAGAAACTCTGCTGAGAAAATGACCCGTGTGCTTCGTTTTTGGTTCGATACATTCTACAGAGTCAAGTCACTCACACAGATTCTGATATGTCAATTGCTAATTTCAAACTGTAAATTGTAAACATTATCAATCTGGTCATTAATATATATTTATGGAAATACCTAACCTTTTATGAGTTTCTGTTTTCCTTTCCACTAATCCTTTTTTTTTTTTTTTTATTTATTTATTTATTTATTTATTTATTTATTTATTTATTTATGATTATGACATTGATTACGTATCTGAAGAAGTGTAATAGCAATTAAGTAAATTCATGATTTATTAGTCAGGTGTATATTTATATTAAATATTATCTGATTTAATTGAAAGGAAATAGGTTGTTCAATATTTCTTCAAGGTTTATTTTTCAATCCTTCAGTTTATTTTTTATTTGTTGACAACATTCAAGAATTTTTATTTCAACTTCCTGTTTGATATTTTTAAAATTAAAGATAACTTCTAAATTATTCAACCAATCGAATCGAAACCTTATATAATACACTTTTTCTGCTTGAAAAGCCGCGTCGAATGCCGTCAAAAAAATCAAAATCAAGCCACGCGTTCAAAAGATATCAAAATTTTTTAATTTCTTTAATTTTTCTCAAAGTTTCTGCAGAAAAGAAAATATTTATTATTTTTTTCTTTATTAATAAAATAATGTATTGCAAAATCCTTTTATCAATGAGCAAACTTTACGTCTGGCGATGTAGCAGCCCAGTTAATTTTATCAATAAATGGACGATCTAGTTTGTTTATAATGGTGATGATGTGTGGTGGGATTTAATGATAAAGTTTAAACGACATTTGATGGTGGATGGTGGTGTATATTCTATACTAGGTCGGCGATGGCGCCATCCTCGATATCTGACGCCTACTCATATTCCCTCTGGCATTACTCAGACATCAGCGTAGCTATTCAGCGTGGGTTTAAGCCTCGCCAGTGTTGGTCTTAGTCTTGAGCACGTGGTTGATCGTCAATCGCGGATCAAAGATAGAATATGTATTATGGCACACAACTAAAAGAGGAGAGTTTGTTCTAGTCGATTCCTTGGATCTCGGATGGGAGCTTAAGCTCTGATTGGATCTACAACAACAACAACAACAACTACCAAGACTGGTGAATTTTTCTCTTAACGCTCGAGGGGTTCTGGTGGAATCTCCTCGAGGCATAGAGCAGGGAGCAGGGAGCAGGGAGCAGGGAGCATGGAGTATAGAGTTTAGAGCAAGGAGCATCAGCCTCCAGCCAAACCAGAAGTATACGATCCAGTCTTGTTCTATTTATCTTATTCCGGGTGGACTCTCGAGACTTAACTCGAGTCTTGAGCAAGGCAATTCTATCCTAGCCTATCCTCAGCAAAGTGTGAGTGGATATGGAGCCAACGTATCTGAACTAGCCGACAGCGTGTCTAATTTGGTGCGTTAAATCGCTCCCAGCTGCGGATTTCTCTCCCGTATTCTGTATTCTCTTGCTCTCACGCTTCCAGCATCCAGCTCATCTTCATACTCTTCAGCCGCCATTCCTTTTGCTCGATCCCCGGCACGAAAATTCGCTCTGTACGAGCATACGAGCAGAGTGCGTGACAAATAATTGCTGTAACCACCTTACATACTTCCATGACCACCTCACACGTTAATTCCTATCTGGACTCACACCGACCGCGACTCCGGAGTCCAACAGCCAATAGTAAATAGTATATAATATATAGTGTGAATGACGAGTCTTTTAATATTTTAAAATCAATTCAAACCGGTTTATTTGACTTCCTCTTTAAGGATATTTTTTTGGAATTGTTATTTTATTACTGTTGTTGGTATACTTTTTTTTTTTTAGTTATTTCATTTATTTCGCCTCTACATTCTTTTATGTTATATGTTATTATTCAGCTCGACAAATATGCTTTGTTTTTATTTACGAATTGTCGAGTTTTATTTTTATCAAAATTTTATTATGATATTTTAATTTTGTTTAAAAAATATATGCTTAAATTTTTTACAGAAATGATCTATCACCTTTTCTTCTCAATCTATTTGCTGAGGAGTAATTTAGAGTGGTTACAATTACATTTAAAGCAATTATTTAAGGAGTTATGGCCACTTTTATGGACGAGAGTCAAAAATTTTAATTTTCGATTTTTCGAATTTTTTTCAAGTCCCGATATCTCCGAAAAAAAAAATTTTTTCTCCATAAAACACAAACGTATCTTGTAGGAAATTTACCGAGGAACACTTTAGAGTGGTTAAAATTGCATTTAAAGCCATTATTTTAGGAGTTATGGCCACTTAAAGATCCGGAAACACGAATTCAAATTTTGGTCGATTTAGAATGGCCTAATTTGCCCCTAAAGTCATTATTTTAGGAGTTATGGCGACTTTTATGATTCCGAAATATGAATTATAATTTTTGGAAACAATAATTATAAAATGGCATTCTCTCTCTGAAATAAAGGTTATAAGTGTGTATAAATGAAAAATATGTATCTGGTCTGAATAAGTACCCGATTAATATCCTCATTGATAGTTTAATACCGGGTATGTATGTAATACAGTATTTAACCTCGGATATAGAATAAATAGTGGGATATGCATATAATAATCAATTGCGGTATAGGCATCTTGTCGTTGGGCTAACAGGCATTGAGCATGCAAGATTATGCATAGCAATGATGGGTGATAATGACACTTGCTTAACGGGTTTAGTGACCTTACCCCTTACCAGACCACAACTCAATAATTAAATGCTTTAATTTATAAATAAAAGTACTCTGGTACTTTGGTATCGAATCGAATCGAATCCTACTCGTGTAGTCGAGATAAAACCGATAAATAAACCCAACTCTATGAGAACGGAAGTGAATTGAGCAAGATTTAGTTGTTTAATGTTAAATCGTATCGGTCTGCCTTCTCTTCTACAAATACGAGCACTTACACTCATGAAAGTTGATTCTGAACTGAAGGCTCTCCAGTGAATGAATCCAGGAAGGTAACTTGATGCAGTGTAAATGCTCTCTTCTATCCTGCAATTCTTACATCGTTCCTTTGGCTTTACTTCTTTCATACTTCTTGCTCTTCACTCTTTACTCGCTCATATTATACACTCAGTTGTAGTTGCTTTTTAACCAATCTCTCGGTTGCTATGTATCTCCGCATCGCAATGACAAATACTCCCGGAAATTTTGTTCACGCGGAACGACTCTCCGGGATTTTATTACATTCAAAAATCTAAATGATATATTATGTTTTATTTAATATTTTATATTTTTTCGGATCAGGGAATTTTATCTCTCGCTTATCTGTGTTAATAAAAATTATCTTTCTAGTTTTTACAAATAGTTTGTTCAAGACAAATTTAATCGCTGATGACTCATACGATTTTAGATTTGATATAAAAAGTTTACAGTTGAGATAAATTATTTGTTTTTAGTCAAGTTCTAGATTAACGGATTAATTTTTAGATTTTTTTTTTTAATTGAATATTTTTTCAATAAATTTTCCGCATAAAAAAAAATAAATTAATGAAACTTACTTTTGGCCAATTTTCGTAAATAATATTAATATTTTAACCATAATTAAAATATATTTTAAACAAAAATCTTTTATATAGTTTGAAATAAATTTTTAGACACTTTAAAATTTAATTTTACGAGGGTAAAAAATTTTTTTTCCAAAATTTTGCAATTAAAACAAACAGTTTAGAATCATTGCACAAACTTAAAATTAAAACCACCTAGCTGAAGTAACACCGAAGACAGTTACTTAAAAACTAACGGCCTGAAAATTTTTTTTAGCAAGAATTTCAGTGATTCACCTGTCTAAAATACCTTTTCCATTGCTCACAGCAATTTTCCTCTCCATTTTCTGACTTTCCGGCAGATTTATTGCCGTTCAATAAGACGGGTCCTTTCAAACTCGGCAGGTTTACAAAATGAGACTCAGAAGTGAGTCTTCGGCTCGGGATTTTGGTCTATAAAGGCCCGAAAGTAAGAGTGATGAGAGGATTGAGCCATCGTGGAAATAGTCGTAGACCACAGCCCATTTTGAGATACTAATTAAGCTAGCAAGAGCCGTCTGAGGAGTAATCGCGTGTTTGAAAGTATCTCAAGGCTGAAGTAAAAGTCGAGGTCGGGAAAAAACAAGCTATTGTGTAACGCAAAGATCATTCAAATGAATCACCTTCTTAGTATTACATTTTCTCGTTCTTGGTTGTATATTATGAGTTAGTTAGGTATGAATGGCCTGATGATGGGGCAAAAGCTGTGTTGAAATTCCTGTGAAAAGCGAGACATGGAAGAATTATTATCTTTACTAAATATTTTAAAAATTTATCAAATTTTTATTTAAAATTGATTGTAATTAGACAATATCTTTAATTAAAATTATTTTTCTAAATTTTCAAATTGAAGATTCTTTACAAGAGATAAAATCAATCTTTATTTTATGAAAAAACTAAAAATTTAAATAGTGCGCTCGTTTCAAGCCTAAAAGAATAAGAAATTAGGGTCCATTTTTTCGGCATCGAGAATTTCGATACTAAGCTCTCGATAAATTTATTTCTAATGATTGTTATATACAAATTGATTTGTTTTTGCATCCCCTACAAGATTTTTAGGCCAAACAGTTGATTAGTTTATTATTTTTTTAGAAATTTAGAATTTAAATTAAAAATTTTTTTTTCCGGGTTTCTACTAAAACACCATGGAAAATGATGAGCGATCTAGAATTAATAAACGGATGTTGATGTTGATGTTGTAGTTACTAGTTGCTAGTTATAGTTTGGTGTACTGGTAGTGTTGATAATCATCCACCGGAAAATACACGATATGATAGCTCGAGATTAGTGATAGGAGTGTTAATGACTCCGAGTAGAGATAAATAAAAGATGTGTAGATACGCGATATGTAATATAAATAGCAAGACCACCCGTGCAGATAAATCCTTCTCTTGTATGGATATAATATCATACATATACACATACATACACATGGACGCTCGTAATTTGGAAATAAAGAGGAAGTGGCTCGTACATTGTAGCAAATCTGGTTTTTAAAAAAGTAAGAGTAGATCAACAAAACATTGCTCCGAGATCTTGCTGTTGCTGTTGGGTGAACTGTAAGTAACTCTCAGTAAAATAAGTGAAGCTGCATGAGGATGAAGAATAGAGCAAGTAGAGGAGGAGCTTGGACAATAAATACTGAATAAGAAAGAGGCAGAGGACATTTCTTGGTTCTGGCTCGAAATCAACTCTTTAAACTCTCGGCACGCCGAGGTAAATGGAGATTGCGCGAGTATATGTCCTAAGCCTGTCTCGCAACTCTTGCTTAATTGACGCTGAGATCCTCCTGGATGGCTCATGCCTCTTCTCTACCCTGCTCTCTTCTCTGGCACCGGCTCTAGTACAGTAAGAGCTCGCTTTTCTCTCCGCGTTGTTCGCCGTCCAGAGTGGACTCTTCTATTCTTCGGGTCTCATTCTGTCTTCCATTCCTTTGCCCAAGAGGCATACGGGTAATATATCGCGCCACCGCCAACAATTCCCTAGTCTTGTTCCTATCCCAGGAGAAGCTCAAGAAAATACTTAAATCTATGCTTACTCTAAATTTCCCTCGATTCTCTCTGAACCAAAATATTCCTACGAATTTTCAAAATATTTTAATATTCATTAAACTTTAAAACTATCCACCTTTGAAATGCGAGCAAACGTCATACGGAAGTGATTATTCATGTATTTGAATAAATCTGAGCTGAAACTAGTACGCTGGTGAAGGAAACCGAGGAGAGTGACATAATTTATTCGGTACATGATGTATGTCCGGTGTCGAGTCGCATCGACGCTCACTGTTACTATTACTATCATAGATAGTGTACACTGTATATAATAGTAGTAAGGATGAGTCTCTTCTCTTTCGTTTGAGCGTAAAACAGATTAACTATCCGGAGTACCGAGGTACTGAGAAAGATAGAGAGGATTGCTGGCAGTGTACTGTCGGCCCTTGCTATTGCGTGCGTGATTAAACTACGTAAATCACGTTAAGCGTCCTGGCATCTCTTAATTAATCATTTAACGCCACTTTGTCGCTTGGGTTGAATCCTCCTCGAGTCTACGAAGAGTATTATAGGTAAATAGTATGGATAAGAATTTTTTAAAAAATATATATTTTATTTTTGTAGATTTAATGATATGATAATAATTATTTTTGAGAAAATAATTATTTTATCCGGCCTGGTGATTGCAGAGGGCGAGATGTGAGTAAATTCGACGTAACATCTCTATATTCATTGCAGAGCAAAAGCCCGAGCAAACAAATTCTGGAGAAGAGGGTGAACTGCACCTGCAGTGCCGGTTAGTGGTATCTCCGGAGCTGGTAGCTGGCAATTCCGCGGCGCTATTACCCACAAACGCGTCGCGGCGTAATTAATATGCTCGAACCAATAAATTGGAATTTATACACGTCGGGAGACGAGAGGAGGGAGATTGCTGGGGTGTAGATCCGACTATAATTTAAACTCGTTCTCGTTCGATAGGCAGCCGTTATGGTGGAGGTAGATAGATCGCTCCTCCTTGCTAAAGAATTTCCTCTAGGCAGCTATAACTCTCGGGTGCCTGCATATTAATACTTTTTAATTGTTTCGGAAGAGGTTTAACCTTTAGGCGAATGCTACTTTGCATCAAATCAACCTACCGCTTGTTTTATTGCTTTTATTTTCAAACTTTTAAGGGTTTATTATTGTTAATAATAATAATAATAATAATAATAATAATAATAATAATAATAATAATAATAATAATAATAATAATAATAATAATAATAATAATAATAATAATAATAATAATAATAATAATAATAATAATAATAATAATAATAATAATAATAATAATGTTTTTTATGTTGATATTTTGGTAAAAAAATTCAAGATATGAAAAAATTGATAAAGATTTTTTTTAGAGAAAATTTCATTTTCTAAAAAAAAAAGTCTTCTGTTTCATTGAATATTATTGAATATTAATATTACAAGTAAACTTGTGAGCTTGCGGAGGCTTTGAGTGACCATAATAGTAATTGACGTTGAGGAGAGACAGAAACAAATGTATTAAGTAATTTCCACAAAGAAAGAAACCTCGTAGAAAGGTATTGTATAGGTGTATGGCGGAGGATGAGAAGTAAGAGTAAATTTGAGCTCTGAACTGATGGAATAAGAAATAAGACGGGCAATAATAAAAATCCATCTGGTGATGAGTATTGTCGGGAATGCAGAAAGAAATAATGGAGAATCTAGTTAGAGGTTATTAGTCGGGTTGGAATGTTTTGATGGGGTGATGATCGAGGCCACCGGCCCCATAGATCGTCACGGGCTTGCTCTTTCTGCCGCTGATGATGCTCTATGGATTCTTTTTCGCGAAATCATTAATAAGACGCACGACGATACCACGACGTCGATGACGACAACCACGACCAGGACATTCGACGTAACACATCACTTTTAGTGTACATTATTTGTCTTTTTCAGACTCTAGGGTCACCGACACCCAAATGATACATTACCACCGGTGACACTTAGTGTCGTACGCTTTTTGTCTGTTCCTGTTTTTTTTTTTTTTTTTTTTTTTTTTTTTTTTTTTTTTTTTTTAATATTCGCGGTCTTATTCATTCACTCCAATCACATCACCAGTTAAGTGCCTCTATTCTTTATCTGGTCAATTGTCTTTAAATATTCAATTACATCATCATTATTATTACTATTATTAATTTTAAATAGTAAGAAATTATTTAAAGATTTGTTAGTATTTAATGACTCAATTTTTAACATTAAATAATTTAATAAATCTTTAGTGAATAAATTTGTTAGTGAAATCACGTATGGAATTTTTTTTAAGACTCTCTGAATTATTAAAAAATTTCTAATAATTTTATTAATGTTTTTTTTTTTTAATTTTTAGTAAAAATATTGCTCACCTAAAGTGAATAAAAAATTAACTCACTTGAAACAGAAAAAAAAAAAAAAAAAAAAACATTAATTTTTATTCTTTTAAAAAAAATTTAATAAATAAGAATTAGCGAATATTTTAAATTCTAAATGTATTAATTAAGAGTCGAAAAAAAAATTCTTAGACTTGATAAATTAATAAATTATTTTCAGAAGTGTATAAAAAATTTTAAATCGCAGAAAAATGTAAAAATTTTCGATTTTTGATAAAATATTTAAAAGATTTAGTGTGTAATTTAAATCTTAAATAATTTACTCATGATATAACCGTTGAAAAGACGCGGTGTTGTGCGGGAGCTTGCAATTTTTATAATTATTGTTGTTATTATCGTTATTTCTTGTTATTCTTGTTCTTCTGGTGCGTTAACTTGCTCGTGGGTCTCGGTTGCGGGTCGAATCATCTGAGAAAATCTCACGAGCGTTATTATTTACGGTGAGGAAACTCCAGGAGGAATCTCGTCGTTGAATCTGTCACGTACTGAGTAAACGCGATAGTTGTATTATTTTATATTTATATTTATATAAATATAGCTTAATAGGAGGTAGAAGGTAGAGGCAGACCCGAGTCCCGAGTCCTCAGGAAACATTATATCATACTGCGGTAACTCAAGATTGGATAAACCACCTAACCGGCTAAATTTCCAATCTACACTGTTAATTTTATCTCAATTCGCGGGATGATTAATCACCCGGAATTAATTACCCCGTAATTCTAAATCGCAGACAAACTTTTAATATGTTGCTAACTATTTATTAGAGACTCATCAATATTTTATTACCATTTATTTGAGTGAATTTAATTATTAAATTGATTTACGGTGTCTGATCGGTTGTAGATAAATCTTGTCTATTATTCACTGGCTCGTATTTAGCCAAGTGCTGCTTGGGTCTGGATTTGTGCGTCGTAATTTTTATGGAAAATTTTTTTTACCCACAGTTTAATCATTTATAGAACATAGTTAAGTTATTTAACTGTCAAGTCCAGACAAATCAAAATTAAGAAATTAGCAAGTTGTTTGAACATATGGATTACTATATTTTTCTGACGTCAATACTTCTTTGGGTTTGAGTATATAACACCCGGGAATTTAATAATTACTGTCAGAAAAATTTTTTTAAGTTAAATTGATACTTGAGGTATTTTAAAAATGATTTGCAAGTCGGTTGTTTTTACACTTTTTGCAGTTGCAATAATTCAGGTAAATATTTTTTAAAAACATTAAAAATATTTTTATTTTTTTAATTGATTATTATTTATTATAAAAATTAATGTTTATTAAATTTTATAAAAAAAAAAAATTAGTCTATTATTTAATAAAAAAAAGTCTAAAAATCATCAGGTTTCACCGCGAGCTATCACTGACATCGGCCGAGAATGGTTGACGGGATTTATGACGGTAAATTAAAAAAAATTAAAATAAAAAAAAAAATTTATCTTTCAAACTTTACTGTTCAGGAAAAAATAATTCTAGTACCAAATGAAATCTTAAAGGAAGCTTCGTCCGATCAAATCAATCACATGATCGCGGAAATTGCCAAAATGAACATGACTTTCAAACCAGTCAACGAAATGACGCGTACCGATTTTGCAGAGTTGCAGGACGAGATTATAACACTTTTAAATCATACAATAGAAGAAAAACATCCTGAAGAATAATAAAACACGTTTTAAATTCAATTAAATTGTAAGTAACATAAATTTAATAGAAAAAATGTATTCAATATTGTTCGAATATAAAAACAAGAATTTTACCGATTATTGATTATTGTATTATCGATATATTGTTAAAGTAATTAATGTGCAATAAATAGAGAAGTCTGCGGAAAATTATATTGACCCGGGTGATAGTTGCGGTAGTGTTGAGCGGTGTTAATTTTATAATAACTGCTTTGCAAGAGTTAGTGGAAACAAGAGAAGATGAAAAGAAGCACAAGTGAAGAAGTGAAGAAGTTTCTCAGTCCTAGAACAAGCTATAGATAGAAGTATGGAAGCTCGCACGAGAATCGTTTCACCCGATCCGATACCGGTATAATAATCGTTTTAAAATAAAGATTTCTCATATATACAGCGTACATAGCGTACATAGCGAGAGGACAGGAGGATATAACACTACCCGACTGGCCAATAATGTGTCCGAGCACAGGATGGGAATCCCCGGGGTGGCTCACAATTTACTATTATCCAGATTACAATCTCTTGTTTATCTCTCCCTTAACCCCGCCAGCATCTGCCGGTTCTCTCTTGTACTAGAAGATCCTTTATACCCCGTGAACAAGACACCAGCCAGTTTCATTCATTTTTCTCTATAAATTATGCACAGAAAAAAAATTTACTTGAATCAAGTAAATAATTTTGAAGAACTTTGTTTTCTTGATTTTAGTAGAAAAATTTTTAAACTGATAATTTTTTTGGGTTTAATCATTTTTACTTGATTCAAGTTAATTTTTTTTTAAGTTTTTTCAAGCAAAATCGGTTAGTAAAAAATTTTTTACGCTTAAATTGGACAGTTTGTCCCGTTAATATCCTTAAAAGTCCTGGCAAGCAAAGCGGTGAAAATTGTGTCGATTGCAAAACATAAAACGGTTGAATGAATATGAAACTGATATAATAGAATAAATTTATTGATATATTTGCACCGTGGGCTTTGGGATGAGGAGCCGTGTGGAAGTGAAGAATGCAAGGAATTTAGTACGTCCTAGCCGTGGCCGAGGAAGCTGGTAAAAGAGATATAGAGAGAATTTAAAAGCGACTCTGAGCAAGTTGAGTAAGACTCTTCAGCAGGGCTTGTAATGGTGGTCGTATGCCCACGGTTGTTGTTGCTGCTGCTGTTTGTTGTTTGTTGTTGTACGTATGTCGAGTGTATAACGATAATGTCAACGTCCTTGCGGTCTTTCGGCCCTACCTATGTTTGCTTGGAGCACATTAGCGCTAATTAGCGCCTTCCTACGAGGAACGTCGCCACAGAGTAAAGACGATTACATATAGAGAGTCTCTTCACTTAACTTGAGGAGACTCGTAAGGCTTTATAAATATAAACTTATATATTTATATACCTTATACCTTATGCCTTATACCTGGTACCGTGTAGTGTATATCCAAGGATTTTATCCCCGTACAATCTTCACTTGGCTAATCACCAATCTCGAAAAATAACTTCTGCTACTCTCTTATTTCAGTTTCTTTCTTTTATTTATTTCTTCACTTACTTCACCGCACCGGACGTAACAGTTTTATTTGACCATTTACTTTCAATCCATCCATAAACCATAACACAACCCAATTCAATTTTATTCGAGGTTTCGGCTACACCTTTTTTAAATCAATTTTCAGACGAGCACAGGAAGAGCACGTAGATCGCGGTTTTATTGCCACTTTCAGTTGGAACTTGTACATAAGTTGTATCCGCCTTTGAGCTTCGATGCTTTCACTTTCATCGGAACTCATTAAACGGTGCAACAATTTATGTTTTCAACAATTTAAAGGCTAAAGTTGAAAAAAAAAAAAAAATCAATCTTTTTTTCAACCAATTTTTTATCTCTTTAAAATTGAATCATTTTTTTTTTGATAAAAATTTTTTTTTTTAAAATCAATTTAATTATAATAAAAATTTTTTTTTCTATAAATTTGTCACTAATTTTACTAATGATTTTATTATTAATTTTTTTGCTACTAATTTTATTATTATAATTGAGGCTCATATTATTTTATGTATTTCCACTGAATAAATCGGTAAATTTTTATCGAATTAAACTGGAAAAATAATTGAAACTTGACTGGTTAAATTTTAGAGATCAGTGAAAAAAAGCACCCGGATCCCCACGACGAAATAATTATCCGAGACGGGAATTATTTTACGTAGAGAATATACGTAATAGATACTAAAGGTATGCATAGCACTTGGCGAATAATTGATTGTGTTGTAAATATTTAAGCAAATACTATGAATTAGCGATCGTTTAAAAGAGCCAGAGGGTAATGGAATAAAAGAGGGGAATAACCTGGACTGCAGCTAGCATCAACATCAGCATAGCACGTGCATAAGCAATTACGCGTATGGCGAAAGCACACGCAACGATTTAGCTTTGTGGAAGCAGTACGGTGGCAATTGCTGCAATCTTCGCGACCCACATGCGTGTTTCCCTTGGTTATTGCTTTAAACATATAATACATACATAACGTCTACGTACATTCATACATAACATTAATAGTACAAAGTAATAGCGAACACCCTGCAGAACAGTGCTATTATATACAACCACAATACAATGTTGCTGCATATGGCTTTATTACATCTACTAACTATTTTATTCTATGTCCACTGCAATTAAATTGGTTACTCTGACTCTATTATTGCTCAACTAATTAATTAGTGTTAACATTCTAGTCTTCTGTATTTTTTTTATATTAAATCCAGCAAAAATTTATTTTTTAATATATTGATAGACATTTTTTTTAATCAAATGATTATTTTATTATTATTTAGGGTCATTGCAAAGGTCTTGATTTGAAGAATATTGACATTTTTAAAAATATAAGTTCATCTCGATGTTACTCTCATCGAGACCTTTCATTTGAGTACCCACATCAATTTTTCATATATTTATATATATTATATATATGTAAATATGAAAAATATATAAAAATGCATGTGGGTACTCAAATGAAAGCTCTTGACGAGTGTAACATCGGGATGAGCTTATATCTTTAAAAACGTCAATATTTAAGAAAGTACAAAAAAAAATAATTATTAAAAGTTAAAAATGATATTTTATATTTATAAAATTAATAAATAAATTAAAGTTGTTATTTTTTAATTTGTCTAAGGACTTTGACTACTCAACAAGTCATACATATCAATACTACTCTGTACATTACATTACTCCTTTGGCCGATGGAGGCTCAATTTAATTTAAACTACTCTGCAAATATTTAACTAGTGTCTTTAAATCATTAAGAAATACCAACACAAATATTGTAGACACCGTAGACAGACAAGACAAGACTCTGTACTCAGTTAGTCAGTCTTGAGTCTAGTACACCGCACACAGTTCAATAAAATATTAATTCTATTTATTATTTATTATTCTCGATGAATGTTTGCCGAGTGATTAATACTGCCAATAACTTAGCACATAACAAAGCCGGCATCTGTAGTTGTACTTTATTTTGTTTGCCGAGCATTACCAGTCTTGAAAAACAGATATATATATATATATATATATATATATATATATATATATATATATATATATATATATATATATATATATATATATATAAGAATATCGATGAGGTTACGATTTTTTGCTCGGCGTTAATTATTTATACTATTTATTATTTATCGTGTACTGACTACTTTGAGCTCAGTGGTGGGTTCTTACGGACTTGAATGATTACGATTATCATTATCATGGTGATTTGATGTGATGATCATGCGGGTGTAATACCTTGGAATGCGAGTAAGGAATACGGAAAAGGCCTCAGGCTAGTTTTAGTTATTTTGTTGTTGACTTTACTTGATGCACACATATTACTTTTACAAATTAATATTACAATTTAATATGCGGTATAAACTCAATAAAAGTCTGTTCGAGGAAAATTTGAGCTATTAAGATTTTTTTTTTTATTAAATATTAAAGTTTAAATGTTCAAATTTTTAATTTATAAGAATTCTATGTTTAAAAAAATTTTTTTTTAAGTTTAATGCAATGTTAAAATAATTTAATTAAAATTTTGTAAAATTTTTAAACTTTGCAAGAAAAAAAAACAGAAAAATTAATTAAATTACAATAAATAAATAAAATATATTTTTTAAAGCAATTTTTTGAATATATTTTAATGATAATTGCGATAAATTAAAGATTCATCTTAAAAATTTATGAGAAATAAATTTACAAAATGTTATGCAATGTATAACTATTGTGCACGGTCATCAATTCAAAGACAATAAAAAAAAAAATAAATAATAATAAAATAAGTGTGTAAAGAATATAATATGCTGTTGGGAATTTAGCGACGATTCTTTAACGTCTGAGCGGAATCAGTTGTTCTCACGAGGAAGAGACCGTGTATAATATTGTACATAATGTATAATATATAATATATAATATAGAGAAGATCTCGTGATGTACTGAGAGAATAAGTGCTCCTGATGGCCGTTAAAATTCCGGTGACTGGTTATTCGCACGTAACGACGATCGTCTGAATGAATTTGCCGAAACGCTGAGCAAAATAAAATTAAGAAGCTAAAAGAGGACCGGCGAAAGATGAACACGCTAATTGTACGGCCATTGAGTTTAATGCCTCGGGTTAAAATCGGTTTGATGGCTCATGAAAAAATTTATTTGGAGAAATGGACCCGAGTAATTTGCCGCTTTACTCATTTTAATGGTTGATATTTTGAGTTGAGCTGACGCCCACTTGCTCAAATTTCTGGATAAACTAACGCGATGCGTTAAATTAATGTAATAGGCTCCGATAACCTTGTTTTCGTGATCACCAGATCGTCAAGTTATGCCGGAATAAAATCCGCGGTGGTATCAATTAACTACTATCTACTCTATAATGCTTCTTACCATTACGATGCAATGCGATACATCTTGATGCTCATGTATGAAATTAAATTCACTCACCGTTGACGTATGTTATTATCATCCCATTCATTTTTTCCCGGTGGTTAATTAGTTGAGAAAGCAGCAATTTTGCTCCCGAAAGTATAGGGAAATATTGAAAATATTATTTTAATATCGTATCATCATTCAGGCTTGAATTATTCTGAAAATTCTTTAGTATCTGAAGAGAATTCTTAATTTGATACCAATTATTACTATGTCATAGTAATCATTATCATATTTAATTTAGAAGAATATCATCTCAATCAAATTAATTAATAACACTGAAGTTGAGAGACTTCTGATAATTTTTTTAACAAAAAAATTATAGCAAGAAAATTTTATTTAAAAATTTCATCTTTAGTAATAAATTATGGATATTAATTTAAGTTCAATCAATGAACAATTAAAATAAAAATCAGCTTACTAAATTAAAACGTAATTATCCATTTTTTTTTTTTTTTTTTTTTTTTTTAGATAAAAAATTAAATTATAAAAGCAATTAAAGCTTGATAAAAAAATATTTGGACAATAATAAATTTAATTCAATAATGTAAGTAAAGTAAAGCTAGTTACTGTGAAAAATAATGATAACTATACTAAAATTTTCTTGATAATTGATGTATCACCCAAAAAATTGCCTAATTTAAAATTGCACGCCTAGATTATAATGTAAACTTGTGTCAGAGAATAAAGAGATGATATTTAAAGTAAATTCTCTTAACAGGTTAGGTCTTTGTTCAAAAGATCGGCAGACAGTTAAAAAATTAACCGAGAAGAGAAGGCTGGATAAAAATGGCTGTCAGTATAAAACTGACGGTGTTGGCGGTGGAATAACAGTTGGACAGACTTTCTCGTGTACGTGGAGGATAACCGAGTCGAGTCTGATGCTGAGAGTTAACCACGAGCGTCCGACGCACGATAATCATCATAACGGGGATCCTTCCTCGAGTAAAACTCACCTAGCTTTACTTTCGCGCGAGCTCCCATATGTATGTATCAGATACATATATATGTATATATGTATATATATATATATATATATATATATATATATATATATATATATATATATATATATATATATATATATATATATAGTACACACATCCGTAGACTTACAATTCTCTCCTGTCCGAGAGACTTTAACTGAGACTGAATAATACACATTTGTGCTGTTTTTCCCAAGGTGCCGGTCCTTGTTCCGTATCCTGATACCGTTCCCTTTAACTGCTTTCAAGAGCCTCTCTCTCTTTCTCTTTCTCTAAAACCGTCCGGGCTCTTCCAACAGTATCTGGACTAGTAGCGTATGTAGAGTTTATCTACTTAGCATGGATAGATCACTCGTTGTTGACATGCAGATTTTACTCGGCATTATTTCAACAAATAAAACCTTTTTGTAGCTGATAACTGATACGAACAATACATCAGGGAGCTTTTGAATATTTTTTTAAGGGGGTGTTATTATAGTAGACGGGAATTAAATAAACTTGTCGTAGGCACACTCTAATCTTTATTAATAGCGGATTATTCGAGAGTTTAAGCTTTTAAATAAAGTATTTTAGGATTTTTTGTCAGAGTTAAATATTGCGGAGTTGTTTATGCTAAGTATATTTCTTTCTAACAAAGGTAATTGTTTAGTTTCACAGTTAACAATACTTTCAACTCATAAAAATGATACTTTGAATTTTTTTTTTAATATTCATGTATTTTTTTTCTTGAAGTTGATAAAAAAATGGTAGTTTTTTGATAAAAAGATAAAAAAAATTGACATTTGTGTGCAGAAAAAATAATATTAATAATTTTTGGTTACTATGAAATTTTTAAAAAATTATTTTGACTATTTTTTATTAATTTAAAAAATCAGGATATCCAAATAATCGATATAAAAATTCCTGAATTAATTTTCTTTATGAAATGTAAAAATTTTGAAAATGAATAAAATTGTTATCTAACGGTGCGGGTATGAATTATGAGTAACTATTAAAAATAAAAGTCACCTTTGGACCACGCATCACGATATCCAAGGATATTTAATAGGTAATTTAAGCAATTACCTGTAACTTAACATATTTAACGTGACATAAGCAACACATGGCCTCTATCGGGCATAAATCACGAGGCGTAATTGAATAAATAAAGTCTGAATAAAAGTGTTCAGTTGGTATGAGCTGTGTTGCTGTTTGATGAAAATAAAATGTCAAGTGTAGGGTGATGGGACACGTATATTTGTAGTTAAATGCCCAAGATTAGTGCCATTGTGGTTAATATGAAATAATTACACGTTACGTTTATAGCTCGGCGGATGAGTATAGTAGCAGGCCGATTGGGTTTGCTATGGTCGGTGTATGGTTGTATGCTATGGTGGTATGGTGGTATAGTGTTGGATAAGAGCGGGCATCGTCCTTAAGACTTGAGACCGCACACCGTAACCTACGCTTACCTAATGGCTACATAGACCGAGTACGAGGCATCAGCGCGATTTATGCTTCCATATACCAGCTACGGTTAAACTAATCGTAATTCCTAGCTCATATTCCATCGTCCCGATGAGGATTGAGGAAGCGACTCGCATCGCTAGCTCTACTCTCCACTCTCCACTTGGGACACGGCATAATATGAGGAAAGGGAACCGAGGAACTTGAAGGAACTCTGAGAAAAGGAAAGATACCTTTGCTGTTATGTTAAAGATATATATATATATATATATATATATATATATATATATATATATATA
This sequence comes from Cotesia typhae, assembly GCF_013202065.1. NCBI lineage: Eukaryota > Metazoa > Arthropoda > Insecta > Hymenoptera > Braconidae > Cotesia > Cotesia typhae. The sequence goes on along the minus strand of NW_027423715.1, from coordinate 3,470,120 downwards.
TATATATATATATATATATATATATATATATATATATATATATATATATATATATATATATATATATATATACAACTCTTTCATTGTATTGGCAAGGAGAAAAAAAAATTTTTATGTTTTTAACAATTTACAACATCAATAGTTTGATTTTTTGATTAAATTTTTTCTTGCCAAAGAAATAATTTTGAAAATTCTCAATAAAAATTTTTAGTACCATCAATCGATAAAGTTATTATCAAGAAGACAATGATAATAATCGTAGAATCGAATGACCAGATGAGGACGATGCTCTCTCAGTCTAGAATTCTCGGATCGCCGGTGAGTTGTGCTTGAATCGAGTGTAAGGAAGAGGAAGAGGCCGCTGGCAAGTAGACAGGCGTGCCCAAGACCAGCTCCAGAAGATCAGTAAATACCGGCATGTGCTTTTATACCTCAAACCATCTGTATCGTCTTATGCATGTATAAGTAGTCTCAACTTATAAAGCAGTGATGTGATGGTGATACTGCTAAGACTGAACTTGAGTTGAGAGTAATAGGATATTAGATAGTTCCAGTACAGTCTAGAGTCTAGAGTCTGGAGTTTAGAGCCTAACGTACTCGGGCGTGAACGCGGAAACGGACTGTTATGGGCGTTACTTCCAAACGGAATTACTCCATGACGTTACCGAGGAAAATGAGCTTGGTTATATGTGCTCTTCACTTCCGAGTATCTAATATCCACCGAGCAGAATATATGTGCTATACTGCACATGCTCCTTCTCAATTATTATTCAAATCTATTTATATTTAAATATTATAGCTAAGGCTGATTATTATATTAGATTATATATATATATATATATATATATATATATATATATATATATATATATATATATATACTGCGTTTTACATTAAGCATTACATGTTAGGTCGAGTGGATGCGGCCCCGGGGGAGAATAATTATAATTAAAATTATTGTATCGAGATTAATAAATTTGTTAATTAATTAGCAGACTTTAGAAGGTGAATTAACTCGGTGGGGGTAATTGGATAAATAATGGCCGACGAGTTTAAAAAGGCCGGGATCTCGGTCGCCCGAGGAATTTATCGGGAAATCTCATCTGATCAAAGTTGTTGCTGCGTATGTTCTTGGGGATTGTATTAGGAATAATAATCGAGGAAGAGAAAGAGATTAATACAGATACAGATACGGCCAAGAGATAGAGCTAGAGCTGTGGATCCTCTGGGGAGAGTCGGAGAGAGCAACACGCAGGACGCAAACCGACCTCGAACTTCCGTCCGGCTATTGCGGTTCCGTTACATGATCGGTGAACTAAACCTATACTGTGCTAGGGGGGTTTTACTTCGACAGGATTCGAGAAAGAGCTCAATGAATGGAGAATAGAAAGGCTTTTTTGCTTGACTGGAATTTTTGTTGGCTATTTTATTATTTTAGTTAGAGTGTAAAAAATTTAGAGTTGAAGAATAATTATTTTAAGAATCAAAAACTTATTAATAAAATTAAAAATGATAACTATTTTCGTATTAATCATTGAAGAAGGCTTTAAAAAAAAAAATTATTTAAAAATTGCTTTTTTTAGTCGCAGTTAAGCTTTTTGGCAAAAATGAAAAGCAAAACCTAAAAAATCAAAAAGAGTACCGCAAATAATAATTGAGCATGCATAAATCTGAAAGGAGATGTATTATAAGTACAGTTAGACGTTGCCAGTGACATTTAATTAAATAAATTGCGTGAGTATTCTACCCATCTCACAAGTAATCGCGAAATAAAAATAACAACTTATATGAGGACTTGTGACTTTTTAAAAAAATCAAAAGTAACCCGACTGTTAACTAATTAGTACGAGGATCGATGGGTATCTCACACCTCCCACCTTTACACAAGTTCTTTACACAAGCGCACGAAGGTTTGTTTGGCAACTCAGCGAGTAAAAATTAAAAAGTTAAAAGTAAGCAAGGAAAAAGGGATGTAAACGGATAACGGAGATTGAAATCAGGACGACGATTTACCCTGATGCAAAGGACCGTGAAGATAAGCCAGCTCGTGTTTCTCTCTCGTGAATCCTCCTGACCTCGTCTATAATTGAAACTACTACCAGCATGTATACCTTCTACATTTGTATATATCTTTACATTGTTGGAATTTTTTCACCCAGATGACCCTTGCACGCCATTCAAGCCCCGCAAATTACCTCGGATCATGCATATTCTTAAATTAACCCAATTTTCTTTACTGCATCACCGTATTATTAATATTCATTTTTATAATTGCCGAGCGGGCTTTAAATACTTGTAAAGAATTTTTTTTATTCAACAAACTATAATGTACGACTGCACATTACACATGTTGGCTTTATATTCTCCAGATTGTAGATAAGATTATTGTTATTCATTGGTCTAGATTCCCATATAATAATACAATTAGTCGCTTATTCTATTTCATATATTTTTTTTTCTTTCAAAAATATTTAAAAATTGATAGAATAATTTTATTTTATCATTTAAAAACAATTTATTAATTAATTATAAGCAAATAAAATTAATTACTTGTTAATAAATATTTTTAAGAATTTATTTTAAATTATTTAATAAATAATTGATTAATAATTAAAGAAAAATTTTTTTAATCATTCAATATTGAAGAATCAATTTTTAAAAATGAAAAAAAAAGCAAAAGACATAATTGTAAGTAAAGAAATTTAATAAGCAAACATTAAAAAAATTTCTCCGTTTGCAAATTTGCAAAATGAGAATATTTATCCCAACAAATATCCAAAATATGTAATAGAAAATAAAGCACCTCTCTTGATTAATATAATGAGGATGAGTAACAATCTTGACACAAATTCTGGAGAATGTGTGTCACGATTTTAGTGGGATCGCATATGATAAATATATAATTCCATGCTTTCTACGTGACTTAAGTTAAGACCAGAGAGTCTTCGGTACACCGAACGGTCGATAGCAGACGTCAACCTCGTCGCGGATAGTATCTCTGAATTGCATGCCTCCAAAGAGATACCCTCGTTCAATTTACCGAACTCTGTTGTTTATAATATAACTAAAACCGGAAAAACGTCATGCATATAACTGAACCTGCTCGGCTCCTCTATTCGTGAGGGATGAAGAATCGAGGTTAACAACCACGTATAACCGATACCTAATGTACCAATACTCTCCTATTCACATCACGTCAATTATCCGGCTTCAACAATATAAAGTATTCCAATTTTAGTCATCTGTCAGCATTAGAACCCGCTCTGCTCCGTCAAACCTCACGATTTAATTTTAATCGGGATCTTAATCGCTTACATAATACATCTTCCTTATTTATTATTATTATTATAAGTAATTAAAGTTTACCATGTTGAAAAATAATAATAAAATTTTTTTCATTTTTTTTTTTTTTTTTATATAAATATTCTGTCTAAAATTCAATACTTTACCCAAAATAATGATGATAATAATAATAATGCAATCTTAAAAATATGTTTTTTTAAACATTTGAAAAAGATAAATTATTATTATTACTATTATTATGAAAGTAATATATTAATTAAAGCCTATGTACGTGTGTTTATAATAGACTTGACTGATATCCATACCCGTCTATTTAGTGTACGGGAAAGCAGCTAAATACCCGGCTCGCACGAGCGAGAATTTAATAATAAGTAATTACCCGTAGCGCGAACATAGCTCACGTTGTTGAACCCAAATATCAATTACCTCATCTTTAGCAGCACTACTTAAGCTCCATACACTTCGGATATTAGTAACAGTAATAGTAATAGTAATAGGAGTTTGGTAAAAAATTTAAAACCATTGAGTTTCCTAACTAAGCTGTGGGAACATTAAAAATCTGGAGAATCTTTACCACTAGTTGTACTATTTTAAATAATTGCAACGTTTACAAGTAACTAAATCATAAAGTCAGATAAAAACCTTTTGTTGGGGCAACAGTATAAATATAATAGGAAAAACGGTTTTAGAGATGAATATAAGATCATAAGGAATAATCGGATGGTTTAAAATTTCGAGAATGCGGAAGGAAAGCCATCGCACTGCTATAGAATCAACCCGATATAGTTATAGTTGTAGTTATATTATATTATATAGTAACTGAAGAAGCCGGTCGTTGGTTTCAATACTATTCTCACTATACGGTCCACTGATGCAGCCAGTGATGCTCGATCCTTTTTATCCAGACTATAATGTAACTATTTCTACCACCACTGGCAAGTAGATCTTAAGTATGTGTTTATTTGTCGAGAATTTACTTTTTCCTACTAAAAAGATTATTTACTCAATTATTTGACCCTAAAGTTTGATTTTGATCTACAGCAGAGCTTTCTTGTCAAAATTGATTAATTATGTCTAATTGCATTGCGCAATAAAGCGCCGAGGAGGAAAAATGAGTAATACAGTGAAGTGAGTGTTGAATTTTAAAAAGAGAATAATTTATTATTATGGATATGGGCATCAGTAATAGTGATAGTAATGGAGATAGGAATAGAGATAGAGATAGATACATAGGGATATATGATGCTCATTGTTATTTAGCCTTTGTGTCCATCTGCCGGCGGACGTGCACGCGCACTATTCGCGAGCATCGGGCCCATTCTCTTGTCGCCGTTATTTATTGTCTTATTATTTATCTTGTATCTTGTGGCTTATCATCGATCTTCGTTCCCCGACTGACGACGTAATAGCGGTAAGATGCGATATAGTATGCTGGAGTCCCTACACTCTCTCTATTCTCTTTTCTCCCGTTTTAATCTTCGAGTGGTTAATAAAGCTCTTCTATCAAAAGCTCGTGGTTCTGATCAAATTCTGATCATTTTTTAGAAAAAATTTTTGAAGTTAGTGACTTTTTATATTTTACATGAGTGGAAGTAAGTGTCTTTATTTGCCGCAGTACCTCCTTAATATGGTAAACTTTATTGATAATATTAATTATAATAATGACAATGGGCAATGTTAATAATAGTAATGACAATGATGATGATGATAAATATAATCAGAGGGCTGGGATCGTATCTTCGTATCCTCCTGTAGTATAAAATGAATAACAATTATCCATGGAAGATGACAATTATTGCAAGTCGCAATGACTATCAGAAGCAGGAGATAGACGTTGACTTTGATTATTTCGTAGCGAGTAGAGCTCGTAGCTTGGCGAGCAAAAGGATCCACAGATGGTGGGATGGATAATAATCACCATTGAATAGTGGACAACGAGCGTTAAATGACTTGAGTGGCTACATCAGGATATCGGTCCGCTGCATACCAATTGCGTGGTCCGTGACCTTGGCGCGAGAACAGAATACAGATTGCGAATAACTCACCAATGAGAGTATCGCTCTTTTCTCCTCTGTTTATAGTTATCTCACTCTATTATATTCTGTACTCAAGTATAGAATGCAAGTCCCTAGCTGATCTAATGCTCATTCTCTAATCTAATATAATTCAATAATAATCCAGTTAAAATATCTCGAGACATTAGCAGGCATGCCACGATCTAAACTTACTTACAGCCCGCTTTTCATTATCTAACCAATTAATTATTTACTTTTATTTAACCAACTATTCAATTCAAACAATAATCTCTTTGGGTTTACCATTTCAATGGCTCACTGAACTTTAATTAATTATTTTTACCTCTATTAATTTATTCGTTTGTAAATAATATAATATAATACCGAGATGTTATTATTATTATTAAACAGTTATCGGTTATTTGCAGCTAGTACTAGCAGCGGAATATTCTTCCGCTTCCGTCACCGTTTTCCCATCAACGGTATACACCACTGGAGAGATGGTTATCGGCGATATCTTCTCTGGAATTTATTGTCAATAGCAGCTTTTAAAAAGCAACAGGTATTTACATTAAACAGATTTTTGCATAAATTTTATTTATATATTTAAAGGATAAATGAGTGTACAGCGCAATTCTCTGTTTAGTCTTGGTCATCTTTAGTTTATGTTTATGTATAATATAAGCAATAACCAAGGTATAATTTATCCGGTAGATTGATTTCTCTGCACGCGTTTGCAGGATCGGACGATGGTACACGCCTCTCGAATTATCCTCCTTGTAATATTATAACGGGCTTGAGTCTAATATTTAAATACTCGAGCTGAATAAGAGCAACCGACTTAGTTGACCGTTGGTAGCCTCCTTTTATTCATACACTAGCTGTCAATTGCTCGAGTTGAGTTAAAATTTTTTTTTTTATTTTTAATAATTTTTCAAATTAAAATGACCAAAAATTAGCTTAATAAAAAAAAAAAAAAAATAAACATCTCGTCATTTGTTAATGCAAATAAATACTATCATAAAATATATCAGACCGTAATAATTAAATTAAATGAAATTAAGTATTATTATCACGACGTTATTCTTGTCACGTGTTACGCAACGCTAATTGTTTGGCTTATTGTTGTCCCAGGTGGTGATTGTCGGTTTGTTATTTTTATTTTTAGCCTGATTGAATGACAAATGAGATTTCATTGTAGCGAATGACGCATCGCACCTGTCGATTATTCATCGAGCGTAATGAGAACTTCGTGTTGGTGTGGTGGTTTTTTCAGCGCTAGCTTCTTGTATTGCCGATAATTTTGTTGTAGCAAACTAACGCTTAGAGAATCCGGTGTCTGACGGGTGGTAGTCAACACAACTGGCAACAACTTGTGCTGAGCGGTGAAAAATCCTCAATACAGATCCTTAAGATCGAGAGAATGACGAGGAGGCGAAAAAATGTAATTAAACAGGTATTACAGGACAGGCCTCAGCTCAGAGCTTCGGAAGGGTATATCAATGTGTAAGGAAAAATAGGAGATAAGTATAGTGGTGGTATAGTTGCTATAGCTGGAGCTTTAGAGTGTAGAGCGCACAGGAACAGCACCGTGAGTAAAAGACTCTCTGAGGGACATGTAAGAAAGGCCGAGGCATCGTAACTAACGACGGAACGTCGAACCGGCGAGTACGTAATCACGTGCGTATTGTGCTAACTCGGGAATAATGAAAGCCGAGAGCGCAACACCCGTGAATCCTCGCGGAAGGCCACAGAAGAAGAACAAGAACTAAACACTGGAAAGGAGAAGAAGAAGAAGAAGAAGAAGAAAGAGAAGAATAAGATAAAGAGGTGAAGAAGAGAAACGAGCCGCTTCACCGAAGGTAAGGAGGTAAGGTACTGGTGTAAGGATCGCTACAGACCAACAGAGACCGAGGCTGGTATAAATCTCTGGAGCTGAGTAAGATGCTAGAGCAGAGGTATGCGCAACTGCAAACAAGCCATAATGCCCGCACCTAGGCCAATCTACAGGCTACAGGCTGTTTCACTACTTGAGAGTTGAGCCCTAACATAACTCCCCGAGCCCGAGCCGAGAGAGGTGAGGTTAACGACACGACATCCATCGATCCGTGAATCTACCAATCTTATCATTGAGACTACGAATCCCAACACTACTCAACGGCAACCAGTCTTCATTAACGTGAATTCATTTAAACTCTCATTTATACCTTGTGAACTTTCTTGGACATGTTGGTGCAGTAATATTTTGATAATTCCATCATCTTATCAATGAAAATGCAAGTGATCAATGAAAATAAAAATAACCAGCCGCTAATTGTCCTGTTGATATGTCAAGAGATATTCGGTGTTGGGTGTTGGCGTTGTTAGCCACTGGTGAACGACCCCCTTCACCTCTTCCCTCGAGAACAACATCAGCAATCATGTTAATACATTGTGGATATATTTATATGCATGTGTTCGAACATATGCATAAATTACAGAGTAATGTATAGCTTTTATAAAATTTTATCCTGATGAAACGCACCATACCTATTTACCCGTCCGAAAGGGAAATTGTTCGTCTTACCGGGTCTTTTATTTATTTTCTCAGGTTTATTGCTATCGTTCTCTCATTCTTCATTCTCTGTGGGTTAAACCAAGATGGATAGATGGATTAATGGAGGCGATGGGTTAGAATCGCTCGTACCGGCAAACAGAATGAGAAGAGCCAAGAAAACGAGCTCTGCGAAGAAGATCAGAGAGGGAAATTGTCTCCTGAAATTGTTGCTGGTGAGCAATCAACGTCATGGTAGGATGACCGAGAGAATCGAGAATCAAGACCCGAGGGACCGAGACAGCTGAGGAAAATGCTGGCGCTGTTGTTATTATCATTGTTGTTGTTGTTACTGTTGTTAATGTTGTTGTAGCTTTCCATACGATTTCCGTAGCGGGTGATGGTGTTGAAGCCCGGTGGAAAAATATCTCGAAAGATTCTCACGCGTTGAAAGGCAAATTCTTGGCAGCATCGCTCCCAAAGCACAACAACAGCCGGGACTACCACTACAGGATGAAAACTACCACCAGTCACGGGTCTTATTCGCGGGTTTGATTGTACTCCCGCATTGTACATACTCTCTTCTCTTCTCTTGTTGAGAAGAGTACTGGTGCTGGTACCTAGTGCTAGTGCTGCGTTTGTCTCGGCTAAATGCTCGGCATACCGGGACCGTGCGATCTTTTAACCGATCAGCTTTCAACCGGGCAAACCGGGTGTCGACGATCTTGTCTTCTCGCCCGCCAAGACAATCTCCTTTGTTCCTTCCATTCTACTCTTTTCCACTCAACTATTCAGATGTTTCACCACTTATAAAATAACTGGAAAAAAAAAAAAAAAAAAAAAAGAGAAAATCCGGAGAAAAAACCCGAGCTAAACAAACGTACACGGGTTGTTGTATTGCACCGCCAGTGAATAAAGTGAATAAAACAAAACGAAAGAGAAAAAGAGTACAAGATATGAGGCGAATTGGTTGCTTGTCCTGCCTCAACTCTCTTTATAGTCGGGTTAGTCATAATTATTCGGGAGACGATTCTCCCTCGGGTTTCAGCTCTCAGGACTGACTTCCAAGACATGTGAGAAGGTAATTTGCTTTTTGTCCGACTTGTGCTAAATGTAAACTCCCGCGATATTATGAAAAACTGAGATTGAGCTGTACTGTGAGACTACTCATGGAAGTATCTGAATGGAGGGGACTATCAGCCAGACATAGACACACTGTCCTCTATCCTCTATCCGTGCCAGCTAAGTAGAAAGTGACGAGCTAGTGAAAGCGAACTTATGCTAATTTATCATCAACCAGCTCGCTGGAGATGCCGGGACTCATTACTGTCCTCTATGAGGAACAATAGGTGGGTGTATTTGTCGCTATGTTTATTAATATATCAATTTTAAGGTCAACATTTGGTGTATGATAAATCATGTACTCTTTGACTGGCTCAGAGTTTCTCTTTTTGATTAATTATTTTTTAATATTAAAGATATAAATACGAATTTTGACGCGGATTATGGTTATGATTAGAGTTCTTAGCATTAGAATGCCTCGAAAAATGAACCTCACATTTAAGTTCCCGGTTTCCGCGTACTAGAGCTCGAGGAATGCTGTAAAATGACGTCGATCGTTAAAATCATCACGGGAGTATCAGCAGAGGATATAAAAACTCGGTGGCGAGGGAGACCAAGAAGGAGGATGGGGATCGGGGAAAAGGGGTCGTCCAAGGATGGGACAGGAGAGAGACCGCGGCGGCGCTATTTCCCGCGCCGGATATTTGCCGTTTACATGTAATTGACGTCGGGATAAGATAAAAAATAATATAAAAATGATGAATTCTCAGAAAGGTGGGAAGTTGGAGATAAAACGAGAGCCCATGGTTTAACCCAGTGTAACTACCGACTGCAAGCACGCAGGTCTTTCGTGTGCTTGACCAGTGATTATGTCTCTCGATTATTGCGGATTCCCGCACAGATTGTAATCTCTCTCTTCTATGGCTTTCTTTCGTTTTATGCTATACAATATAATGTGTATAAACCCGAGATCTTCTTGCTCCTGCTTCTGTGTTTAGTTCATCTATACAGCCTTACTGGAGGTAATGTATATATGGGGCATTTCACAAAGAATCTTTGCTTCTTTAATTATAATCTTCTATACCGATAAATGAATAGACATATTTTTTTTTTTTAAATGCCAAACTTAAAAAACTAATAAACTAGTGTATAAAAAAATCAAGCTAATTTTTGGTTTAAAATTTGTAAATTATAAATTCATTATTAAATAAAATTAAATAAAATTGTCGATTGGTTAATTTGATATTTTTAAATTTTCCTTGCAAATAAAAAATTTTCTAAAAGTTTTTAAAATAATAGTTGCAAGTAAATGTTGATGTAAATTTCAATAAAAATTCAAAGATTGACGGTATTAAATAAATGAAAACTCTTAATCAAAAATTAAGTGTAAATAATAGAAACTTTCACCTTGAGACGGAGTCGATTGGGCAATCAGAGCACGACAAACAGAATAATAATAACCTCCATCAATTTGTAAAAGCACGAGTGAAGTTGAGTGTAAAAAAAAGAAGGCACAAGAAAATTAGTAACGCGTGTGATGCTGGATGTTGTCGGGTAGGTGATGTGTGCTGGTAATGAGTAATGCGTGTGTTGGTATGTAATATGAGGTATGTAATTCAAGGACCTATGCATGCAGACGTTTAATTTGTCAGTTTGGTTATAAAGGTGCTAGCTCGCACTAATGACAACACCAACATCACCAACAACAACAGCATCAGCAGCATCAAGAGCAGGAGCACCAGCAGAAGCAACAACAACACTCGGGCGGTCTTTCTCCTTGGTTGGGCACGCGCTGATGACTGCTACCTAGGTCATAAATTAAATTACCTCAGTAGTGTGTACGCGGCTGAGCTGAGCTCTTACGGGTGATGCAAGAGAGAGCACTGCTCACTGCTCTTTACTCTGCTCAGGTGTACCTATCGCGCAGCTGTTCACCAGGACCCCAAGGCCTCTTTGCACTTTGCTGTGAATCAGTCTCCAGCAACTCTCACACACTCAATAATCTTCCGGATAGGATACCAACATTTCAAGTTCAATGTTTTGTATTTTAGATTTTAATTTTTCTTTATGGACCCGCTGGAATCGTCCAAGAGCTTGAAAGACACTCAATTTTTTTTTAGACTCAACATATTTGTAAGAAAAAAATTTTATATGCAAAAATTTAGAAAAATTACAAGTACAATTTTTTTTTTTTAATTTTCTTCGGACTAATTTGTTTAAATTTGATAATAAATAATAAAATAATTCGATAGATGACCGATATTGAAGAATATAGGGAGCAGAGTGTTTTATTTACAAAAGGATGAATGGGAGCATGTGTCATTGATAGCAAAAAGAATGAACGCTGTAAATCATGGATAGTTAAAGGTGTAATTAACCTTATCCGATGCTTAACCCGAACTCGATCGGTTCTCGTTAGAGATCGGGAATAGTAAAAGCATGGAGCGACACGCCAAGTCGCGTGTTTGGATCTCCAAGAGCCAAGAGCCAGAGCCAGTGAGCTCCGTTACACTCTCTCTAATCGTAAGCACCGGCCGTGGCTAATATCTTCTTGGTCTTTTGACTTCTCGACCGAGAAAAGAAATGGAGTCTAGTTCAGAGCCATCTCCATCTCCAGACCCGATATCTCAACAGAAAAGAACTCCTGGAGAATTCCTTTCAGCTGCTGCGGCTGCTGCTGCTCGAGATCATCTCCGGCAATTTATTTTTATGCCTCACTACTCGGTGCGTTAAAAAATTAATTTGTTTATACAACTTTTGAAATAAAAGTTGTAGCTGAGGCCGGAGGTGGAGAGTCGAGCGAACAAGGGAAACATCATCATGATCACGTAGAAATTTTTAACCCGTGTATTAAATTTTTTTTCGAAACAATGATGAATGTAAACAGCTTTACTTACAATTTTTTTTTTTTTGGTAACGTGTCCTTGCAACACGGCATATCGTAACTACGGATTTATAACGATGTGAATGCCCAAGTACTCGGATCGGAATCCGGGGAAAAAAAAACTTGGTAAAAAAATTTTACCAGAATCAATCGTGCGGAAATAATCATGTGTTGAGAGTGGAGTAATCGAAAATATAATTATAACAATAAAAATAAAATTCACTCACCGATTTTTTTCGTATCTTCGAGTTGTTATTTCCATCCACCTAATCCAGTCTTAACTCCGTTCAAAAACACGATTCCTTTCTTCTTTCTGAAACATTAAATCATTTATAATTAGAATTTAGATCACAGTAAATCGAAAGTCAATTTATTATTAAGATTACTTTTCTAGAACCGGTAAAAAAATCCTGAGCAAAAACCAAATGAATGAAATCAGCAATCAATATCGTAGAAAAAAAAAATAAATAAATAATGACTGTAAGAATTATATTTGTAATTTATAATAATGTGGAATGATTAAAGTAATTTAAAATAAATTAGCGTGGTCATCTATCTATCATACGAAGGCACTTTCCACTGTCGATCATTGGATGAATTAAAAGGTCGTAAAAGCCGCGCAGGGATCCGCGGGAAGCGGGAACAGGGAACGGATGCCGATGATATCTTTTGGCCTTGCTGGTCAAGCAATACAAATTTAAGTAACAAGTAACAACTTACAGCTTACAAGTTACATATACAATATACAATATACAATGAGAGAGTAAAAAGCCGAGAGTTAAGTGTATGTAGCATAAGTAAGATCAGACGAAAGGCCCCAGGCCAGGAAAGTCTTTCTCCGCGATTCTCAATCGAACATTTAATCAGCCGCGAGCTAAACGGGTACTTTTCTCCTGTCCTGCATTAATATAATACGAGTTTGTATGACCCAGATAAGGTGATATGCCCACGGGAAGACACACTTGTTTCGCGGCTTTCAGGCATGCCCAATCCAGCAATCATGAGCGGCATGTATTTATATATTTTTAATATAAGAAGATGAGCTCTCTTTTTTTTTTTTATCGAGAATTGATCACCTGTACGTTCGGCAATTTCTTCTTTCTTCGGCAACTGTAAACGGCGACATTCGAAAGTCATCCATTCTCTTGCTCTTGGTTTATTAAATTTTTTGCTGCCCCTCCCGACGACATAAATTAATTCTACGGAATATATATAACCTTTTTAATATATAATATAACGATTATAAGAATAAGAATGACAATGACAAGGCTAATGAGTAGCAACTATTTCAGCTAATCATCATTCTTCCAAACTAATTCGGCTCCTTATATTCGTCAATTAATGTTTTTTTTTTTTTTTTTTTTTTTTTTTTTTTTTCCGCGATAGATCGTGTTATGTCAGAGTCTCGCGTTTTCTTCGATCGGTGATTCGCCTCGCGGTCACAGACAATAAACTTTTGAAATAATAAATAACGTGATGATGATAATGATGGTACGATGCTGGCGATAAAAAAAAGAACGCGCATGAATAACAAATTAAATGACTTTCTTTTTCATTGACAATTCAATAGCCGTCATCGCGTTTCAAATTGCCCGATTGTTGCTGAGGATATTGTTAGAAAGTATAAAAAACATACCCTATAATAGCCATGCTCAAATCACTTCCTTGAGGTATATACTATTTTATTTTATTTTATTACCCTATTCAATTTATTTGCGGCTTTTTTAAATTCTCTATTGAATTTTCTTAATTTAAAACCAAGAGACAACTTCCTTTTCTCTGAAGAAAAAATAGTTATTTTGGAAAATAAAATCGTGCAGATTTTTTATCCTAGCAAAAGTTCTCAGGGAAGTTCGTAGACTTCGTGAGACTCGGGCTCGTTAATTAAAACTAAAACTCGAGCGAAAGCACCGGTACTGATGCAGAGTTGCGCTCCACACATTAGAAGTGCGTATAGTACGTATATACTGTATACATCCATAGTTATATATTGTTATTTATCCTTATTATCATTTTTATGTTATTTATAAAAGTCTGTGAATTACCATCCGCGATCCGCGGGCTTCATCGGTTATATTTACATTAAACGACCGTGAATAACGATTGTGGGAGCTCAATTACAATAATTATTCTGGTTTTAATGCTCCACAATTCGTAATATAGAATTTGCATTTAAAAGTGATCTAAATTTAGTGAAATCCTCTATTTTTATTATAAAAATAATTTATATTAAAAATAAATGAAAAAAAAATTTTTATTTGATTTTTAAAAAAAATTCTTAAATTAATAAAAATTTCTCAGTTCAAGAATTTTTTTTCCCGAGTCGAGATAATTTTTTTTTTTTAATATAAATATTTTTCATGGAGCTCAGCAGAACATAATATCACCGAATGTTAATTTTTCTCTATACGATAAACTTAAACATCAACATCAACTATGATACATACTCGAGTTATTGCAATATCATGCGGCTTACTTACGGAATATATAAATGAAGACCTGGTAGATTTCTCCGTACCAATTAACGCCACGGAAACGTACCGCCCAAGATAATCAGTCTAGCGTGCGAGTAGTATAGAGTAGAAGCAATATGGCAATACGTTGCACACCATCATAGAGATCACACATATAAATTTATATATATATTTATATATATATATATATATATATATATATATATATATATATATATATATATATATATATATATATATATATATATATATATATATATATATATATATATATATATATATATATATATATATATATATATATATATATATATATATATATATATATATATATATATATATATATATATATATATATATATATATGTGTGTGTGTGTGTGTGTGTGTGTGTGTGTGTGTGTGTGTGTGTGTGTGTGTGTGTGTGTACAACACACAACATCGGATCGGATTGGATTGAATTGGATAGTTTTTATTATTCCACGAGTCCCTTATCATCTTGCTCGCATGGGGTATGTTCCCGGACTCATAAGAGTCATAACCGAAGAACATAGCAGCACTGAGGCCAATATAATAAATACAAGAGTTATACATCAGGTACGAACATATCTATATATTCGGTATGTACAAAAGAAACATGACAGAATAGAGAAGACATGGAGTATTAAATAAGGATTGTCTCGGAGCTTGTTCATGATTTTTTGACCTACAGCCGAGGATCGAGATCTAAGATCTCGGGTCGATACCGTAACGATTAACACGTTTCATTTGCTGATATCATACCCTGATTCAACCAGCATTATATGATACTACTCTATATACTTTAAATTGTTCGCCGGCGACGAGGAATTTAATTATTATTTTAATTGCCGGTGTTATGCGTATGAATATAAATATATTTATGTTATGTTTGTACGTCTGACGAAGTCTCTCGGGGACCGGGGAGGATAGATGCAAGATGTAAGATGTAAGACGTGAGTGTGTGCATCGACTTTTATTATTTTTACGCCAGATGATGATTACTAAGTCCGAGAAGATTAATGAAGCGGATTGTAAGATTAATTATATGTGAATATGGATCAACGTTTGCGAGCAAAGACACTGTACGTGTGCATGTGGGTAAAGAGTGGAGAAGAGATTGAGAGTCTTGCTATTCTTAATGCAATTAATTAATAAGTCTTGAGGTTTTTATTTTCTTTCGATATTTTTAGGTATAAGTTAATTAATTTAATTAATTATTACCTTACAGAGGAATTTATACAATGAAGGAAGAATTTATTTATTTTTAATGAATTTATTTTATGGAAAAATTTTATTTAACACGAATTTAAATCGTAAGGAAGTTGTAGAAATGGTTATGTAAAAAATTAATGGTATGTTTACAAAAAAAATTTTTGAATTGACAGGTATGGATCTGTGAGAATAATATTTTTATATAATTATATAAAATTATAAAATTTATATAAAATAATTTAATTATAAAAAATAAAAAAAGATTTATTAAAGCTCATTAAATACCAACAAATCCTTCCTATCAGTGTTTTTAAGAGAATGTACTAGTTTCAATAAAACTTGTACGATCTTGGCTAGTTTTCTCAAATGCTGTTGTTGTTGTTGTTATTGTTTTGTGAGAATAATTATGAAAGTATAATTAAATAATTAAATAATTTGCGAATGGATATTAATGCAGATATTTAGCAGATAAGAATATACGTTCTGATAATCAAATAAGCCTGATGCGTGAAGTGATATGAATCTTTTCTCCTTACAATGGAAAACTGGTCACATCCTTTCACGAAGCGAAAGTCTCTTTTAAAAACAACTATGAGTTTTTATAATAATAATAATAATAATAATAATAATAATAATAATAATAATAATAATAATAATAATAATAATAATAATAATAATAATAATAATAATAATAATAATAATAATAATAATAATAATAATAATAATAATATGAATAATGATGATGATAATGATAAATAATTAATTAAATAGGAACAGTGAATAAAGGTATTGAGTTTATTAAAGGCATGTTAATCCGGGAGTTTGCAAGTTAAGTTTAGCGCATTGGGTAAAAAATAAAAATAATTCTATCAATTAACATGAAACTTTAAGTGATCCAGGAATCAGCGGAAAGCCGATTATAAGCTCCCGAGGAACGAGTTTTTGTCCCTGATAATAACGTCATAAAATGTCTAATTAAAGACCCAATTAAGTTGGACTATGCTCGGCAGTGGCTGGTGCCCTACCCGGGGACGGGGATATATCGCGAAGGTCGTTCTGAAAAAAATTTATCTCCGAAAAAAAACCGCGGTAAATAAATAGATACATAAAGAAGAATATAATCTAATAATTTAGTAATAGTAATAGTAATTTTATTATTATTATATTACCGAGTCAGAGAGATAGTGAAAGAGAATAAGGATGCTGGATATGAAGGGAAGAAGAGAGTTCTCAGGACTGATGGTGACCCCGTAAAGAAAATACCGTATTGGGGACTTGCACCGAGATATATCGAATCGACGTACACGATCCTGGGCCAAGGTCACGGTCCCACGGGTCCAATTGGCTCGAGCCGCTTACCCCGCGACAAACCAACCCATATGTACATGTAATGTAATGCATTAGAGCTTATTTCACATTTAACATATAATAATATGTTATATTTATATGATCCTAAATTTTTATTCCCGATTAAAAAATTTGATAATTGCCATTCTAGATTTTAGAAATAAATTTTAATGTATATAAATAAATAAATAAATAAATAAATCGGTATCAAGCGAGGAAGGTGGAGGATAACAAGAATAAGAGGGAAGCAAAAGGCGGCCGCGATCGCGAATCGCGACTTACTTTCGCTTTGTTCCTTCTGGTGGTGAGGCTGCTCCAACGGTCTCAACCGCATTCCGTGGGTTAGCAAGTACCTTAGGCGAATACCCTTCTACCTTATATTAAACCTTACATCTTATAGATTGTTGGCCATCTCATCCTTCGATCCGACTAATTTATTTATTTTAAATTATAAATTATAAATTGTAATATAATATCACGTCGAAAATTAACAAGTTGATTATTCATCTAATTATCGAGACTGAGACTGAGACTGAGATTTTACCCCGGCGATCTATGATAATGACTAGAGTATGTTTATTATTATATTATATTATATTATCTTTAGAGACTCGAGTATGAGCACAGTAGTATTATGTGTAATGTGGGCGGCAATTAATGAGGAACGTGTCATGCACACACGGGTCAATCGATCGTAAATAGACGAGAACAACATGTCTCTACCTACCGGCTGATTATCTCTTGCTCAGCTCGTGTCCATTGTAAGCCTTGTATTATTACGTACGACCTTCCTGGACGACGCATGTAATGGGTGTCGGTGGTGGTCATTCGAGTCCCTTGAACTTGTTACTGAGAACACTCACCCATCCAGTTTATTTTATCCTACTTTGAGGTTGAGAACCTCCTGCTAGACGCAAAGCTACCATTGTACAAAATAATATGAAAAACACCCGGTGAATATCATCAACCTCGTGTTCGAGTCTGCTCTGATCGGGCTCCTGAGCTACTGAGGAGCTCAACTATGAATCCCAGTTATTTCTCTGAGCGAGAGAGCACGCAGGAGAGTACTAAAGCTTGTCGCATTCCTCTATCCAAGAGGTGAGGGAACAGAAGGTCAAGTAGAGAGGAATTGCCAGCTTGCAGGTGCCATACATACATATACTTGATGTATCAAGTGGATATTAATGTAATATGATGGTTGTGTTTATTATCCATCACATTAAATTTTATTTTGATTTTATTTCAGCGAGAGGAATTTTTTTAGAACATAAATTTGAGCAGTTTTTCAAGACAAGTAAAATGAAGAAAAAAAATTGAAAACGTTAAGAATTTGAATGGCTAAAATTCACCAAATGAAAACCTTTAATCAGCGGAATGAAAGAAAAAACTAAAAATAGGGACAAACAAGATTTAGTCGGTTAAGAGATCGAATATTCCGTGTCTTATTATTACAGTCGTGAGAATAGATCGGGCTGGTATATAAGTATTATTGCCCGAAAGGATTTGCTGAAATTATACTCGGGAGTTGGTAAAAGTATACATCAGGTTGCGCATTCCAATACTCGACCAAACAATTCTACATGAGTAGAGTGTTTCCTTCAGCAACAGGTTTCCAAATAGTCCAACTACTTATCGGGTGTGTATGTTACTCAGTGTTGGTCTCAGCAAAGAGTTATGTCTGTACAAGTGTAACCCTGTATGTGTGTGATATATCGATACATCAATTGTTAATAATAATAAATAACAACACGGTTTCTCAACGCGAGAGTGTGCGATTGCTAGACGAAGAAGAGAAGGTTGCTCCTGCTTCAGCTGCTGCCATTCCAGAGAGTAATATACAACCGATCGATGGAATTCGCTGTACCGGTTAAATATTGACATAAAGAGAGAGTATCTTGACCCGAAAACACAAAGACCCACTACAGGCTGAGATGCTGATGCTGATGATGCTGATGCTAATGCTACGTCCTCGCCTGGGTAATACACGTGGACATCGAGAAGCTGGGATAATGTTGATTCAACTTTTCATCACTTCACTCTTTCATCCCAAGATTACAGCCAGCTCCTCGGCCTCGGAGATCATACTTTACCTCGAGGCCTCGCTCGACGATGTAATAATGCGTCAAGTGAGAGTAATTAATTGGAGAGCTGTGACTTTTGACTTTTCAACGTCGACCAACCATTATTGCTGTTATTATTATTCTTCAAAAATTTATTTACATCACAAGACGTGCTAGAGACATGTATGACCTAGTAATTAGAGAGAATAGCATTTGCTATGACAACAAATAGACCGTTTCTGCATATTAGCTATCTCTTAGAAAAGTGATTGGTGCGAAAGTGATTTTACTTGTGCAATAACCTTTTTGATTACGTAAAAAATGAAGACAGACTATCACCATTGAAGGAGTAGATCAGAATTAAGGTCTAGCTTCAAAATAATTATCGTTTTTTCGGATTTTTTATCGATCCCGATTAGTCTCACTGTTGATATTGATAATGAAGGTAAACTGAAAGCTTGCTTCGATAAGTATGAATAAATCTTTGGCGAAAAAGTAAATAAAAGCTGTTACTTTCCCTGACACACATTATATTTGTGGATCTCGATCCGTGGAATAAGGCATGCGTGTGAGTAAATGCGCGGGCAATTGGTATGCCACAAACGTAGACCGCAAAAGGCTCTGCAATGTGTTTTATTTGGAGAGAAGCTAGCACATGGTATGGACAATTGCTCACTCTAAGATATCTGGTGCGTGGGTAAGTTCCACCAGAAACTCTTTCTCTATCGGCTTTATCTAGTTGGGGAGATCGCTGGTGAGGGACTGAGAAAAGATCTGCGTTATTGCACGGTCTATTACATTCTATATCAGACATGGCTTGCAGTCTTAGCTCTTTTGTGTGCACACACATGGAAGATATTGTTTTAATGTGTGTGTGTGTGTGTGTGTGTGTGTGTGTGTGTGTGTGTGTGTGTGTGTGTGTGTGTGTGTGTGTGTGTATTGCAACGACCGCGAATGAACGAAGGCGAGTTAAAGGATTTCGTCACTCTTTCATCCTCAGGCACCTTCCGAGTTACTTCACACCGGTTTTGATTATTATTACCTACGTGCTGCGTTTAAGACAGCTTAAGCTTATGGAGCTTAAACTTAACTCAACTCCTTATTTATATTTTTTTTAACTTTCCTCCCACTTTGTTCCTTGTTCGAATGCCATCCACCCGAGAACTAGCATTATAATTTGCACACTCATTATTAATGTACCGACGATAAATGAATAAATAAATACAAGAGCGAGTAAGAGTATGAGTATGAGCGGTAGCTGTACAAGCTGTACATTGTCCTGAATCACATATCACACATTTACACATTTACACATTTATACATTTATAGGTGGATGTAAAAATGGATGTAGACAGACGACTGAGAAAAAGAGATAAAGTTAAATAAGATAAAATAAAAGTAAGAAAAAGATTGGCAGGAAGACAGCAAGACGGCATCACCATCAGTAGGAATAAACGCGGAAAAAGGGTCCTCCAGGTACATGGAAAGCACTATACAGCATGTCAGGTATTGGTTGAGGTATGCACACGTAGTTATGCGCGTAAGAGCAATTGGTATGCCACGCTCGTGAACTGGAAAAGGCGAAGCCACGTTCGCAACTCGGCAACTCAACCAGGAAACCTTACTTTGCGGAGAAAGACATAAAATTTTAAACAAATAACAAAACTACCTTCACATCGGCTTCGGGATATAAACACACATCCAGCCTTACTGATGTTACTTATGTACACCAGTATGTAATGCGTGGGTAAGTCACTGCTGTTTCATTTTTACTCAATCACCATCCTGGTTTATAGAGACATTTGGTTTTACTATCTAATTTATAAAATTTTATAAAAATCTGCTTTTATTTTGGCATTTCGATTTTTGGCAAAAATCTTCCAAATGTTATCGATCAAGGAGAGGTAGCTGGAGCTTCATTGACACGGACATTAATAGAAGTCGACTGGTATCTTTGAACCCAGTGTTAAACGTGAAAGACTAGTCGTAATATATATAAAGAAAGAACGCCAGCCTTAAGACTTGAGATTGGTGTTTGCGATTAGCCAATATCCTCTCTGCTTAGTGTACTGTTCTGTTCGAAATAAAATATAGTCTTCTTGTTCTTTTTCTTCTTGGTCTTCTTTATTCTTATTCTTGTTCTCGGTTCCTATCCTATCCTATCCTATCCTATCCTATCCGAAGAAAAGAGCTATGGGACTCTTAGGCACTATACTGGGCTCTATGCACCGGGGATTTACGCACCTTCACCGTTTGCATATGCCGATATATACTCATATAATTACGTGGCTACACGCGTACACGCTTCCTCTTCTTCTTCTTCTTTTTCTTATTTTTCTTTATTCTTGGAGAGGTTTCCCTGCCGATAACAATTTACCTGGATGTATTAGATAGACACGCGTGAGCACGTACGGGATAAGTGCATCATCGAGCATACTCTTGCATACATCACTCTTCTGATCGCGTATCAACTGTATTTATATATATTTATATAAATATCCATAATATAATATGATATTATATATTTATATCTTCGTATGGAATGATCCTTAATGACTCTTTGTCGGAATATGATTGTTAGACTTTCTAAATCGTTTCCGTACGTGACTGCAAAATACTGTCTTTTGAGTATGGGAACTAAACTCGGAAAATATTTATTTAGATTATTACTGATGCAGTAATCCACAAGATGATATGTAATGATCAAATATTTTTTATATTCCCAACTACGGAGATTAAAGTTAATATGCTTCTTATCTGTTTAAGCATTATGTTTAAATCCTCACTTATTAACTATCATCGGTTATAAAATTTATCCGATATATTTATAATCACATTCTTTATGTTAATCCAAGAAAGTTAATATCTCTTGTGAATTTTTTTTAATACTTTCACTTTAATTCAAAAATATTTAAATTTTTTATGTGATATACACTTGGAAATATTTTTTATTATTTTTCAGTGTAAAATAAAAAATTTGAGACTTGATTTAATTATAGAATATTTTCTACGGAAAGTGTGTGTCGTAAAGTCTTACTTATTAAATATGTATCAGGGTGGATAAGAGAGAAAGGTGGAGCAAAGTTAAGAAATCTCCAGATATTGTTAAGAATCTGGTGTCATTAATCACCAGACAGACAGGTGATATTTTTTCCACGCGAATAAAGTTATGTTGCGACAGTACACATGAAAGTGAATATAACTCGACAGCCAGCAGCTGGTATGGGAAACAATGGACTAGACGAAATACGGGAATTGGCAATCTTGGGAATTTCCCATCGTGAGATTATTTCCTTGTTCCTCCACCACACCTGAGATATGATTCGATTTGCAATAAAATAAAGACTCAACGCTGTTATATATAAACAATATAATCTAGATATTTTTAACCGGGGAAAATTAGTTTTTAAAAATACCATAAAGAATAAAGAATAAAGAATAAAGAATAAATAATGTATATGGCGGATGCTGCTGCTGTAGAGACGAGAATTGCTTTCCATGTTACTCCGTAGATCGTAACAATAATTCCTTAGCGGCTGCACCTCTCCAGAGATTGTTATCTCGCGATAATCTCAGAATAGCTGCGTCTATTTTATTTGGTCTCAACTCTAAACTACCGTAGCTGAGCCATGGTCCCAGCAAGCCAACAGCTCGCCTGGAAAATGGTAACGAGCATTATCCTCCAGTATATAAACCCGATCAGCAAAAGAATCAAGAATAAAATAATAAAATAATATAATATCGATCCATCCGCGATCTTCAGCCCCGACAATATTTATTCTGCCTTATATTGGTATCAGTTTAACCAATAAGATCTTTCCTATTAACATTCGATCATGCCTCTTGTCTTCACCATCGGTTCCATCATAATCACAGTCATGGTCCCACTCATACTCATAATCATTATCGATTACTGGTTGCTCGGGAATAAAATTGATTGAACTTTTCCAAGGACCGATTAATTTGACGATTAACATTCCATATTATTATTATCATTATTATTTTTTATTTTAGCATTCCAATGCTAAGTTATTAGCTCGCGTGATTATAAAAACATCCTCGTGACTTATTAAGCAGGCATTATTCATTCCAGCCGACACCTTGCCGCTGAATGTCAATCGGCCATTAAATCGTAAGCGTTTTAAATAATATATATATTTATATTGTTATTTATTAACAACTAAAAAATTTAAATTAAAAATTATCTGACTACTTTCCAATCCGCCTTCTTATTACGTATTATTTATTTATAAATCTCGAAAAAAAAAAATAATAAATAAATGATTGAATGTAGTTAATATTCTTCGAGGATCAACGTTAAATCGTAAATAAATTCAAGCTGAACGATTCCCGAGAACCAGTTTAATATTTTTTATATCGGGGTGGTCGTTCAAGACATCGTGATCAATTTAAAAAATATTACTTTTGAAATATAAATAAAAAAAAGGCCATCGAGCTCTTGGTTATATCAATTAAATTAATATTACCTGAAGTGAAAGTGAACCCATTGATTTTATTCACCAATAACTATTTTCCAATTTGTACCACTAGGTGGCTTTTTTTTTTTTTTTTTGAGTCATTTAAATTTTTTTTTCAAGTTTGGTAATTTTATTTTTAATTTTTAAGAAGTCAGACAATTTTAAACATTAAATTTAGAATTTAAAAAATTAAAAAAAAAAGGCAGTCGCTTTACGAAGTAGTCAGAGTTTATAATATTTTTTTTACATTGCATTAAAAAAAATGATTCTTGCCCGGTAAAACATTTTTATTGCTTACTTGAACTTTTTCATGCCCGCTGTACACATGTACTCTCTCGTGAGGCATCGACTGAACGGGAAATATAATGATAATAATAAATGAAATGAAATGAAATGAAACGAGCCAGAGAGTAACAAATTAGTTTGACCATGTGAATATTTCTTAGCGTGTAAGCGTGAGAACTCGATAAAATATAATTAAATTGATTGATTAATCCTTTACTTCTCGAGAATCGAGGGGCGATTAAGCGGAACCTCTAATCAAACCGATACCAGCTCAAATAAAAATAGTTATCCGGAAGTTATTATCCCGAAAATTCTTCAATTATTATTTTTTACCCGTCTGACCTTTTTAGCTAGAGTTCTCAGCTATTAATAATTTTTAAATTAACCCGCTAAAAATTTCAGTACTGCTGACGATCACGATTATGATGATAATGCTCGGTATAAATCTTTATCCAACTACTTGTTGATTTATTTGAGTAAATATTAAGAATTTAATAACAAGATATATCGGGGGCTAAACGGGGTTATAAATAAAAAATAATTGATTTGATCCCGATGAAATTTCGACGAATTCACCATCATAATAATCTTAGATTAATAGCTCTCATCTATACAAGTAAAGAGTGTATAGTTAAAGAAGAAGAAGAAGAAGAAGAAGAAGAAGAAGAAGAAACCGGCTTGCATTGAATCGTCTTTTGGCCCCATGTCCATGATTTACGAGTATAATCGTCACTGCATCGGGGTATCGTCTCACACGCGAAACCCCTTCCCTCTAAATAAAGAAACAGGGGCATAATAAGAGAATGAACAGCAACTAAATGGTTAAAGCTAGGACTACGACAACAACAACAACAACAACAACACTTATATTGGATTGCAATCTTTAAAAAATGTACATTTCCGTTGGCCACGTTATTACCATATGGTGTGAGTGCAATGTACACCTAACCAGACAGCAACACTTAGAGCTTAGCAAAGGCAAAGGCAAAGGTAAAGAGTAAAGAGTGCCTTTATTTAGTGTACGTAGTTCACGTCTGGTCTCTGGTCTGATCTGCGTACGTGAAATAGTTTGTGTTAAATAAATAAGGATGAAAATAAGGCCAAGGCGTGACGGTGGATGATAACGCCCAAGAATTTACACCAGCGTCCAGTCATGCGTCTTTGCGCAATTAGGTAAATACCTTTCTATCGCTTGCAGCCTTCTGCTCACCGTGAGTTATAGATGCTGCCGATGAATAAATCCTCGTTTGTGTACATCCTATAAATACTTTTTACCTTTTTTTATTTAGATTTTACTTAAATCAACCTCACTTTATTTTTTTATTATTTTTAAAGAACAAGAAGAATTTTTTTTTAAATAATAAATCCACGTGCAAATCGTCGACGTCTTATCTAATGATTTATCAGCGCCTGAGTCATCTGTACCAAATAGTCTAAAGAATACGAGAGGTTTACTCAAGTGTCGCGTATCTCTCTGCACCATACACTACACTGGGTATTATTACTATGTTGCTTTATAATAATGAATACCGATATATTTATATATAAGTTGTAACCAACTTATGATGCCGTAAGCCGTTACTTAATGATTGTTTTAAACATTTTTCATGATTCAATTCAATTGTTAAACAAAGTTGAAAATTAATGATCGGTAAATAAAAATAATTTATAGAAAATTATTCTTCATACTTGTACAGTGATGGAAGAATTTATTTAATTTTAATAATGTTATTATTTTTTTCATTTTTTCTATCCATTCATTAAATTAAAAAAATTGCCTAATTAATTCTTAATAAATTATATTCAATAAATAATCGATTAAATGAATAAAGATTAAAAAATCCTTCTCAGTGTAAAAATTTTTTTCAGAGTACAAAAATTCTAAAATTAATAACTAAAAAACTGTCTGTCGGTTTTAATTAAAATTTACCCGCGATGTCAAGTGTCAAGCGATACAATCATTAAATCCCGGGAGTTCCGGCAAGCTTTAAACCGAAAGATGGCTCCTGAGTGTATAAAAGTAACCGTAAGGATATTTGTCCAGGGTGATAATTCTCTTGATGATATTCTTATGCCAGAATAGATCTGACAATCAGTATCTCTGGGATAATTATATCATCCCAATTACTTAGCCGTGGTATACTAGTTGTTTACGTCATAGCCATCCAAGATCGCTCACCCGACATTCCTAGATAATTAAAATGTTTCTCCAGTTCTCATGGACCATCCGTACAATCCTGAGGATTGCCTTATACTGGTGTTGCTGTTTCCGAGGCTGTGTAGTAATGTTGTATTAATGTAATCGTTAGCCGTAACCTTGACTTTCTTCACCCTCCGGTAAGGGTCATATCCAAAGATAGATTCTACAGCTATCCTCCGAATAAGACGTATTTATATATTATATTATTATATATTATTATACAAAATATAATAATTTAATCCACAAACGATAAATCATTAACGAAAAATCATAAATCAATAATTTAATACTTTTATAATAACAGACATGAGAACGAGACCTAATCCCTAATAGCTAATACCTAATGCTTCGTAATATTTATATAATAAATATATATATATATATATATATATATATATATATATATATATATATATATATAGATACATAAAAGAAGAAAAAGGATAAAACGAAGAAGAAGAAGAAGAAGAAGAAGAAGAAGAGAGTCCAAGTCTAATTGTGAGCAACTAACGGACCTAGTGAGTTCGCTCGTCGGGTTAACGTTCGCAGACGACTTCCACAATTTCCTCTACTCTCCACAAGAACAATAACAATAACTATCGCTAGAAGATACTCTACTAGCCGGGCATAGTAGTGTAGATAGTAGACCGATTTTTTAATCCCTAAGCAACTCCCACTCGTATCGCGTTTACCTGGAGAATAAAAGTGCAAACGTTTTTATCGGCTCGATACCTTGTCTCTGGTACCTGGTGCCTGGTGCCTAGCGTGACGCCTACACTCGTATCCACGTGCTGATGGACTCTTTATAACACCAACTCATATACCCATCGTCATCTCGTCACGCGCCAAACGTTTTCCGAGAAATAACCGCCGGCATACTTTGTCTAGAGGATTGCCGTTTAATAACTGGTATGCTCTTTTATGTACTATTTTATCTAGCACGAACACATTCTGAGGAGTTTCATTTTTAGTAATTGCTAGTAAGAAAATTGCGATAATTTTTTTATATTAAATTATTTATAAAGAGTTTTCTTTTCGAGAAATATTTATTAAAAATTAAAAAATTTATTAAGCTCTTTTATCAGTATTTAATTTAAATTTCTGGGTAAAATATTAAAGAGACTAAGTAAATAATTACTTAATGATATATTTTTATATGTTTTAGGAATAACTTTCCAGCAAAAATTGAATTTAATTAATTATCATTACATAACAGTGAATAAATTCGATATTTTTACCGTATTTTATTAAAAATACGGAGGGAAAGTAGCGTAATTCATATTAATAATCAATCATTAATTTCTGAGCTGATAATTTACAGCAATCGACACGGATATAGACGTAGAGTTTCGATGAAATATTTATTATTGTCAGGTGAGAATAAATACCCGAGCTTGCTATTATTGCCTTTAGATTTTTGGACAGTTATAAATTTATATTCCGGGTAAAATAAACTGTTAGTCATATGGGGTACCGTACAGGAGTGTAAAGTGTAAAGGATCGATAAAACACGTACAGGATATTACTGAAGCCATCGATAGACACTTGACATTTAATAACATCCGTTAAATCGGCATTTGACATATAATTATATAACTTTAAGAAAGAGGAGAATAAAGGCTGTTTAGTTGGTGAGATTAGATGGTGGGATAGGAGTCAGGTGTAGGAGTTAACAGATGAGTTGGGGAGTTGGGGCTCATTGTGTGGCTGATGAATCAAACCCGGATAATAAAAGTATCCCCGAGATTTTCCAGGTATTTGGTTGTGTTGTGTAGAGTAAGAGCAGATATAGATATAGATACTGAGGCTTAGCTTGTATCGGATAGGAGTTTGCAAGACGAAGCAAAAGCCGGAGGTAGGTTTTGCTTTGGAGAAGGGAAATAGCTGCATAGATCTTTTAAAACTGGATAGCTGGTAAAAGAACAATGGTGTAGTACCGAATGGTACCAGCATATACTATAAGAGCATCTTTCCGCTAGCAACCAAACACAATGCGTAATTTTTATGACTCAGGAAAGGAGCTTGGTACTTGGAAGCCGCTTTCACGTCTAGTCGACTGCGATATTTAATATAATACAACTATAGACATATTTAGTAAATAAATTAATAAATACTTTTGTAAATTTAATATTTTACCCAAAATTTAAATATTTTATTTTATCAAAAAATTTTTTCTCAAGAAAATTAATTTTTAAATGATAAATAAATTAATACTCTAATAATATTATTCAACTCTGAATTTTAATTAAAATTTTTATCAATAAATTTTTTTTTTTAATAAATATTAGTTTAAATAATTAATCATAAAATTTATTTAAAAAAATTAAGTAAATAAATTTTTTCCCCGGAATTTTTATTTTAATTTAAATCAATGCGTATAAAAAATTAATTTTAAAATGTAAAAAAAAAGCTAAAAGATATCTTTACTACCTGCCTGCATCACTTGACACTTTAGGATTGGCGATACTCTCTCCACCCTTAGCTCACTTAGAGCAGACATGTATTTAACCATTATTATTGTTATTAACCGGAGGACAAATTACACATAAATATACATGAACGGTATAGGTTACTATAACGACTATAAACTCCACTTAAAGTACTTTATTAATCATCAAAAATCGATTAGCTCGAACAGGAGCCTTGAAACTACGAACACGCCTAAACGATTCCCGTAATTTAAGATCTAAGATCCTCGATTTATTTATTGAATTACTTGTTATGACGTCTAAGAAATAAATTGTTTCTAAAAAGAGATCCGGTGTAAATAGGGCGTACAGCCCGTACTGCTTCACGTATCGGCACACACGTGTACTCGCGAGAAAACTACTTGCTATCCGCGAAAAGATATTTTATTCACACTTACTACCACTATAAATAAATAAATAAATAAAATACCAGGCGTGTATTTAATGATTTATTTTATTATATTCTACTTAATATATGGATTTATGAATGCAGAATGCAGCGAATAATAAAGGTAACGGTCTGTGTACCTACTGAATACGTACTACGGTTGATACAGTGTCGATTCACCAGTGTATATTGTATATTAGGTGAATGCGTGCGAAATCGCATCGCGAACCGGGTTTTTTGCACTTGCTTCAGCATACCGCGGCTAAAAAAGGTTGGAAAGTGCCATACTGCTTTTATTTACGCTTATATACCTTTTATTTCAATCTTTTCTTGTTATTAATGCCACGATTATTCGATTTCTACCCGCGAGAAACACTTAATTATTAACCGCGCTGTAAGCTAGCTAATTTCCCGTTTTTACGGCAATTCCTACTGTAACATTGACACTAACACCAGACTTTTATTATTATTTTATATTACATTATTATATTATTATATTATTATAGAGATAATAGATCAATTAATTAGAAAACTGGTTTGTTTTATTTATCCTTGAGTAGCAGACATAATAAAGAGAAAATAAGATAAAAATTAAATATGTAATTGTTCCAAGGGAGAGGTCACTGTTAATTTGGGTGTTGCAATGAGTAATTTTATTTTTCTTCACCGGTAATTTGTTTTACTAAATAACAAAAAAAAAAAAAAAAAAAATATATATATATATATATATAGAAAGACTTTATGAGTATAAGTAATTTAGAGCGCATTATATTGTCATTTAATTTACGATAAAAAGATAACCAGCCAAGTTAAGTTAAAGGTATTTGTTGTAAAGGGAAATGAAGTCGTGTGAAAAAATTTTTAAGAATGTACTTAGATTATTCAGATATATATGTATGTATAAAAGAGCAATTACAACAATGGAAATTTGTATGAGAAATTAAGTGAGTTGGCATTAAAAGTTAAGCAAAGCGACTTTTTAAATTTTCTTGGGTAGAGAGAGAGAGCCAGATGTTTTGTTTACGCAGAGTATTAGTATACTTAGGCTTTACTTTGCAAGTATAGATTAAAGAATAAGTTGGAAAGTCACGTTGCATTGCCCGTCATTATAATAATGCTCGATGAGTAGTCACCAGTTTAGTTTTATTTAGCTACCAGACACCAAGTTTAAGATTTAAGATTCCAGATAGGAGATACCAGATAAGAAAGTCCGGATGCCGGGAAAAGACTACTAATTACTCATTGTCTGAGACCTAATTTTTGAGGTACCGGTAAGAGGATGCTGGATTAGTTTTTAGTATATTTAATTCCCTTTGCCCTTTGCCGAATTGCTGTTTATTATATATAAAAATAAGAGAATAAGAGTAAGGGCGGGAGAATAAATTCCTTGGGGTCTCTCCACCAAGAGGAGAAACAGTAGACTGGACCCTATACTCTATACTCTATACTACTCGGTTTAGTTGCTCCTCTTTACTCTTTACTTTGCAATCGACGATATACCGCCTTTAGATCGGTCTCTCGAAGGGCGCTTGACATTACTGATAAAATCTCATACACCGACTTGCATTCCATCTATTCCTATCCTCTCGCTTTTATACCTCATTCGCAATCGGTAACTTAATGAACAGCCCGTCCTCTATTCTCTCAACATACTTAGTATTTTATATTAAAATAATACACTAAGTATGTATATCAGAGGTATTTTTATTATATAAATACATAATTTATTTCCGAGTTTGCTGGTATGCCGTGGACACATGAACACACAGCAGACTGCTGAACACACAGTGACAATCGACATTAACATCGTTTCATAACACGTTGGCACGCCAGTGAAAGTTATTATACATATATTCGATACTATCCTACTAGTTCAAAGCATACGGAGTAGAGCTGCCAAAGAAAATAGGTGTACTATACTATTGGCCACAGTAATTACATTTGAGCATACCGATACATACCACCTATAGCATGCCTGTTAATATAACTGGGTAAGGTTTATAATAACCAGAATACAATACCCTATAATAAATTTAAATAAATAAATAAACCGTGACATCGAGTGTATTCGGAGTGAAATAATATATTGATGTAAACAGATAACGAAAACAATATGACGTTGAGTAAATACGTTGTAGATATTCATAATAATAATAATAATTATTATTATTATTATTAATAAAATATATTGTGTGTTGTACTGTTGACATCGAGGTGACTTGTGGTTAATCAAGGACATCGGTAATGCCACGAAAAACCCAATGTCAATCCTCGGCATTAGTCAAGTGGAAATTATGCGAAAATGACATTGTCATTTTATTTAATTCAATCATTAAGATTATTAAGATTAATGTGGTTTGTTGATTAAAAAAAAAAAAAAAAAAAAAAAAGAAAATTATTTTATCAAGCAACTCTTGTGCTTATGACTAACCCATAAATTAATGAATAAATATAGGTGGAAATAGATAGATAGAGGGTGGCTCTGAGAAAATGTATGAGGATCAGTATAATCATTGGTATCCAAAAGCGAGTTTCTGAGAGCCACGAGAACGAAATCGACACTTACCGATAATGGAGCCAACGGCGTGCCGGTGATCCCTTTCCCACGGCGCCACCGATATTTCAATCCGACACAGATAGACCGACAACAAACGGGCAAGGGGTTCACTGTACCCGCGGTTCTGCTCAGGCTCTGGCTCTCGACAGTAAAAGTTCCACCACGGTGTACTGGAGTAGAGCTATTGCTACTGCAACTGGCTGCTGGTGATTCCAAAGGAACAAAGATTCCAATTCCAATTTAAATAACAACAATAATAACTTAAATAATAATAATAATAATAAACAAGAACAACAACAAACAAAAACAATATTATTCACTGTTCAAAACCGTTCCACAACAGTAACAACAACACGTACCGCGATTACTCCAGTAGTTATTGCAAATGAAAATAAATATAACAATAACTGGGTTTCACAAAGGACCTATTGTAATAGTTAACTCGGATACTCGTGTACTTAAGTGACCCGCGGACGTGACCAACTGTTTTCCCGGTTAGGTTCTTGATGTCCTCCTTGGGATCGGTAACAGTAGCAGTCAAGGTAGCAACTTGCTCGAGCTGAATAATAGCTCAACTATTAGTACAACTACTGATGGTGTCGTCGTCGTCGTTGTCGTCGTCGTTGTAATTATTAATATTATTATTATTATTTTTAATCAACAAACAAGCACTCCTTGTATTATATTATTTACGCCAAAAAATATTAAACTGTTATTTAACTGTGTCGTAACAAGACGTATAATGAAAGAGACAAGCGACTTAGAATGAGCGAGCAAGAGAGAGAGAGAGAGAATGAAAACATGCGTGAACATGAACTTACGATCGTAACTTTGTTTACATCCTCGACGAGAAACACGCGCGCGATATAGCGTCGACGATGTCTCGGAGGCAAGTGCGGCTCCCGAGCGTTCTCTAAGAGCTCTACTCTAAGACATCCGATTCGGAGCTACGAGTTCCCAGTTTCGACCGACAGAACAGTCTCTTTACTCCTTCCATTCTTATTACTTGCAATCTCTCTTCCTCTTTCTCTCTATCCCCTCTATCGCCTTTCGCTCAGAGCTCACTGCTTACCTGGATCTGTACTGGATAGTAGTATATAGCTGGTGCTCTACTCCGTCCGCTTCCTCGCCGCTCCTATCCCCCTCAAGCTCCGCTCTGCACACATACAACATAAACACACACTAATTTACTTCTTACCATCAATACCAACGAGTATCATATCATATCATATCAACAGACCTAAGACTTCATACTGTTGCTGTAGAGTCTATGTCTGTAATAGCGCATACTAGATTATATTACCAGCAATAGTCGACCGCTTAGACTAACATCTTCGAGGCAATGCTGTTTTTCTTCAATCATCCCAACTTCCCAGCTAAGCACTTGCCCGCTATCCGGCAAATTTACTCATTTTTTAATTACTCGTTCATTGATCTCTTTACTTTTTTTCACACTCAACTCTTCAACCTAGAACATTCCATTCAAATCATTCAAGGGATCTCCAGTTCATACAATAACTTGCTGACATAGTAATACATAATGTTTACTTTTATATATTTACATTCAATTAAATAATTAATTATTTTTAATATTATAATTATTATTATGATTTTTTTTTTTTATAACAACCTAAATTAAATACATGAGTACTAAATGTATGTATTAAAATAAGGAAATTACTTGTGAGGTGGCCAAGTCCACTGATCCTTAGGGATTGGCTCAGCTAGAGACTCCCAGGGCTTCCATACGGCCATTTTACGAGCCAACAGCAATTCATTTTCAGCTTGTACTATTAATTCTTCTACTTGACCACAGCCTATTTTCTTCTCCAGGGTCTCTACGTCTGGGGTCTGTTACATTTTAATTAGATACTTAATTAAAATTACCGTTACTTGTATTACTACACTGAAGATAAATAAAAATTAAGTTAGTCGACATTTCAAAATTTTTAGAAATTTTTTATTGAAAAAATTTCAATTAAATAATTTAAAAAAAAAATTCACCTGTAAAAAACTTGAAAAATTATAAGTGTAATTTTTTAGAAATATCTTTTTAGTTGTCATTTAATTAATAAAAAAAAACAAAAATTTTTAGACGTCTGCTAACTTCAGTGTCATGATAATAATGATAATTATTTCGAAATATTAAATAAATTAATGATTCGTACGTTTTTAACGATTTCAGCACGTTCTTGGACAATTTGCTCGGTACTTGTACGGTATGCTGATGTAGTGGGAAATTTAGCAAGCACTCGCAGGATTCTTGTGTAAATATTTATCAAAGAATGGTGAGGGAGTTTCGCAACTTCTAGTCCTTTTAAGAAAGTTGTCTGAAAAAATTGTAATTTTGTTATTTTGGTCAACAATTATGACACAAGTTGCGATAATAACATTTACAGAAATTTTATAATTTTTTTTTTTTGACAAAAAAATTATTCAATACAACTGAAATTTTAAATAAATAATTTTTTATGAAGATAAAAAAAATTGTGAATGAAATTTTATTTATTATTATGATTGTATTAATTTATTTGTGAACCAAAATTAAAAAATTGTCAACAAATGTCTCCTGAATTTAGTAAAGTCAAAAGTTAGGTTAGAGACAGTTGTGTAATCAAAACAAACAATCATAACATATTTTCAATAAAATTATAAGTTCAATAAGACTTTATAAATTTGTATTTGTCTGATTAATCACCTTTTTTAAATTACCAGCCATTATTAATTGGATAAACTGTAAATAGAAGCACGAGCTACGAATTATGAACGCAACGGCTACCAATTATAAACTCTAATGGCGCATGCACAGCGCAGGTGTTTTAAAATAAAATTAAAAAAACAAAATGGCTTCCTTTGAAGTATTTTTAGTGTTAATTATTATTAACAATGATAAAATAATTTATTTAATACAACTTTACAATTAATTAATTACCTTTTTCAAATTACTAGCCATTATTAATTGAAGAAACTGTTAATAAAAGCAAGAGCTACAAATACTGACCAGACGATCAACCTTCTCTGTTGCGCATGCGCAAACTTAAAGATAAAATGGCTCCCTTCTTACCAACTGCGGTGTTTATTATTTATTACTATTGTTAAACTTATTTAAACAGTCAAATTTAATTAAAAACAAAAAAAAAAAAAAACAGGGAAGAAATAATAAAATTACTAATTATTTATTGATTTTGTGTAAAGACGTTAAATTTTTTATTGATATTGTTACAATGAAAAAGATTTATCGGTTGGATTTAGCAACACGTTCGAGCTCGTCTTTCTTCTTGATAGCGTACGAGTTCGAGGAGCCCTTGGCGGCATTGATGAGCTCGTCAGCGAGACTCTCGGCGATGGACTTAATGTTTCTGAATGAAGCCTCACGGGCTCCAGTGCAGAGCAGCCAGATGGCTTGGTTCACACGACGAAGTGGTGAAACATCAACGGCTTGACGACGAACGGTACCAGCACGTCCGATACGGGTTGAGTCTTCACGTGGTCCAGAGTT
This sequence comes from Cotesia typhae, assembly GCF_013202065.1. NCBI lineage: Eukaryota > Metazoa > Arthropoda > Insecta > Hymenoptera > Braconidae > Cotesia > Cotesia typhae. The sequence continues at coordinate 3,435,336 of NW_027423715.1, read as the reverse complement.
AATGATAGCCGTTACCAACACCTGAAGAACAATACAATTAATTAATATTTTATTTTTAAATAATTATCATAGCAAAATATTGGACAATTTTCATTTTTTCATAAAATATTCAATTCTGAAAGTATTCCCTGAATTTTTTTTTTTTTGCTCTAAATATTTATTTTAAATAATAAAAATCAAGCTTTTGCTTTTTTAATTTAATTTAAATAGACATTTATTTTTTTTTACTAAAAATAAATTAATAAAAAATTTTCAAAGCAAAAAATTTGTAAAATTAGATTTTTAAAATTTTTACATGAACAAATTTTTCAGATATTGTTTGTATAATTTTTTTTTTTAACTAAAATCAGAAAAACAAAGACTCTTTATTTTTAAATTATGCTTCAATTTAATTTTTAAAAAATAAAATTATTAGAAATAAAATTTGTAAATATTTTTTACAATTATTTATCATCCAAGTGTTTTAATAAATTAAATAAATTGTGCCAATATTTACTCTGTACTATAATAAAGAACAATAAATAAATTAATCTCTTACTTGAAGAGGATTTTCACCAGTAAGAAGATGAATGATCTCAAAAGCGTGCTTGACGATTCTCACAGCCAACAATTTTTTTCCATTGTTGCGACCGTGCATCATCAAGGAGTTGGTCAATCGCTCAACAATCGGGCACTGGGCCTTGCGGAAACGTTTAGCAGCATAACGTCCTGACGAATGCGGCAAGTACTTAGCGTTCTTTTCCTTGACGGCGATATAATCCTGGAGAGACAGGTCACTCACTTGGACATCATCGCAATTCCAGCGGCCGAAAAGTTTAATTTCTGGCAATTCTGCGGATGGAGCAACAGTTATGGTTTCAGCTCCAACCGTGGAGAGCACTACGTCTTCGTACTGTTCGACCTCCATGGTGATCTGAAAAATATAAGCTTATTAATATGATATATTCATTATTGATGCACTATAACCTAACATTCCAGCAAGGCGAGGCACATATAACCATGCAGCCACATGGTCAGTCATCAACATTCACGTAATTTTAATTTAACCGGCATTTTTTCCCACCGCACATTCATTCAAATTATCACAATTTATAAAAAAAAATATTTCACGTTTTTTAATTATTTTTTCATTACCGTTTTTTAATTACTTTAAGAAATAAATAAATAATTTTGTGTACGACATACTCACCACAAGCAATTTTGTGTAAAAGAGAAGGTCCGACAAATGGCCGACAACCTTCTGCGTAACGCGCAACCGGGCGGAAATAGTACGTCGTACAATTCAGCAACTTTTATTATTTAATTGTTTATTTTATTTCATAAAATTGCAATTGAAAAAAAAATAATAAAAAAAAATAAAATTTTTTTTAATATAAAACATAAATCATCAAAAATAAATAATAAAAAAAAAAATTTGTCAGTATATTGCGTACGGTGGGTAAAGTAGGGATTGCGCAGTGCGAAAAATTTTAAATGTTGCTGATGCGGACTACAAGATGGCGGCAGTTGGTCTCGTTTCACGCAACGGTTGACATCGCGATAGGAGTTTAAATATATTTGTAGTAATTCGTTTGAGTTTTTTCGGTATTTAAAGTCATTAAACGTACTTAAATGAGCACGGCGAGCATAAATTATGAACCGTGTAATTATTTTAGATGTACCGTTGATTTAATGATTGAATTTCTAGAAATTAACGGCAGGGAGATTTAACAATGACTACTGTGAAGTAGGCTGACATTTTAGACTTTGAAAATTGTAAGACTCATTCTTGAAAGTATTTTTTTTTTGACATTGAATTTAGCTGTCAATTTTTCTTTTTAATTTTTTTTGCCATGATTTATTTGTTAAAAAAATTTCTAAAATTATCAAATATTTGCTAAATTAATTTCCATATTTGTTATTTAAAATAATAATATAAAAAAAATTATAATCAATAATATTGGTTATTTTTTATGGCACATTAAATTTTTTAATTATATTTTTTTTAAATAAATTCATTTATTTTAATATAAAAAATTTTTTTGGAAAAAAATGTAATTTATAAAATTAATTGAAAATATATTATTTTTTTGAAATGACAGGTGTCCAGTAACCAGCAACTTCCGGCGAGTAAATAATGGCATCAGTTTATCAGGAGTGTGTGTGACAAGGCATCACTGGTGAGTACAAACAGATTTAACAAACAATGTCCAAACTACTGTAATTATGACAAAGCATAAGCTATTAATGTATGATATATTATATGCGTATATATATATATATATATATATATATATATATATATATATATATATATATATATATATATATATATATATATATATATATGTGGTTAGTAGGTATTAGGCATTGTTGATAGGGTGAATAGGAGCTGGTGGTCACTGAAATGATGATAGAATATTTTGAGCGAGCCGAGAGTGAGGATTGTTTCCTGATTGTAATCCTTGTTATTCGAAATGTTTTCCTGGTTGTCAGCCAAAAGCCCAGGAAAGGGGAATTGGTAAAGGGTGGCCCTTACCAACCAGAGGATGAGAGTGAATGGGGTAAACCGGGCAGTTGTTCTACGGTGGATCTCTACTCAAGATGGATGTACTTCCAGTGGAGTCGGTATGAGTAGAGAAAGACGAGGGCAGCGAATTTACGACCCTCCGCTCGTACGTTAGAATCGGCGAGCCATCTCGGATTCCACTTTATTACTTTGAGTAAGATTAAGCTCAGCTCGACATGGGTCTACCGCACGGTCGTTAACGCTCTCGCATGTACCCACTTACACATCCACGTCTATCTACATTTACATCGACAGTTATTTTTAATCCATACCAACGTAACGCTAATGAGAATTATTTTTCAAAAATTTTGTGTTCTGGCATCAGAATTTTCATAAGTTTCTTTTTTCATTTCTGGCTCATAAATTTTTGATAGTTGGTATTTTTTAATGACATTAAAGTTAGCAGCCACTTGGTAATTTTTTAATTTTATTTAACAAATAAATTTTTTCAGAGAAATTATTTTTAAAAAATTGCATTTATAATTTTTTAAAATTTCTACATGACAATTTATTTGTTAAAAAAAAACTAAAAATTAACAAATATCTGCTAAATTAATTTTCATTAGTTTTTAAAAAAAATTTTATTTGAATAAATTTATTCAAAGTCTAGAAAATTTTTTTTATTACAGTTTAATAATAAAAAAAAAAAAAATTTCACACCGTACCGTCGGTTAATAAATGGAATAATAAATCTTTATTGCTCGTTAAAAATACCAATAAATTATAGTAGACGAAAACCATAATACTGATAATTAATAATACAAACTTTTATTATTATTATTATTCGTGAGGTTAAAATTATTGTACAATAACTTGAGGATAATTTTATTCGTAAATGTATAAACTAATGAAGTGAAAGTAAAGTGGAATATAAATTCAATCGAGAATAGTGAATAGCGATTGCGGAATTGAATTAGTAACGCTTATGAAACCCATTATATTATATTCTATATAACGTTATACACTGATGCTGGTTTGAAACTCTGGCGCCGACCTTGCTATTGCTACTTGTGCTCTGCTCTTACATATATATTAATACTAATACCAAAACTAACACTACCACTGATTCGGAGTCTTCCTCGCAACATACAATCTAATACTTAGCATCAAAACTCCGCTTGGCTCCAAAATGCTCGTCTATTAAAATTTCTAGATTTAAAATAAAAAATTCTGATATCTCCATCGCTTCTAGGTCATTAACGACGCCAGAGTTTTCATTTACAGTTCCAAGAAATAAATAAATAATTTATTAATTTAAATAAAAATACTATTTACACAAATATTTTTTTCCGCTGACAAGATGAATTTATTAGTCAGTTTATTTTTATTCGGAATAATGACCAGTGTAATTATTTAGTATCTGGGCATTGTTTAAACCTCAACTAAACTAAACTCGGAACTGGAAACCGTACAATAAATGTAAAACGAGGTTTACAAAATTGCGTATTGTTCGGCTGTCGTTTTAAATTCTCTGTAATTACTTGCAGCAGGTGGCTTGTATTGTCTGTCAATAAATGAATTACGAGACATGCCAGCGAGTTTCTAAAGAGGACACTCTTTAATCCATCCACAGTACACATATTTATAATATAATAATTTAATATATTATTATATTATATCTTGGTTGAATAATTGCGCAAACTAATTGCTGAAACATCAAAGTCATTGCAAATTACTCGAAAAAAAATTTCTCTCCTCTCCGGCAAGCTTTAGTCATTATTTTTTATCTACAATTATTATTTTCTTTCCGTTTTTTTATCAAAAGAACTTCCGGCGTGTGAAAAAATACTTTCGTTTCTCTCTATTAAAATTATTATTTTCTTCACCGACTATTTTTAAAAAGTAAACTCAACTCAACAAACACATTTCCTGTAATTGTAATAATAAAATAATAGTACAAGTGAATTAAATATAAAATTAAAATAACATAAAAAGTAGTGCGGAGTTTAAATGGGTTTAGGAATAATATTTTATATTTTATAAAAAAATGCTATTAGTACCTGTGCAGTGTCCATGATAGACGTCTGCACTATAAGTTTCTATCTCTTTCCATTCAATTAAACTGATCGAACAATCGTTTCCAGTTGTTCTCATGCGTGCTCTGTCTTTTCAATGTTTCTCTCTCACTATTATTACACTCTGGTATATACATATATACATATATGAAGTAAAGTCGTGGCCGGTTCTCCCCTTCAAGCTTAACACATACAAAAACCAGCACACCAAATATCTCTGTGTATTTGTACGTAGTGTTCAACAGGAATACAAGTTGAACGAGAAACGATTTGAGGGAGCGCTGTCGGGGCGCGTTACATTATATTTTGTGGGCTTGTAGACTCATATCGTATTATTGTCATGTTTCGCTAACACGAGCCGAGTAGACAATAGATAGAGACAAATATATACCAGTTAGATCATTCGAATTTACTGTCTGCACAATATTATATTTATAGATACTGTCATGGGTGGGGATTTTTAGTTAATTTATTTTTTACATCTCATGCGAATAGTAAATTGCTTTAAGTTTGGATTTCATTCACGTAAAAAGTATCCGGTTTGTAAAAAGTCAATGAATTGACAGTAATAAAAAAAAAAAAATTTTAATGAAGTTTTAAATTACTCATAAAACTCTTGTCTCTCTTCTGACAATTTTTTTGGTAGATTGTTAGACTTCATTGTTAAACTTTTCAACGTTCTTAAACTTGCTTCTTTTGGAGCTTTCATTGTTTTGCATAAATTATCATACTAGCCTGAAAATTCGCGAGATAAAAATCCAAGTTTTACACATTAATAAATTTTCACGTAAAAATGAACAAGAATTAATAAAAAAACGTAGTGCTAATGTGGGCAGACTTTAAAATCAGAGATAGGCATGTTTATCTAGTAATTCGTTTGAATGCTCGGGCATAGCATGGTGAATTTGTCTTTCCTGTGGGCAAAAGCAGTACAAGTAAAGAGTCCGATATCCGATTTCTAGTCTTTATCTTTTCTTCCACACCCTATATCTGCGTTGGGCTCTAGCAGCCAGCAGTCAACTCCCAATACTCATATATCTCAGCGTAGAACAAGAGGGTGGAAAACTTATTTCCATTAGTTCGCCCGTAGGGTGTGAGAGAGTACACTATCCTCAAAACGTTCTTGTTTCTTCTATTCTCTTTATTTTATCCTCTTTTTTTTTTCCTCACCTTGTTTCTCTCAGTCCACAAGTAAGTCTTTCTCGTTCTCCCTTATTTCTTTCTTGATTCTATTCTGCTCCCCAGCTCCAAGGTAACTCTATATCTATACCTCGGTATATCTACTCAGTTGAGTCGCCTAAAGCCATTTTCCACCTCCATATTCCTGTTCTTTGTTCAATCACAGTGCCCGGCAGTTTACGCCAGACTCTCCGTGATTATTTCTCATTTGGGCGTTTTTATCAGCCTTTTATAACAGCATATTACGTGGGGAATATCTTGGCACAATATTTTTTTACTTTGCCGGTTCAGCTTCTCACGCTTTTCGCTAATAAAATAAAATATCAACACAACAATTGTAACTTATCTCCAAGCTTCAGAGTTTCAATACCTCAAATAAGACTCTTTAAATTTAAATCTCCAATTTAATGAGTCAAAAAAAAAAAAAAAAAACTAACAAGTGCCTCCTTTTGTCTCTGGCTGTTTTTTTTTCTCCTTCGCTCTCACTGACAACCATTCCTTTCTCTTTCTCTTATTTATCTTACCAAGGCAAACCGCGTCTCTCACCTCCTCCATCACTTCTCTCCTCTAGTTCTTCTCTTTAGCACTCTCATCTCCACTGTACTGTTTCTTCATACAGTCATCAAGTCTTCACTAAATATCTTTATATACCTGCGAGGTATATTCTAGCTTGAGAGTTTCTATTATATATGTATAAATCCATACATACATACTAATTCTCAAGAGCCATTTCATTAGTAACAAATTATCTTTTAATTTATACCATACATATTTTTTTTTTTTATTTATTCACTGCTTTCAATGGAATTACAATACAATAGCCAACAAATATCATTCTTATCCGTAAAAAATTTACTAATAAGTAAATAAAAAATATTTTGTTATTGAAATTTTGGAAAAAAACAATTTTTATTTTAAACTATCTTTTATTAAAAAATTATTTAAAGGCATAGAAAATTACATAAACTATTTAAAAAAATTTTTTTCCTCACAAGTTTTGACTTAAGATTTTAGTTTCAAATTTAGACTCCAAGTTGTAATTTAAATTGTTAATTGTGAAGTCGTGTGTAGAGTTTAGAAGCTCAATCATGGTTAGAGAGTCTAAAGACCAATGACTCTATACCTACTCGCTTTAGAAACTCGCAAGCTGAATAACCTTTAAACTCATATTACACAATAATATATATCCAAGAAGTAGAATAGTCAAAGTTTCTGTTGACACAGCTATTACAACTCAGAAATGAGTCTTGGAAGTGAGTAGGTATATGGAAGTAGTATAGTCGGTGTTTCAAAAGTTAAAGGCAATCTACTGTTACTAATTTTCTCGCTCAAGTGTACCTAGCAACATGCTTTTTCCCTTAACCGTGACTTTTACGAGTTTGAAAACCGGAAGACCGTCATACCCATAGTCGAGTATTCGAGAACCAGAATGTAATGTGTTCTACCCATACCAATATATACCTATAATACCTCGAGCCAGGCTGTTGCTGCTCCTGTTATTGTTATTATAGGTATTTATATTTATATATTGTACAACAAGGAATACACTCGGCATCAAATGCAGCCAAATGTTTTTTCACTGACAATAATAAACACAATACATGTAATTTATAATACTGAAAAGTATATCTCCCGGTTGGAGTACTTTAAAAACTTCGCAGGAATTATTGTTAATGGAAAAATTATCCTAATACCTGACGTACACGTTTATTCACGATGAGTTAGTTACGGTTGTGGATTTTAAGCGGCCATCATCATACCAGGCTCATCGCGCTGCCTCCAGCGTTTTTACGATCATATACCAAAAAAATAATAATAAAATAAATAAAAAAAAAAAAAATAATAATAAAACCTTTACTATACCGGAGAAAACCGAGAGCCGAGCCGTTAAAGTAAAACAACACGAACGAGACAAATGTTTTATTTTAAAATATTAAAATCAACCTTTTTTTTTTATCGCGTATCCTGGCTCGTCGAACTTGACCCCAAGATTTCATAAGCCAGCCATCATCTGTTCCACTTTCATTGGATTCGTAAAATTATTATGCGATTAGGCAACTTGAAAAAGTTCTTAAAGATTAAAAAGAGATTATACGAATTGAACTGACGGATATCCGGAAAAGAGATACTGAGTAACAATATCAATATAGTTACAACAGAGATGTACTTTTAATGTAAGTTACCGTGGAGTCCCTAAGGCTTTTACCAGTGCTTATAACCGAGGGCTCGTTTTCTCTCCTCCTTTATCCGAATGAGCAGCAATGAATCTAAGAAAGAAGGAAAGTTAAGTTTCTCGAAGAGATCCTTGGATCTTGGATGTGTATTAAAGCATCGAGGGTTATATAGTAGTTGAAGTTGTAGCCAAAGTTGGTATGGGAGTTGAGACGCATAACATCTTAAAGGTGAATGAGAAATACGAAGGAGCATCTTTGTCTGTTGCATTGACAGAGTTCAAGAGTTTGACCGTGGGGTGTATCCTAGCAACCCTGAAAACTGCTCGAGGGGTTGTAAGACCAGTGACGTAACAAGGAGGCCTTGAGCCCTGTTATCTTGAATTTAGACGGTACAGTGTTCTCATTCCTCCTGACAAATCCAAGAGAACTCTTGATGGCACTTGAATAATATCAAAGCTCTGCTCTCTGCTCTGTCTTTACTCACTAGCAAGTATCGCTTCTCTTAAACAATTAAAATAACAGCATCAGAATTACATTCAATTCCATTGCACGCTGCAGAGTCCAATTAAAAAAACCAGATCTTAACTTGGATTGTATATTACTCCTGTCATTGTAAAACTCAATCGTCATCATTACAATCAACAATCTAGAGTTTACTTTAGTATAATTATCGGGAATCATCATCATCATCATCATCATCATTATTATTATTGTTACAATTCCAATCAACTTTGAAACAAATACCGATGAAAAAAAATTTTTTGACGTGATTGTTATCTCTGGCTTGATATGCATGAATAATTTATTTGATTAAAATTAGTGTTAAAAAATTCCAACAGATGGCGCATCGGCGCTAAATTGTCTTTTTTCCAGAGAGTTAAGTTTTATCTAACATTAATTAATGTATCAAAGATCTAGAAAATATTTAAAGATTTAAAATTAAAATTAAAATTTATTTTTCACTTTTTTATTTGGCTATTTATGAGTATTGCACAGAACGACGCTTATGTTTATACATTAGTCATGATAATTATGATTATAGTACGTACTACGAAGCATTAATAAATATTTATTCAGTTGTTAAATGCAGTGTAAAAGAGTATAGTATGTACTCAGCTTAGTCTATAATTTAATTCAATAATAAAACCTGATTCGATATTAAAGTTAATCATACAGTAAAGCCAGATATAGGGTATCGGGTTTCCATCACCTCGCAAGCTATCTTGATAATATCTACCACCAGTTTAAAGTCATTAATACTCGGATATGAGTTGAGGTGTCTAAATCCAAATAATAAGCATAACATAAATAATAACTTAATATACTTTAATTTATCGAGTAATCAGGCTTAACGTGATATGATTTGTCGTATCGTATGATTCTTGGAGTAGTGTTGGTTTGTCGAATCCATCTTCTCACTTGGCCAATACGACACAAACTCAAACATAAACAGCAAAACTACTACCAGCAAGAGCAACACCAACTAGGAGTATTAGCCTTTACTAGTATATATTGTAGACGCTGTTGACACGTGCGTTACTAACTTGCGTTCAGTCAAGATTAACGGCTTTATTGAATTTCTGTCTCTGTATAACATGTCAGCTAAGGCTTTCAGAGTTCAACTATAGACGTACATTTATACCAGAGTAGTTCTGCGGTTAAGAGAATTACGGTCTGCTTCCAAAATCTTCAAAGTTTATCCTTATGTGCGTGTATATGTGTATGTTCATTTAAGTTTGATGCCAGTGAGATGGAAATGTGGTTAGCAATTTGCTGAAATAGAGAAAAAAGATTACCGCAAATTGCGATAATGAGCTTTCATTGTCTATGGCTACTTACCCAGTTGTTTAGCGGAGAGCAGAGGCTCTAAACGACGCAACTGATCCTGGGTATCGTTCAGGCGAAACTCTCTTAAGTAGTATGAGTAATTAAGTTTAAAGGATGATTGTAGAAACTGTAATAGTTATTCCCCTATTTATATTCCCAAGGTAATTTTCCTTCTCTTTAGTTTCTCCACCGAAATGTTTTTCATAAATTATTGTTATTCTTATTTTCGCCGTATATAATCCCATATAGGTGGATGGTATACAAAGCAGCTTGTTTCAGTTCTTTAGCTCCTTCGAATGCACATGTGTGAGCATGTGTGGAAGTTGTATCAAGTGTAAGAGTATAAGAGTATATAGTGCACGTGCTCAACGAACCGAAAGCCATTTACGATCGAATATACTTGGATCTCTCGGCCAACATTGTCAGATTAACATGGAAATCTACTCGGCGACCGGTTTACGCGGTTATCGATTTCGACCAGTCTTCAACTCTCCGGCACGCAAATTATGTTGACTTATACTTATATTAACTATTATTATACACACCGCCGTCATTCCAGTCCCGGTGTGATCTCGAGAAACGATAAAACTATTTAAATTAATATTGATCGGTATTAATTCACTTTTTTTATTGTTTTTATTTGTATGCTCACTGATCATTAATAAATTCCATTTGTGTGTCATATTTAATTTAGGCGATAAAGCCAATTTATTTAATGTTTAAATTTATATTTCTGTTAAACTTATGGCACTATTTTATCTGATAAATAATGTCGCTGATATAAATTCAAGTGACTTATGCTCGACTCGCAAAGTTACTTTTTAATATCTTTATATGTATTTAAATATTTATAGAAGTTAAGTAGATGTACTAATTTTTACTTTGATGTTCTTCAGTACATAAAAAAAAAAGCTTTAATATTTTGAGTATATAAATATCGTTGAATATCGAGTCAAATTCTAAAGTTTTATCGTTTTTAAAAATTTAGCAGTTGAGCAGATAATAGAAAGGTTTTCCTTAGGGTAACGTAAAGTGAAATCATCCAGCCGTTGGCCATATGTTAGTAGTGATCGGTTTAGAATTGAATCAAATTAACACAAAAGCTAGAAGCGTAAATAAATTCAAAATTTAAAAAATCTATAATAATAAATAAAATTAAAAAAAAAAAAAAAACTGCCATCATATTGGAACGGTCAATAGACGTTGATGAATGACGAATTCAGGATTTATTAACGCAGGTGATTAATAGGAACTGGTCAGAACAGTTATGCGAAACAATGGAAAAAGATCTCTGTAATTAGCAATTAGCAATTAACGATTGACTGGTTAAGCCGTTTCATGAGCGTGTGGGTTGAAAGCGATTGGCATTCAAAGTGCTGGTGATTTGATTGCGATCGAATTCAACCAATAGGCAAGTGTAGTAATAGGAGGAAAGAAAGAAAGAGAGAATAAAATTCAATTAGCACATGCGGCTGCGCTAGCTCGCTCAAAGAAAAGATAATTAAGCGCACTTATCAACTCTATTGTTTGACAAATTCATTCTACAGCATCACTAGAGTGTACTCTAACACTACCGACTCTTTTCCACTCAACGACTGGTGAATAAATTCGAATTTCCATTGTCTTTTCAATACATCCATTTCCCTCAGACATGATCGTCTCATTCATCTGCAAATCGATGATTCGTCACTGGAGATTTATCCGCCAAAATATCCAGGGATAACTTCTCCTGAGACTCAACTCAGAGTAAACTTTTATTTTTGCTCTTTTTCCTTTAACTCATACTTACTTGTATAGATATGTATAGCTCGAATGCAGACATAGATATAGACATAGTGTAAATCAAAAAGAAAAAAAGAAAAACCGTCGAAAGAGTCTAGAGACGCGGAAAGAATTTACTGCATCGTTACATCGGCAATGACATCCTTCTGCTACACAGCTCAGGTTCTACTTCTTCTTCTACTTCTAGTTGGATCCCCGAGAGACAAACTTACGACAACTTTAGTCTTTTTAGTATCTCGTTTATTAAACCATTCCTCCTCAAGTCTTTTCCCACTTCTCTTCTGAAGCGGGCGAGTCAAAGGTCAACAGCTATTCATTACACCTCGAGGTCTGTTGCAAGTATATAGGATCCCCAAGGCTATAAAATTCATCCATCGATCATCAAACACCTTTTTTATAGGCACCATCAATTCTTCACTCTGTTGTTGGCTACAGATTTTTTATTTCATATTTATTTACACTCAACTAAGGCTACAAGTATTTCTCAACAACATATTTTTATACTATATACCGTGAAAAAAGTTTCTGGAGTAGCCTGATATGGCTTCTTAAAGCTTGATCTGGTCATATATGCCCATATGTAAGAGAAAAGAAAATAAATTGTTATTTTAATTATTAATTTTATGAAAAAATATATCCGTAGACAATTCAACAATGATGCGCCGCCTGTTGGAGATAATAATCATAAAAATTATCCATAATTATATCAGAAAATATTTTCATGAGTAGCCATAAAAAATTCCAACGATTATTCAACAATTTTATGAAGGTAATTCATTTATTTATATCTTTATCAGCAAAATAGATATAGAGAGTAAGAGGGTTTTGTAGAGATGTGTTTAACCTTAATCCATATAAACCAATAATCCCATCATAGTCGCAGGCATTAAGTTAGACAGTGGGGTTTATTAAACTTTTATCCGTAAAACAATAAGAGCATTTAATCTCTTTAACTATATAACGTCTATTGTGTGTGTTGGTGTAAAATAAATGGTAATATAATCGTAATGTAATGTCACTGTTGCAGCCGAAATGATGATAGTAGCGGCGATACTAATGATAATGATGATGATGATTATTATTTAAAAAAAGATGCTTTTCAAGTAGAATAAAGCAGAGAAAGGGGAGCGCAAAGGGGATGAGACACGTGCTGAAGAAACGTTAAACACATTTCAGTCGTTTGTATAGAGCAATTAGTATTTATAACAAGGGTAAGCTTGGTAGGGGTTCTCTCTATCGTACCGTTGTATATGTTCGGTATAAAGAGTGTAGAGCGTAGAGTAGAGTAGATTAGAGTATAAGTATAGGACAAAATTCAAGTTTTGAAGAGAGATATTTTATCCCTCATATAAAAGCGTAGAAAAGAAAGGGGAGCGAGTGACGAGGAGAAAATAAAAGCGTGGTGCGACCACATGCCGTCAACACTCCGTCCCCTGGCTCCCTCGGCGGCGTCGAAACGTGACGAGATTTTCGAATAACACTCTCTACTTTTTTTTACTCTATTTTTTTCCTTTTCTGTCTTTATATTTTTCCCCAAAGACATTCGCGTTACTGTTTCATCTTATCGTCAGTTCTCTTCAACTCCAATAACTTTTTCTTCAAATAATTTATTTGTGATAGCAATAATAATATTTTTTTATTTACTCGTATCGGAAAGTTTACATAAATGCCTATTGAATTTCCGTCAAGCTCACGTCAAACTTCATCTTGTTTACCCGGTATTGATTTCCAGATAATTTCAAACTTTAAACCCTCAATCATGCGGTGAAATTTATTTTCCAACAATATCCTGGTGTAATTTATTTTTTTGACGCATATCAAAATTAAAACTTGGGAAAAAAATATCATAAAAATCCTCTGTTGATTTTTTAAAATTCAATTTATAATAAACTTTTAATAAATATTGGCTTATGAGTTTAAATATCAATTGTTTGGTATTTAGAGACAGAAGATTCTTATTAATAACATTTATTTTATTATTTAAACGCTATGATTATCAACTAAATTTCAAAATCTTTAACAATAGTAAAGAATACAGTCAAGGTGACAAATAATTTTAATTTAGAAAGTACAAGCTTAGTTTCTCGACAAAGATTCTTTTTATTTCTGTTTATGTATTCAGTGACATATGTTTGAAATGATTCAAGGCTTAAAATATTTTTAAAAGTACCAATAATTTATGTACCCAAAAAAAAAAATAAATGGACCTCAATTAATATCCTAATCATAAAAATTGATCATAAATAAAAAGAATTTCTTATGAAAAGTAATCTTACAAAAAACAGCTCCGGGTTTGTGTATCAATAAATTAATTACAATTGATAATTCTCGAAAATTGACAATGTACTTATATAAATTGACATGTCATAAATATTGATTGCCCTGGGGGTTGACGCAAACGAGAATGAGAAACCGAGAAGCACGTCGACAGGTTTTCATTTGTACATACGCTCGACGAGGACGCCTGCGAGCCCTCCGGGGAACTATTATCGGTCACTGAACACACCCAACCCCTTCTCCTTCCACATTTCCACGCTACATGCTATATACCAATCATACATATACATACATCGTATACATCAAACATACATAAATAATAACATAGATATTTTTGAAATTTCTATCCCAGAAGCAGCAGATTGAAATTAAAAACATATTAATTACCCGAAAGATATAATGCTATCTATCCGAAACCTAAAAAGTTAATTAGTTAATTATCATGCCTTGATGACGGTGAAAATAAGTAAATTACGGTTTGGAATTATATGGTGTAGTTCCGAGGGAAGCGTGTAGCAGGAAAAAGGAGAAAAACGAGTTTGTGAGGATGAATTAAAAAAGAAATAAAAAAAAAAAAAAACGATAAAGAGAGAAAGAAGGAAGAAAAAAAAAGGCATGGTAGCTTGCCGATTTGTCGGCGTATTTGAAATAGCTTACAGAGCGCATCTAATCTTGGTTTCGCCTCTCCAGTAGAATAGATATTTTATCTGAGAAGAAGGGTTCTCGGTTCTTAGATACATAACAGATATATAAACGAACGGGCATGAAGAAAACGAAGAGAGAAGAAGTAAAAAGAGAAGAGATGGGTGGTGAACACTCGAGAACGAGAATGGAACGGAATGAAAGGTGAGGTGAGGAGCGAACTAAACGGAGGAGCGAGAAAGAGCAGACTGGCTCGAGAAATCGATGCTGAGGAACGACCAGGACGGGGAACTGGCTCTGGAACAGGAGCGACGAGGATGAAACCAGAGAATAAACCGAGAGGAAAGCGACGAATCTTAAAGCGAGATAAACATCCAGCAGAAGTATCGCCGCGAGTACAGGCGAGGAAGAGAAGACTCTTGAGTCTGAAGCGGAAGGAGGAACGAGGATGGAGGGACTGGAGGCAGATGGAAAATCCAGCGTAATGTCGGGCTGAGGAGGATGTCGTACAGTATAGTAATTTTTCAGCAGCCTGGCGCTCAGAATTTTAATGGGCCAACGAACCAGTAGAGAGGAGTTTCGATCCTTTAAGAGAAAAAATATGAGAGTAAGAAAGACAAAGCAATACGTGAATAAGGTACAAACAGTAAAAGAAATAAACCTCCATATAAAAATCAAGTCGCTCTTATTTTGCCTCTTGGCAACTGGTGGATTTTTATTATTTATTTATTTTATTTTATTTATTTTTTTGCTTCTCATTGCTTTGCTTTACTTCATTTATTTTATTTTACTTTTTTAACGTTTTAATACAACTGTCTATTCACGAGCAAGCCCGCTCTTTTATCTCCCTAATATTTTCACAATTTCTCTGTCTTTATTATTATTATCATTTTACATTGGTTTTTTTATTTAAATGCCCAAAATAATTTATTAATTCAAAGGCAAAGAATTTTTCCATTTACTCAACTCATTCCTGCTTAATTTTTTTAAGCAACAGCTCATTTCTTATTCTCTCAGCTGTTTTCGCATTTACTTTTAGTTTAGTAGTTGTTTCCTGTCCCTCAGCCCTCTTGCCACCGTGTTCCATCATCCGTGGTACTTAACGCAGCAGATACTTCCCCGGGAAACAAAACGTCCTGGAAAATAACCAGCAAATTGCGAAATAAAAATAATACTGCGCAACTAAACTCACTCGCAGCTAACAATACGATATAAAAAAACTAAAAGAAGAAATATGTGTATTGAAAGTGTAATATATCAATAACATATTGTAATGGAATAAAAAAGACATGTCATATGAAAGTTGAACCCCAGTAAAAATGAAAAAGCGTCGTAGAACGAGAGGCATTTGTCGGTCGATCGCTTTGCTCACGAATGACATTCTCTTCCGGTTTAACCCAGTGACAGTGCCGGCTTACCACCACCAGAATATCTATTTCTCGTGGGAGCTCAATGTGTGAGGGTGTGTGAGATTGCCTCTACATTCGTGTCAACTGCGATGCAGCGGGTCTAGGGGTCTAGGGGATGCCAGATAGGATAGAATAGGCGTGAGCCATTTTCTTGCATCCCCCATCTGTAGGACTTTATGTCCATGCTATATACTACACTAGTATCACTCTCACACACACATATCGATGAGTTTATCCATCAGACCATCACTACACTCCAAAATAATCCAACTATGACTCCATCACTTCCCCATGTATTTGTCATTGATTCTCCGAAATTCATCATTGCCAAACTATAGGGTAAACATTTTATATTTGTTCATCATACAGTCCAGAATTTGGTTGGCCATGGTTATGGGCCCAGTTATCGGCTGCCAGCAGATTGAAACTCCCAATTATTCTCCCTCTCCCTTCCCCTGACTCTAATTTAGTGAAATTTTGATTTATTAAAATTTAATAAACAATTATAACTAACAGTAAATTTAAAAAAAAAGTAATTATAGTGTGTTTTCCCTAATTCATTTTAAAAGAGACTTTTCCAATGAAATAGTATAAAAATAAACCATGAAACGTGCTTTTAATAGACATGCAAGGTATCAATAAAGAGCAGCTTTACGGACAGTGTTTAGTCTATTCAGAGCATCAATAATAAATGAGAGCGTTGTTGACAGTAAAAAGGTAATAATTATTGCTGTAATGTTTAAACTTTGAGGGTAGTTTCCCAGCGAGGGCTTGAGGGGGCAGCACTAGACCCAGAAAATCCTGCACAGAGGGCGGAGCCATGTGGCGGTCGATATGAAACACCCCTCAATGAAACAAGCTCTGCACCCTGTGACTCGGCTGGAGTCTGGCTCTCTCACCCCCGCAACTGTTCATCTCTTAACCTCTCTGTTGCTGTCGCAGCTCGATTCATGTCCCTCGCCGCTCACCGCTGATGGACTTGCGCCCCTCGAGGCATATACCTACACGGCTGTACTACGCCCTTACATGCACACCCGGACCCACACACCCTAATCCGTCATAACCGCGAACACCGTGGGCGTGGACGTCCAAAACGCGAGTTGTCTTTCTTATTCTTAGATTATTTTACTCCTTCAGCAGACGATGTAGGTGTAGGAGCAGATACAGGGAGCTTGTACTTGCAATTGTGCTTACACTTGGAGTTCTTTTCCACTTACACCCGAGAAATCTCGGCACTAATTCCCCTGTTTCGCTTCCTATCCTCTTTTTCTTTTGTTCGGGCACCAGGGACCTGGGAAAATAGTAAACCCGATATTTCCTGTCTTGCAACAGAGATATAAAATGCTTTATGATTTTTTAAATAAAATCCAGAGATACTCAATGAGACATTTTTCTCAAGATGTTTATTGTTCGGTGCTCTGCTTTGTTTCTTTATTATTATTTTACACAATAAACTTATTACATGCTTAATAACTCGGTCTTTCAAAATTAAATGACTTTTTTATTTACACAGGCATTATTGACTTTGTTATTAAATATTATAGCCGTATCTTCTTTCTAATCTAATTTAAAGAACAATAAAATTTTTAAATAAATTAGTTTAATTTGAATCCTCTTCTAAAAAGTTGATGGCCGGATGTCGTATCGTTTTACGTCACTTCTGTGACTATTTTATTCGGTTGTTGATTTGTCGACTGAGATTTTTGAGTGGTGGGATTTTTAAAAGAATGAAGGCGAGCGAAGCGAGCGTGTTAAGTCTAGTTCTATAAAAGGATTTTTGAGTAGTTAATAAATTTTATTAAAAGTATCTATTAATAATTAATGAACGGAAGGACAAATAAAAATAAAAATCGACGCGGTTTTTAATTCTAAATTGCTTTCTCTTTTCGGAACGATGGCTTAATTAATAATAGATTAAGCGAGTTAGAGCGAGCAAGTCGCTGTTACGTAACTAACATGGTCACAAACAACAGGACGTAATGTTCGGGATGGATTGGACAGGACACATTATAATGAAATAAACAATATATTTAACAGCCAGATAGCCAGAGGATATCGATGATATACATACAAAGTCTACTGGAATTCATCCCCGATAGAGAGTATACTCAATATGTCCTGCTCGCTTGCTCCTGAGGCCCACATATTCTCCGTCGCTGAAATATTATTAGTGTATCTGTATCGTGAGAGTTTGCGAGATTATATCCCCCTCGGGATTAATATGTACTTTAGCCCAACATAAAACGATAGACCAATAGTCGAGCAAATACACGATAGATATATAGCTAAGTATCGTTCAGTGTGTGTGTGTATTATATTATTTTATATTGTACAGACAAAATGGACACATTTTTTTACAATAAAAACGTTAAAAGAGATACATTGAGCAGCGACTCGTAAATACTTTTATTTTGTTTATAACACAACTGGCAAACTATAGATTTTACTATCGGGTTTATGCACACTCGTTATGTATTTATACACATTTTCAACAGAATAAAACTTTTAATAGGCATTAAATTTAATTTCCCGAAATAAAAGCAAAAATGGATGACTTTTATACGTGACTATTTTCCGCACGTTCCAATCCTTGAAACTTTTTAAAATATTATTCTTGTTTAAAATAACTTTTCCCTTGTTGCCGATTGTTATTCAAACTTTAAAAATGTCATGTGATGTGATGAAAATACTGATTATTTTAATGTCAATGTATGCGCAAAAAAATAAATTCTTGGTTCGAGGACAAGTTGTTGGAATCTGAGAAATATTTAGAATACTGAAATCATGAAGAATTTCTTAGATTGAATAACTTTTTTCCATGACAAAGACTCGACTGTTTTTGGGATCGAGAATCTCTAGAGCAGCTGCGCAAAAAGATGAATTTTTCTTTTACAAAAAGTGAAACTAGTTGAACTTTGTAAAAAACTTCACGCTGTTTTAAAGTGAAGAATTTTTAAGTTATAAATCTAACTGAAACTTTTAAGCTGTAAGAATGTTATTAAGATCTAATTTTTAGGATTAATTAGTCTATTTAGGTGATCTAATATATTTTTTATGATCTTCTATAACCGAAAAGCGATGGAAATTTACCGCTAAAGAATTACCAAAATTTTGAATTATTTAAAAGTATATTTAAAAAAAGTCATTTGTATTCAACAGAGAGATCTAAGTTTTTTTTTTTTTTTTTTTTTTTTTTTTTTCCATTTAAAGCAAAGATTGAAACAGAAAAATAATGTAAAATTCCTTCAAATATTTCAACTCAATTTAACAAAACTTTCGAAAACTTATAGACTATTTAAATCCCATTATGTCAAATTCTAAAAACTAACATCCTAATTTCCATAAAGTTACAAAAAATATACATATATATTTTTTTTCCTGTCGATTGTCATTATCGAATTTAAAATAAAGTTTTTCTTAAAGTTACAGAACATCGACTCAGAGCGTATAAGACGTGAGAAGTTACCAAATAGGAGTAAAGGAAGGGCTTGCCGAGGAAGAGCTTCGAAAAATTGAATCGATGCAGTTGCCATTTCCATTGTACTGTGTGGAAACATTTGAACGTGACTCCAGGGAGTTTAAGATGCCAGACGTCTTCCATTCAAATGGATAATAAGCAAAATCGTGGTAAGTTATAACACAAGTTAACTTACATTAGTGTTAGCGTAACACAGTTCTCACTTGTTGTGCGGATGTATTGCCGTTTATATAACACAGCCGCTAAATATCCAAGTCGATAACGAGGGTATTTCCATCGGCTGTAAAACTTGGAGTCTGATGACGCAAAGAGATAATTTTACTTGCTCTATATTAGTGTTATCATCGAGTAAAATCGGTTATATTGCCACTCATAACTGAATATAACGATCTTCCTCATTAATATTCTATTTTGACTGAAATATTTATTAATGTACAATATAATCCAGAGTGTAGATATTATATATTACGTATAAATAACTTTTGATGGCTTTCGAGTCATATATTTATACGCGGTATGAAATGAGTTATTATTGTCGATGGAAAAGGCGAATTAATGTCCGTTGATTAGTCCCGTCAGTCGGAGTAAGTTATCAAATGGAATCGTTATTATGCTATCGATCAATATCACTCATAATTAACGAGCTGATAATGGGTGTAAAAATACTACTTGTTTAATCAACCTCGTGTTCAATATTTAATAAATTATTTCATTTAATTAAACTCGTGTTCGTGTTGTTATATAATAAATTTTATGTATAATAGTAATCGCGCTTGTTAATTAATAATTAACTTTTATTTTTATTAAAATTACTGGAATCAATAAATGAAAGCAAGCGTTTAATTACAACTATTAGAGGAAATTTAGAGCCAAGAGATTAGATCAATGCTTACGTAGAGTCTTACAGATTTTAGTGATTAATATTGATTTTTGGCTTTTATCTACGAGCTTAAAAAATTCTTTTTAAACATCACAAATGAATATTATAATATATATTATTTAAGCATCGCGTACTCTGCTTTTGATCTCAAACGAGTGACTTGGCACATCAGTTGCAGAGCTCAATGGTAATCTCGTTGTTTGATCACCAGAATTTTTATTAAAACGGCGTATAATGAAATCCTAATCCGTATCCGTATTCACTCTCAGCCTTTCATATTCATATATTAATGCCAAAGGAGTGTCATAAATAGACAGCCAGGCATAAATAGAAACCGGGAAAGTTATATATAGCCAGCAAATCGGTTAAGCGAGTAGAAAGTCCACGACAACAATGCAAAACACAACTCAGTACAATAACAGCCTGATATCGATTAATTAAATGTCTTTGTGCATAAGTATAGTGTAATAAGAACAGAAATCGACAGACTGCGTACCTGATATATCAAACATACACCCAGAATTTATTATTTAAACTGGTGAGCGATTATAAACATCACGGCCAATGAACGAGATTTGAGAGCATAATCTTAGGAGCCCAGGATAACAGGAGGTGGATAAATTTCAAATTCTATCCACGTAGCACATGAATCCCAACCGGAAAGAATAATATCATCTCCCCTTAGCTGTTTCTGGCTTATTCCCGTCCCCTTTTAAGCTGAAGCTCTACTCACCCTACTCCATGAGCTTCAACCCCTTTTCACCATCGAGGATGATCCATATAAACCTTATCCTCTGCTTCTCTCTGATTAGATACCCGTGTTTCTATTCTCCGTCACTCTCTTTCTGCGAAACATGCCCGCAGAGCCCACAATCAACTGCTTGGTGAGTACAGTCGAGTATAGAGTATACACTGTAGATGAGAATAGGAGTAGAGTGTCTCGTGTCGAGGACAAACGCTCATCCACAACGACCACCCCAGTGTCCCTTTCCCTAGTATTATTAATAGCTTTTGAGATCCTTGCTTTTTTAACAGTCTCCGTCATCAAAACTAACTTTTGTATTACTCCTCGCCTACTCTTTTTCATTATTCTCTTTGTGTCAGTCCGAACAGTATACATCGTATTCCTGCTCAGTTATCTTCATAAGGGTTAATAATCCAAGTACCTCGTGCTACCAGGTGTTTCCACTGAGGATAGAGCTTTTGATTGATTGTTTTGTTTTACTTGGGTTAATTTAATGAAAGATTGGAGGGCTTATTCATGAGAAACTTTAATATTTATGAAGAAATTACTTTCAAGGCACTTTTTTTTTTTTAAATTGTAACAATTGGTCCTTATTTTTCTATAATTGAAAAATTCCTTAGTTCAAAAATTATTTTATTTGATCCAAGATATGATCAAACTCTTTAAATTAATTTTTTTTTGTTGATTAATACTTTTATTTTGCTGGAATAAATTGAAACATTTAATCACGAAAAACTCGGAAATTTCTGAAACAATCCTCGACTTGGAAAGTTACGTATCAAATGTTGTGAGAAGGATCACAATCTGTTGATCTCTTGAAAAGATATAATCAAAAGAATTTATAAATTATAATATTCGTCTTTTTTCCTAGAATGTTTCATAATGTACCGGTTTAGGTCCTTTGTTTTTAAAATAATCTCAAATGACTTCTGGATGAGATCATTTGTATGATATATTTCTTGTCGATGTTGAAGTCTCTTAAACTTTGAAACTATTGATAAAGTTATATCCTCTTAGCAGTGAATTTACATGCTACCAAAAAGTAATTTATATGAAAAAAGGAACTGAATTATTCAAAAATGAGACTTGAAGACGTTAAATTTAAAAAGTTGTAGCAGTAGAGAGCCGTAGTCGGCGAAATCTCGAGTAAGTGGAATGAAGTACGGATGGGCAAAAGAGTGTGTTGTGTATTCATGCGCTTAGACCGATTTCGGACGGACTGGGACTTTCTGAGAGGCAAAGAGAAAGAAATTCAGAGACACGACCACGTTGAATCCGTACACTACAGCACTCGAGACTCCTGGGGGCTTTGGGCTTAAGCTTCGTGGAAGGTAACTGCACCTTAACCATAGAAAGAGGGAAAGAGAGCCAGATACTCGACGGCAGAGTGGATAACCATCGACTTGCCTGGTTTTTATCATCCCTCTCTCTCAATCTTCCTGATCAGTAAGAATAGAACAGCCTGGGCTTGGACGAGAGGCCAGAGAGAGACCGAGGAACGGAGCCAGAGCAAGAGGCTCCACTCGGTATTGAGAATTTGAACAAGTGAAATACACGGTGGAATGGGTCGTGGAACGGCGAGAGATAGATAAAAAAGGTTCTCCAAATAAAACTAAAAGAATAAAAAGATGGATAAAT
This sequence comes from Cotesia typhae, assembly GCF_013202065.1. Classification (NCBI taxonomy): domain Eukaryota; kingdom Metazoa; phylum Arthropoda; class Insecta; order Hymenoptera; family Braconidae; genus Cotesia; species Cotesia typhae. Next base: position 3,412,742 of record NW_027423715.1, on the reverse strand, counting down.
AATAAAAATAAAAGTAAAAAGGGTATAAAGATAGCAAGTGAGAGAACAAGATGAAGAGACAAAGAAGTATAATCCTTGTTCGCTCACGGGAATCAATGACTGAGAGCTGCTGCGAGCAAGCACCCAAGAAGAAAAGTTAACAGATTGGTAGCGATTGATCTGAGACTCGAGCGTGCTCTGAATTTTATATTTATCCTTTTATTTGAATTTTTAGCTCCGCAACACATTTTTCACTAAAATATATTTCTAAATGCTAATATTATTCTGATAAATCTTATATTACTTTATATGTATTAAATTGTTTCAAATAAAATTATTCTGTCGTTTTTTAAACAAACCTCAAATATCGAGATGCTTTTTATGATTCCATCGATTCGTTTTTATTTACGTGTCATATATAGATACTAAAATTTTTGACGTCAGTATTTAAAGTTTTGAACATACTATTTACAAGACTATCTTTAATCTCTAACGGAAATATTTACTTGTAGATCAATCAATCTTAAATCAGGTCAAAAATGATCAACAAATTGTTTACAAGGTAGTAAATGATTGATTATACTTTACTGTAAAACGAAAGATGGATTTTATATAAAATTATAAAAATAATTGACATTAACTTAAAGGCATTATAAGGCATTAAACCGGTCTTCTTATGTTGTTGATGATCGTGTCAACTGTGAATATTAGACGGATATAATACTGAAAGAGTAGAGCGGTAGGAGGGAGCAGAAAAGTTGTCTCGATGAGCCATCCGCGAGTTAAGATGAGATCAGCTGAAATGGGCGAGCAAGTGATAAGAGTAATTAGATTGGTGGAGGGATAAAGTGACGAAGAGGTAAATAAAATTAGTGGCTGACAAGCCGGAAAGCCATGGGATACCATCTTCAATTTCCGGACAACTACAACCGTTGGGGAGGATCAAGTGAAGGCAAAGCGCCAAAAAGTATATAACGCAATGTCTCACGTTGCTAAGTCGAGGCGGACGAAAAAGAGCAAGAAAGAAGAGGAAATGAAAGTTAAAGGGGAATAAGCTGTGTGTTGTGTGTTGTATGTTTGGAAGAAGGATTTTGGGGGAAACCAGCTTGTCCCTTTTCCCTCCTGCGGTTTTACTTCCATCCAGTGTGCTGGCTGTTGTATAGACAAAGGCTCCACAGCTACAGACAGATCCACACATCGAAGTTTGTAGTTTGAGTTTGGATCTGTATTATGTCCTCTTACCCGGCTCTCTTCGGTCCTGTAGTGACTGTCTCAACAAAAAAAAAATCCAAATAAAAGAGCACAAAACACAACACACACTGGTGCTCTGATGAGATCCTCCGAGCGACAAACATCGTTGTTGTATATATAGGATGGCAATTAGGCGTCCTCGGATGCATTCACCAGGAGCCAACTTATCACTAGATGCCAGTAAAAGATGCCAATAAACCGGGAACCATTCACGGCTGAAAGCTTAAATATAAATCTCAAACGTTTTTCTTTCACCGACAGACATAACACCAGCAACCACCATAGTACACTCCAAAATATTATATAGATATATATATATTTATATAATGTTGTGTCAAAATGGCTGACGGGTTTTTTCCCATCCGGCGTTTTGTTTTTCCGGTGCGTTCATGTCTGATCGATAATATCAAATTTCCAGAGTACCTTGGATACCGAGTTGAGTCGAGTTGAGTGCCTGTTCAGTTTGTAATATCGCCTCTCTGATATCATACAGGCGTATAAATATTATCAATATATTTATTTTTATTTTTATTTTTATTGGACGTCTTTTTGGGATTATGGAACCAAAAAGATGTGTAATATCTTTACTTCAAAGGTCTCCCATTTCATGTTCGGCTTCAAGGGGATAATAATAATAATAATAATAATAATAATAATAATAATATAATACTTTTTTCCATAATTGAATCTCATATTTACCATTTTGCTTCGCTGATAAGTGATTCGTGTCTTTATTATCGAGAGTATAATAAAAAATTACTCAAAAATAATTTTTAGTTTTAAAAACAATCTAAAAAGTAGAAAATTAAATTTTTTTAATAATTGAAAATTTATTAAACATAAGGAAAACTGTAATTTAACTTCACCAGATGTAAAATCGATAAACTCTCATTACCACATAATATAATTTATCTCCCACGTCGTGACGTCGTGGGCATATAGATTACACCCGTCATCATTGACGTCTTAGCTCGGTGTTGTATATTGTATCCGAGGGGAGACAGACCACGTGAAATCAATTTACGGATCGTAAAACTACGAGTTAGTGGTATATAGAATGTTCTGCAGTGCCAGAGATTTAAACCGAGTTAAAACAAGCTTTTAGAGTGTCATCATTATTCCACACTATAGCAGTATAACGAGAGTGAGAAAAAGATGAAGAAGAAGGGAGGAGGACAGAATTGAAGAGAAGAGAAGAGATACATAAAGTGATACCAAATAAAAAAAAGTATCACAAAAATAAACACTTTTAAAATGTGACTCGTTCTTTATTCCACAAAATCCATAGCATAGTTCTGGCAATTCCAACCTCGATTTAATTTCCATATTCACGAGAATCGATTCTGTTTTATCCCCACCAGGGCTTTTGTGCTCTTCTCATTCATCTTTTTCCCTTATGCTCGTCAATTCACTTATAAACACTATCTCTATACACACATGTATATATATATATTCTCATATTAAATGTGTGTATGTTGAAAATAAACGCGAGAGAGGCTTTATTTTTATTTTTATTCAGATTTCATTTTTTCGCTGTATCAAGTGCATCAGTAAAAAAGCAATATGCGAGCGAGAGGAAGAAGACTGAAGAGCGAGGACGTTAAATATCAATCAACATTGTCTGCAATGAAAATTAAATGATAATGCGCTGAAATTTATGTTTGAGGACAGAGTTAACAGCGACTCTTGACTTGACAAAGGCTTAGCTTCAAGTGGTGTGTGGTGTATGGTGTATGGTGTATGGTGTATGGTATCAACTTTTAAATCTCTAATCTGAGGCTCTTAACGAGAGCCCAAGGTATAAATCGTCTCTCGCACGCATTCGGCCAATGAGGCGGTGCGTGGGTGGCCAAGCGGTTACTTTGTGAACACGCGACCTCGGCGGTGCAATAAAGGCGCCCAAATACGCCTGTGGCGTTTATATAATGTACATATGTATTGCGTATACATAAAAAACACTTTTTTTAGCTCCAATCCTAATCAGTCGAATAAAATTATTAAATAAAGACTAAAAGTATATGACTCAATGAATGATAAAACAAAAAAGATTTAAGTAGAAAAAGTCTTTGTTAGTTTTAGAATCCCAAGAAAGATATTTTTTACTTTGTTTACTATTTTTATTTTAGTTTAAGGATTTTTTTTGCTTGATATTTATTTTTTTTTTATAATAAAACTAATTTTTTATAATGTTTTTTATCAACACTTTAAAACCCTTAGCATTTTCTTTCATCATTTCCAAAAGATCATATTGAAACAAAACATGAATAGTCTGTTACAAATAACGAACCGAAGCAATTTAAAAAATTTTTGAATGCTTATTCTGCCTTCTGTTGATACAAAGTAAATTAATTCTTCCACGAATCAGTTAGTACTCCAAAAACTCTGAAAATAGTAGAAAGAACGTTTAAATTAGCTGTGATTGAAGAGTCACTTGTGGATACAAGTACATACGTTAAATTATTGAGAACACCCTTGAGAGGACCCTCAAGCGTTATAATAAGAAGCAACTTATAATATTAACTCTAGCTGCACTAATTCCGCTTAAAATAAAGCAATATTTAATTCATCCGTAAAAAAACTCGGATGGACAATAGATTTAAGCCGTCTTAGTAGAGAAACAGAAAACAGACAGGCTTAATAAAAAGACCCCGTGAATTAAAGATCTTCAGATAAACAAACTTTGCATTTTAATCTCCTTCCCAGTTTACTTTCCGACCTTTTTCGAAATTCAAATCTTTTCTTCTCGCAATCTTGAATCTTTAAAAAATTAATTTTTTACCAACTCAGTTATAAAATTACACAACAAATCAAAAGTTTAAATTTCTTTTCAAAATTTACAAAAACTCCACCCAGCAGACTGCCGGCTCGACGGCCCTGAATCCGAGGCTACTCGAATGTTCACGATTCCCAGCGACTTTAACCCGAGTCCGACCCATGTGTTGTACCAAGTGCTTTGTGACGCGGGAGGTGCATTTATTTTTGCCAGCATCCTCTTCATTATCATTATCACAGACCCTTTTGAAGATTTAAAAATTTTTCAAAAATTTAATTCCTTGATTTTGGTCCAGATAAATTTAATTTAAGGAACTTTTTACCGAGTGGGTGCGTTCAAAATGATTTCTAGTATTGATGTCAGTATTCTTCAGTTCTGAAGCAAAGAAGTAATTCATTATTACTGTTACTCTTATTATTATCCATTTCTGTGCTGTTAAAAGCACTAAGATCCGTCCGAGTATAAGGGGATAATATAAAAAGTAGTATAGTGGCTGTGTGGCCATCCTCTTCCTTTTCTTCTCTTTTCTTCTGAGGAACGGAGATAAACACATCAAGAATATAAACAAGAGGGTGAGTGAGTGAGTTGAAAGATACAAACTCAACTCACTCTACTTCTTCGTTTATAAAACTAAGTGTGTATGTGTCTATGTGTTCTTTAGCAAGTATGAAGGAGATGACGTGAAGGAAATACCGGTCTCTTATTTTATACATATATATATTGAGAGTCATGAATTGAAAACACAAGCATAAAAAATTTAAAAAACTTTTTTTTTTTTTTTTTTTTTTTTTTTGTAAATTGGGGTGAAAAATGAAATAGTTGTATTATTATCGCAGCAGTAAATAAAAAGCAATAATATAATACGAATATGAATAGATGGATGTTTTAGCACAGCTACCGCGCTTGTGTGCAAACGTCTCTTTCTCTGTGCGCCGGGTGTGACGAGTAAGTTGCGCGAACTGAAAGAGGAAAAGAGATGGATTTATTTCGGGAGATACGCGGAGTGAAGGCAGCGGACGCACCCGCTGTTGGTGAAAAAAGGGTGTGTGTTAATCGAAATACCTAAATAGTTGTTGTTATTAATAATCATAACAATAATAAAGCATTGATGGATTATTATTACGAGTATGATGATCAATTATTAATGATAAATTATAACTAATTGCTGTATTGATTACCAGTGAGTGTGTGGTGAATAATATAAGTTGTTATTTTAATTTGCAGAACAAGTGCACTCCCGGTTGAAAGTGATTTGTGGATTACCAGGGATTAAAGGTCTTGCCAGTCAATAGTGCTAAATATAATAATAATAATCATCATAATAATATTGTATTGGAGGTGAGTCCCAGCCATATAGAAGAGAAATGGAGCAGGTGCATTGCAGCCGGTCTTCAAAGACTCTTTCTTCGACACGGTCCTCACAATGGTAAGTGATGCTTTAATATTGTTGTTATTATTATTTTTGTGGGTAACTTGTGTAATTGACACCATCGCAAGCTGTACTAAGACGTAAAATGTCATTGCATTTATTTATTCATTTTTGGATTAAAAATTCAACGATAATAATGATAAATTTTATTTATTTATTAATAATTGAAGGAAAAAAATTTTTGATCAAATTGAGGGAAGAATTTGTTTTTTTTTTTTTTTTATTTTTTTAAAGTCAAAGAATTAAAAAAAATTTTTGTCAAGTTTAATATTGCAAAAAAAATTTTTTAATTTTTGGAGCGCTTATGAACTATTGTTATGCTTTGCAATAAAAAATGGAGAAGAGCGGTCACTTGAATCTAGAGGCTGGTTATCGTGTTTGCGGTGGCGATATTATTTCTGTTAACACGTACATCTACATCCTTTAAATAAAGTGTGTATTAATAATGCTATACATGTAAGTTGAGAGCGAATGCTGGGTATATAGTACATTATATATTATATAGTATACGATATATAATAAAGCTTTGTCTCTTAAAACGATGTATACTTAGTTGCGCGTGCGCGAAAGCACCGCGTGTGTGTGTGTGTGTGTGTGTGTGTGTGTGTGTGTGTGTGTGTGTGTGTGTGTGTGTGTGTGTGTGTGTGTGTGTGTGTGTGTGTGTGTGTGTGTGTGTGTGTGTGTGTGTGTGTGTGTGTGTGTACAGGAGGTGCATAGAATTTTTAAAGGGCTTTTCACTTGAGGCTTAACGTGGTAGGGAACCTCAACGGCGTCCTCGTTCTCTTTGAGTTTTGACTCTCATACATCTACATATATATCTGTATTTTACAAAGCACAAAGTGAATATTCTAGTAAAAATCTAAGCCGAGCTGTTTGCTAGTCACCAAAATTTATAATAATTTTTTTATTACTTCATTTTTTTTTTTCATTTCATTTTTAATTGGGAATTTAATATCTTTTAATTATAATTAATATGAATCTTGAGTAGTCATTTTTTAAGAATTTACCTCTTTAAAATGAATATGAGATTAATTTTCATATATTTAATTAATCTGAAACAAACCCGCTCATTAGTAAACGGTCTGACTATTTTAAAAAATTTTTACTAAACTTTTAATGCATAATTATTAAAATAATATTTTTACTCTGCAGTTTTTTGAGTGTAAAAATTTTATTAAAACGGATTTGGGAGGTTTACTAACGAGAGATCTGTATTTGATATGTAAACATAAAATAAAACACGGGCTGTACTAATTTTAAAGGGAATTTTACACTCTGTTGAATAAATATTCCCAGTACGTATTTATTTTCATAAATCTCAGTAATATTCATAACTATCGATTAAAATTGCCAAAAAAAAAGTTTGACTATAAATGCGGTAGTATCTCACGCCATATCCTCCATGATTTTTCATATAATTCTATAAATAAATATAATTTTACCTTGGTAAAAATGATTAACAAGAAAAGTATGAAATATTTTTAATTAACGCTCATTTAACCCGTTACTTTTTAACGAGTAATATCGAAGCTCGGTAAATCAATAATTGGTGATTTGTTATTTGATTTTTGCTGGATATGTGTGTTGATTTTCTACTCACGTAGATATATTGATACAAAATGCAGATAGCATATATAGACGGAATAACGTTTGTAATTACGATTTTGCGGTTATTCCTCCATCTACACATTTATAAATGTACGTACAGATAAATACACATGTACGTACCTTGATGATAAATATATTCAGCTGAAATACACTATACCTACATAGTATACTTGACATAATAAAATGATGCATCGCTCTGTAGGGAGCCGGCATTCGGTTATAGTTACTTTCCCTCTGATTTACCGTTCGCTCTCTCGCATGTATTCGCTTTTTATTTTTTTATTTTTTTTTTTCTGTTTTTTCATACTCGTACTAGCGAATACATATGCATATATATGTTCGTAGAATGTTCAATAAATATATATACAGTCGAGTCGCGTTATGAGCCCTCCTTGTGTCTCTCTCTTATTAACGCGAGTCTGGTTCAAAAACAAAGAAAACAAGCCGGACTCATAACGCGATTCGACTGTATATGAATTCAGAGGAATGAAAAGTTTATCCTCTTATTTGAATTTAAAAGAGTACGTGTTAGGGTTATTCTGCAGTCTGAATATGAAGACTTGCAGGTAATCGTCGCCGCGCACGCGCTAATTGGATAACTAACTTTGCTTTTAGAGTTACACACATAAACTCTAAGGAGTTAATCGCGGCTAACCGATTTCCTACGGAAGCTTGTAAAACATTTATTTATTATTCTGGAGATTTTTAGACACATTTTTGGCATTTTAAAAATTTTTTATCTTAAAAATAAATGATTTAAAATTTTTTATTTCCTTATTTGAGAATTAATAGTTAAATAAATATTTTTAATTTTAAATATTGGATAAAAAAAATTTTTTTAATTTTTAAAATAAATTTTTAAAGTAAAATTTTGCATAATTACTTATTGATAAAAAACAATTATAATTCTCATAAAAATAAAAAGTTTAAATTGGAATAATTATGTTAAAAAAAAAATAATCGATCGTGAATAAATAATAAATACTAATCTGTGTGCTCATAGAAGCAACGTGCTATAAGAAAATTTATACACATGAATAAATTAGTACTATATTACTTTGTTTTGTTCTTGTGTGTCTTGAACGGACTCATATGTGAGTACGTAAAAGTATATATTTATAAATATATGTGAATATGTGTGTAGAGAAGACTGCGTGTTTCACATTATTTACAGAGACTTATAGACAGAGTTATGCGTTACAGTTGGTGAGGGGACACGATAAACCACTCACACATACATAGTATATAAAAGCAACTTTTCTTGACAAATATTTTCAGCAATGTGTGAAGAATGTCCAGTCAGTGCCAGAAAACCAATGTTGTTTCTCGCATCAATGCTCACATATTTTATTATCATATATTTATATTTTTATACTCCAAGTGCTTATGAATAATAAATTCAATATAATATTCATCGCTGAGCGTTAAACACACACCGATAAATTCTAATGCCAGTTGATTTAATTATCTTACAACTGGATGCTGGGTACAGTCGTGTTTGGAACTCTAAATAAATAAAATAGTTTGTCAGTAACTTACTGAGTAAATAAATAAACTATTCAAAACTATGTTAAGTATTAAAAGCATATCTACGGACCAAGTAATTGCGATAAAGCTCACGAACATACTAAAATTAAAATTTTTTAATGAATTTATGCAATCAAAGTTAAGTAAATAATTCGTTGATTGAATTCAAAATTAAAATTTTTTTTTTAATTATTTATTTTTTAATTTTAGCTCCAATTTTTTGCAAAATAATCTTTCAATAATTGAAAATACAATTTTTGTTGCAAAATTTAATTTTTGAATAAAAATTTAATAATAATTGTCAAAAATTTCAGCTTTTTTTTTTTTATAAATTTATTTTCAAATATTAAAAAATCAATTTATAGCAAGAAAAAGCAGAAATTTTTTTTAAGACAAGAGAAACTGAAATCTTTAATAATGTCGGAATAATATCATAAAAATATCGACGTAAGAGTGTATATATATAACTACACATATAAAAATAATGGATGAGAAGTAAGGGGGATTGATAATAACCCTAACTTGGCTGACGCAGCAAACATTTGCGGCATTTCGAGCCGGATCATTTGAAGCAAACAACGATTTAGTCGTTCCGGTCGGTCATTCGTCACGCGCTGCTGAATTTTTCCAATAATTTATTTACTGACGCTTGTAACTATAAAGTTAAACTCATATTTATATTTAACTGAGCAAAAAAAAAACATCGCGCGTGAACAATAATGTATAATATTGATTTGTTATCGTTATCATAAATCGGTCTCAGTATCGACGCTGAGTTAATAAAATAATGAAATGAATAGATGAATAAATAAATAAATAAATACATGAAACGAATTCATAGATCAGTGGCTAAACAAGTGTGAACTCGATTCTTAAATTCCCCGAGTGTCACTCTAGTCACGAAGGAAATTAATTAACGCTCGAACAACCAGCCCAGTAACTGTCAACATCAGTGCTCTGGAGTTGTGTCTAATGTAAAAGCTTCTATATCTAGTCTGCAGAGACATATATACACATACTATATACGTATATGTTACATGTGTAAAAAGTAAATACGAATACAGTATATGAATGTAAGAGTTGTACTTGGGATTGTAAATGTAAATGTAAATGTATATATTAGCAGAGTAGTGTTGACTCCTAATCGGTACGCGTGTCTACACACGTCTCATGTTTTTTTAATGCCGGGTATGCGTCACTTTTTTCAATCCCTTCACTATTTTTTACATTGTAAATTTTTGTGTGAAACGGTCATTCAAAATTTCACACGATCTTTGGAATAAAAAATTTTTTTCTACTCCAAAATTTTTTGATGAAAATTTTTATTTTAACTTTTTAAAAATTCATTTTTTTGACTAAAATTTTATTTTTAATTAATAAAAAGCAAATTTGCAAAAAGATAGAATTAAAATTCAGTTTGAAAATTTTTTTTATTTAAATAATAAAATTTTAACTTTTTTGTCAAAATTTAAATTCTAATTTTTTAAAAATTAAAAAAATGTATAATTTTCCCAGGAGTAAAGAAAAATAATTAATTACCTTCTCCAACTATGAATATTTAAATTCTTCCTACGTAACAAATAAAAAATGAATAATCGAAATTTGCAATTCAGTAATAATCTGGGAATTACGGCTTTCAATTCTCCTCGGCAAAGTTATTGATTGATTGACGTGAATTAACTTATTCACATATGTGTAAAGCGTTGCGTAAACCGGAAAAAATAATTTAAAGTAAATGTAATCATGAGAATATTTGCATGAATTTTTAAGCCTATTGATTGGCTACACTACACTACTTTTCCTCTTTATACCTACAATTATTATTATTATTATTATTATTATTATTATTATTATTATTATTATTATTATTATTATTATTATTTTGTTATTAAATGCTCAGGGGGGTTATCCCCGGAGTCCGATTCTCCGAGGGCCCAGCCTGAGCTCCATCCGTTACTGCTGGACCACTCCGCACAACAAGGCGGTTAGTGATCACAGCAGGCCAAAGTCATTTCCCTTAAGAGACGGAGAGAACCAAGTAAAACAGCCTTCTGCATCCTAACTGCCAAGAACTCAGCTTTTGATGAGCAAGCTGGAACTTTGGCAAGTGAGGATACAAAAGACTGTTTCATCCCTCCTAGGACGCCAACAATCAGGACGACAAGCTTGACACGGTAACCTGGGTAAAGTTTGCCAATTTCAAACAGGAGATCCTGATATATTTGTCTTTTGTGCTCTTCTTTGGCTGAGATGTTGTATTCAGCCGGGGCCGAGAACTCAATGACATAAATGTCACGAGTGGCCTTGTCGAAGAGCACAATATCAGGTTTGTTGTGATCTATCCGCCGGGTTGTTGCAAATGGCATGTTCCAATAAATTTTGCAACTGTCATTCTCAACAACCTGGGGAATATCTCCTGGCAAATAAGGCAGCACTGGTGTCACGTCAATACCGTAGCAATGACGAAGATAGTAGTACAGTACTCTCAGGGCAGCATTGTGACGCTGGATATATGCACCTCTCGCCAGCACTGGACATGCCGACAAAAGGTGCATAAGCGTCTCCGGATGTTGTCTACACCTCCTACAGGACGTGTCCGGAAGCTGCACCTGGAGCACCTTGCTACGGTACTCAAGAGTGTTAATGACACCATCTTGGCAGGCAAATATGAACCCTTCAGTCTCGGACATCAGGCCCGCTGACTTTAAGAAGGAAAACGTCAGCTGGATGGACAAGCCATGATCACGCACGTGTTTAAAGAACACGCTGTGCATGGACTTGTCCATCAGTTCGCCAAGGAGTAGTTTTTCCTCGGCGTTCCTGATGACGCTCTTAAATTCCTCCTTTCGGAGTTCCATAAGAGCGTTTATTTCTCCAAGACCAAGGGTTCTTGCCGCATATATTGCTGCCTTATACAAGAATGACCCCTTATGCGCATTTTCATGTTTATGTACAATTATTATTATTATTATTATTATTATTATTATTATTATTATTATTATTATTATCATCATCATAATACTCGAACGTGATAGGCACATTATCGCGTGCTCATGCACACTGTTAATCATCGAAAAGTCAGCACTGCACCAAATCATTACATATAAATGTGTTGTATGTCTGCAAAAGCTGGTTGAATAATTATTAGTCGCCGATTGTGCCAGCATCTGCCGTCCAATCAACCTCTCTCAAGATCTTGAGGCTTCCCCTCCCTCTGTTCAGTTGATTATCGGTCCTGGAGGTTTAGTTTTTCTGTAGATATTTAATATCTTATATATTTATATCTGCCTCCATTAAATCTACTTGGTGGCTGTCGGGCTGAAACCGTGAAATAATAAAAGTATCCTCTTATTGTTTCGCAACATTGTTCTTGACTGCACTACAGCGGAGTTATTTTTTATTTTTATTTTTATTCAGCTCTCTTGTTCCAACAATGAGTTGTTTTTATTCTTTTTATCGTGATAATAATTATCTAGAACTCCGGTGGTACAGAAGGTGGAAGGTGTAGTGTAGAGTAGAAAAAAAAAAATAAATAAAGCAACATAACACGTAACGATATACATGCTAAGCTTGTTTAACAAAACAAAGAGCTGAGATAAAATTAACACATGCCGGAAGTAATCACGATAATGCTCTGATTAATATCTGACTCCCAATCAATCCTGTCGGTATACATATATAAATATATAGATATTGTATACGTTATTATGTACTCTCGATTACACCGCAATGACGCCATCTTTATCGTTTGATCCTTAATAAATTGCACTGCAGCTGTAATAAAATTATTGATCTTACTTGTTTACAATCTCTGCTGATTCACCGATAGAAGAATTTATTAACTGGTGATGGAATTATTTATTTTGAGTAATTTATTAATTTTTTAATTATTCAACCAATTATTTTTTTTACTTCTTAATAAATATTTTTTGGACTTTTTTATGTATCTTGTGAACTATTGACATTTTTAAAGATATAAGCTCATCTCTATGTTTTACTCATCAATATCTTTCATTTGAGTACCCACATTAATTTTTCATATATTTATATATATTATATATATATATATATATGAAAAATATATCAAAAATGCATGTGGGTACTCAAATGAAAGCTCTTGATGAGTGTAATATCGGGATGAGCTTATTTCTTTAAAAACATTAATAGTTATTATTATTTGATATATTGAAAAAAAAATCTAATGTTTTTTTTAAGTACAAGTGAGTCAGAACAGACAATACCCTTAATATTTAATGTATTTAATATTATTATACGTGTAAAAAAGGAAAAAACAATGCTTGTACCCAGTCTGATGCTTCTCAATCACAACGTCAGTCACGAACGGTAAATTTGAGTCGGGTAAAGTAAAGGCGATGGCGCGCATAAATGTAACCTCGATACGATCCATCCATCCATTCCCATTCGTCCATACACTACACATTAATCGCATCGATCTTTGGCTTTGGTTCCTCTTCCTCTCTCTATATATGTGTGCAATGCACACTGTGCATACGTGTGTATATTATACATTATATATTATATATCACACACTCACACACATGAAAGTCAATACGTGCGTTGCGATATACATAAAACATGACGCCGGTAATATGCTCACAGGAACGCCCGCGAGAGAATATTTCCATCCTTGTCTTTAACCACATGCTATATATTTATACACACACAAACACACACACACACACACACATGGCTGTAATAATTTGTGTGTTTGTATAATAGGCACACATGTGTGCTGTTTCGGCCCCTGGATAAAATTTAATCGCCAGTTAAATCCGGAATTGACGAGTAGAGGCTTCCGTTCATTTGCGCGCCAGCCATTTCCGCTGTACTATTATTATTATGTTTATACATATCTAATGCTTCTGTATGATCGAGTACAAATTCTACTGAAGAAAATCCTATAATTTTCTTAATTAAAGATAATGGCAATTTTTTTTTTTTATTTTTTATATAAATCAATATTCTGCTTTTTTTATAGAAAATTTAATTTCCTACAAAAAAGATTTCTTATTATTTTTTCATATCTCCAATATTTCGCCTAAAATAATAATAACAAATTATTTTATTCGAGCGTCAATTTTTTAACAATTAACCAAATAAAATATAAAAGTATTTAAAAGCAGCAATATCAATATCAATCCCATCAGTAAACAGTTTTTATTACTCAAAAAAAATATCGAGTAACATAATAATTTCACAAAAGTTAATTCCCGATTTTATTCATTAATCGATTGAGCCAATGATTGATGGGAGCTTGCCACTATATGACACACAATTTAAGATAAAAAAGATTCAACATATGACGATATACTTTTCATCCCATTTAATGTATCGTTTGCTGGTTTTTTTTTTTTTTTTTTTTTCCGACTAGTAAATTTGTGGAAATGACGTGGCTCTTTTCATCATCGTTTCTATCGACTGTCCACAATCGACTATCCACTATTCTCCATCGCCCGTCTTTCCCCGATCAACTAAAACTAAATACGTCCCTCTATATCTCTCTTCCATCACATACCAGCGCTGTAACGTAGTTATTTTCGCGTCGATGGTCTATCACGTGCCCGAGTGATCTCAAATTTTTACATAAAATTCATCAAGCTCAATTTTCGTGTCTTAGACTAATAAAATTTCAATTTTTCTTTTTTGAAGGAATGAATGTAATATAATTTATATTTTTCCCGTCTTTGAAATAACAAATTATCCCATTAAACAGCGATGCGTGTCTTTGAAAGCTTTTTTCCATCAAAAGATCTCCGAGCGAAAGAAAGTAAAGGGAGCACTAATGCAAAAAGAGTGATAAACAAGTAAAGGGATTTAAAGTATTCGAATAAAGTCGACGTCTGTCGGGCTTGTATGCTCACATTGCAGCTGTGCTGATCGAGCTAATGTGAAGACAACTGGGATGATATTGTCCTCACTGCGTAAAGAATTAACAGTTAACAATTTTAATCCTCTAAAAAAAAAAAAAAAAAAAAAAAAACAGTCGCAAAATTCCTTTTTAAATTTTTCAAGCTGCAAAATTTTTTTTCTAACATTAAATCATTTATAATTTACCGTAAAAATCCGAGAAAATTTGTAAATACTAGAGAAGGCCAGTATTTTCCCAGCAGAAGTCTACTAGAGTGAAGCGAGCGCAGCAAAATGGCTGCCGGTTTAAAACGTTCGAGTGTGCGTGCTTGGGCCTGAACTCTCCCCCTCTTCCAATACATCCACATATTATGTATTATATCCTTCACTCTCACACAAACCAGCCTGGAGGAAATCAAAATGCAAGTGTTGGTAACTGCGTCTAGCCCTTCGTCCTTCGACACTCAGCTTTCAGAGTTCCCTGCTTCCCGGTGCTGGCATTACAACCTTTTATCGTCTCGTCCTTATCCTCTTACTTGTTATTTAATACTTGTTCCTTTTCTTTTCTTTTATTTCTTTTTCATGCCAGCGATTCTCCCTGCACACACACACACACACACACACACACACACACACACACACACACACACACACACACACACACACACACACACACACACACACACACACACACACACACACACACACACACACACACACACACACACACACACACACACACACACACACACACACACACACACACACACACACACACACACACACACACACACACACACACACACACACACACACACACACACACACACACACACACACACACACACACACACACACACACACACACACACACACACATTCCCGTCTTTGCTTATACTCACTATCGCTCTTAATACCATCAGTTGTATGATACATAAAAGTAAAAGTGAAAAAGAGACGGAAAATGAGGTTAAAATTTTAGTTTTGGTCAAAAGAAATTTTTTTTTCAATTTTTAAATGTCATTATTTATTGCTTTAATTCTTTACATTGTTTATAATTTTTTTTAATGCAACCTTTAATTGCAATATTTGCTCGATTTTCAGAATATTTACAATCTAGAATTTTTTATAATTAATTAATCTATAAATTTGGCTAAAAATAATTTTCTTAAATCAAAAATTGTTTAAAAAAAATTTATTGATTTTTATATATTTTTTTCTCCCTCCAACGAGCTACGTTTCCAATTACTGATGTATTTCTCGACGGCATGTCCTATGTTACTCCCAACTCTATCCACAAGTCGACATAACATGTAAAGGCACAATTACAGACGTGCCATCAACATATCGTGCCAACACATCCTCATCCCTGATCCCTTAGAAATACTCACACGCTCAAACATCCACAGATTCACACATTTAGAATGAAGAGCGTCTCTGCGTGCATTAACATACACGGGAATGAATTGCCGAATGCATTACTGCTATTATTATTATTATGATCATTATTATTATGGTAGACATACAGAAAGCGGAGAACAGAGGCAGAGTATAGTTGAGAGCGTATGTACCCAGGAAGGCAAATACAGTGTGTACTGGTGTGCATACAGAGACATATTTGGTATCTGGGGACGGCAGGCTAGATTAAAATTCATATGTATGTATATATATATATATATGTGTGTACTAGAGCAGATATAGAGGAGCGCAATCGCAAACGAGCCACCCCATGGGTAGAAAGTCTGGGATAAATGTGTTATATGTTGGTGGTATCGCTCTGAAACTGGTCATCATCCGTGGAGATGTGAGATGGGGTGAGAAATCGAGATCTCGCTCGCTCTATTCCTATAACACACATCACTGCACATACACTGCACAACACTAATTGTGCGGTCTTGCTGACGAGTTACATTGTCTCTGGTATTATAAGCACGCGTTATTGCACATCCATACACTCCAGAACGTACAGTATATGTGTATGTATACACCCAAGATTCACTACTGCCATTAACATTCATCCTCCCAGATGATCAAGTGTCATATGGGCTTTGTTCCATCGGGTCTTTGTGCCCCGCGATCTTCTATTGTTCTCTAATATTCCCGCTCTTGTATCCATACATCCATTTTACATGCTCGCTTACATTTCGGTTTAATGTTGTTTCTAAACCAAACACCATTTTTTTTTTTTTTTATTTAAAAATACAATAATTGGTCATTTTAATCCTTGATAAAATTTATTAAATTATTTTTTAACATCAGACAGAAAAAAAAAATTTCTTGCTCCAAAAAAATTTTAAGGAAGACAATAATATTTTCTTGAGCCAAGTTTTTTTTTTTCAATGCAGATAATCTTATGAATATTTATTAATAATTAAAAAATAATTAACGAACTGATAAATTGCTTCTGAAAAATTTTCCAATAAATTATTTCTTATAAAAATGTAACTCTACTGAAGAAAACTAAAACTATTACGTCAGTTTAGTTTAATTTTATAAATTCTCTAGTAGCATATCGGCCTACACTGACGGCGAATCCATACAAGAAAATGCTCGGGTTTTTACCGTAGATTTTTACTCCAAACGACATCGATATCGTATCAAGCAAGCGCTGTTATTACATATATCCATGTGTGTATGTGTGCGTCGAGATTATACTTAACGTATTAGCATTATATGTGTATAATATATCACGTGTAGAGTATATGTATGCAGTAATATCGACATAATGTAAGCCGAGATTAATTTAAAACTTGTTAAGCTCTTACGTGGTTTCCAGCTGACGTGTGCGTGTAATTGTAAACCTTCTTCCTTTGTACTTTTCGCTTAAATTAATAATACTTGTCTATTGTTCAAGTATAATTCGAGATAAAAATTTTTTTACTCAAATCAAGACAATCAAGTTTTTAAAAATAATTTTTATTTTAAAATAATTAAATTATTTTTTTCGGAGTACATAAATGCATGTATAAAAATATTAACATTAAACGAGGGGAGAATAACTTTGATAGAGAAAAATAGGGGATGATGGACAAAAGAAACTCTAGCATTTGAATTTCGTTTGATTTTGAGCTCTTTTGTGTACACATGATACCTCATAACACAGTATAATATAATAACGGAAGTTTTTATTGACTAACAAATGTCATTCTACTAAAAGAGTTATCTTATCAATTCGTGGATGTAATAAGTCAAATATATTTATGATGAGTTGTCGTTGTTGTTCTAAAAATAATTCGTAATGGATTTTTTTTATAGTTGTATTAAAATATGAGAGCCAAAAGTAGAGTGATTGTTATCGGTTATCAGCTATAAAAAAATTACAAAATACTGCACGAAAAATATCTATAAATTAAATAAGACGGATACTTTTTGCTATTTTTATTTTTATTGCTGTTGAATTGCTTTGCGGAGAACATTAAAATTAGTTGACGGAGCAATTAAGATAAAACCTTTCTATTGGCTGTAATAAATGTAATAGAGAGGATAGAAAGTATTAATTAAGCACGTAGAATGCCTTGATAAACAGGAAATATCTGCGATATCAATCAAAAGTACCAAATTAGTCATTAATTGTTTGCTTT
The DNA here is from genome assembly GCF_013202065.1 of Cotesia typhae. Taxonomy (NCBI): domain Eukaryota; kingdom Metazoa; phylum Arthropoda; class Insecta; order Hymenoptera; family Braconidae; genus Cotesia; species Cotesia typhae. The sequence goes on along the minus strand of NW_027423715.1, from coordinate 3,394,726 downwards.
TACAGATAAATTGTCATAAAAAACCATAATTTGGAGTAATTTTATAATTTATTTCTCATTCAAGTTTTAAATTTCTTTTGTAATAATTTATACAAATTATTAAACTAAATTCTAAATTTTTTATCTCTGTCATTTTTAAAGATTTACGACTCCAAAATTTACAAAGTTTGTCACGTATATTACTTAGTGCTAACAATAAGAATTTAGTCATCTGTGTCTCGTCAAAGAGACTAAACAAACCAGTAGAGAAATTCAACAAATAAAAGTCCAAACTCAGGTATAAGATTTAACAGTAATAGCATATTATATTATATTATATGTAGTGTCTTTTTTTTTTTTCGGTTTCAACCCTGACACGTAAGTCTTCCTTCCTTTCAACATGGCATCTTCTTGTTCTTCTTCTTGTTCTTCTTCTCTTTCTCCTTTATCTTGTTGTTCTTCTCTATAACTATGTTCATGACTACAGCATCGTTTCCGCCATTCTCAAGTTAACCGCCTACAGTTTCTCATTCTGAACTCCCCTTCTCACAAACACAGACCACCGGCTGTGTGGTTTTACGTTTTATCTTCTATCGTTTAGGATTCACCAACACAGCTGTGACTAAATAAAACATTCAGCTACATACGAATACAAATTTAAACTATCGTCTATTGCTGACACTACTGGCATCGCCACCAATTACAATCCAACATCCAACGTACATACTAAAAGTGAAGATAATCAGCGACATTACGCTCCTGTCAAGTGCATTTGCACGTACATACGCGTTATGTTTACGCATGTTGACTCAAGAGAGAGTAATGTATGCAGTTATTATGTCGTATGTTGTGTATGCATGTACATACTTATTAATACGGTATACTATGCGTCCATACATTTATTTATATATGTATATAGCATCCATATTTCCTACGAAATAATAATAATAATAATAATAATAATAATATATTTAGTTATAAACTATGGAGATACTAATATAATCATACATTGGATTCGGATCTGTTGAGTCTCGTTTATTTGACGAGTTTGTACTAACGCAAGTATATTTACGTACTCACGCCTGCAAACCATGTGCCAAATGTTTGTGTACAAATCACATATACATATATACGTAACGGTTTTGTTTTTACGAGGCTCTTGGTATAATTTTGCAGCGTGAAAACTAAACTCGTCTTTTTTTTTTTTTTTTTTTTTTTTTTTTTTTTCCCGTTATTTATTGCAAATAATGATAATGATAAGATTAAATTACGATACGGTATGAGCAAGCAATCTGTACTTTGTTGTATATACATATAATAGTACTAGCACATACCGAGTAAATGGAAATTTGAGTAACTAACTAGCCTTGAGATTATTTTTTAGAGGCTAAAGTACACGAATTTTATTTATGTTTAATTAATTAAAAAATATTTATTAAAAGTTAAAAAATAATAAATTCTTTAATAACTAAATTAATTCATCAACAGTGAAAATAAACTCAGCAAATTTAATGATAAATTATCACAATAAATCATTTTAAATTAGTAACTTGCCATAATCAATTACTTGAACATAAGTAAAGACAATTAATACAAATAGAAAAACGGGGAAAAAGGAAATAAAATGTAAGTTAAGGAAAGAGGAAGATTAAGGGCCAGGATAAGAGAAGGGAAGGAAAAAAGGGGTCGAGATCGTTGATGCGACTTTCTCGATTGCGATGAGGTAGAGGTCGAGCTGAGCTCTGAGTTTGTGAGTCGGACACAGTCTATACTACTAAACCGAAGAACCAACGATCGAAAGTATAACGGGCTGGCATTACAGTGTAGCGTGGTCGGTAAACACAGTAATTGAGCTGAGTTGGCTAGCACGAAACGCACGCTATGGGTAACTCTACCGAATCGATCCGGAAACACGTTTTTGCGTGACACGTTATCTATACATACACATCTATACAACCATACGTCCATGTGTGTACTTTTATGTATATGGATATGAATATTTTTACTTTTATCCACACGATTTTATCAAGGGACACCTAACACCCGACACCCAATATCAATAATAAATATTCAAATAATAAAAATAGTCTTATGAGGAATCAAAAGTTCAATTTTAAAAAAAATTTATTATTAAAAAAATTGCAATTAGTTTTTTTTTAAACAGAGCAATAATAATTATTATAATTGCTTTTAATTATTTGTAATTTTTTATTTATTTTTACAGTAAATCATTAATTTATTTATTTAACGTAATACATGGTAATTGCGCTCTGACAGCTGAGTAAATTATCCATAAAGTTGTCTTCCTTCTTACCTGGCATCATTATTATTATTATTATTATTATTATTATTGTGATTTTTTATTTTTATTGTCGTGTTCATGAAGGCAAAAGCCAAACTATAGTTATAAAGATACATAACTAGCGAACAAAATTTAATAAAACGTAAATCCAGTCACGTCTCTGCGAGCATAAGTTTGCAGAGTCGACGGAAATAGAAGTGAGCGTGTTAGTGTCTCCTACTGCGATCTACCAAACGAGAATCGGGAATGAGAATGAGAATGCAGCATCACATTTGAATAAAAAATTAAAACCACCGCGAGCTTATTCTAGAGAAGATATAACAAGAAATAACTCGTTTTATTTATCTACATTCCTCTTTACTTTTATTTGAGTACTCGCACACGCTCCAAATTATTTTATTTATCTTATCGCTTTCACTAACCATCACCTCACACTACTATTCGACGTATCCATTGCTATGCACTGGTTTAAAAAAAAAATTTTTTTATAACTCAATAAAACTTTAATTTTGCTTAAAATAATTTTTCCAATAAAGAGTTTAAAAAAAAATTAAATTAAATGAAAAAAATCATTTTGAAAAATTTTTCTCCGTTTAAGTAAATTTTTTTTTTGACATAAATTTATTATATTTATTAATCGGAACAATGCTTAATTAATTTTCCAAAAATTTTTGGTCGAAATAAAATCTTAAAGCCGCATAATAAAAATGATTAGTAAATAATTAGCGATATATTCTGTAACTATAGAATCGAATTGACCTTTAGTGGCTTTCACTTAGGAAGGTTATATCGTTGCGTAGGATAATTATTCTTCTGGCGTAAACTCAATAGTCGGGATAGGATGAGGAGACAGTCGGTAGAGATAATAGAGGAGCTTCGGAAATAAATCACCCGTTGGACACACGATTGCCACCGGGCAAACAGGGAGATATGAGGGAGAAAATCAAACGGTGCGTGTTCATTCTACGAGGAAAAGTATCCGCTGTTACTGTGCTATCTGCGGCGCACATTCACATACGACACATCCATACATCCACACACTATTATGTCGGTAGTCCGTAAAATTGCCTCGCGGTTCGTCGAGGCCAAGTGCTCCCTCGCTCTATACTCCTATCCTATAATAATGGTTCTTTGTACGTTCCGGCATACTTGACTACATATATATATATATATATATATATATATATATATATATATATATATATATATATATATATATATTCCTCCTGCTCACCTTCCATTCCATTCGGCAATCCATCCTACGCTACACTACATTTTATCATCATCAGTAAGTTTTCCCCCTTGTAAAATAACAACACAACAAACAACTTGATGAATAACAAACTTGAATTATCTTTATTTATATTTATATATTTATATTTTTCTATAAATAACATACTTTTCTTGACATTTATTTATCTACTACATATTACAAATCTATTTATCTTATCAATACGAGACATTTATTTTTAATTCCCTCTTATGTATACAAACTTGACTATTTATTGGTTAAATAATTTTAATTACGTAACAACAAAATTTTACCATTTAAATTCAATTAGTTAAAATTATTTTGGAGATTCAAGTACGGCTATTAAATATCATTATAATTATAAGTGAACGTAATTATCTCCATGCAAACCAAGTGTAAGTGAGTATGTATATGTATTGAGTAATTTAAGCTGATGTAGGTGAGTAAGGCGCAATTAGTCATCAAGTCGTTCAGTTTATTATCGTGTCTTTCTAGCTGTTTCACACCTGTCTCTATTTATTTTAACGACAAACTTAACCATCGCCGATTTAAATCTTGTCACTAACAACTTTGTTTTTTCTCTCATTATTCATTGTTATTATTAAATTTCTCTTTACATTTGTTAATTATCTCTTGAATTGTAAATGGCAACATAACTAACAAAACTTTAAAAAATATTTTACTTTATTGAAAAGTTATTGCTGTCGCCTTTAGCGACCTTTAGTTCAAGTAATTGCATCATTAATAATAATAATACAATTTTATTGATTTAACATAAAGAATATTTATTAAAATTTTTTTAAATAAATTACCGAGAAAAATTTCATTTAAAATAAATTTCAACTCCGAAAAAATAAATGAATTTTTTTTTTTTTTTATTTTTTATTTAAATCAATATTTTGCCGAAAATTAAAATAATAACATAAAATTTGGAATTATGCCTTGTTATTATTGTTAATTATAAATAATAATAACAATAATAGATTACATGTTATATTGATAACAATGCTCGTGATTAAAAACAATTATATGTTTTGAAGTTATTATTTTTAATTGCATTCCGGAAATATCGTTACCAATTCGACTTATAATTACAATAATTGTAATTGCAAACTCCAATTGAAATAAAAGTATAAAGTTTAATAAATTTGGATTTTAAATAGAGTGTGTACGTAATCATCCTTACAGTTTGGAGTAGAGCAGTGTCGAGTTTAGAAACAGAGTCGGCAGCAATGTTTTATGGAAGACCGAGTACGAGTGTCTATCCCTGTTTTCTCAGCAGAGTTGGACAAGACCGTCCAATTTTACCTGGCTCTACTCGCCAGACTACACCGACTAGCTCTGTCCTTGTCTCAGTATATATTGGCTCTCTCATATCCTCATCTCTCTTTCTCTCATTGTCGATCCTTTTCCTTCATTTCCAAGCACTTGTAGCATAGCAGCAGCAGCAGCAGCAGCTTTGAGTCGATCCTCTGTTACTGCTATTGCTATACTACTCGGTCTCTTACACGACTCGGCATCGTCATGTCGCTTCTTCCTCTTTCCATTCCATCGACCCTCCTAACACACACTCACACATGTGTATGGAAACAGCTCTACTCTTCAACTGATATATAAACGTATATTACACTCGATCTCGACTCTGTCAAGCCAAGAAATACAACCCTCCGACAGAATTCAAATCTTGATATTGAATCTCCTAAAAAATTTTCTTTTATGGTCTGATAATTGGAGTGATATTGACTTTTTGCGGAATAATTATTCATAAAAACATAAATTAATACTCCAAAAATAAGAAAGTTTGAAATTTAAATATTGGAGAATTTTATTCAAAGAAAATAAATTAGTTATCATTTAAAAAAAAATTTTTTTAGTCAAAGTAAATTGTTAGTTTAAAATTTTTTAATTTTTGTCGATAAAATTCGAGTATTTGTTTATTTAAAAATAAAATACTCAAAAATATTTTATTCAAAGAAAAAATGAGATTTATTAAAAAAAAAAAAAAAAAAAAAAATGATGATGAAAATATTTTTTGCGAAAAAGAATAAAATTCCATTGACAAACATTTTCCAATCGGGAATATAATAGTTGATTGTTAAAAAATTAAATATTTAGTAAGTGAATATAGTATTTTTTTCTCACGTTAATTAAATATCGCTATTAATCACAAGAGCATGTTTTTACTTAAATAAAAATAAGTCACGCAAACTTTTAAATACAGCAATTACGACATCTACGTTTATTATAGACTTCCGTCTTAATTGTCGAAGCCATTGAAAGGAGCGAGGTCGTGGGTTTTTGCCCAGGCATTTATGTTCTCTTTCTCGCTTAAACTACTCTTCTATATCTGTATTCAGTATTCTGTACTCTGTATTCTGTATTCTCTATATGTGTGAGTTTGGGTCTTGGTCGTTTTTCTCTCGCACAATGGTGAACAGGCGGCTGCCTCACTTCAGCGCCTTCTTCAGCAGTTTCCCCCTAGCCACTTCTACTTCTACCCGGCTTCTGACATTTACGGCATTATAGTCACTGCTACCCTCTATATACATACTCTCTACACTTACCAATACATATATATTTTATCTTATACATATATACTGTGCTCCGAGCCTCTGAGATAATCACTCGACTCTCGTCACTCAAACGTTTAGGGATACATACCAGTTATTCCCTTTACTCACTTTATAGTACTCCTATCCTCCTTCCTCTACCCTAAAAACTTTTCTCTTATATCTTTTTTATTTTTTTTCTCCAATCCAATACTATTACTCTATACGCTGTCTATTTATCAAATAGTTACATGTGTTTATCAAACAAAATGATAACATTTATTTTATTTTCAATTACAAGTTTTGTAATAATAATAAATTTTTATGAAAATTTATCTAACATTTTTTTTTACAAGAATTAAATAATGAATTTTGATAAATTGCACTGTACTTTTTTAACTATTGATGTTTTTAAAGAAATAAGCTCATCTTGATGTTACACTCATCAAGAGCTTTCATTTGAGTACCCGCATGCATTTTTTATATATTTTTCATATATATATATATAAATATATGAAAAATTAATGTGGGTACTCAAGTGAAAGGTTTTGATGAGTGTAACATCGGGATGAGCTTATATCTTTAAAAAAGTCAATAGTTCACAAGATACAAGGTCATTTCTTAATTATGTATCTGCAGATATATAATTATTATTCTTTCAAAATATGAAAAAGTAGATTAATAAAATTTTTTTTTTAAGCAACTATTATTTAAAATAAATAAAATCGTAAAAATAAATAGAATAAAATTAGTAAAAAAATAAATAAATAGATATAGAGAATACTAAAAGTTAGGATAGGATGTAACGATGTAAGATATAGTAGGATCTGGTTACTGGTTACTAATTAAGGAATATTTAAAAAACGTGACACTGTTTTCACATTAATGTATAAGGTGTAATCACCATTCAATGTCGTCGGTGTCTTCCTCTCTGTCGTTAGACGCTCTTAGCATACATACTTCACACACATACAAGTATGTACACATAGTAGTAGCCGTAGCGCGGTGTTGTAACATAAATGCGAGTCACGATAAAACACTCTCTCATGTCTTCACAGACGTATATGTTCTCTGTTCTGCGTTGTGTTGATATCATCGTAAACACACGCTAACCAACACCAGAATAGTGCCAGGCATTCGACAGCACGAGCTGGTATTCGTATGCAATACGACTAACGAATAAGCCATCCTCTGCTGGCATCCTAAAAACAAATCTTTTCTTTTTGCGCTTATTTTTAACTTCTGATTAATTAATCACACTCATGGTGATTAGAGAGGATCTAATCATAATATTTGATTGACGTAGAAGTTTAAGTAGATACCTACCAAAGAATACGAACAACGGGTTTGAGTTTACTGAATCGTGAAACATCTTCCCTATCTACATACATCCTTATCCCTATTTTCTTGCTCCTATATTCAATGCCTTTACTGCTGGAATATTGTATGGAGATACCTTTTCAATGGCGTAGTTCACTCAGGGGCCCAAGAATCCATTTAAATGCTAAAACATAATAATATTATATGCTGGATCCAATGTGCTCATCTCAAACAGCCGTTAAATACTTACTTCCTATCTCTTATTTGTTATTCACTAGCATAAAATATCAGTTACATTTTTTATTGTTAAAAAAAAGTGTTATTTTTTTTTATTAAATTAATATTCTGGCTAAAATATCAAAAATAACAAAAAATTAATTTTTTATAGAAAATTTAATTTCTTATAAAAAAAGTCTTTTATAATTTTTTTCTATTGTCAATATTTAACCCAAAATAACAATAATAATTAAAAATTTTATTGTTATTATTAATATAACAATTATGATTACAAAACCAAAAGATAAAAAACTTAAAAAATCAATCGACTAAATGAAATATGCAAATAATCAGCCTTGATGAGCGCTTTTAATAAAACTGCGATTAGATTTAATACCTTGATATCTAGAGTATCAATTTTAATCATAATAATAATAACAATAATTATTTTTTTTTATATATACTTGGATATAAAGTTAAGTCGGTTTATCTTTGGCGATGTGCGCACGAGCTACCGCGCAACATATCCACAACACCAATAAACTTGAGCTCCCGGTTCATACATGCAGTGACTTACACCATCCTGCAAAAGTGCATTTATATATAAATCGAGACATGTGTGTGGTTGGCCTAAGGATTACCACACGAACAAAGGGGAAGGATATGTAACGCGAGGCCACGAGGATCCATACATACATATATCTCCACATTGTACATCGGATGGGAGAGATTACTTGCCGGTTTTCTGTCGGCATCACTTTTAGGTACGAGAGAGCCAGCTAAAGCGAGATTACAAGTATTTATGCTGTGTGCGTGTTTTACGCACACTTTAACCGGTTGTGTAGTTTCTTAGCCACGACCACCACGTTCCAGTTTGCCCTCGGGCTCTGGCAATTATCTTTCAACATGCTAAATTCGCAAGACACTTTTTCCACTCTTTTATATCGCTCTTTATTTATTTTTTATTTTTTTTCCATCAAAAATTTCATTTTAAAAAATGAAATTAAATTAAAAGCTAAAATTATTATTTTATTTATATTTAATACAATGAAGCTTATTGTCGTTTATTATTAGATCAATTGTGCGCAACATGTCGGCTCCGTGACCCGGAGTATTAACCCGGAAAACTGCATGAGTAACTCTTAATCGTCAGCGCGTCGAGCAGAGATTGAGAATAATATAATGCATGGAGTAGAGTAAAAATGTGTGTATGTATCAGTACAGTGCAGCAGCCACTTATACTTACCGTGCAACTGATGTATGCTGTGTGCTGGCTGAGTATGTCCATTTTTTAAAGCGAATGTTGCAGCTGCCAGCCAATGCCACTCGTATTCATTCTCTCGCTCTTTCATTTTTTATTTAATCGTTTTCTTTTCTCGTCCCTCTCATGGAAATTCTCGCGTAGTCAAAGCCCTCGACTTTTTTCAGCTCTATGTACGTATTATTACATTTTTGCCGGCAAATGCACCGGCACAAAGCTTTTTTTTTCCTTAAGATACTCAAGATAAATATCCTTTTGGAGCAACTTTTCCATATCAAACGCTTAATTTTATTTTACACTCCCGGTTTTTATTTAAATATCCAATTGTACTTATTTCAGTGACCTTATTAAAATTAGAGAAACATTTAAAATTTTTCAATGGATACAAATATTATTTCACCCCGACGTTAATTGGATTAAACGCTCTAGTAATTAATAACCTGATAAAAATTAATGACCATTTGACGCTCCCACAGCATTTTAACAAGCGCTTAATAGAGCCTGAAGATATTTCCTAAGAAACTTTTATAAAAATTACTGGTTACTATTTCTATGCTTTTTTATCTATTACTTATGTGTATTATGTTAACAATTATACACACTATAAATCATAATAATGGTTATTGTATTACTGGGCAATAAATAATAGATCCAAGGATAGCGCGTCATTCATTACATTTTATGTCCGTACATTTACTAAAATTATTATAATTATAATCTACAATAAATTTTTTTTTTAAATCAATATTTTGTCTAAAAAATCAAAAATAAAAAAAATGAACAGACCTTTTTTGTAGAGAATTTAATTTCCTACAAGAAATATCTCACAATTTTTTCATACCTTCAATATTTCGCCCAAGATAATAACAATAATAACGCAGTCTTTGAAAGAAAAGTTAATATTGTCATTAAATAAATTTTTAGTTAAATAAATAAATAATCTGAACGACAGGCAATGGCTAATTTATCGTTCACAAGCTTGCACATAAATTAACTGCATATATACTATTAAATATATAAAATTTAATGCATAATAAAATGAGTCTCTCTAGACTAGCGAATAGTTATTTTATTCGTAGCTGGATTTTTCAATGAAGGGCTCACTCGAGCGTGCTACTGAAGTAATCGTTTAGTGGCATTCTACGCTCCGTTGATCATCTTGATTAACCGGAAATATCCCATCTGTGATAATTGTCCCCTAATTACAAATTTAACGTCACAACAAATTCGCACCATTACTTTTATTTGATATTCATTTTTCAATCGAGTCTATTTTTATTTTCCCGATTCGGAGCATTATTTATTATTTATACATACATTATTATTTATATTATGATCCACGATTTAATTTTATCGTGTATTAGGGGATCTTTCCCTCGTTTACATCCACACCGACATCCAGGTGCTCTTTTGCAACAAATTTGGGCCACTTCCACCGTAACCAGCTGATCTTTCCCCTCATAAATTCATATTCATGCTTATACTCATTCCTTTTTGTGCTTTTCTCATACTTGAATGTTATTTTATTATGTTCATTCTTTTCTTTATTTTTTTTTTTTCCTTTCTATAAAGAATGTAAATTGACAAACAAATGTGAGCAAACGGTGAGACTTATTTTTTGAAATCTCAACACTTGTTTTTGGTTTTATTATTTTTATATATTGCTAAAAAAACATTTACAATAATTAAATTAATATTTATTGCATTAATAAATATTAAAAATTTAAATAAACATTAATTGCTACATTTTAATTCACTAAATCATTTCAATTACTTAAACGGACAATAAATATTAATTAATTAAAACAACTAGCGAATATAAACAAAGTTATTATTACAAATTAATGCTTACAAAAGTTTGGCCAAGTTTCAATGTTGAATACTTAGCTAACAACACAATGATTGATATTTGTGTTAGTAAAACATTACTGCAGCCAAAATAACTTATACAATGTATCAATTTTATTTACAACTGAAAAATTATTTAATTTACAATTTAAATTTATGAATTTTCAACAGTCAACCTCATTTTCCATTACTAATTTTAAATTTACAAAATAACTGACAGACTTTTCGAACAACCCATAAAAAAATACGACTCTAAGTGATATTGCTTTTCGACAGAAAACCCTGTAATAAATAAAATTCCTTCAGAGCTATTCGGACAGCCTTTGAGAAGCTATTTCACAATTAGTAACAGACTTTAAGACTTTTGCAGGTCAAATTCCATTCTTTAATATTTCTTTTCAACAATCCGGAACTTCATCACATATATTAATAAAATAAAATCAATATTTTTCAAATGTAGGTTTCTATTAATTACTCCATTAATGATTATTTGGATATGTAATGTCTTTTTCAATTAATATAATAACATTTAATGCATTTCGATAGGTAGTAATTGGATGAAATATACTGTAATGAATAAATTAACTGATGAATCATTCCGAAAACTCGCCACCAAATCAATACCGGAGAATTTATTAGCAACTTTGAATAATTAATTTTTTTTCATTGCCGGATTTCTTTCAATGTTTTAAATATTAATTGAAATAGTCACTCAATAATTCACTGAATGAAATAGTATTTTAAAAATAAAGCTCTGAATTAATAATTTTTTTTTTCAGCAGTAATAATTAAATTCGCACCTTGCCAAAAAATTCGAAATTAATTCCCAGCAAACATCTCAATTAACTTTTCGGTTATTAAGTATTAATGAAAGATAAAAAACAGCCCGTCACTTGAAGTTGTTACGCCTAATGTCTGTGTCACGTGTTTATTGAGCATTTGCCTGCGTGTCACCGCTGCAGCGGAAGCAACTTCACGCAACGCTCGGCCTCGTTTCTCCTCATACTCATTCCTCATACATACTCATACTCACACTCCTCGTTATATTATTATTTTTATCATCAATGATTGTTATTATTGTAGATGTATTGGACGTAGTGACAGTGTCTCATATCGAGGCACTACAAGACGCTTCGTTTGTATTATATTTAAGGTCACGCAATTAGTCGGAAACCCAAGACAAGTTCCAACCCGATCTGGCTTTAGTTCTTTAATTACTCTAATTTATAATTTGAAAAATTAAAATTGTCATTTATCATGAATGTCAATTATTATATATACATACTCATAATCTTAATGAGGTTTTATTAGCTTCGCCTGTATCTATTTACTCTAAAAAAATTAAATTTTTAACTAAAAAAAATTTTTTTTTTAATTATTTTATTTTATTAAATAATAAATTTTGTTAAATTGCACTGTACTTTCTTAAATATTGACGTTTTTAAAGATATAAGCTCATCCCGATGTTACACTCATCAAGAGCTTTCATTTGAGTACCCACATGCATTTTCATATATTTTTCATATATACATATATATATATATATATATATATATATATATATATATATATATATATATATATATATATATATATATATATATATATATGAATAAATATATAAAATATATAAAAAATTGATGTGGGTATTTAAATGAAAGGTCTCAATGAATGTAACATCGGAATGAGCTTATATCTTTAAAAATGTCAATATTTCACAAGAAAATTAGAATAGATTATAGTTTAAAAAAATACAATAAAAATTCTAATAAAAATCCAAGATAAAAAAATAATTTTTAATAAGTTTAAAATGAAACAACAAAAAAATGCATTTTATCGTAAAAGAACATGAAGTATTTATTGTAAATATTTTATCAATCGAAATTAGTATAAACAATAAACTAAATTTTTTAGATAATCCATTTTGTCATTTTAAACGAATTAAAAACTATATTTTTTTTTTTTTCTATTAAAGTATTTTTTTAAAACTATTATTTATTTTTATCTTCTCTTGTATCCAATTACAGTGATATTAATTCCACTCACACATACGCATAAAAATAACGAAACAATCAATTGGTTATAGTTACAAGTATCACAAGAGACGAGAAGTAAATCACATCAGTCTACATATAACAATATCTGATGACTTTAGTTAATATTTACGGCGTTTATCATTTTATTTACGAGCGTGAGAATTATTTCACTCATACATTGCATTTATTCATATTGTTGTGTGCGTAATATAAAATATCAGAGGCTTTATAGATATATATATATATATATATATATATATATATATATATATATATATATATATATATATATATATATATATATATATATATAGAGAGAGAGAGAGAGAGAGAGAGAGAGAGAGAGAGAGAGAGAGAGAGAGAGAGAGAGAGAGAGAGAGAGAGATTAATATTTAAACTTGGAGCACGTGGCTCGAGGAATTTATAATTTAGAGGGTATTTTATTAAATTGTTGTTAAAATTTCGCGTGATTTTTAGGAAATTTTATAGGTAAATTAGAAAATCAAATTTTTCTCTTAAAAAAAATTAAAAAATAATTAATTTACAAAAAGTAATATATAAATTTTACAAATTTTTGTTTAGGTAAATTATTAGAAAATAATATTTTTATTTAAAAAAAAAAAAATCATAAAGCTTTAAAATTTTTTTTTAAATAAAAGTTCAAAGAAAAATTAGTAAAAAAATTCTTTCTTTATTAAATTTTCTTTTGAAACAAATTTATCAATCTTTTATTAAATAAAAAAGAAAAAAATTAATAAAAATTCTTTCTATCTCAAAGAAAAATTTTTTTTTTAAATTACTCAATAATAAAAAAAATAAAGTAAAAAAAATGAAAACAGCAATAAAATTATCATAAATATATCTAGTACTTAAAAAAGTGTCACATCGTATTATCGGATTATTTTTATCAGCAAGTAATTAATAATGTTTATTAAGTGTAAGACCTGCACTACTTAACAGTAAACAAAATATTGTAAGAATAATAGAAGAAGAAAAAGCAATAAATGAGATATTTATCACTTAATTTAATGCCAAAAGAGAAAAATAAATATAAAAGAACCGGCGGTAAGAAAACAATCGATTAAAATAATTCGAGTCCCGGCAGGCCGGCGTCAATGGGACGCTTCCACTCAAATGCAATAAAATTAATTTCATCTTCAGTCTCAATAAAACATTTTTTTTGTTTTATTTTTTATTTACCAATTGGTGGGTAAAACGGGGTAAATAGAGTAAAAAATAGGAAGGAAGGAAAAAAATGAAGCGAATAATATAAATAGTATAATATAAATAGTGATATGTATGATGGATGACAGATATTACACGAGCATGAGCACGAGTGTAAGTTGGATGAGAAGCCAGGGAGGAAATTAGTGAGAGCGAGAGGGAGAATCTAGAATTGAGGAATTTTTTAGTCCCTGCGTCGCGACGCCAGTGCAGTCGTTCCACAACGGCAGCTACGGTCTCGAGGGGCAAGAGGGGGTGCTTGATGGCTCAGTAAGCTCCAAGCGCTCGAACCGGCGACGCGAGTTTCTCTGATTCTCCTTAAAATAATAAATAAATAAATAAATAAATAAATAATTAATAATTATTGTTCTGGGTGGTTTTATAAACTCATCAGTGCGAGCGCTTCATCTTTCATTGGATTTTTGTGATTTGCTCTCTGTGTGAGTTGTTTTATCCCTCTCTGTGTGTGTTATATATATTTTGTGCTGTGTACATATATATTTCAATAATATTGTATGAAAGTTAATATTTAACTCGTTTTATTATTATTGGATGAAATATTTATATTATTGAGTGTCGACATTTATTTATGTGGAGTTTATACTCTATATCTGATGCAGTCTAGTTTTTACTAGTGTGTGCAATTCCAATGTGTGTATGGATTACAGTGTGTGAGTATCCGACGACATATCTTTTAGTTTTCAACATCCGTCAGTATTATTTTTTATTTTTATTTTTATTTGTTATCAATGTGAGAAATTTATGCCCTATTTTTTATTTAATATTAAAATTTAATGAAAATTAATTTAGCAGATATTTAATCATTTTTTTTAATAAATAAATTATGGCAAAAAAAAATTAGGAAAAATAATTGACATTTAAAAATTAAAAATCCAATTTTTTTGGAACTAATTTTTTTGTTAAATAAAATTTTAAAATTCTCTAATGATTGCTAACTTTAATGTCATTTATTTTATTAAAAATATCTCAGACATTTTTTTTATTAATTATTTACTATTGTTATTAGTAATTTTCATAAATTTGTCCCCTTTTTCTTCTTTAATATTAATATTAAATTTTTTATTAATAATTTATTTATGATATTCAATTAAAAATTAACGGATTTGATTTTTTAAATTGAAAAGATGTGTTTATAAACATAAACATAAACTATAGAATAAATAAAAATGTTTATTTAATTTATATTTATCGATTGGGAAAACATACATTTGTATTAATAACTCTAAAAATATCGAGGAAATAATTTTTTACTCCAAATAACTTTTATTTTTCTACACAATAATTATTTCTCTTATTTTTTGTAATCATTATTTTTAAAAAAGAAAAAAAAGTAAACAGCTGATCATTTCTATTTTTTTACTCCATAAAATTATATATTTTTATAGGACTTTTATATATCTGAAAAAATAAATTAATATTATTATTGTACTAATTAAAATTTCTTTTGAAATATTTTTTCAGTACAAACTTGTTGAATAAAATAAAAAAAAAAAAAAAAAAAAAAAAAACAGTACAACAAATTTCAACAGGATAATTCTCAATTAACTCTCAATTAGTATCTATAAAAATAAATAAAATCCAATAATTTTTTTAATTGGAGCGAGTACATAAAAAAAAGAAAAAAAAAAAAAAAAAAAAAAAAAAAAAACCGTTGACGTTTTGATGCAGTAATCAAAGTCGAGAGACAAACTACACTCAATCACTCCAATCCGTATGATTTCTATCTCGGTTGTATGTACACACACACATATACATATATATAAATCCATCTCTTTCGGCGTTTGGCGTTTGGAGTTCAGCTTGAATGTACATACATGTTGAATGTACGTCTGTATGTATGTATGTATGTGTGAGTGGTGTGTTCTTTTCGCTCGTGGTGTTTAAAAGTCCCCTCCCCCTCCCTGCTACTCAGCTCAACTCGTAGGTTGTGCCAGTCCGTGAAATTGGATTACGGCGTGGGACAAAGGATACGTCAGTGCGCCTACGGAGCTAGGATACATACAGAGTACTGAATACTGAATACTGAATACAAAATACATACATATACATGCACTTATTCAAGTAAACGGAGAAGAACAGACTCGAGAATAATAATATAATATATACGTACCTGATATACGAGGTGAGAGAGTAGAGGCGTGTTGCCACCAGAATGCACCAAAGTATTATAGCAATTTGGCGTTAAAGCCTTACCTTATCTTACCTTAACTTACCTTAACTATATATAACTTGTACTTATCTAGATCATTACAAATATTAATAATTTTACCTGAATTATAATTTGCTTTTTATATTAAATTAATATTCTGACGAAAATATCGAAGATATGAAAAAATTACAAGATACCTTTTTGATAGGAAATTTAATTTTCTATAAAAAAGATCTCTTGTCATTTTTTCGTATCTTCTATATTTTACCCGAAATAATTATAATAATAATTAACCACAATAATAAAACTTTTAATTATTATTCTGCGTAAAAAATTAAAGATATAAAAAAATTGAAGAGGATTTATTTTATAGAGAATTTAATAGTTTGCCTGAAATAATTAGAGTAATAAAAATACAATCTCTAAATTATATTATTGATAAATTTTTTTATTTAATATTTTTATGCATTTTAATTTTTTTTTTTTACATTAAAATATTTGTAATCCTATTTTAAAAACTTAATGAAGGTCTATTTAACATTTTTTTCTGAAACTAAAATATTTTGAATGTTAAATAATTTTTTTATATAAATAAAATAAAATATATGACAAGATTTAAATTTTCCGTAAAAGAAATCATGAATAAGTTAAAACCAAAAATAAAAAACAGAATCGTAATTTATAACATAAGCGGTCTATAAAAAACTTGAATAAAAACTAAAAAAGAAATTTATGAAATCATTCTCATCCTTTAAAAAATCATACATTTAATTTTATCCCCAAAAAATCAGTGCAAAAAAATAAAAATGCAAATAATTGCTCCAAAAAAATATTGTTCTTATCATCAATAAATAATTATTTTATTAATAAGATTAGTATTGTAAACATACACAAAAGTACATAAATGCACAATATATATAGTGTCTTTGTCATGCTTGGTAGCTCGTTGGGTCCGTCCTCGGATCGATGCCTCGACGGGCAAGCCGCTCCTGCGCCTATCGCCACCAGACTCACGCACACACGCTCCTTCCACATGTACACACACATACACACACTCACACATGCTTGTAATATAACACGTATGTGCTCCAAAGTGCTTGGAACCCTCTCCATACATCTATATCTATATATCAACTATACTCGTTCTCGTACTCGAGCGTCGCGGTCGACTCGAGCGTTATTAACCACGTAACGGCTTGAAAGACCGTATCTTTACTTGCCACCCGAATCCACGGGTAAATTATACCACCCGATACCCCATTATTTTATTTTACTATTCTGCTACAATTTTCGTCCTATCGATTCAATCCAATATTAACAAACTCAAGATTTTTTTTTTTTTTTTTTTTTAAGTCACAAGTAATTATTTTTTGTTAAATTGCAATAATCTATAATATTAAGAGAATAAGCAAAATCTTAAGCTGAAGTTGTGCCTTATCATAATTTCATATCATTCTCTCCAATAATCAATTTATGATGATAAGTATTTAGGCTGCATTAGAAAATACCCTATTTCTAGATACATAATTAAAAAGTGACCTTGTATCTTGTGAACTATCAACATTTTTTAAGATACAAGCTCATTCCGATGTCACACTCGTCAAGACCTTTCATTTAAGTACCCACATCATTTTTTCATATATTTATATATATATATATATATATATATATATATATATATATATATATATATATATATATATATATATATATATATATATATATATATATGTATATATGAAAAATATATGAAAAATTGACGTGGGTACTCAAATGAAAGCTTTTGATGTGTCTAACATCGAAATGAACTTATATCTTTAAAAAAGTCAATAGTTAACAAAGTACAGTACAATAAAACAAAATTTTATTTATTTATAGTTCTCACAGTGACTGCAAGGTTGCTAGTTAATTTAAAAAAATTATGGATTTTTTAATATTTAACAAAAGTTTCCATTGAATGTAACAAAAATTTTTTTTTTTTAATCAAAAGTTTCGATTAGATAAAAAAAAAATCTTATCATACGTGACAATGAATTTTTGATTATCTGGATGCACGTGTATGAGCTGAGAGCCCGGGGGATTCGTTTATTGTGAGTTCACACGATCCCAGTAAATTAACGAGTACATGCGAGTACTGTATTCCCACTCCTCTCATACATCGTGCATCGTATACACGTTACATTATTTCTCTCGCAATGTATGCATATCTATTCTCTTTATTTTTATTTTCATGTTTTTTCGATGATAAAAAAAAAAGCAAATAAGTAAATACTTGTTGATTAATCCAAAGAATTTTGAACTTAAAAGTAATAATTTTTTTGAACAACAAAAAAATTAAATTGAAAGTATTTATAATTTTTAATTGACGGTAAATTTCTTATTAAACAATAAATTTTAAAATATTGGATAGCAACAATTGAAATTATAAAAGAAATAATGTAGAAAGTGGTAATTGAATAAATTGAATAAAAGTATTAAGTATAAAATTTAAGTACATCATTGTACAGATTGTTGCGAGCGACTGTACACGCACGTGCTGAGATATAATCACGTGGAGGGGCTATCGTTACGCGTAAGATGGATTGAGCTCTAATACACTCTTATACTCCTCCTCTTCTTTGCATTGTATGTATTTAATATATTGTATGTATTGAGATGAGTATTATCCGTGAAAACAGCAAGAAAACAGCCAGAGTAAAAATAAATTCCAAATAAGACCTTTACCGACCCGGAAGATTTATTACCGCGGATAACACCAGACACTTACTACGTGATTTAAAATCAAACTTTTTTTATATTGTTATTATACTATTGCTATTACACGTTAACAGTAACAGGTATATCTGTAATAATTAAATTCCAATTAAGGAATTCATTTAACAAACTTAATTACCATCAATGCTTCTGAGATATAACAGTGATAGTAATGATAATAATGAAAGATAAATTGAACGATTACCCGGAATCAAGACTACGGTTTCAAAAGCTTGTAATTGTCTTCATTTATTTTAATTTTTGTTTTTAATTAATTTGTCGATCATATTTTACCTCTCTACTGTTTTATAATTAATAATAAAGAGTTATTATTATTATTTTAAGAATTAATAATAAAGAAAATTCTGATCAATTTTTTAGACAAAATAATTATTTAAAAAAAAAAAAAATTTTTTTTATTGTTATTATTTTCTAAAACTAATGTGCGGATTAAAAATGAATTTAAAACCCATAAAAATGGCATAAATTAAAGTCTTACGATAAGAAACTCTTAAAACTGAAAATAATATGAGTTGGGTAAAGTAAAAAGGATTTTAAAAGGCATTTGAAAAGATTTTCACCTTCTAGTAAAACTTTTCCTATCGTAGCTCAACTCCCACCGTCGAACTTATAACCCATTGAATTACCGTTGTCGGAAGTTAGAAAGTTTCCTCTATATTAACCGGCAAAGAGCTTGACGTCATTTCGTATCCGACTAACACTGTTTACCGTTCTGTTGATTCTCAAACTATTTTTCTCCGGCTAATATAAATTTATATACATCTATATAAATATCCTTCTCTCTTTCTCATACATCTCTATCTTATTTAATTCAATTCCCGGTCTGCTTAATGCAAACGAACACCAAACTTCCGGTCATTGAAACAAATCTCGGAGCAAATCTCTAAAATCATGTAACATTGTACTAGACAAGTTTTTATACAATAAATTACCGACTACTTAGACTTCAATACCGTAAAACATAAAATTAAGATATAATCACTCCTGGCTAAGGCAACAATTGTTTTTGTCTTAAAAACTAGCCTCGTAGTTTAACTATTTCTCAACAACTACAACCACATATATTTATCATTATATATAATATAATATATAAGTATACATGCGGTTATATACACAAAGTGTCTACATTGTTAGAGTCATTAATCAACTGCGTCCTCGATTTGTCATGTCCTTGTAATGATTTCTTTACTCGAATCATGCTCGGTTTTTACTTTGCATTCAACATTTTTCACATAACTGCTCACTAGTTAATTATTGAACGACCAATCAATAAATAATGTCATACTACCAGACCAATTAACTCCGTATTAATAATTCTTTGATATCCAGGGTAATAATAAATAATTATACCAGGTAATTGAATAATTAACATGAATTTTTAACTCCGACCAAAATTGTTTTGATAAAATAAAACCTGCCGCTATTAGCTATCCACGCTTTTTTTTTTTTTTTTTTTTTTATTTTAATGTCCTAAGAACATTAAAAGTATTTCTTTTATTTTTACTTTTTATTATCATAACAAGCCATATCAGTACACAGATAAGCCAACATCATTATCATTATCAGTATCATTATTTTTATTTATTACACCTATTATTATACACTTATCAGACAAAGTAAAAAAATTTTTTTAAATCAATCATTTGTCTAAAGGATTGAAGATAATAAAAATTTACAAAGACCTTTTTCATAAAAAATTCAATATGTTTTTTTTCTTATCTGCAATATTTCGCCTAAAACAATCAAATTTTAAATTTACAAATAATTATTTATCAGCAAGTTAAAAGTTGTTATGCCTCGTTGGTTATAATAATAATAATAATAATAATAATAATAATATAAATATATACCGACTATAATTATTTTAATTTGTGGAAAAACGTCAACGGATGACATAACCGCATTTGTGTGTTGTCGATATTAACTCATTTATTTCACAGCGGCTGTATATTGTAACAGATAAATATACAACTACATCTACGACTTGAATTGCCACAAATACATTCAATTCACATGCATCTATTCATCAAGTAACTTATTCCTATTATTATTATTCCAGCAATCATTATACCTATGTCTGCTTGATTGTATACACACAAACGGTTCTCACTAATTAAAGGGAGATACGAGCAACAGTTAATTAGGAATGTCATCGTAATCTAATACAATCGGAGCTAATCTATTATTTGGTCGTCGTGACGATCGACTCTATAAGCCTTATCGACGTTTTCGTAATCCCCACTGCGTCTGCTCAGGATAAATATCCGATATATAAACAAATCCATCAATTTTTTAAAGAAAGTAAATAAAAAAAAAAAAAAAAAAAAAAAAGAAAGGTTTAATTCCGAATTCAAAAATGAATCCGGGTGTGAAATCGTCCCATTTCGAAAGTAACTGGCTATCCCACTGTTCCTTCTCTTTCTAGAGGCTAGACAAATATCCAGGTACATTACTTATCGTGCTAACAAAACCCACCGTAATTTGCGGAATAAAAGACTGAAGTAAAAGCTTTATTAGCCAGGTAATAAAATAAGTAGACACTCGTGCAAAATTAAATACAAAATAATGCTCTCAAATTTTTCTCTCTGTAGAAATTATAGTCTAGTCTGCTCAGAGCTTGTATGGAGGTGTGTGGGTGAATAGAGGGAACCAAAGTGGAGATATTATAGATATTTTAGAGTAGAGGTTAGACTGGGCTCAGTGTTGAAAGATTTTAGGCAAGTAGAGAGGCCTTGGAATTATTTTAAATGGAAAGGAATGAAAGGAATAGAGGGAGAAAAAATAATAATAATAGTTATAAAAAGAGGAAGAATACCATTTGGGTATTTTGAGGGAGTTGATCCCTGGCATAAAGTATACCTGACATGAAAAAGGTGCTTAGGTTAACAGTCCCTTGATTATACAGATATGCGAATAATCTTGGTAAAGATGTAGTTGTAAAAGTACGTATTATATGTTGAATATACTATATTGGTGAAGGTGCACGTTGCTCTTAGTCTTCTTCGAGTTGTCTTTCAGGCGTAAGCGTCGGGAAGTAGAAAACACGTGGCGATTATTTATTTACGGAACAATCGAGAATTATCTTGTTATTGTTAACTCAAAGGAAATGTCGATGTATGCTTTTTTTGTTTAAGAGTTCTAGAGCTCAGTGAAGAACTGACAGTTAGTGTCTGAGTTATTTGGTTGACTAGCGAAATAATTATCGAGTGCGAGTGACAATCGGGAGATAGAAGCGTTTAAACACGTCCAGTGACATAGGTGCTATTGCTTTTGCTATGTAAGTACGATATACAACATTAAATATATAGAGGAGATGTAGGACGGACATACTACAGCGACGAGGACAAGGAGATTATCCTACAGAGCCAACATGTTCGATGTTGGGTTACCGGTAGGCGTTTCTACCGTCATTATAAATCAGAGTTAAACACGCTAATTATATCGGAGCGAAGTTGTATTAAGCTTATTCTCCTCGTCCTAGCCTGAGGCGCAGTCGAGTTACTTTCAGTGACTCTCAGTTTATTTTATTTCATAGTTGTGGATCTAGATTTTTATTTCTGCTTGCTTGTCTTTCTCAGAGGATGTTATAATTATTGTCTTTAGTGTTATCGAGCATCTTTCTTCCTTGATTTTTTTTATTGTTTGGATTGTTATTAATTAGATAATTTTCTTTATGAAAAAGAAGCTAGTTTTTATTCAAATTTTATAATTATAATTTTTTTATGGAAATTTTCGTCGGATATATTTTAAGTTGAAAGAATTTTTTTAATTTTTAAAAAGATATTAATAAATTTTCATTTTTTTGGGTCAAATAATTTTTAAATCTATAAAATTTGACTTAAAATTATTGAATCATTAAAAATATCAATTTTATTTTTAAAATTGATCAATTTTGAAATAAAAATTTTTTATTAGATAAATTTTAAGTCTAAAAAATTAATCAAATTTTCTAAAAATATATTAACGTTTTTTTTTTATAAAAAAAAAATTTTTATTGTTAAAATTATTTATTAGATAATTAAAAAATAAAAAACTTTAAAATTAAATTTTTTTATTCAATTTTAAGCATTAAAAAATTATATTTATAGTACAAATAATAATTAGTAATAAAAAAAAAAAAACAATAAAAATTTTTATATGTAGTTTGATGAGCAATAAATTGATTGAGAACCTCGGAGAATGTTTAATGGAACCTCGAGGCTCAATTCTCAATTCGCTGTGAATGCGTGTGAGTGCCTGTGTGGCACCGGGGGGAAGCGAGAGAAAGGGGCGGTAAAAAAAGGTGGTGGTTGAGTTTGCCTGCACACTGGCGAGGTGGAGTATAGTGGTGTTATACAGGCTTTCGACTGATAGACTAAGTGACGAGAAGATCTGCGGAGATAACGACCAGAAGCGATACGGGAGATAAACTGCTCCCGTGAGTGAATTACCTCGTATGAGTATGAGTTTCTGACTAGAAAAGACGATACTTACACACGACAGACACTTCATATTCACATATCTATACAAATATATATAAAAAAAATATTTCTAATCCATAGCTTGAGAATCCGAGATTTATATTGCCTTTCGTTGTAAGCCTTCATGTCAACTCGCTCCGAATTTATTAAATACTCCCAAGCATATAAATAAAAATTTACTAAAATATGCAAATGTATGCGAGAAATTATGCAGGAGATAAGGTTTTTATAATTTAAAACAGTCTAAATCTTTACACATAAAATGTTTAAGTATTTTCTGTTTAACTTGATGTTAAATATGAAAAAAAAAAACTCAGCAGTTTTTGAATAAATTGCAGTGGAAAAATTGCTAATTTTTTGTGTAAATTTTGGGGAAAAAAAAAAAAAAAAAAATTGAATAGGAAAATTTTGATCGGAAACTTACAAACATGTTTTGTAGAAAAGATACCGGGGAGCTCTAATAGGCCATTTTTAAAATCCATGTTCTCATACCGAGTTTATGCTTTTATGTAGTCTTAAAAATATATCGACAAGCACTAAATTTTATGAGCTAAAATTATGTCTCAGCTGCTGTAAAAATTCTTGAGAAACATTGAGATAACCATCTCTGAGACAATTGTCAGTTTAAATAGAATACAGTAAAAAGTTAATATTGAGTAATCAAACGGTACAAAAATTTACTCCAAAAATTTTTATCTAAACTTTGGATTTATGTAAAATTTTTTCAAGTTAATCAAAGAAATTTTTTATATTAAATTTTATCAATAGTTAAAAAAATTAATTTTATTCAATAAATTAACAAACAATTTAATTTATTAACACTTGAATATTTTTTTAAAATTAGATGACTTAATAAATTTTTATTTATACATTTAAATTAAAGATTTTAGAGTTTAGTTAAAGATTTTTTTAAATTTTTATTGAAAGTTAATTTTATTAACACTAACTAAATTCACGAATCTTTAATTCAATAAATTGAGAACCCCTGGCGTCCATAAAGCCCATTTGTCAGGCCGGAACAAACCAAAAATAAATCATTTAAATCCATGAAAAAATGAATATAAATCAGCGCTGATAAATTAGTATTATCCAACGTTAGTATATATTCATATTTATGCTTACATTACCCACATTCATATAAATATATATATATATATATATATATATATATATATATATATATATATATATATATATATATATATATATATATATATATATATATATATATATATATATAAAGCATATATTGCCATGTAGGTGCATGCAATGTGTATATCACCGTTCTCACGGTTAAAATTGCAAACAAATTCGTGCAGTGTTTCTATTCTCGCTGATACGTCCAGCACTAAATATTTGCAACTATATACGTCTAAACAAATATATATGTAGGTATGAATGTGCACTGGAGCGTTCCAGGACTTGTATGGAACGAGTCTCCGGGGAACGCGAGCAGGTACTGGCAAAAGCTCGACATAGCAATCGCGGATAGCTAAAGTCTGGAGTATTCTGCAGAGAACCTGATGTGTTCTGGAGGCAAAGTATTCTGTGCACGGCAAACACGTGCGCTTATGCACTGCACGTCTCACTACACATAAATATTTATGCTTCCACTGTAACTACAGGCAACTCACGATATACAGTGTACATACATCCAAAACCCACGTACACTTGCTTTCGTACCTATTCTATTATTTATTTATTTACATGCTTACATTTCGAATTGCATGTACATTTATACACACACTCACCTGATGCCTAAAAATTTTTATCTTAAAATTACCTCTCATTGCTTACTTGTATGCCGAGTAAATATTATTTAATATTTCATAAATGTTATCATCGTACAAACACAGCGTATTTTTAATTTATAATTATTATTTGAGTATGTGGACACACAAGTACACAGCTCGCTTTGATGCAGTATTTATGTAATTAATAATCTATATTATTAAGAGATTAAAAAAAAATCTTGTGTCCAGGATATAATCGTGATATGATAGAACCGGTTTTTTATTTTTTTTTTTAGAGAAAGTCAGTGTCATTGCAAAGGTCTTGACTTGAATTTGTGCCTTTTCATATATATATATATATATATATATATATATATATATATATATATATATCTAGATACATAATTAAGAAATGTATCTTGTAAACTATTGACATTTTTAAAGATATAAGCTCACCCCGATATTACACTCATCAAGACCTTTCATTTGAGTACCCACATCAATTTTTCATATATTTATATATATTATATATATATGTATATATGAAAAATTGATGTGGGAACTTAAATGAAAGCTCTTGATAAGTGTAACATCGGGATGAGCTTATATTTTAAAAAATGTCAATAATTAAGAAAGTCCAGTGCAATTTAATAAAATTCATTATTTCAATAAAACTAAATTTTATTTATTTATAATTCACAAATCACAGCAGTCTCATAGTGACTGAAAATTGCTAGCAATAATAATAAAAATAAAAATTGAAACGATCGTTAGCTGACAAGTTGATCGCCGAAGGCATTATTAACATAATGTTGATATTAAAAATACGGTCTAAGTCTGTCTTAAACGTCTGTCTGCATATGAGCCTGAGCACGAGCCTAGTTAAGTTATTAGTCATTATATTGTATATAATGTACGGTGTAGGATCCACAGTGAAATAATACTCATCGCGTAGCGCAGTGATCCCCCGGCCTCCTGGCAACGTCTGCTCCTATCGAGGCTGCTTAAGTGCTTGACAAGTACTTCCGGCAGACGTACGCTTAGCTTAGTTATTTAGTTAGTTATATGCTGTATGCATGTGTAATCCTGTGCTGGGCTCAGTTTATCGTTACTGTTTCCTCAGCCCATGGGTGTTGCTGACACGTAACGAGCGATCATCAACCCACCGGCTATGAGATTACGCTAATCTTTAAGATCATGCCTTTCTTTTATTTTTTTATTTATTGTTTACATTGTTAATCTCTTGAGATTGTGTTTTTATTAAATATAATAATTAAATTTTTTTATTTCTTGTTCAAAATTAATATTCTGTCCAAAATATCAAATTTTTTATAGAGAATTTAATTTCCTACAAAAAAGGTCTAATAATTTTTTCATATCTTTGATATTTAGCTTCATTAATGTACAAGTTTTATGTTAAATCCATGAAACAGTAGACAGAGAATCTGGATATATATATATATATTTGATTGAAGCGGATTTAGTTGAACATAAAGTATATTTTCATTCGACCGCCGTTGAATAATATTCCCCGGTACATTTGAGAGCCACATTTGCCGCTATTCGTTGAAACTTGAATTTCGCTATTGTGCAATTTCAACTATACAATATAACAATAACAATAAAAAAATAAATAATAATAATATAACCAAGCTGAAAGCTGTAAACCATAGTATCGTGCTCAATTTATTTTTAATATTTTTTTTACATGATTATTTACCACAAACTCCGTACTGAGTACAGCCACCACACTTTGTAACATCTCTCTGCAATGATTATTATTATTATTATTATTCATATCATTATCATTATTATCCTCATTTAAAAGTTTTGTTGACAATAAAGCGTTTACTCAGTTGTGAAATACCGAAAAGAGATAACAATTTATAAAAAAAATATTTTACTACGGATAGCAAATATCAAGTATAGTATTTTATCAGCACGAACAAACACTAGAGTACAGACAAACCATCTATGCAATAAAAATAATAATATTTGTAGACGGTTCTCGGTTAAATAAAAACGCAAATTACGAACGGTGAGTGGGTGAAGGCCGGAGTAACTGTTTATAGTTTTGCTGTTGCGTTAGACTAAAAAACCGAAATAGTGATAAAAAATTGGTCTTGGACATTAAGCTTATTGCCCATCAAATGCGTGTATGTTAATGTATAAAATAATAATAATAACGTAAGTAAAGGCAGAAAAGCAGCACAGCGTTTACGACAGCCGACGACGGTGCAATAAAGATAATGGACACCCGTCATACTATCATGGTATGCCAACTCGACCTGTTTTAACTCACCTCTGAGCTCCTCTCGTGTAACTCGTAACATGTAATATGTAATGTCGTGTGTACTGGGTATTATTATATTTGTACAGAGACCCTTGCCCCTCAGAGAGCTTCTCTGCCTCCAAGCTAATTTAATATCATTTCCGCTAATATTGCTTTGCTATTTTTCAATCCAAATATTTGTTAAATTATTGACAATTAGTATTTATTACTTTCAGTGCCACGCTTAATTGTAGAGAAAAATTAATTTTTTTTCTTTTATTCAAACCGCAGTTCATTTTTTACTATCTAAAACTATGTCAAGTTGTATTGCTTTGCTTTAATGGTTCTGTAACTCGATCCGAGATTAAAAATTTATAAAACTAAAGTTTGAGATAAAATTTTTGATAAAATCAAATTTTGTAAAAATAAAAATTTTTAATTGACGATAAATTCTTCGGTCAAATAATTGAACATTATAATTCAATATTAAGATTAGATACTTATTGATTAGAATTTATAAACAAGTATGTATCCTACATGAATAATAATTAATGAAGCGGTAAAGTTTTAACATATCAACCCGATAGTTTGGGAACAAACAATACACGCGACTTGTTCTCAGGCTTTCCCACCTGGCGTGCAAGCCTTCGAGAAATCAATTTATCTCCTTTCTCGTTTCTTATCTTTATCTCCATATCACACAGACATTACACATACCAGGCTTAGATTAACATCTCTTAATCAAAATCGCTGATGCGATATTCCAGAAATGATCCAAGATTTAAAAAAACTTCAGATCTAAATCAAAAATAGTGTTGGAGTTAACCGAATTAAGAGGCTTTTTATGAAGTTCAATACACCTGTCTCACTAATAACAAGCATATGTCGTAGAATAATACAATGCCGGCAAAGTAAAGAGACGATAAATAATTTATATTAGCAAACGTGGAAAGCGGAGTATGGCGAAAGGCAGTTTAAAGTTCCTTCATAGTTGAATGCCCACTATCCACTGTACGAAGTAGAATCCAACAATAACAACAACAAACTAAACTAGACTCAGTGTGGAATGGCTGGATTCAACTCAACAATTGACGTCCGCTACTACCTGTACCGTTCAACCGTTGTTAGGGCTACTTCACTTTATGCACCTTTGACCATAGCAAACGTCTCCACCGCCTTCTTCCTCTGGCATTCAGCTCCTTTACAAATAGAGCTCTTTGGTACAGAACGTAGTTCAAAATGTATGGTGTCGAGGTAGAAGCTTGACGTGATATGTTCACAAACTTTCCAATCAATGGACACAGACTAGACAGTGACGAGTCGTATTGGTATTTGTATTGATATTGCTCCAGCTGCTACTCTACAATTTCGGCCTAGCCCTATGTACACACTTTAACGGGATTTAAAATTAAATTTTCTCATCTGATCTCTAGGCAAATATATATTTTTATGGATTTTCAGTATTATTCGATGCTACAATCACAATTTTTATTAAAAATTATTTTGAAATGAATGACATGTAAAATTATCTTAGACCGTAAATTAATTTTTTTAATCAACAATCATCTATAAAAATTGATCATATTAATATATATATATAGCATTATTTGACAATATTTAATTTTATGACAAAACTTTAGTTTTATAATTATTCGACAGGTGGCGCATGATCGCCCAAATTTCTCCTAGAAGGAAAGTTAACTCTAAAGTATATAGTTTAAAAATAAAAATAACTTTTTAACTCTTTTAAGGAACTTATCTGGCATTGTTTTTGAAGTTTAATAAATTATTAATTCAATTTTTGCATAATTTAATAAATTATTTAGATAAAATAAAAAGTATTTTTTTTAAATTAAAAAAATGTATTGTTTTGATTTAACAATAGTAGCAATAACTCTAGAGAGTGTTCTGAAGTAAATAGTGGCAATACTGTGAATGAAAAGCAATCTCCAGTTAATCGGTTTAGAATGACCCGTGATTTAAAATAAAATTCGGTCAATTATGCAGAGCCCGTATGACACTAACACGTACATAAGATGTAACACCGTAGGGGCAACACATAATGCCATATCCTATCCAGTGTCCTAATACTTATTAAGGCTCAAATAAGCGAGCGAGCGTGAAACGGATGAGTGAACATGGCCACAGGAGCATCTGCCGCTTCGTGACTTTTGGGGTCGGCTCCATGTACTATACAATACTGTACTACTGTAATGTATGTGTAGTGTCTGTAATGTTCAATACATATATACAAATGTATGTACTTGTTCCTCGCCCACCGAGCAGCGCCATATAAAGAGCCTTTGAACATAGGGGATATCACGGAACACACCGAGCCTGAGTACATGAGGGACATCTCCAGCTTGCAGGCATATGGCGTATACGACCCGAGTTTTTATTACGAAAGAAAAAAAATAAAAAAAAAAAAACAGAACAGGACAGAATAACCGAGATGAAAGAAAAAACTAACCTTACTCTTCTCATTTCCCCTCGTTTTCATCACATGCCAGCTCTGGACTAAATAAATACATATTTCCATCTAGCACCGCTGTGTTGCTGTCGCGCTAGTGTCCACTGCTCAAATTAAATAGAAAAAGGATTGTTTTTTGCTTCTTTTCTTACTATATTTTTTTTTTACCGGTCGAGTCTTTATTGCAGACGCTGGACGACATTTTAACTCGCTGACAACCATTTTCTTTTGTCGGGTTGTCTTAAGAGTTTTTCTACAAAAACTTGAGTTTTTTTTTATTTATAGCTTGATTGAAAAGAAAAAATCTTAAATAATTTTGAAGAATATTTTATTACGAAGTAAAAAATTTTTATTCAATTAAAATAAAGCAATTAATTTGTTTAAACATTGAAATAAAGGTAAATACTGATATTATTTTATAAAAAAATTAATAAATTAAATTTTTTATTATTTTTTTTGCAGTATAACAAAAGATAAAGACTTTGAATTTAACTACTAGTTTCTTAACAAAAACAGGTGGCCAAAAATATATTTATATACTTAGGGTTCACCTCAGAATGAGTTTCTTGAGCCAAGTGTTTCATTTAATTTAACGTATCGTTAATACACTAAACTTTTGAAACAGCCACAAGTTTTAATGAACGAATAGTGTGTATACACTCACACTGAACTTGTTTTTACCGTACCGCCGATTATTAATGCAACGTATCATTAAAACTCTCACACACACACACACACACACACACACACCAACACTCAAGCCGTGTAAGTGGTTTTTATTCAGCTGGTGGTGCACTATTCTTCATACTTATAACTACCATATCGTATTATACATATACATTTACATTACACGCTCAGTTCATTCTTAAATAACAGCGCGGTGCATTTCGACAGAGCCAATTGTAAACTAAGAACAATATTACTACACTTTCAAGTGCCCATTGACTGGCTATTGTTTATGAGCTGCAGACGCTGCATTTTATGTCGCAGCACAATTCACTGCTAAATAAATATTCACATCAAATAACATTTGCTAGGCCCTAACATGTTTTGCTGTTCAAATTAATATTCTTTTTTTGTAGAGAATTTAATTTTCTACAAATAAGATCTTTTACCATTTTTTTATCTTCAATATCTTATCCGAAATAATAGTAATAATAATAATAATAATAATAATAGTGAAGTTATTTATTAATTATAATTGTTATTATTAATATAAGATAGAAAGATGAAAAAAAGCTGGTTTTACTTAAACTTTGAGAGTTGAAGTCGAAAGGAAGTAATTATTTAATGTAATGTTATCTTTGACATTGACATCTGTTAGATAGCTGTTTAAAATAAAAACACTTACCGAGCAAGTTAGTTATTATTTTATTTTAATAAGCTCGGAATAACACGATAATAAAAAAAGAAAGTTATCGTATCGTATGAATTTAATTGATTAATTAGTTTTGAGATTAACTAATAATGTATGTGGTATGAGAATGAGAATTAGGAGCTAAATAAGCCTTCCAATGAAGCTTTTTTGTAGTTTTTGTAAAAGTTATTCGCGCATAAAGTTTTAAAATTAACGCCGCGGTTAGATAGAGCACGAGAGAAGATAAAGAGAGAAAATAAAGAAAGAGACGTAGAGACGGAGATAGAGATGCGAGTCTATACTACATTTTCCGGCATAGCAGAGCTCGTCTGCGATCTATCTGATCTTCTATGTTGTGTGAGTAAGTTTGGTAGCGAGCCAAAATGCCGCCGGTTAAATTAATCGCTCTCTGACACGAATTCCACCCCAAGTGGGAATACAAATTTGTTAGCAAACCTAGAGGAGACGAATAACTGGTTGAGTATTTTCTTGCTACCCGTGAGAGCCATCTGCTTTTAAAGATTAATGAATCCTAAATTTATATCCGATTCACTCAACAATTCGAATCTGCCCGGGATTATCTGCTCTGTATCTTGTCAATTATATGTCTTTTCAACCAAACATAAGTATCCTCGTCACTGATTTTGAGGAAACATTAAAGATGTGTCGGAATTTATGATACTTTATTTCTGACTGATTATTTTTTCATAATTTATCATTTTTTCCTCAACTTGTCAATAGAAAAATTGACGTCAGAGTTTCTCAATATATACTTTTTATGGCAGATATTTTAACAGATTTTACTCGACTATAAAAAAAGTAAAGACATTTTAAAACAAATTTTATTTTTCAAAATATCAATTGAATTTAACGAAAAAAATTTCTTGATGTTTCAGATCCGAACTGATGGAGTCATCAGCGTGGCATAGCTCTGCAGAGCTAGAGAATGCCTAAATGGATAACTGGCAAAGCACCCTACGGATTGATAGCTGTGTTTTTTTATACAATTGAGTGATCAAGCAGTGATCGTGGATAAGTTTTATCAGTGGAAGTGATGAATTACAGTTAGTGTGGTGTCTGAATAGTGGATTAGATTATTTTTAAGGTTTGTTTAGGTGTGAGCTATCAATAGTTTGTGGATAATATAAGTTGGTAGAAGGTACAGTGTCGAGACGGAGTTTTTAAGTGTCGTGATAGTAACAACGAGTTTTAGTCAGTAGTTGTTAGTTGAGTTGTAGAAGAGAAAGAGAAAGAATACCAGTAGTAACCAGTTAGGGTGTGTAGTAACCGGCGAAAAGTAATGTGTTCGATGGACGAGGAGCGTCTCGCGGGCGGTGGTCCGGGTTCAACTACTCCAGGCAGTGGATTAAGCTCCTCGCCGAAGAGACAACACCTCGAGTCCTCGGTGTACAGGCTGGCGGGCGCCGAGGAAACGGTTCCAAGGGCATGGCGACCACGCCAATAGGCGGTCGCCTCCCTAACGTTAACCGCAAAGGAATTTCGCCGAGCTTGGCGGTACCAGCCTCATCAACATCCTCGTCGACATCATCAACAGCATTATCATCATCATCCTCATCAACGACAACTCCAATATCGTCAACATCCTCAGCTCCAGGTCAGTCTTCATCGCCTTCTTCGAGCGGTAACGGGCCCAATAAACGTGAGAGACCGAGCAGGGAGTATCATCAGCAGCAGGGCGACCGGTTGGTGGGACGTCGTGATTCGAAAGCAAGCACAGTGGCTGCTAACGTCGGAGAAACGGACACGGACACGGCCACGACAAATGTGACCAACAACTTTGAGTACGACGACAATGAATGGGACATTGGCATAGGCGATCTGATAATCGACCTCGATGCTGACATAGAGAAGACGAGGGACGAGAAATTGAGCTCGGGAAACGGGATGGCTTCTACGCCTGCCTCGGCAGCAGCCACGAATAATCAGAACCAGAGTCACCAGTTACAGAGTAACCAGCACCAGGTTAACAACGCTGTTCCCCACCAGAACTCTTTGCCTTTGTCGGTCGGTGGAACCGCGCTCTCTAACCAGAACAACCAAACTCAGTCTTGTTCATCGTCCTCGTCGTCGTCCTCCTCAAATTCATCGTCGTCGCCGTCCTGCGGCGGTAATTCTAACTCCGGGCTAGCCTCCTCCGGGAACCAAAACGCTAACAATACCAACTCTAACAATTCTAGCAACAACAACAACAGCAACAACGCTAATAGTAATAGTAACTCTAACGGTAGTAATAACTCTAATAATAGTAATAGTAGTAGTAATAACAGTAGCAATAGTGGTAACAACAGCAACAGCTTGGTGAACAACTCCGGTTCCGGGAACAACCAGAACATAGGGGGTGCCACCGGCAACAGCTCGAACGCCGGGAACGGAACAGGAGGCAAGCAGCCGAGTTCTGTTAACGCGGTTCACATAAACTCCGGCAATCCCGGAAAAATGGCTGTTGAACACTCGGCCACCGTAGACAAAGGCCTCAAGATGAAGATCAAGCGAACCAAGACAGGAACCAAAACCAGCGAGACTAAGCACGAAATTGTCAAGTCCAACGAAATAAATGGAACCAGTTCCAACCAGGACGGGAATGGTAACTCCACCTCGTCCAACTCTTCGACGTCTTCCTCGGGCTCTTCGACGTCCTCGAGCTCCTCAACCAATTCCCAGAACTCTGATGTTCCTACGGGGAACTCCTCTTCCTCCTCTAACAAGTCCAAGCCACATTCCCCGGCTTCTGGACCCCCGGCATCCTCGACGGTGGGTTCCAAAAGAGGCTCCAGTGGTCATAGGAGGGACAAAGCCAGAGACAAGCACGAAAAGCCCCAGAGCAATAGTCACGGGCCCCAGCAGAACAGCAAACCCGAGATGAACGGAACTGCCAGGCCGGTGTCTCAGGGCCAGAATTCCACGGGGGCTGGTGCCCAGTCGCAGGGACCTACTCCCGCAGCGACTGCTCCTCAGCAACCTCAGGGTCCACCACCCAGTTCTAGGACTGGGTTCCCAGGAGCTCAAGGTGTTGGTCCTCCTGCAATCAGCGCTGCTGCTCCTTGTCCTCCTCCTAGTCCAGCTTCGGCGACTGCTGCTGGTTCCGCCGCGAAACCAGAGCAGACTAAAGTCGCTGCTGTTCCTGGGCCTACTTTGAACACGAGTGTCGACGAGGCTATGGACACAGCTGCGTGTAGTTCGCCGCCTATAAAGAAGATGAAGACGTCGAATTCTGAGCCAAAGGTAAGGCTTTTTTAATTTTTTTATTATTAAAGTACTGCTGTCTCATTTAAAAACAGACTTTCCGAAAATTTTTTTATCAATTTAAAATGTCAATCTCTTATCTTGTAAGAAATTTCTATTTCTGTGCTTTGAAATGAGACAGCCGTAGTATTTCAATTGAAAAAGAAAAAAAATATCCATTAGCACCTTATCTTATCGCCAAACTATCGACCACTGAGTAATGAACCTTCTTCATAATTTTTCCCAAAAATAATCTACAAATTGACATAAAGTATTCCAATTACCAAATGAAATAAATTTGTTAGTTTATTTAGTATCGAAGATAAAGGCCGGTGGATACTCAAGTGTCACCACTTGGTGGTTTTGATCACCAACAATACATTCACTTAAAAACGTCCACTTAAAGTCACATTTAATAGCAATGGCAAACTCCAATTTACCTCTGGCTGGAGTACTTATAATACAACCGCCAATTAATTTAATCGCTTTAACGACTACCACTGAAATATTTCCTATTGAAGATAATAGACTTGCTAGCTAGAGGTTCCTGTTATATTACTGCCTGTGGTGTTCTAATTACAAATCAACCTCCAAATGTCCCCCCTGTAACAAATATCAGTATAACATCTCTATATTTTTATCGACACCCATTTATTTTTTATCTCTATTTCATCGCCGTCTACTTTTTCCGTGTTTTTTTTTTTTTTTTTTTATTTTTTATTAAAATATTAATTCACGAGGATTGTGTGACAACATTGCCGAATAGCCGGGGGTTGATTGGGGTTGCTCAATGACGAGGGACAAGCACCAACACCGAAGCACATAGATACACACAATAGCAGCTACATGCACACACGCCAAGTAAAATTGGGTGGCAAGGGAAAAGGCAGCAGCAGGAGCAGTAGCAGCAGAAATAGTGGAGCTGCAAGGGAAGCTCGGGGCAGCTGAGTCGAGGGGTTGAAATCAATACTCTGCGGTCTCCGCCCCCGCGAATACAGGAATGAATACACGAGCAAACACTAGGGCGAGACTACACCAAAGTCCAGGGGGTGGAAATTTCCTCCCCTTTCCTCCTCATTCTTCCCGAGCTACTCCACAGTATTTCACTATTTTTCCTCCCTTTCTTCACTGCGAACCCTCTCGGGGCTCCTACTCTTTGTCCCTTTGTTTCTTACTCACTTTTCTCCAGGAAACTCACGGAAAACAGCGACACCGACGTAAAAGCTCTCTCCAAATTAAATACCTTCCGTTCGAAGCGAGGAAAAGACCAAGACCAAGAACGAGAACGAGGTGTTCTTCAAAACACTTGCTCACTTTATTCTTCTGGTCATATATTTTTAATGCTTATTTTCTCGCACCTCCAGATATTTTCACGTAATTTGTTTCTTTGCCTTCATTTTTGGTTGGGTTTTTATTTTCAGGCCAATAATATCTTTTTGTTGCTTAGATAGAAAAATTTTCCGGGTGATAAATTTTGTTGGTGAATAGTAATTATACCCAGAGAATTAATCACACTAATCGATTGAATCTATTCAAGTATTCGCGGTTGGCAATTTATCTAACGGTGTTTAACCTCGCATTAGCTAATTGCAATCTATTCCGCTCAAGATTTAATTAAATTAAGAGCTTGAGCACAAAAATTATTCACTGAAATAATGTTAAATCAAAAACATTATATTTTTATTTTAGTTTTTTTTTACGATCCAATACTTAAAATAAAAATAAAAAAAAAAAAAAGAAACAGAATCTTTCTCAAATTTTATTAATAAAATAATAATTAAAAAATTTTGTAAAGTTTTCTTTCTGATAATTAAATTCTCGATAAAAAAAAAGCTGCGATCAATATTATAAATAAAATTAAAAGCGTTAAATTTTTCAGTTTAATTTGATTACCAACAAAAAAAAAAAGATTGAAGCTTCGACTTTTAGGATCTGTACATAACGATGTCTTCGGCGTTACAAACGCAATATTGATCAAAAGTAAAATAATAATTGAGTAGTTTTACACACATACGCTCAACCTAGAACAAAATAGCCAGTTGCTTTTCTCCCCTGATATTTTTCCCCTTGTATTTTTTTACCACACCACACCCTTCGGCAAACTAACGCTATTATTCAGCTTTGACATACAAAAATAAACATTCCAATGGACTCAAACATTAATACGTAATAAAAAACGTATGAAAGTATTGCTTTTACTGTATTAGTATTTATTTTGAGGTTTGAAAGTATTTTTTTTTTTATTTTTTAATGCACAAAGGCGCTCCGAAACAACAAAAATAATAATAATTATTATTAAAACACACGAAGATTCTTTAAAAATATAAAATATGAAACACAAAGGGAGCTCTGCCGGCGGGCGAGGTGAACTTAAATAAAGGACCAGAGACAAGTTTGTCCTGAAGGGAAATGTTAAATTAGCACACAGCAGTTGGGCAATGCGTGCACCAGAGGAACAAGGATACAAGCTCAAATATTACGACTATGAATATATGAACAAACGTTAGAGAAAGAAGAAAATAAAAGGACAGAGAGAGAGAGATGTAGAATGTAGATAAAGTTGGTGGTGCTTTAGCTTTGACTTTTAGCTTTTGCTCCAGCGGGTGGGTTAGATGCTTTTGCCTTTTCACTCTTACTTTGCTACTTGTCAGAGTTTTGTCGTCGTAGTCGGCAGCAACAGCCCCTTTACTTTCGACGAGGGTTCCCGTGCCGATTACAGTAATTAACCGTCAGTTCTAATTAAAATGGCATCCTGAAGCGCCATTCCGGATCGACGTTTTCATCAGCAGACGATCGGTACTGAGCTAAAGGAAGGGAAACTTAAATAATTCATTTACGAGGGTAAGATAATAATAAAAATACGACTCGGGGAAGATTGATTAATTGCGGATAGTATCAAAATTAATCGAATGGACGATATTTCTTATTTTATTTTCTTTCCAAGTATTGTTCTAGTTAATTTGTTTTAATTGGGATTAATTAACTTTTAAATTAATATTTTTGGAATTAACAATGTCAAAAATAATTAAATTAAATTTTTTGTAAATTTATTTGCTCGATTTTAATTTTGTCCAAAAAATTTTTCAAATCAACGAATAATTGTTCAATTAAATTCTTTTGATATTTTTTCATTTAATTTATAAAGACACAAAATTTTTTTATTCTTTTAATGATATAAATTTACAAACTAAATATCAAAAATAATAATTAAAATTGCAAATATTTTTTTCAAGCGTTTGAGGTATTTATTTTTTTTATAACAGAGAGATGCATGGTTTTGTTCTCGTGTCGATTTTCCACGTGACCTCTTTATCGATCCATAAACTTTTAAAAAGTGCTGAATGTACTGCCGGTACGGGAACATAAAAGCCGAGCGGAAGTGTTGATAGTGAGTTGAGACTTTACAGATTATCTCTTACACTCAAAAGTACTTTTTCAGCTCTTGACAACTATTTGATGACTAAGACTCGCGACTTAAAACTTTTATTCTTATTTGTGACTTGTCAAGATTTATGTTAGCGATAGATATATTTCTCCAGCTAACTGGCTCGGTACTTACTCTCATTTCTTCCGAGAGTGATGCCGCCGTTAGTCAGCCTGAAAACTGAGTTTGATCGCGTGCAAATGTGCCTCTCGCGTGAGCTCATATTTTATTTCCCCGGTCACTGGCACGGAATTGATGTATTTCGATATCAAATATTATAATAGCGATACGTATTTCATTATTTTACTTCTCGGCTTTAAGTTTTCGATAACAGTTAATTAAATATTTTAATTTACAATAATAATAATTATTATTAATTCTTTTCATGCAAATATTTAATGTTTAACCTCTTAATGTTCTGTTGATCTCAAATTTTTATTACTTATCCTCATTATGTATTCATTTGCTTCCACAATACACTGTTGAATTAAATGCTCGGTGTGCTGAAAGTAATTCGGTGTGAAAGTCTCACTAAACACGCTGTTTTATTTTATTTTACTCAATGTAGGGAAAATATTTAACGTCAGCGATCAGGAATTAATATAATTACTTTTAATATTATTTTTTTTCAATTTAAAATCAAAATATTGATACAAAAAAAAATTTTTTTTTGCCTTAAATTTAATATTTTGAGGAATAAAATTTTTTAAAGATTTATTATTTTATCTCTCCGTTAATTTATTACAATAATTTTTTATTTTGTTTTTAACTAAAAAAAAATTTTTTTTTTATCCAAAAATTGACATTTTTAATAAACTAACTTTTAAAAATTAATTACAATTCATAACATATTAATTAAGTAGAACAAAAAACACTCTAACGGAATTTAAAAAGTTAAAATTCCCCCCGGATGTTCGTTTATTATCTTTTTGCATTATGTACAGTTTTAACTCACCCGAGTAGAGTAAAGTGTCTTTACTTGGCACAGGTAATTATCGCCGTAGTTTGAACGATTAACAAGTTAGCTCTCTATTTAAGTACTCCTCTACATTTCAGATAATAAAATATAATTCAACAGAATATAATTTCATCGTCTCTAATTATTTTATCAGTATACCCAATTGGTATATATAAGTATCTGGATAATATCAGCTCAAGTATTACGGTATTAATTTAATTAATAGCTGTAGAGAGTACACGCTGCAGGGGAATCATAATTCACAACGATCAAAGTGAATAAAATAAATCTCGGGTGATTGACTGAGGCAATAAATAAATTCCTCGAATCAGTCTTGTAGTTGATATTTATTAGCGGGTTGATAAATTTTTTCGCGGCTCGCCAGTTAACATTCGGCGGAATTTGTCGCAACTTGGAATTAGTTTGACTAATTTGCCCGCGTCCAATTAGAGAAACTAACCAGCTCAGCGTGCGAGCACTTGGAGGCACAACTAAACCGTAAAGTAGGCACTGAAAGAGTAACACACTCGTTATAGTTATGTCAACTGCTGCCGGTTGCATCAACTTCAAGCTCAAAGAAGCTTTACTTCAACTTGGTACATTATTTTTATATTTAACATATTCTATTCCACGAAACGACATATTTTTATTTGTACAACAGCCGTGTATTTATGTGTGTTGATACATTTACGCTCAGTGTCTCAAATTTATTTTTTGTTATTACAACCCGGGTAAAAGTGATAATTTTAAAGAGTAAACATTAAGCTTGCCGTTGGTATTAAGTTTTGTTTAAGAGATATTCAGTTTAAATAGTGTCACACGTCGGGTATGACATGTGTCTGTAGTCTGTTTAGTATTTTATATTAAAGTTAAATAAAATATCATATGTGGGTGTATAAGTAGACAGAGGAGAGAAGAAAGACTAGACTACTGTACTACACATACTTTGCTTGAGAGACAAAATATTTCTGTAGATGTGGATGAGCTGAATTTCTGCGGACGTTGAATATTTCGAGACAAAAAATATCTCTGAATAATGCAAATGTTCTAGAGAAATGAAAATACCAGAGATAAATTAAAATATCTTCTGTAAAAATTATTTACATTTTTTTAAATGGATCATTTGAATATTTTTTAACTAATCTTTATATTTATTTTATAATGATAGTGTTTTATTATCTGTTGATAAATTCATTTATTCAGCTATATTTTTTATCATTTATTAACAGTAAATAAATATTTTTAAAATTAAATTAAAATCCTATCAGCTCACTAATTCATTCCACGTTTATTATAAAAAGTTCAAAATTAATGAATTTGTTCTTCCTACTAGTACTTTTAATCCTATAAGTACTACCAAAACTTATCCAGAAAAATAACATAATTCAAAAGTTGTCAACTATTCTCGAGTTAAATTAAAATAATTAAAATTAATAAAATATGCAGGTAGCCTCGAAGTAATGAGACACAAAAGTTAGCAAACGGTGTAGTAGCCCATAAATTCTCGTGAAAATAGAGTGTTCAAAAAGCTCTCAAAGGAAGCTTATAAGAAAGTTTGCCGTAAATGTCTCTGTCTCTCTTGATCAATGCGGAGAGAAACTCTAAAACTACCCTTATAGTTGTGCAGTTATATAACTATATCACATCCGAACGAAAAGACGCAAGTATCGACCCTCATAATCTCATCTCTGTCTGCAGCGTTTAGTTGCTGATAGTTACCCAACACACACACACACACACACACACACACACACACACACACACACACACACACACACACACACACACACACACACACACACACAAAGTATTTTCCACATTAATATACAAAGTTAAATACTGTACGGATTTATAAAACAGTGTTGTCAGTCTTACAGCACACATGTGTACTGTAGAGCAGATAAGGGAAAAGTACAAGCTGGGTAAACAACTTTGTGAGATACAGCAATACCTAGTGCAGTGTTATCACCGAGTGTGTGGAACATGTGTGTGTCAAACTGAAACTCAAAAGCCTGAGCTTAAAACGGTCTGTATAAATATAATATCTATATATCCAGGGCAACTTTGTTCCTTATGTTAGGTTAAAGCTTCCTCGTAAATGGAACTTCAACATCACATCAAATAGCTTGACGCTGAATGTGAGCAACTTTTTGAGCGTATTTCTATACCGTCCGAGGAGTTTTGTCGATGCAACATTACTGAACATTGCACACTATCGCAGAAATTTTCCAGCTATATACAACATGTAATAGCTAGACTATGTCCATACGAGCTGAGCGACTATACCTACAAATAGCATTTAATGTACAAACACCAAACATAAATATTTATCAACAGCATACATACCTGCTTGCACAATATCTACACTGGCGGTGGTAGACGATAAAAATTAGCGATTGTTTGAGTTTGAGAGGTAACCCGTTTAGTAATGATACCCATGCTCACAGTACATAACAGAAAACTTTTATTATCACTCGTCGATAATCTTTAACCTGATTACTATCACTAGTGTATACCCGAAGAAACTTTTACGTTAAATCTTTTATTAACGTTCATAACCCACATGCACAGCCTTTCTCATTGTCTCGGTTGAATGACCTGGCTGCTCGCTCACGAGCTACATGTATGTATCCATCTCGATCCTCAACATACAGTACTCAATTGAACGTATATTTTATTTACGGCAAACATGTATGGGAATTAATCCACGCAACATATGAATCAATTCTACAAACGCTGGCTCTACGACAAATATCTCCATTAATCTGGACTAATTTCTCCATCCGGTGTTGGTGACTCACAAATTAACAGACATTAAAAGTTGTTTTTATTTTTACTATCAGAAATTACATCACCAAGTCATTACTTTTATTGCGTTTGATTAAATAAAATAAAAGTGTGGCTAAGTGGTAATATCCAAAAGTTAAATATTTATTTTATTTTTTATTACATTTGCATACGGCTTGCTTATTTAACACAGCCCACCAATTTGGACAACAATGCAAATATTATTCATAATTTGGCTTACGAAAGACTGGAGATTATTCTCTGACTCTGATTTTTATTCGGATGAGCTCAGAGCAATGCAACGCCGGGAATAATATTGAGAGCGGCGGTCTGCTGACAGATGGCGCAACCCGATGAATCAATATTCCCTGGTTGGTGGAATGCATGGAAGATTCTGGTTGGCTCGCAAACTTCTACGTGGGCGAAATGTCGAATGGGCTCACCTGAAAATGGGATGAAATGAAAAGAGGATGAGAGGATGGAACATAACCTAGAGATGGAAGATCTATGGAATAAAGGTGCTGTTGAGTATTGAGTTTTGAGCGGCTATGTTTGTCTCTACTTCAGGGGTAGGGGGAGGGGGAGGGGGGGGGCTACTCTTTTCAGGGATAAATTGTAGCAGTCTGTCTGGCAGAGCATGTATATATCCATCACATATCCTCCAACACTGCTCTGCTGCGCAACGAGATTCCAGAATATCGATGTTTCAATATAACGTTGAAGGTTTGCGGTATAAATGGGAGAAAGGAAGATAGTTTGGTGGATTATGCCCAGAATAGTGACATTGATGTCTCTTGTCCTCCCCAGAGAGATTATTCTCTTTGGTTATGCATCACTTCCACTCCCTAATCCATTCACATACGTATAATGTATAATACATAATCATATTCTCTTCTGACGTTAAATGTTAACCGTACACTTGATTGAACTAATTATCATCGACACTGTTCATCTTCATTATGCACAATGTATTAAAATATATATATATCATTACACTGATTATTATTATTTATTTTTTTTTTTTAATTGCATTAATTATATTTAACCGAGATAACAGTATCCAATATTGAATCAGTTTTGAAATTCATTAAACTGACACAGGGTCGATGGATTTCCGATCAGATTTATTTGCTGGTTGTCTACCTGTGTCAATGTTTCCGATCTATATAAACCAACACCAGCAATTTATTTTTCTGTCGGTGTCTAGGGTTGTGTTTTGTAGGATATTTATTCTTTTGGAAATACAAATCGTAACTATTCTATATTGCCGAGGAAAATATAATTTTATCAATGGATTAAATAAATTCAATCATGAGAGAAATCCTTTTTCCACGGATCCAATTTTTTGTTTCACTGAGTATCAATTGTGAAACGATGCTTTGTTTTTTTTTATCTTCAATCATTTGGGTATTTTACTTTTTAATTAATTTGAAAAAAAAATATTTTTTCGGTTTAAAAACTTTGTTCTTATCTATGTTGATAGAAGGATTTGTTGATATTGAATTAGCTTTATTAATTGTTGATAAATATTTATATT
Source organism: Cotesia typhae (assembly GCF_013202065.1). Classification (NCBI taxonomy): domain Eukaryota; kingdom Metazoa; phylum Arthropoda; class Insecta; order Hymenoptera; family Braconidae; genus Cotesia; species Cotesia typhae. The sequence continues at coordinate 3,351,553 of NW_027423715.1, read as the reverse complement.
TGTTAGTAAATTAATTTCTTCTCCCAAGAAGAATTTACTAAACACTCAAAATTAATTTTTTATTATTTATAAATTATTAAATTATCAAAATAAATAATTTAATAAACTTCTATCAGCATATCATAAAAATTCTTAAGATATAATTTTAAAAAACACGGATTATTAATTACGATTAATCTCAGCGAATAAAATTTTTTCGATAAATCAATGAATCATATCTAGACTTTAAAATGATAGAATATCACAGACCAAGTATAAAGTTATCGATTAATCATACTTTTAAGCTATTAGCAAATTTGTATAAATATTTTATCAGGAACAATATTGCGAGGTATAGACACTACTCAATGCTATTAATAAATTTGCGTTTATTCTCAATGAAATATATGCTTGATTTATAACGTCGGTGTATACGTACATGATGTATGCCGTCACTCTATAATCCGTATGTATTTATGTAACCTGTCGCTCGTCGATCGAGTTATAAGCAGCCATGGGAATAGCCGAGTTATTTTATAAAACGAGGATTCATTAAACATTTATAGCTCGGATAATTATTTATACGCTTAGTTATTCGTCGCTTTAATTCCATTAAGCATTCAGCCCGTCAAAAGCACACAAAACAGTTTAGAACTAAATGAATTATGTTTATTTGTATGTGTAGTTTACTTGTTTTGTTTGAATTAACGCACTAATCAATATAATTTATCGCATTAATATATTTAATTTGCATATTTATTTATAATTATGCAAATGTAAATACTTATTTTGCTTATGATGAATTAGTGTTACTTCACTTCCGCTCTTAATTATCGAGTAATTGTAAATTGCTCCCAGCATGAATTTATAAATATATGTTAAACGACGCGCTCTTGCGTAAATAATGTTTAAGATATTAAACTCGTTTTTTTTTTTTTTTCCTATTTTTATTGAGCTCCGAGCTCATACATATTCTTTAAAAGCATTTACTTTTTATTACTCTTTAGAGAGGATTATTTTCTCAGGTCCAAAGTTTAAGAGATTTCTTTTTTATGCTGGTAGCCTTAATTAAATATTTATTAAATCACTCAGTTGTCAGATTTTTTTTTTATGTATTTTAAAACCTCAGAGTACATTCAAGTATTTTTTTTTTTCTTTAATAAAATTAAAAATTTTTAATAAAACATCATTTTTTATCTGAAAAAAAATTTTTAATTCAGTTCCAAATTTTTTTTTCTAATTATTCAATTTTTAACTTATTATTTTTAAAAAATTTTCAAAATATTTTTTTATAAATTCTCCAATAATTATTTTAATTAAAAAAAAAAAATTTTTGCCAGAATTTTGAAAGTAGCTGATTAAAAATTCAAGTAATTAATTAAAAATAATTCACAAAACCAAGTGTTTAATTACTACAGTTGATAACAACTCTCAAGATGGCATTAACCGCTCAGGGGCACACTCATCTGAGTTAATCGTCTTGAAGTGGTAGTAACAGCCCATATCCATTCACATTAACAGCAACACATACAAAAATTTCTACATACATTTCAGATAGTTTAAGTTAATATAACTTTAATAAGGCAACGCTTTACATGTCAGAATTTCTTGCCGAGTGTCGCCCAAGGGCCTTTGATCGATTCGTGGTATATCAACATGTCCGTCTTGTTTTTTTCCGTCTACAAAGTACGTACGTGGCATTCGTTAACTCTTTCTGTCTTTTTTAATCCAATCCCACTGCTCTTTACTTTATTATTATTATTATTATTATTATTATTATTATTATTATTATTATCATACTACAAGATATATTAGTTGTTGTGGTTGTTTAAAAAAACTTGATTGAATGATTCTCGGGTTCTTTGGAGCATTCCATTTAAAAATATTTTCATTAGCTTGTCATATGTTAGTAGAGAAAATATTAATATCATAAATGTTATTACTCATTGTTACATACATCTAAATACAATGTAATAATAATTTTATTAAATTCTCTAAAAAAAAAAAAAAAAAGATTTTTATCAATTTTTTAATATCTTTAATTTTTAAAACAGAATATTAATTTGAAAAAAAAAAAAATAATAATAATAATTTGTATTAAATAAAAATTTTTAATTTTCTTAGCGGGAAGTTAAAAATACTATAACATAATTTTAAAAAATTAACAATAATGATAACATCTAAAATTTATATTCTATAAGATAAATTGCTTATGTTATAATATTTATTAACGAATAAATGTTTTTTAAAATTAATTACGAGGGCAAAGAATAATTGGCGATCGATCAATGTCTAGAGTTTATGAAATCACTGTTAAGTCATTGGAATATCAAGCTCCAAAGCGTTATAATAATAAAATTGTCGAGGGATTAAAATCGATAGGCTTGAACGAGCTCATTCTATATCTCTTGATACATATATACACATAAATATAAGTGCTTGTTGCATATATCTGTAAATACTATAGTTACAAACTAGCGATGTTATATTTTATAGTTTCAGATATGATAAAAAAAAACGTCTATTGACTCTAACTAATTTTAAGTATAAAAAAATTTATAACGAAGTTTTAAATTGATTACAAAAAAAATTAAATTTTAATGAAAGAGAAATAATGTTGAATTTTCATTGAAATATTTAATTTAATAATAAAAGTTAAATTACGATCCATTTAAAATTCATTAATCAATTAAATGGAGGGAATGTAAAATTTATTTTGTGATTATGAAACATGTGATGAGTTAATAAAATAATTAAAAAAATAGAAACCTACATTGAACTCGTCAAAAACAATTCTGTAATAAAATTCAATTTATTTTTATCGATACTTGATGTTATATTACACTTGTGATAAAATTTATTGTGAAATTATTTCCGATCGGAAAAAGATAGCGGCATGTAATATAAAAAAAAGCCGTGAAAAAATATTCTTATAAGCAAATTTTTATTAGGTTAGATTTAAAAATATATCAGGCTACTCATAGGAGTAAAAAATAAATTTTAACCACAATTTTTTATATATTTTATAGTTAAGTAGTTGATTAACATAAAAATTTAATTTTAGAGAAGCTTTTTAAACAAATAAAAAATTTAACTCTTCTCTAAAGAGACAATTAAGCGATGATGCGCCACTTGTCGGAATTTTTCAACATTATTTCTATCAAAAAAATGTTTTTAAGAAATAGCAGCTCAATAAATTCACTTAAAAAAATTTAAATAACATAAATCAATTGAAGGAAAAGTAAGGCGTGAAAGTTTTGGCAGCACCAATCGAATGAAAGTAAACGAGCTTTTCAGTTCACCAAAAAACGAGTGAGTTTTATATGTTGGCACTGTTACAAAATGGATTTAGATATGCCGAAATGGGATTACAGAGAGTTTTCTCGGGAAAATAAGGGAAAAAGTGTAAAAACAGCAACACAGCGTTTTTCTCGCGGTTTCAAAAACAAAAATAACAACAACTAAACTAAGAAAGAAATATACGCAGTAATACCACCTGCATTTTATTGCTTTCATTAAAGTTGATTGCTATAATGCTCTCTCTTCGGAGTAACAACAAAAGACGACTTTTTTATTATCATCATTATCAAAGCATAAATATATAAATTTTTTATTTTTGTTTTCCGCGTAATTATACGGCTGGTAATAATTTAACTCCTCAGCTTGCTCGTCATCCTTCATCATCTTCATCTTGGTCATTAATAAATTGAGCTGATCCAGCTGAATGTTTAATGGATGAAAAAAGTAAACACTAAAATGAAATAAAAATAAAATTAGTGAAAAGAAAATCCAATTATTTATGCCGCTAAGAATAATTAATCTACACGAAATAACTTGACAATAGAGTGGAGACCAAAGAGGGCATGGGGATTTAAATATACCTCGGTCTGTGTAATTTAAAGAGAAAAAAAGTGAATTCCACGTTGGTTGTCACGAAATAATTATCTTAGACAGCGTCTTCCATTTTCTTAAGGAAAAAGCGCATCGGGATTATACAGTTTGCTGTTTTATTTTGCCCTTGGGTCTTTTTAGCTCCACAACTAAGTGCAGCACTGCAATAAGCTGGTGGAAGACAAACACAAACACAGAGTCTCGTACTTTATACCATAGAGATTTTATCGCCGCCTTGGATCGTGATTGCAAGCAACGCAGCGCACCAACCTGCCCGGTAATTGGTCCGCAATTAGCCACCAGGGCTACCGTTTCTATTTCCGATGCAATGCTCAGGTTCTACAGATGTAACCAAGATATTTATTACAGTATTCATTATTCATAACCGTCAACTAGCTGATTTGCATCGACATATTCCAGTCACGTCGCTTGCAATTTATAGCCACCAAAAATTTATTAATTAAATACAGAATCAATTTATCAATCACAAAATTAATGTTTTTAGCCAAAAAAAAATTAATTTATTTTAAATTTTAAATTTTTTACTTTTTACTTTTTGTTTAAATTATTACTTCAATTAATTTTTCAAACTAAACAATAATTAGTTCATTAATAATTTTTTAAAGTAAAAAAATATATATTTCAAAACTTAACTCTCTTATAGTGAGACGATTTAGCGATCATGCGCCATCTGTCGGAATTTTTTAACACTATTTTATTTAAAAAATTTAATTTGGCATATAAATTCATATTTAAAGACTAAAAATTATTTATGAATATATACTTTAATTATTTGATGAAAAATTGAGACCTTTTATGACTCAAATCGATAAAAAAAATTTTAATAGATTATAAAAATACAAAATAGTGTAACATATAAAAATCGATGAATAATTATTTATGTAATTAAAAATACAATCAATTAAGGTATCCTCTTGTAGATTGGATTAAGATATTAGAATAGTAAATTGTAGATGGTGAATAGCGGAGAAAATTTAGTAATTAACCGGGCAATAATTGCAGAGTTAAAACCTGCTAGAATATGGAGAGTTACTTGCTAACTATCTTTTCTACACACACATATACAGATAAATATATACATTATAGAGGTAATGTAAGAGTGTCTGCTAGAAACTCATGAATATATTCATGAGAGAGTGAACATGGCTGCCGAGTGTTGAAGAAAAAGAATAAGGGAAAAAAAAAAAATAGCAAGGAGGAGGACTCTCAATCCTCGTACTCGGGTTTCCTGAGACTCGTCTTTCAACTCTGCTTTCTTCTTTGTGCCACGAAACACCTCTCTCATTTTAGCCGTATAAAAGTAAAACTTCGCTGTGAGCAGAAGTATAAGGAGAATTTACTGTATATACCGGTAACTAAAAAATCCTCCACCACCTTCTTTGGGTTTTTATCCGCCAAATATTTATCCAATAAATCGACAATAATGTATACTGCAGGTGGATTTGAATTCTCAAGCTCGTCAACCGTACAATGTGATAGAGGAATGCCGTCGATGTTGATGTCACTGTATATGTATTTATATTTATATTTATATTTATATATACCCTTACATACCAACACACGGTAATTTTTTGTTTCGCAACAAAAGTTAAGACTCAAGTTGCTCGTAAGTACCGCCACATTTTTCCTCTTCCTCTCCATCTACGTTTGCTTCTTTTTTCTTTTCTATCCCATAAAATTGTTTTCCAGGCTCTTAAGGACAAGACATCTCTCAGGAATACTTAATCCTTTTTCCGTCGCCACTCCACCAGACCATAAGATCTATAAACCTGCCTAATACTCACTTTTATATCGTATATTGTACAGCCGATTTTCTTTTATTTTATAGTTTAATGTAATCCTGAAAAATCCCCGTAAAGTGACGTCTCATTTGCGCTAAATCGTTAATTGTTTTTTTTTTTTTTTTCTCTCGATATTATATCATTTGCTGAGAAGTTTTATCGCTGTTGTATTTTTTATGACTACTGTAAAAAAGTACTTTTAGTTCCATTGATAATTTTATGCTGATAGAAGATTTTATCGATATTTAATGAGCTTTAAATGATTTTTTAATATTAGATGATTTCATAAATATTTATTAAAAATTAATAAATATTTTTTAATTGCTAAGAAATTTTTATTTGGAGTTAAAAAAGATTTTTTAATTGTTAAAAAAAAAATTATTGGTAGCTTTAAATAAAATTTGAGTCAAAATTTTATTTTAAGAATTTTTGACACTATAAAAAATCACTTGACGTAAATTTTAGTAATTAAATGCTCCAAAAAATTTTTATTGAAGTTAAAAAAAAATAATTTTGAATCCTCAATAAATAAATAAATTTCCAACTTAAGCAAAAAGTATACTTTCAGCCCGAGAAAAATCTCCCATAGCTCATATATTTATTTAACAGCCTTCTCACTGCTGTCGGTTTTGTTTCGTCAGTATAAGTATTGTTATTGTTAAAAGTTGAGTTTAGCGTCTCGAAAACTTGTAACTTTTGCCATAAACTGAATCTTTTTAGACGGTTCGTACAGAAAACTGATCGTAAAATACTTGCATGCTTCGACATAATATACACTTTCGATACTTATAAAGCTCATATAACACGAGCATAAAACATCTATATCAGGAATAGACTACCCAAGCTTTTATGGTAAAATAAAGTTTTCCACCGGCGATTAGACAATAAAACAAAGCTTAAACACCGGAATATAAATAAAAACATCGCTTAAAAAAAAATAAATAAATAAATAAAATTTTGTAAAACCGTGACAGTTTGAAAAGTTCAGAGCGATAACTTACAGAGTACTTAAAGCCTCTACGTATTCAGGTGCGGAATAAACTCTGAGTAGGCGTGACCTCAGTACTTAGCATTATATGCATGAATATGGAAGTAAAGGCAACGGTCGCTTCTGTAATTATGGAAGCCTCAGCATAAATTCACCGATTTGCATTTAAAACTCCTATTGTAATCCTACAGAGTTAAAGACTGGAGTAAAACAACAAATAGAGATTGAAGTAGAGGTAGAGGGCGCCAAACAAGAGTTCCGGTTAAACTGACTAATGTTAGGATTTCTCTATTAAATATATTTCTTTCCTCATTAGCCATTACCCAGTAAACAGCACTCAAAATATTCAAATTTACTGCTCAAGCAAATAAGACATTTACGGCCAATATTCTCCCTGAAACAACAATTATTAATTCTAAAATTGTCGGTAAATTTATCACCAATTTATTATTGATTTAGAAAATATAAAATTAATTTCTGGATCGAAATAAATATTCAATGTTTTGATTTCAGGATATGTCTGATGTCTGCGTCGGAACAAGTGTTGGAACAATCACAGAACCAGAATGTCTGGGTCCTTGCGAACCTGGAACCTCGGTGACACTGGAAGGCATCGTTTGGCACGAGACTGAAGGAGGTGAGGATCTAAATCATTTCATTTATTTTTATTATTATCGCATGCTCCGCTGGGCTTTAGTTGAAATTTGTTTAAGAATTTTAAGGAACAATTTTTTGACTGCTTCAGCATTAACTCCCAATTATTTTTTTAAGGACTTTTACAACTCCCTTTTCAAACAAAATGATTAAAAATTATTTCACAATTTAAATGGCCATAAGAGATTTAATTTTAAATGACTAGAAAATTAATAATTTTATTTAATCAAGGATAGTTTTAATTTTTATTTTAAATTAGATTCAACATTATATAAATTTTTCAGAAGTTGAGCTTTAAAAGTATAGATAATTTTTAGTTTTGTATAATTATAAATTAATTTTTAAAAATCCAAAAATTTTTCTACTCAAATAAAAAAAAATAAAACTCTTAAAAATTATTTACTTGATTCAAGTAAATTTTTTTTCTGTGTACTAGTTATAAATTCATGATGCTCTTAGCAGAGAATGATTGAAAACAACAAAGACCATCAAAGTAATTAAAATAAATTTTTTGATCCTTTGTTTGCCGCAATACTGTCGTGAAAGCTCTACTCTGAGGTGGATTTTCTTTAGAACCGAGAGACATCTCCATTGAAATTAAATGGAACAATATAAATTCGAGTGCATTATTTTTCCACAGCCCTTAAAACGCCGGTAAAAATGTGAATGGAGAGGGTACAGCGCAAATACGATAAAATTCAGTTACCCTGTCTGTATAGAACAGCTCTAACCCTTTTAAGTTTTCACATGCATTTAAACATGAAATTCATTTTCTTAACTCGGCTGTTGAGAGCACAAGACGTACCTAAAAGCTTCAATCTCCCTTTGCTTTGTACTTAACGTTTTTTTCTATCCGAAGCTCCTAGCCTATCCACGTCTTACGCTTAATAAATAAATATAAACTCTTTTGTTTGCCTGTGCTCCTTATAATTATTATTTTTATTATTAATATTGCAGAGTAGTGTAGACATCCATGTTTTACACCAGACTTTCCATTTATTTTTTAGGTAGCTTATTAAATTTAACTCCGCTGGCATTTAAATTTATTTATCATAAATGTCTGTATCGGTAATCAAAACCTTTCACGATTTATTTATTAACATACAACGCAAATTAGCATGTCATTTGAATAAATGAATATTAACACCGACACATGTATCAATAACGTTTTTTTTACATTAATTAAAAATTATTTATAAATTATCATAGATCAATATTTGATTAAATTACGGCTTTAAAATTTATCTCTTGGATCTTTAATACATTATTTTAATTCCTGAAAATTATATTTTTAATCTCATAATCCATACTATTTACTTAAATCCTCCCATTTAGCTGTAATAACTTTGTCTAAAACTATTTCAGAATAACCAGCCGGCTTTTAAAATTTAATTTTTGGGATTTAAACTCACTTGGATGAAAATTTTTATTTTTCTTACAGTCTAAAATTTATATTTATAAATCATAAAATATATTTTTGTATTTTTAAAAATACAGCTGTAACTAATTAGAAATGTAAATAGCATAATAGGCTATTCACAAATTGTTTGGTGAATGATTTACAAGCGGCTAATGAAGTTTTAAAGACTTTTAAAATTTGTCATAGCCAGTATTATTATTTTAAATCAAGTTAAGTGCTCAAATTTTTAAAGTTAAGTGTAATTATTTGAATTTTTATTAAAAAAAATAATTTTTTTAACGAATAAAATTATTTTCCAAATTTTAATCATCTTAAATTAACCAAAAAAATTTTTGAATTGAGAAATTATTTTTTTTATTCAATCAAATTTTACTTGACTAAAATATTTTTTTTTGATTAAAAATAATCAAACTTGCCAAAAAAAATGTTTTTGTTGAATATTTATTCTCTTAACAGTGTAATTAATTCTAATATAAATTAATTTTTAAATCTCAAAAAAAAATATTGATAATTAAATAATTATCCAAAATTTTACAATTTCAAGCTTTTTTTTTTTAAATATCATTCAAGTTTGAGTTTCCAAAATCCCAAAAAAGGTATCATCAACTTCCAAAGCAAGCATATCATCCAAGTTACAGCTCACAAAATGGAGATTTAATTAATTAGTTTAAACTACCAGAGAATAACTTTAGATACACTGCTCGTTATCTTCAATTAGAGCATGATTAAATTTAAAATAGAGAACAATTCGTCAATGCAATGAAGTAATGATCTGAAAATAATTACCCACAAAACACAATAGATTTATAAATCATGAACCACGGTTGATAATTAACAATCCGGTTATTAAAGTTATACTAGTTAAAAACAATAATTTATCAGGAGAAGACAATAGCGCAAGTGTAAGAGGATAAGGAACTTCTTGCTGGAAGTTTCCATCTTAAATATTTAATGTAATAATTTAACTCATGTAATTTGTAGTCTTGAGAGAGCTCTCGAAGCATCTCTCGGGATTGGTTTTAGACATACCATATACTCCTATATTGTATGTATATACATACACTTCATTATTATTCCTCTTGCAGCTCCTTTGGGCTTAACAGAAACCGATTATATATTCAATTTATGAAATGCTTTTGATAATTAATCAGATGGCTTACATTAAAGTAAAATTATTCTACAACTTTTGATTACTTTAAATTTTAGTTAACAAAAGACCACACAAACCCCGAGTTGATAAATAACAGAGACAAAGAACCGGAGAATAAAAGACTGTTTAACTTAAAATGTTATGATATCATTTTTGAGCAACTTTTTTATTTTTTTCTCAACTTTTTTTTCTTCGGAACAGGCTAGAAATAATACGCCAGGTCAAGGATGTCCAAACAGATGCGAGTATTAGGAAATCCATATATATATATATATATATATATATATATATATATATATATATATATATATATATATATAAAAATACATGTGTATCCATCGAATCTCAATTGAATAGCAGGCAATCTGTCTTCTGGGCATCATTCTCCAGGATATTATTGCCTCTCCAGGACGGGATGGAGAACCCGGTCCCTTGCCAACGCGATCCTCCACCTTCTTTCATCTCTGGCTGCTTTTTTTCTTCAACGTATAATTTTCCCTATCTCTGGCTCGATGCTCGTTTTATTTTAGATTTTTTTATTTTTCTCAGCGAGAATGGAAGCTTGGTATAATATCTCCGATGCTAAATATTCTTGTGAAATAATATACATAAGAAAACTCGGTCTTCATTTCTTTAAAAATACCATCTCTTAACTTTTACATTTTTTTTTTTTTTTTTTTTTTTTTTTTTTTATTACTTATTCTCTTCTATTCTCAGTTTAAAACTTGGGTAGTGTGAAATGATAAAAATTCCCTCATCATGTTCGTCAGTTTTCGCAGATTCACCGTTCGTGCCAACTTTCAATTAGGATTTAATAGCCGACAAATTCATGAGATTCTTTATGACTCGGTATTACATTTTATACCCGCTATTCAACTGAATAAAATTTATTTTTAAACTTTTATTGCCCTTAAAAAATGATTTTTTTTTTTTCTAGTTTACGGATAAAATTTATACTAATAAATTAAGAGACTTTTTTTTAAATATTTTCTCAATCAAAAATATAATTAATTTTTATTAAAAATTATTTCTTCTGTAATTTTATTCAAGTAATTTTTTAACGCTAAAAAATTTTTAAAAAATTACAACTACTTTAAAAAGTCGTTAAACAGATAATTGCCAAAAAATTCTAATATAAAAAAATTTATTTAAGTCAAGAAAATAATTTTGAAAAATTTCATTTTTTTAATTTAAGAAGAAAAATTTTTTTTGGTTTAAGTAAATTTTACTTGATTCAAAAATTTTTCTCTTGATTCAAGTTAATTTTTTTTTTTCTGCGTACTAAAAAACTAAATTTAAACTCAAGCCAAAATTAATAAAACTTGGCAATAGAAAAAAAAAAAAAAAAAAAAAAAAAAAATCCAGAAGGTCGAAAACTAAAAAAAGTCTCTTTGTTTGATATTTGTAGAAGGTAAATATTAAAATAATACACTCAAAAATGTGGCATGTTCCCTGAACTTGTCCTGCAAACAGGATGTCTGATAAAAGCCGTCTAACTCGTCATATAATAATGCAGCTCGACTAGCAGCATAGTAGCAATACCACCAGAGATGTTGCATAGTTTGAAAGCCCGCCGATATCACAGACGTTGATGAAGATGATAGAAGTGGTGATCTGTAGGGAATATCTCGGGACTACCCTTGGAATAGTACCGGGGTTTGCAAGCAAACGCAGCTCGTTATCGATCCTTTCGGGGTTCCCTCGGTCTCTGTCGGCTCTGTTCTCTCTCTTTGATCCTCGGAAAGACACAGAGTACACAGAAGGCTGAGAAGAGAGAGCAAACGAGGAGGTGCTTCTGGCTTCTTGACTCAGTTGGTTCCCTGTGAGCATCGAGGAGGATGAAAGGGAGTAGAAGAAGCTCTTATGCTTCTTTAAAGTGTTCTCGTCATCGAATTTCCCTGCGAAAGCTTCCTTAAACTTTAGCTTCTTCTAACAACATCTTCATCTTGTTCTCGTTCTTCAAGCTTCTATTCTCTTCGCTCGGAAACTTCCCTGTTATTCTATATCCAGGTAAGCAAACAAATTCACTTGCAATAATTATCTCCAGGACTTAAGCGATAAGAGTTGGATCCATTTCCAATATAATACGTGGATATTTAACGTTTTAATCAAGGCAAGGCTAAATTCTGCACCAGAGGGAAGAAGATAGAAGCTGAGGTCTATATACTGGCGGCTGGGGTCTATTGAAGCCCCTCAGCACTCAAACGTGCTCTCGCTTCACCTCAAGAGCTCAAGTTTCTCCTCTTTTTTTTTTTTTTTCTTATTCATCTTGCAACATCTTCTTCTGGATTCTTTCTGGTTCTTCTTCTCCAGTCTTCGCAGGACCACCTTCACTTTACTCGACAGTTTGCTGAACACCAACAGGCTCTCCACCACAGCTATAAATCCCGGCGAGATTTGTTTCCCATTCCACGAGCTTCTTCGCGGTTCACTGGAGAACACAACGTACAATCGGACTTTCATGTTATTCAGAGACGCATACAAGTTTAAGTCGATTGTTTTTATATCTTTAATACTCGACGGTGATCTATCTATACTAAAAAAAAATTTATCTCTATTTTTACAAACATTAAATCCCATAAAAAATTTTTTTTCTTCAATTAAAACGTTTCAACTTTTTGCTCAAACATAAGAAATATTTTAAAACTTTGGAATTTTATATCTTGCTTCACAAAAAAATTACCGACTAGCTTCATAAACATTTTTTGTAGCAAATTAAACGCTCTATATAAAAATTATCATGATTTTTTGATAAATTTACTTTATCAAACGTTATTCGAGGATAAAGTAAGATTTATCTTTACTGTTTAAACTTTCTTTGATCTTCAGTGAAATTATTATCATTTAAATAAAATTTTCTTATCTTTTTTGAAGACTATACAGTTGAAAAAATATTTGTGAAAAAAGTGGAGGCTCTCTCACAGAAAGTCGACGACAGGAATTAAAAATGAATATTTTATTCGATTAATCGACATAGCAAAGTGAGAATAAAAAGTAACTCTCTAGCCATGATGAATTAAATACTCATGTATCTTATTCGATCTCTGTAAATGGACACTCGTGAATCATTAACGGCTATTTATCCGCCTCGTTGATCACACGTTGAGTGAAGATTATGAGAGAGTTATAAAGATAAGTAGGGAACAGATGCCCGATAATAACAAATCAGACGAGGACAAATTATACCCGCTCTATCCTTGTCATTTATTTTTATTTTTGTTATTTCACTTCTCGCTCTATCTTCAGGCAAACAACAGTGACGTCATTCTCTAACCATTGACAAGAGCTAGCTAATATAAGATAAAATATATTTTTCTCACGATGCCTCAATACTATATTTTATTTTATTTATAAACTTTACTTTTTTGAATCTCTGTTACCTTGAATTATTATTATTATTAACACTAACATATATTTCTCTTTTTATTTTTTTAAGTTATTAATAATAAAACACTTTGTTTATTTCTTTTGTCAACATACTTTACTAATATATTTACCAATATAAATATAAGTATTATTTATTCGCATAAATATTCGCAATACTACTGGTGATAATATATTTTATTTATTTAAATAATATAATTATTAAGGTGGCGTAAAAAAAAATTTTTTTTTTTTTTATTTATTTATCAAAGATGTCAATGATAATTAATTTCTTAATTAAAATACATCAGTAATAATTTTTTTATTGACCTAGAATAATTTTTAACTTTATAAAATATTTAAAAAATAAAAAATAATTTTTTTTCCCTCCCCAAAAAATTGCCATCAATAAAAAAATAAAACCCCCTCAAAAAAACAAAACTGACAATTACTATTTAAGATATCCTATTTTTCTGCTGCAGGTGTATTAGTCGTAAATGTAACGTGGCGAGGAAAAACGTACGTCGGTACGTTATTGGACTGCACGAGACACGACTGGGCGCCACCCCGGTTCTGCGATTCTCCAACAAGCGACCTGGATGCGAGGACCCCAAAAGGCCGAGGCAAGCGAGGCCGAGCTGCAGCGAACGCAACGCCCGGAAACGACCTCAGCAACTTCACCGAGACACGGAGTTCCGTGCACAGCAAGCTCCGGAACGGCGGAAAAGGCCGAAGAGGCGCCCAAGGATCTCCAGCGGCAAGTCCGAGCCCAGCGGCGTTCGTTCCCCCACGGCCCGACCCGGCCGCCAAGCGAAAATCTCGCGGCCCCGAAGAGGAGGAAAAGAGCAAGCGAAGAGCTCCCCCTCAAACCCCTCCCAGCGGGTCTCCACCCGCGAGTCCTGTTTTATACGAGTGCCCTGAGCCGAACTGCAGTAAAAAGTACAAAAACCAAAACGGACTCAAGTATCACCAGAACCACGCCCACGGTTCTGCCGATGACGAAGACACCAAGGAAGGAGTCACCAGCATGTCCGAGAACGACGAGAGCAACATCGAAGCTCCCAGTCCCGCAACTCCCGTAAAGTCTCCAGTGGACAAGCCGGAGAGCACTCCAGTGAGAGCCTCCAGTCCGCCTGCAGCGACGCTTCCTCCAGCTACGCCTACTCCCCCTCCCAGAGTACCCTCCCCGACGGCCGATCCGCCGACGCCGATTCTCGCCGACAAGACGAGCATAGTCAAGCCTGGAGTCCTCAGGTTCGGGCAAGACGACCTTCCGGCGCCTGCAGCCGCTGCAACGACGGTTCCTCCAGCGACGGTGGTTCCGCCCAGCCCCAGACAGCCCCCGGTGCAGCAAGTCTCGCCAGCGAACCCCCCACCACAAAGTCCCAGTCCCCATCCGAGTCCGCATCCCAGTCCTTCGCCCAGGCCCGTACCGTCGCCGCACTTACCGACAAACATTCCTCAGCCGATAAATATACCTCAGCCCCCACCACCGAGCCAGGTGGTGCAGCACCAGCCGCAGAACCAGATCCTCCAGCCGCAGAACCTTACTGGCCAGCCGATGCAGCCTGGACAGCTGATGAGTCCTCAGCCCCAACTGCAGCCGCAGTTGCAGCCCGCTCACCAGTTACCCCCGGTCCAGCATTCCGTTCAGGCGCAGCTGGGCCAGCCGGCCCCTGCTCACATGGTCCACCAGCCCGGTCTTCCACCTCAGCAGGCCCCGCCTCAGCAGCAGCCGGGTCTTCAAGCTTTAAACCAGCACCCAGGCCTCCAGGGGCTGACGAATCAACTGCCTCAACCTGGGCTACAGAGCACGCCTCCTTCTGGCCACCCGGTTCAGTCGCACATGCAGTACCCCACCGTGGGGCTACATCCCAAGATGCCCCAGTTCAAGGTTAAGCCCACGGCCGCGCTGATGCCCGAGCAGGACAAGTCCAAGGACCCCAGGTCGTCGAAGCCGCAGGGGTACAAGAAGAAGTCCAGAAAGTCCCCGGGTGGAAGCCCCCACCCGTCGCCCCTTGAGGCCCCGATCATCGACTCCGCGAGGGAGGATGTCCAGAGTCCAGCGTACTCTGATATTTCAGACGATGGCGCGCCGGTGCTCGAGGCCGAGTCTGCTGACAAGCTCAAGCAGGGCCAGGAGAAAGACGTCAAGGCTGGGATGCAGACCCACGTTCCTCAGCACTATGGAATGTTCCCGTACTACGGGCAGCCCCCGTACCTGGTACCCAGTGTCCAGGACAAGCCTGGCGAGCAGAAGCCCAGTGATTTGACCCCCAAGCAGGATATCAAGCCGCTCAATATACCCCAGATGCCCCTGATGGCCAGCTTACAGAACTCCGAGAAGGAGAAGAAGGAGCTCAGTCAGCCGCCGCCGCCGCAGCAGCAGCAGCAGCAGCCCCATTATTATAGTAATTATGGAGGCTACATTCCCCCTGCCTATTCCTACCAGCCCCAGCCGGTCGCCCAGCCCCAGCAGCCGCAGCAGCAGGAGATAGTGGATAGGATGGACGAGCAGAAGAATAAAATTAAGCAGGAAGCTCAGCAGCAGCAGTCCAGTATCAAGGACAAGCAGCATGAAAATCATCAGATTCTTAAGGAGAGCATTGAGATGAAGAGCCAGATGAGTCCTTATCATGTCTATCACAGCGCGCAGAATCAGAGAGGGCCACCGGTTCCTGGACCTGTTCAGGATGACCGAAGGTAGATTTTCGATTTGAGATAGTATTTTTAAAGCTTTGTACGCTAAAGAAATAAATAAACTTTTTTAAATTGAAATGATTTTTTTTTGTTTGTTGTAATTTGTTATATATTGAGAAAAAAAAATTTTTAAATCAATTTATTAGAATGATCTATTTTAATTATTTATTTTTTGATAAAAGAATATCAATATTTGTCATCATTATAATAGGCTATTATAAAACCAGCTTTGTTTGAATAAAATAAAGATTATTTTAATCAATTCCACCAATTCTTTATAGAATATATTCATGATAATTATCAATCATAAAAATGTATTTTTTTTTCTCAGTGTATTTAGTGAAAAAGTTAAAATTTTTTTAAAAAATAAATTCTTTAAATATTTTAACAAAATCAAAAAATTAAAAAATATTTATTTTCTCTAAAAAAATTAAGAAAAAAAATTTTTTAATTCTTTCAAGATTAATAAACTCTTTAAAATCGTATTATCTGTTAAAAAAAATTTATTTTTTAATCAATGAATTAAATTAAAAGCCAGGAATAAATCTAATAAAAAATTTAATTTTAGGTATTACTTGTACCCGGGTGAGCAGAGGCGAAAAGAGGAGCCAGTGAAGCCCCCGCAGCAGTCAAAACCTCCACCCCCGAGTCCGAAGCACCAGCCAAAGCAGGAAAAGCCACAGGACCTCGGAAAGAGCGAGGAGTCGAAGAATAAGCAAGAAGGCGTGAAACCGACAATGGAAACCCAGGGTCCACCACCGCCTCCAACTTCGCAGTACGCGTACATCCACCACCCGAGCTACATGCCTCCCCAGCACTACGGAGTACCGTTCGACCCGAACCACTCAGTGTACCGGGGACTGAGTCCGATGCTTATCCCGGGGCCGTTCTCGGGGAACCCGTACCTCCTGCCGAGGTTTCACGCCCCGGAGGACCTGAGCAGGCCCCAAGGCGGGAAAGCGCTGGACCTCCTGCAGCACCACGCGAGCCAGTACTACTCGACGCACAAAATCCACGAGCTCCAGGAGCGAGCTCTGAAATCCCCGACGCCGAAGACTTCAGCGGCGTCGGCCACTCCCTCCTCGGCGGGTCCAGCGCCCGCAAGGCCGCCCAGCGGTCCTCCGACCTCAGTAGCTGGCGGACCCGGGCCGCCTCCTGGACAGGGCCCTCCGCAGGGAAAGCAGCAGCCGAACAACCCTCAGCAGCAAGGACCTGGTGACAACGGCAGCGGGAACCTCGGGAAAGACACGAGATCTCCGCCTCCCCAGAGGCACGTCCACACTCACCATCACACCCACGTCGGGCTGGGCTATCCTTTGATACCCGGACAGTATCCCGCGCCCTACGGAGGTAAGCCACTTGTCAGGCCCTGACAGTAAGGCTTCAGGCGATCCGCGGCTCCAACTCAATAAATTAATCATTGAAAAAATATTTATTATTTTTAAATTATTGTGAATTAATGCTGGTGGCCAAACAATCCCCGATCTAATGCGCCTGATGTTAAGTACACCACTTGAGACACTCCTTGACGATAGGAGAATAGAGGAGATTAATGGTTGCTTACTGACACGCGATAGGTACAATGCCCCCATTTTTATTAACTAAATTAACACGCGATTTTGTTCAGGCTTGTTATAAATCTTCAATGTTAATATTATTATCATTTTTATTATGATTATTATTATTATTACTATCATTTTATTGTTATTATAAAATGCGTTCCAAGTGTTGCTAAATCTCAGAAAAGGTTACTTAATTTTTAAACGGTAAGCCGAAAACTACAATTGTTAATTTAATAAATTTTATTTTTTCAAAATAAAATTTTATTTCTTACCGTTTGAAAATTTTAAATAATATCTAGAAAATTTTTAAACTTGGGCCTCTCTAAAAGTCTAGTCAATTGCAATTGCATTGATAGTTTGTTAAATAACTTTAAGTTTTTATTATCAATTCAAAATAATTTTTTCTTTTTTTGCTGTTGCAATTGGGTTTGAAAAAGTCAAAGCTTTTATAAGTTTTAATAATTTAAATTTCAGCGACTACTGATAGATAAATGACACCACAAATTGTACTGCAAAATCAAAAATTGAACTTTTACCAGGGCATGATACTTATTATATTTTTAATTAATACCGCGATCGAAACTTAGGGTAGTTGAGACTGTGATAATTCGTCTGATAATTGTCTCGAAAACTGTCGGGAGTTAAGTATCAAATACAAAACTACCATATGGATTTATTACATACATTTTATAATTATATATGTGTTTAGCGGGAGCTTAGACGTTTTCCAAAAATCTGATACAAAATTTAACTAGAAAATAATTTTATTATTATTTTAAAAGCCTTTCACTGCCAGGATTCCCACAGAATCCCTTTTAATCGTCTGTATAAGATTCCTCTATCTTCCTCTGAAATGAATAATTGCCAGATAATTATCCTTACCATTACCTCAAGTGTCTCAACCCTTGTCATGGCCAACCGACCGCGTTTTCGTATTTTATTTATTATTTTTTTTTTTTTTTTTTTTTTTTTTTGTTTGAGAGCTGGAGTCGGGCGGGATCGCTGGTAGTTTATTTATTTTATATCATTAATTTATTTATTTTTTTTTTTTTTTTTTAACAAAAACCTCTTGCCGACTGACGATCTTTCAATTTAATTAATAATTAATAATTCTTGTAAAATAAAATTATTTCTTGAAACTAAAAAATTTTTTTTTAATTAAATTTTCTACAATTTTTTAAATAAATTATTACTAATTATTTTCTAATAATTTGTGTAAAAAAAAATTATTCCTTAAAATTACAATCAAAAATTTTTTTAATAAAAATATTTAATTAAATTTCTTACAATTTATTTTTTTTAATAAAAATGTAAAATAAAAAAAAAAAAAAGAAATAATAAATTATTTTACACGGGAATTATAAAATAGATGATAATTATAATTATAGCGAGGATAGCATAAATTGCAATAGTAATTGTTATTCGGTGTTGATTAACGAGACTGGCAAAGCATGTCGGATCGCAGTCGTGCACGAGGTCAAAACAAAGAGCCATTAATGCTATATAATACTAACGTGAGATGTTATATATATATAACATATATGTAAATATAAATTGTATGTATGTTGCAGCGGCCGTGCTGGCGAGTCAGCAGGCTGCCGCAGTAGCCGCTTCGGTGATCTCGCCCTTCCCGCCCAAGTGACCCGCGGCCCCCGGTCCCGGCCCCGCCGCCGGAAACTCCGCACAAACCCACCACACGCACTCCACCGCAACCGCCGCTGGTAGTGGACACTCGCACGGGAACCCCGGCAGACAACCATAGGACTGTACTGCGTTCGACGGACTTTAAACCCAATGGATCATCCTGATATTGCCGAGGCATAACTACCGATCCCAGCAGTAATCATCATTATCATTATTTTCATTGTTATTATTTTCACTATCGCTGACAATTATTGTATCAACTCACCATCAATGCACACACTGCATCCTTATTTTTATTTTTCAAATTTTAGAATTTATAATTTACTTTTTTAAGACATTTACTTTTGCAAGACAATTTTTTTAATATTAAAAATTTTTTTTAAATAATTCAGATATTTATTTCACTATAAAATTTTTAATTAAAAATTATAAATTGATAAAAAATTAAAAAAGGAATGCAGTAAAAAAATAAAATTGTAAATAAAAAAAAAAAAAAAAAAAAAAAAAAAAAACGCGTAATTATCATCCTAGTCCGGGACAACTCCAAAGGTATACGTATGTGGGACGATTATTAGTTAGCCATTAAACAAATATATATGTATAAATAAATATATATATTTTTTTCATTAAAATACTAATATTATACGGATAATAAAAAAGAAAATAAACGGTTGCTTCCATGAGAAGAACAAACCGGCTGATAAAGATCTCGATATGCAGCTCGGCATAAGCTGGCGGTATTACTTAA
The DNA here is from genome assembly GCF_013202065.1 of Cotesia typhae. Lineage (NCBI taxonomy): Eukaryota > Metazoa > Arthropoda > Insecta > Hymenoptera > Braconidae > Cotesia > Cotesia typhae. The sequence continues at coordinate 3,331,652 of NW_027423715.1, read as the reverse complement.
CCCGAGGATTAATTAGCAACAATTATAATTATAAATAATGAATAATTAATGAATATATAAAATAAAAAAAAAAGGCTTTTGGCTCTGGCATTTACTTTTCAAAGTCCAATTTAGAGGGGGACCATGCTAAATTCTAAAGCACCCTGTTTTTATCGACTCGTAATTTAATTAATAATTAATAATAAATTATAAGTAATAAATATTTGTGTAACTTAGATTTTTTTATTAATTGATATTTTTTTAGCAACACTTTTATCTCTTTTATCAATTACTATTTTATTTTTCTAATTTAGCGTCATTAATCGACTGTGATTAACGATCATTTAAAAATCTAAGTTTTTATAGTTGACTTTTAATAAATAAAGAGAATAGAGAACGTTCAATGTAATAATAATGGTAAATAATTATTTTAGAAAGGTCTGGGTTCCGGCAACCTCGCCTGGAGACAATATTGCTCCTCAATTGTAAATATTGTAATTAAAATTAGTTTAAGAAAAAAAATTAAATACTTATACATATTTGTATGAATAATTAATAATAATAATAATAATAATAATAATAATAATAATAATAATAATAATAATAATAATAATAATTTTAGGGATCATGTAATAAATGGTACTACCCGTAGTATGTATTATTCACCTGTGCAAATTATTACTGTAATAAGAGACGTATTACTCTGTATAATATCTCGCAGACACTTCACGTAACTTAAAACAAAAAATAAAAAATAATTAACAATTATTAAAAAATCCTTTTTAATTTTTTGTGAGAATTAAAAACGGGGAAAAAGCTATACGTTGATGAAGTGATCTGCAATTATTTTAAAATAAAAAAAAAAAAAAAGTAAAGAGTAAAGAACAAAGTCTCAATGGTGATTAACGACTTGCTTTTTTTTCAAGTCTTGGTAGACTGAAATGCTCACGATCAGACACTTTTTTACGTGAGTTACACAAATATTTAATATTAAGCGTATTGATAATTAATAATTAATAATTATTAAATAAATTGATGGAATATCTTTTTAAATTGTATGATAATTTAATAACGTATGTAATGTATGAATTTTTTATGTATGTAAATGGGTATGAATGATTAAGAGTAATTGTGATTGTGATTATAGATTATAATATAACCATAATTCACTGTCCGATATGTATTTAACTGTAAAGATAATAACTGGCATACGTTTTATTTTTTTTTTTTTTTAGTAACTGCGTTAATTTTTAATGGATAAATTTATCTCTAGAAAATTTATTATACATAAATATGAAGATATATATAAATATAAATATAAATACACTGTAATATTAACGTGACTAGCGAGTAAGAACTATAAATATAAAAAAAAAAAAAAAATATAAAATAGAGCGTATGCGTGGATACTTCTTAAGGAAGAAATAATGATTCTAAATAATTAAGATGCGTTATTATTAAGTATAAAAATGTAAATCGAAAAGTAGAACGCTATTTGTTTACTAAATAATGAAGAAAAAAAAAAAAAAAAAAAAAAACATGAAAATATAACTAGCTAGTGATGCGATAGTAGGTTTTAAAAATAAAATAAAATAAGACCAGAGAGGCAAAGAATTAAGTAGTGACAAAAAATTGAATAAAAATAACAAAAAAATCAATGTATTATTAATAAAAAATATATATATAACTAAATTTAGGTGAATACATAATACTAGGATAATTATTATTATAATAATATTATAATTATATGATTATTATACTGTATTATTTTATTATAATTTTATTTTACTATAATTGCCATTGCGAAATGACAAGTGTATGAACGCTTTGTGTATCCTGTACCAGGATGCGCAGAGTTTTTTATTGGACTGCATAGTGTCGCAAATGCCAAATCAAAAATTAATTGCATAATTATCAGAAACTTTAATATCGAGTAAAACGCCTCAGTTTTAATGAGGTCAACCGGAGAATTAAGGGTAGGCTTTTAACAAAATATTGCTGGTGCTGTGCTGTGATTTTTATAAAAATAAAATTAAAAAAACAAACATTTTAAAATATTAACAACTTAAATTTGCTTTTATTAATATTATAAATTAACGTTTTATTTAAAACGGAATAATTAAAAAAAAAATAAGTAAGCTTTTTATGGAAAATATACAGATAGCCTAAGTACCTGGACCCTGCCCTAATCTCCGAGTTTTACCAAAAAAAAAAAAAAAAAAAAAAAAAAAAAAAAAAAAAGAAAAAAAAAGGATTTTAAAATTATTCCGGAAATTGTATAGGCTGTACAATGTATTTGCTTTTAATAAATAATAGATTGTTAATAAAAGTAATAAGTAACGAGCTACTGAGTTGATAATCGAGTGATTGGATGACATTTAGCTATTTTTATTCGGTTACACCCGCATCGAGCCTTATTGTACCTACGAACGTTAATAGAGGTAATTAATAAATAATAAATAATAATAATAACGGCGTATCCCTTGTAATAAATTGAAATGTAATTAGAAAAGTATAAAGTTAAAATAAAAATAACGAATATTCCATTTATATATAATTATTTAAATAATTGCGGTAACTTAACCTGGGGATTGTAATTAAATAAATACCAATTATTCAAATCGTAACTGACTGAAAAATATATTATAATGATAATAATATTATTGACTTCGCTAATTTATCTCCTTTGTTTCTTTTTTTAGAATGAAAACATAGTTAATGTGCTTTATATAATTACTCGAACAAATATATAAGAATTAATGGAGAGAAATTAATAACAATAACAATAACGTACAGAAGCAAATACAGAATACAGACAGTCGTCGTTATATTGTAAGATATTGTGTTCAGATCCAGACTATGTACTCTGACTCCCTTCCCAGACATTTTATTATTATTATTATTATTATTATTATTATTATTATTATTATTATTATTATTATTATTATTATTATTATTATTATTATTATTATTATTATTATTATTATTATTATTATTATTATTATTATTATTATTATTATTATTATTATGATTATGATTATTATTATATATTAATAAGATATATTGTGCACTATGCTCCGAAATTGTCCATACAAATAAAATATATTGAAAAATCTCACCTCTTTTTTTTTATTTCTTCACACTGTTGTTAATCACTACTAAGTTAGCAGTCGCTTGAGTATTTTTTAATTTTAATCAAATTCTAAAATTATTTTTAAAGAATTGCATTTTTAATTTTTAAATGTCAATTTTTTTTTGTCATAAATTATTTGTAAAAAAAAATTCTTAAAATTATTAAATATCTGCCAAGTTAATTTTCAACTCCTGTTAGCTTTAATCACTGATAATTATTATTTAATTAACATTAAGATAAGCCAATTATATATATATATATATATATATATATATATATATATATATATATATATATATATATATATATATATATATATATATATATATATATATATATATATATAATTGATATATATATATATATATATATATATATATATATATATATATATATATATATATATATCAATGAATATTTATATTATTCATAAATGTTAATTGAATATAAAATCAAGATAAATATGAAAATTAATTCAGCCGACATCTAAACTTTTTTAGAATTTATTTTATTAATAAAATTATTACAAAAAAATTAATGACACAATGAGCAAAAAAAATTAATTTATTAACAAATTGCATTTTTTATTAATTAAAATTTCTACCTGTCAATTTTAGCTGTAATTTATCTGTTAAAAAAAGATTTATAACTAAATTCAGTGTTTCTGACAGCTGAGAGAAAAACTAAAAATTTTTAAACTTAACTGTCAAGAGGAGGGGAAGGTCGCGTAGATTTTGGCGGCAATCCTCGGTCACGCCTCTACTGGCAGCGAGGTTCAACTAAGCGCTCGAAGCGCCACCACCGGTCAGAAGATAAAATGCATTTGACAAGATTTTTACTCAAACGCCATCTGATAGTTGTATCCAATAACTGAATAACTGTCATGATGATTCAAAATAAACGTTAATTAACTAAATGCGCAGTATTATAACCGGTAAGTATTTTTATTAATTAAATATACTTTACTTTTATTATTATTATAGTTTTAATTTTTTTTTTTTTGTTATTGATTTTAATATTTTCTTAAATTAAAATAAAAAAAGATTCTATGCTAAAAATCACATAAGCTTTACATTGCCTGTTATGAGAGCCTTCCCCTTCTTGCACTCTTTGGTCTATAGTGTTACTGCAGCACTGGTCTATACTGGCTGGTCCGGTGTTGTTTGGTTTTAGTTAATTTAGCGCGTCTTTTTATTTTATTATTTTGATTAAAATTATAATTTCATTAATTTCATTACAAACCAGTGTTATTTTTTGTTAAAGTTTCATGTTAAAAAAAAAAGTTTATTTTGTTTTTGTTATTACTAACTCTTTTTGTTCCCGTCAGTTACTTAACTCGTCAAGAGGTTAATGTAACGAATTTTAGATTAAGATCTACATTTATTTACCGGATACAACTATCATTAGCTCAATAATTATCAGTTGATGGTGGCTTTTGGAGCAAACAACGATTAAAAAATTATTGGGTGAGTTTATTAATTAATAATTTTATTTATTTCAAATTTTTTGATTCTGCTGTTTCCCGGCAATTCAAAATGGTTGATATGTTTTATTTACAGTGACACTAAAAATAACACATGCCGGGAAATTATTTTATTCTTAAAAAAAATTATTATAATAATTAAATAATTTATTTATTACCCATCAGTGAAATAGTGATAAATATTTTTATTTTTAAATATATAAAAATAAAAATTAATTTAATTTTTCAGAAGTTCGAGATGGATCGTTCCGCGAAGGAAGCAGGATTAAACCTGATTTTAAATGACTTGAACGGTTTCCATCAAACATTGTTAGCTAGCTTGGCAACAATAGAACAATTACGCAAAGATCATGTAAACTTTATTCGAGATTTGGGCACTCAAATCGGTAACAAGAGACAGGGACTCCTTCCCAAGACACCGAAGCGCAAACGCTACAACACGATTCCGGAGAACGAAGAAGTTTTGCCCGAAGAAAATGACACCGACGAGACACCAGCGAAGATCAATGACGAGGAACCAGACAAGGAGGAAGAAGAAGAAGAAGAAGAAGTAATTGTTCCTAGGTCGCGACGCGGTGCTTCCGTCAAGGCTAATGAAAAAATCAAGAAACAGCAATCGATAACGCTCAATGCCAAACTACGCAGACCGTCTCACGATGAAGACGCCATGGAATTAGTAGTAGTGGTAAATATTACTTTTATTTATTTATTTATTTATCTGGTAAAAAATTAAAAAATTTTTGAAATTAGGCAGCCGAGTAGTTTTATATAAATATGAAATAAATATTTTAATTAATAATTTTATAATTATAAATTTATGTTTTATTAGAATAAACCTCGAGCGACCCGGGGCAAGCGAGTGAAACAGTCTGTTAGTGGATCTGACGAAGAAGAGTTCAAGAGACCATCGAAGCAATCAAAACTCGAGAAAACGAAATCCAAAATAATGGATAAAGTAGTGATCAAAGTCGAGCGAATATCTTCAATAATGGAGCCGAACGAAGAGGATAATAACAAAAATGAAAATGATATTGTAATGATGAGTCCTCCGCACGAAACTCGATCCACAAAAATGCCAACACCTATAATACCAGAGCCGGCAGCTGATAAAAGTGTCGGCGAACAAGACAACACTCTTATCACAGAAGCCTCAATGTATGAAGATGCTATTAGTAGCAAAATGCTGCCAATGAATTCGACGATGAATCCCAATAGCACCATGACCATCGACAGAAAAATGATGAACGTAACAGTGGTGTTGGATAAAATGAATCAAACGGTTACTTTGAGTAAAAATTCACTGCCATCAACTTCCGGTGAAATAGGACCAACAGTACGGCTATCAAAAAATGAATTGCGTAAGAAAACTTCGTCGTTAAAATCTAATATCGTTCATTCAGAGATTGATGAGCTTATTACTGACGATGAGTCTTCGCCAGAACGCGTAAAAGCTGTCAATTCATCCAAGTCAGCGACTAAAAAATTCAGAAAAATGAAAGCTGCTGTAGTAAGTGAAACCGAAGACTCCGATGATGAAGTGTTAGCTACTCCTGTTAAGACAAACCCTAAAACAAAGGATTTGAGGTACAAACAGAACGCACTGTTCAGTCCTTATGTTAAGCAGTCTGTAAAGAATAAAGTGGAGGCTTTTGAACAAGTAGCGCGGAGTCCTACCAAAGAACCAACAACTGGAAGAGTTACGAGAACTAAAACACGAGCTATGGCGAACGCTGCTGACACTGCAGCCAGTGAAGCTGCCAAAACTCCGAACCCAAAAGCTGCTCTTGCTCGCAAGTCATTGGCTAAAGCCAAAAAAATTGCCATCGCTAAGCAGAAGCGCGATGATGACAATGAAAAGGAGAACGCGCTGCTAAATTCTGCTCAAAAGTCGCGACTGCCAGTTGCTAAGTCTGACAAGCTGGCGCAAAAGCAACAATTGAGAACGACTCCAGTTAGCAAAGCGAGATTGCACATGCCAATGTCGGTGAATCGGTTAGCTCATACTCCGGTCAATGCTCACGTCTTACCAGCTTCTACCAGAGCAGCGACTACTTCTAAAACAAGTCACATGAGTCACGCGTCGTCAGTCGATTCGATGAGTCACTCGAAACCGCTGAGTAAATCAAGCTCCATCGACAGCTTGGTTGACAAAAAGCAACGAGACGAAGATGCTAGGATGAAGAAAGAAGAGGCGCTGAGACAGCAAACTGAAGAGAAAAGACGCAAGCGGGAGGAGAAAGAGTTGAAGAATAAAAAGGCGCGGGAGGCTCAGGAAAAATTGGAGCAGGAAAAGCGACTCAGGCTGGAGAAGGAAAAAGAAATGAAAGCGAAACAGGCTTTGATTATGCAGGAAAAATTGCGCGAAGAAGCGGAAAAGAAACGGCTTGCTCAGCTCCAACGCGCGCAGGAAAAAGAAGAAAAAAAGCGGCAAGAAGAGCAGTTGCGTTTGCAAAGGATGCAGGAGATTGAAGAAACTGAAAGGAAACTCGCTGAACAGAGGCGACGAGAAGAGGAGAATGAACGGCGCAAGAAGGCCGAGCTCAGAGCTCAGCAAGCTGTTGCTGCTGAAAATGCTAAATTGAAGCAGCAGTATCAGGCTAAAGTTAAAGCTATGCAGATGGAGAAAAATCAGGCCCCCACGTCTTATAAAATTGACAGTGATCCAGATGATGATGAATCGGACAACGAGTCTAATCCTAAACATCCTATACCATACTGGGCGCAAGGTAAGTGTCCATTTCGGCTGCTGAATGGCCTTTTTTTTTTTTTTTTTTTTTTATAGCTATTTATTAATTAACATTTTTTACAGCCGGAGTTCGTAATGTTCAATTGGAACTGCAACAGTTCATTCCGATAAATAATGTTTTGAAATTCTTTGGAGCTAAAAAATGCACGCCAGATTTGTCAGAGCTTTTTGTGGGAGTTAAGAAGGATCGTATGAAGAGGACCTCGAGTGCTGTTTGGAAATCGCCGCCTCGATTTTCCATGATGGAAGATGAATAGTTGTATCATTAGTTTTATTCGTTGCTTTAAATATATATTGTTTATTATTATTTATTTGCATAGGAAAAAGAATTATAGAACGAACAAAATTTTTTTTTTGTATAAGTTTTATTTTGTTCTGGTAATTATTTTATCAGGAACATTCCGATTAGATGGGGAACGGATAGAACTGATTAAAGGTTTTTTTTTTAGATAAGTAAACTACTTTAATGTATTCTAAATTGACCTGTATATGAAGCCAGATTATCGAAAAATTTAATTAATCAAAGTGCATGGACTTTTTTTAAAATAGATTGAACTTAACATTGAATTAATTTTTAAGATATAATTAGCAAAATAATATTATTTTAAAAAAGTATTCTTATGATTAATGATTTAAGGTTAAAGAGAAATTAATTATGATTTTTTTTTATACGCTGTAATAAATGACTTTTTTTAATTATATTCTTGTGATTTTATTCATTTAAAATTAGCTGACGTTTTTAATTTTTTTTTAATAATTAAATTAGAACAAAAAAATTTTTTATAGGTGAAATTTTTTCTTTTATTTTTTTAAAAATATTTTTTCAATAAAAAAAAAATTTTTTTAATTTTTAAATGTCAGCTAAATTAATTTTCATTAACTTTATTGTCATTAAAATATTTTATAATTTTCCGTAGAATTATTTTATCATTTTCTTGTAATTAAAATGTTTTTTTAAAATAATATAATTTATAATTTATCAAAAGGTAATTCTGATGTTAAATAAATATTTGAATTTATTTAACAATCAAGTATATAAATATAAATATTTAATAACACATATTAAACATTTGTCAAAGTGATTAAAAAAAATATTATTTTTAACGTCAAACTTATCAGTTATAAACAAGTCTAGTCAAATTAGTGACTTGTTTAAAAAATAAAATAATTATTGAATCTATTTTTTATTAAAAAATTGTAATAATTTTTTAATTGACAATTTTATAGTTAAAAATAAATTTAATATATTTTGACTAAACATAAAACACACAGTAATTTTCTACTTTAACTATGTGGAGTATCAAAGATGCTCAGTAAATGTTGGAGATTTTTTTACCAGCGTAGACGCGCAATATAAAAGGAGGCGTGAATTGCTATTTTGTGAATCATTTTGTTAATCACGCTTTTGTTATCATCTTCGACGTGTGAGTATAAATACAATCGTTGCACTTTATTTTCTTTTTATTATTCACATATTTTTTTATTTTTATTTTACTTATTACTCCTTATATATATATATATTTATATAACAAACTTGCCGTTAAAACGCCATTTCATTCTTAACCACAAAAGGACGTTTGCGTCCACTGAGAGCGTCTTAAAAAAATATTTAAAGTTGATATTTAATAAAAATAAATAAATAAATGTTTTATTTTTAATTATTATTAATTTTACAAGTGTTTTATCGTAAGTAAAAATTTTAATTATTGTTAATTTTTTATCAATTATTGTCAGTAAACTGAAGTAAGCTGACAACTGTCAATTTTTTATTATTTTTACAAATCAATTAAAATTAAAAAAATACTTCAAAAATTTCCATTAATAATTTTTTTATTAAAATTTATTTTATATTAATATAACTGCTGTAAAATTATTTAAAAAATTCTGCCAGTTAACTTCAGTGTCTTATTGTTGTTGTTATTGTCATTGTCATTGTTACTAAAGTTTAAATTCCAAATAAAATGACAAAGAAAAGTGAAGAATATTTATCTTGTAATTTATGTAAATAAATTTGTTTACAATAATTAAACTGTCAAAAAATCAACCCATTTTTATGGATCATTGAACTCATACATTAATTGGGAATAATTATCATACTAAACGCAAGCGTTACAATAGACAACTATTGAACAGGTCAATGTGCTATCACCTCTTATCGCACTTAGTTATTAATAATTGTACTTAAAGTAGAATAATGATAATTTTTATTTATTTATTTTTTTTTTTTTTTTTCAGGAAACAAAATGAATTATTTAAGGATATTTGTTATCCTATTTATTGGTAAGTTTTTACAATTTATAAATTATACTTAAATTAACAGCTGACAAATTTTTATTTTTTTTTTTTTAATAAATTATAGCAAAAAAAATTTATTTAAAGAAATCTGTCATTAGAAACTCTAAAAAATTACAATTTGAATTTTTTTAAATAATTCCTTTTACATGTAAAATTTTTTTACACTTTTTAGGAATCTCGTGTGTAAATGCTTTCATAAAAAACCCAAAATTCTCCACGAAGCACTTGAAATCTCCACTTAAAACAAAATATCTAACATCTCCAGCATTTAGTAATCAATATGTAACCAAAGGAACTTTATATATTCCCTATGCTGAAATAAAGGAGCCGTTTTACGCCTGGTATGACGGCAAGCTAGGATCAAGTCGTATAGACTATTACGGAGGTAATAATTAAATTTATTATTAAATTTTTTTACTGACTTGGAAATAAAAAATTTTAATTTGTTTTTAGGAATGGTGAAAACATTCCAGCTTAGCGGTGATGGAAGTCACGGATCGAGTATCAAAATAGCTCCGATAACTACTGAACAAGAATTGAATAAAGAGTCATGTTTCAAAATTTACGGAGACGATCAAATGACTATCCAGCCGCAGACAATTCTTCCAGATACGAGTGGCATGCAGGTACCTGTTCAAATTTTATCAAGAGTTCTTTGATAATTTTTTTAGTAGTTGGAAATTCTGTAATATTGCTGTAAATATTTTTTGATGGCCTTGATAAAATTAATTTATGTTTTTAGTGCATCGGGGAAGAAGTAATTGATGGAGTTCCTTGTGAAAAATGGCGCCTTGTAGAGAAATTTGGTGAAAAAACTAATAAATATACTCTTTGGATTAGATACAAGGTAATTAGTTTTATTCGGAAATTTTTTCTATTGACAATTAATTTTTTTATTTTTTTAATTAACAATTTTAACGTCAAACTAAGACTCAATAAAAATGTCAAAAAATTAATAAATAAATTTTTTTGTAATTAGAAATCGATTGATAATGGAGTAAAACAAGCTATCCCAGTAAGATACGAGATGAAAGGATTTAATTCACTTTTAGGATCTCATTATGATCATTATTATTTAGATTATGATTGGTATTCATATGAAACTCCAGACGCAAATGTTTTCCACGTTGCCAGCAGTAAGTTAAATTTTTATTAAAATATCAATAATCTAATTAAAAAAAAAAAATTATTTTTAACAATAGACACGTTGTATAAAATTCACACTAAAATTATCGACAAGATTACGCAACTTTAATGCGCAGTGATAATTTATTTTTAGCAATTTATATTTATCAACTACGATTGTTTTTTATTTTTTATTCTTTTAAAAAACAATTTTCACTTCGAAGGAATTAAAAATTATCCGTAAAATTTAATATTTTTATTTTTAGATAGAAAATTTTTTTTATTAATTAATTTTATTTTTAAAATTAAAAAAATTATTTTTTCAGACATGTCATGCACTAGTTTCCCAGGTCCAGGTGATAGACATCTGTATACATTCAATCCTATGCGTGAATTTATTTCTATTGATCACCGTCACGTAGACACCGAGTTTGAAATTTTTAAAAGAAAACACAACAAACAGTACGACGGTATAAGAGAGCATGGTAACCGAAAGGAAATATTCCGTCAAAATTTGAGGTAAAATAAATTGTAATAATAATTTTAATATAAAAAAAATTACATAATTATAATTTAATATAATCAGATACATCCACTCAATAAACCGAAAGAATCAAGGCTTCCAATTGGCAGTGAATCACTTGGCTGATCGCAACGACATCGAGTTGAAATATTTACGAGGAAAGCGATTCACTCCAATTTCTTACAACGGTGGACTACCTTTCCCATATGACGTAGAAAAAGAGTCTGCTGCGCTCCCAGAAAATCACGACTGGAGACTCTACGGCGCCGTGACACCCGTGAAAGATCAATCAGTTTGCGGATCTTGCTGGAGTTTTGGTACAACAGGCGCAGTCGAGGGTGCTTACTTTATGAAGTACAAAAATCTGGTAAGATTGTCTCAACAAGCGCTGATAGATTGCTCTTGGGGCTACGGTAACAATGGCTGTGACGGCGGTGAAGACTTCCGATCATACGAGTGGATCATGAAGCACGGTGGACTCCCTACTGAAGATGAGTACGGCGGCTACATTGGCCAAGACGGCTACTGTCATATTAATAATGTTACATTGACTGCTAAGATGGCAGGTTTTGTCAATGTTACTTCTGGGGATCCTAAAGCGTTGAAGATCGCTCTTTATAAAAATGGTCCAGTGTCTATTGCCATTGATGCTTCACAAAAAGCTTTCTCTTTCTATTCTAATGGAGTTTTTTATGACGCTCATTGCAGTAAGTTAAAATAATTTTTTTTTAACATAAGCCAGCAACCTTGCACTGTACTTTCTTAAATATTGACATTTTTAAAAAAATAAGCTTATCCCGATGTTACACTCGTCGAGAGCTTTCATTTGAATACCCACATGCATTTTTTATATATTTTTCATATATACATATATATAATATATATAAATATATAAAATATATGAAAAATTGATATGGGTACTCAAATGAAAGGTCTTGATAAGTATAACACCGGGATGAACTTAAATCTTTAAAAATGTCAATAATTCACAAGATACAAGATCATTTCTTAATTATGTATCTTGCAATGATACAAAATTTTTCTTATTCTTTTAATAATACCCATGATTATTTTTTTTACAGAAAATTCAGTAGACGGCTTAGATCACGCTGTTCTAGCAGTTGGCTGGGGATCAATGAACGGCGAAGATTACTGGCTCGTTAAAAATTCATGGTCTAATTACTGGGGTAATGATGGTTACATTCTAATGGCTCAAAAAGATAACAATTGTGGCGTTTTAACAGCACCAACTTATGTCATAGCCGCGTAAAAAAGAAGCACCGGAATAATCTGTGATTCTACTTACGAATTTAAATTAAAAAAAAAAAAAAAAAATATGAAAATTATTAAAAATAAAAGTTAATCGTTTATATATAATAGATTATATAACAATAATAAGGAGCTGCTGACCTTAACACACTCATTAAAGTAAGATCATTATTTTTTTATTAGAACAGTTATGTTTAGATTATATTGTATCATTACTATTATTATAAACTATACATCCTGTTTATAAGATATTAAAATAATTCAATTTAACTTTATCAAATTATAATATTAAATTTGAGAAATAAATTTTTTTAATGTTTTAAATTTATTTTTGATTTATTTATTTTTTTTTTTTTTTTTTTTTTTTTTTTTTTGTCGTAATTAGTTTTTATTCTTGTACCATATGCGTTTATATATATTTTTTATTATTATTATTATTACCAACTATTTTTTTTTGTATAGTTAAAAATAATCGTTGAATTTTATTTTAAATAAAAAAAAAAAATTATGACAAATAGTCGCATTTAAAAAAATTTTTAAATAATTTTAGTACATAGATTTTTAAAAATTAAACTTTAAAATTTATAAGATACCTTCATTAAATATTAAGTTTGATATGCTAATAATCAGGTATATAAAAAAACTAATAATATTTAAAGATTTAATAGCATTAAAAAAAATTCGTTGCACTTTTATCATACTTTCGTCCACCTTTAAGTACATTTAAAATAATTTTTCACCATCATAATATTAATATTAATAAAATTTATAATCTTTATACATATAGAAGCTCGTTAATATCTCAATTGACAGTAATATTTTTCTTAAAATACAATAGAATTAATTTTACAGATAAATTAATTAATCCTTTAAATATTTTTTTAAATTTACTCTATAGCTTCTTTTATTTAATCACTCGTGGACCCTGAATTTAAATCGATCATTAAATAAATTTAATTATTGGCCATGTTTTTTTTTAATTTAGTCACATAAAACGATCGACTTTATTAATTTATCTACTTAAAATAATATAATTAAGTTTTATGATAATTATTAATAATAATAATAATAATAATAATAATAATAACCATAAGCAGGATTTTTGCCTTAATTTTAAAATAATAATTAATTTAAAATTTTTGATATTACGGCGAAAATATTGGTGGTATAAAAATTTTTCTTAAACAAGTTTTTAAAAATTAAATTTTATAAAAAAAATGTCTTGTAATTTTTTTTTTTAGGACCAATATTTTTGCCGCAATATCAAAATTTTAAACCATTAATTTTTAAAAGGCAAAAATCTTGGTCTTAATAATAATAACTAATTAGGAATGACGAAAAGTTGAGATGTAGCGAAGATATATCTTCGCTTTAAATATTTTTATAAAAAAAAAAAATTAAAGAAAGCCCATTTCAAGGGCATTGTAGAGCGCTTGAGTATCCGAGTGACTATTTATCCTCCAAAAGGGAAAATTGTGCGCTCGAGCAGCAGTTTCTTCATCAGAGCCATCGCCAATGACTACATAGGTGCATCTCCTTCCAAATTTAGCTACAACTCGTCCGAAGCAACTCTCTTTACCAATTTTAGTCGCTGAATAAATATTCTCAATAGGAAAAAGCCCTCCTAGACCAAACAGAAGCACTTTGGACAGCGCAGGAACGAGTTGTGTGGTGGTTACAAGTATGTTAACACAGTGACTGCGCTTGCTGATGAGACTGAGACACTTGACAGCAGATGTGAGCCAGTTGTCAGTGAGTAGCTCAATTTCCGATCTCAATTGCAGCCAGGACTCCCGTTTAGCTCCCAGTAAACCGCCTACGTTGTTCCTGCAATTGCTGTAGGTTTCCTTTATTTTTCTGTAACGAAAGGCCAGCTTTCGCATCCAGTCTACACCACCACGGACTCCGGAGGCCAAACAAATTCCATTGTTTGCAGACGTACATTGGAACCCATCCGCTGCGAAGTTGTACGAGGATAAATCTTGACCATTGTCATCTGATGAAACGTCATCAATGTGCACTTGATCGCAATCCTAAAAATTATTTTAATTTTAATATTTATTTTTAGATACATTTAAAAAATTAAAATTTATTTAGCAGATATTTTATTGTTTTAAAAATTTTTTTTACATATAAATTATGAAAAATAAAAATTGACTTTTAGAAATTTAATAAAATTGAAAATTCAATTCTTTAAATTAAATTTTTTGGAACTAATTTATTTGTTAAGAATTTCAAGTGACTGCTAACTTTAATATCTAGTGTTTATAAAAGCTAAATGAGTAAAAATAAAAAAAAACCTCAACGTCATTGAAGAAGAAATGTGTGTCTGCCAAATTGAATATCATTTCTTCCATCCTGTACGCCAGCTGAGCCAACAACGCCGGGTCCTTGCCATGCTTGGTCGCAAACTGTCCAGTAAGCAAAGAATGGAACACAACTATGGTTTCATCAAGGTCCCAGATGAATATCCGATCCGTGCCACCTTCAGTAGTATCAGCGGATCCAATACTGTTTCCGCTTCCGCTTTGACGTCTTCCGCGCTTGCAGGGCTTCGCTGATGCGCCTGAAATAAATTTTCATCCCTTCGTCGGATCAGTCTCTCGTCCCACTATGCTAAACTTACTTGTTCTATCCATCTTTTTCTTATTTTTACCTTCTATAGTGTCGCGGGTCGTTAAATCATTGGCGTCGTGGCCAGATGAATCCAGGGTGAGACTACTCGCTTTGTTTGAATCTTTTTGACAAATTAAATTAATTTATTAATAATTTTTTATATTTAATTTATTAATTTTTATTTTCCCAAATTTAGATAATTTTTTTTAACAAGAAAATTACTGTAAGAAAAATATATATTTCTTCAGCAAAAAAATAAAATTTTTAACAAATTAATTTAATATTAAATTGCTCAATAATTTATCATTATTATTATTACCTGTAAAATTAAGATTTCCGATATTAAATGACGAGGATGTCGAATGATACCCCGGCATCGGATAGTACCCGGAATATTGAAGCGGCATCCGATCATTTCCATAGAGACAGGTGCTACTGTACGCGCTGTAGTCTAATTTCTGGGAGGCTGAAGAAATATTTTGACCCACTGGAGAAAATGTTGAACTACTGCTGTTGTATCCAGGATACGAGCCGTACTGGGCCATCGGGCTTGGAGTTGTGTATGAACTTAAATACGAGCTTTGAAGGCCCGGTGAATTTTTTGTTACTGATCCATATGAAGGAGAATTATATAAACTGTAAAAATAAATTTTAAACTTTAGTAAGTAATTATCATTCACTATAATTAAATTAAAAATTAAATTACCTGTTGTAATACTGATTAGCTCCATAAAGAGTACTGTAGTCAGACTTTTCCATAGAATCAGGATACTCCTGTTCTTTATCGTCTATATTTTCATCAACGTACAATTCACTGCCCGGTACATTTTCATTTTCTGGACAGTCTTGTACTTCATTTTTTACTTCAGTTTCTATAAAAAAAAAAAATTGTATTAAATATTATTTTAAAACATTCAATAAAATTTTTTTATAAAAAATAATATTTAAAGATAATTAAGTTAGCCGACATTTAAAATTTTTTTGTCATGCATTAAATTAGAGCTTAAAATTTTTTTCAACATTAAAATAATTAAATAATTAAAATATTAAGTGTAAATAAATATAAAAACCATTATTAACACGAGGGTGTTGAAGCGTACTTTCCGTCGAGGACGAAACATTTCCAGTATTGTCTAAAACCCCTGCCGGTTTAGTTGGGTCATTGTCCTCGGTTAACATATCCAACCTGTAAAATAATCATACACATATATTATTTAATAATAAAAAAAAAATATTTACATGTCCACATATATGAGAAGACATATAATATCTTCTGGATAGAAAACACTTAAAAAAATAATATTCTATTTCAAAATCCTCTCGAGTTCTAAATAATCTGCACTAGCTGTCTTATTCCAGATTGCAAACTGCGAAGACTAGTGTAAGAATAAAATGTACTAGAATGAAACATATAATATTAAACAACAACGTACCAAGAAGTAAAGGTAATTTGAGTAACTGAAAACCGGATCCTCAGTCCTTAGGAACGTGTACAATATTCAAGTAGAAGCTTAAACTTTAGTTTTAGCTTTTACCTTCATTTTATTTTATTTAATTAATAAGTAAGTATACTTCACGTAAAAAGAAATAGTGAAATTAAAATTAGCAAGCATCTGACGATTTTTTTTATTAAAAAAATTTTTAGTGAACAAATGACAGAATAATAATAAAAATTTTACTATTTTTCTTCTTTCAGAGTTAAACTTTAGTTTTAATTATTTTACCTTTATTTTATTCGATTTAATTAATAAATATATTTTTACGTAAGAAGAAATAATAAAAATAAAATTAGACGATTTTTAAGATTTTTCTTATTAAAAAAAAATTAGAAAAACTTTAAGTGCAATTTAAATTATTAAATTAAATTAAAAAATTAAAATTATTAGTGTCATGAAGAAATAATAAAATAATAATAAGTCTTATTATTTATATTTTTATGATCTTCTCTTCTCTTCTTCTTCTTCTTCTTTCAGAGTTAAGCGCAGAAGAATTAAAAAATTGACGCCATTATTTGGGAGCATAAATGGGAGCCAAAAAGTAGAGATCTATAATTATGATATTGATATAATCATACATATCCTTGATTGTATGGCCAATTGCAAAAGGATATGATGATCTCGGAGACGGGTAGGCGGCACCAGGACTCTCGGGGCGGTAACTGGAAATTCAATGGGACGCCCTTTGCCAACTAAACTCACGCTATGCTATTCTTGATGGTTTATGTTAGCAAGCGGAGTTACTGTCCATAACGCGTCTGATACTGCGCTCCGCCCTTCAGAATGAAATTAAAGTTGGTAAGTAAAAATAAAAACAATGGAGAAGAAACATAAAAGCCATCTTGCACTTAGCTCGCCTGAAAGTTCCAGGATACTCTAGGTTACGCTCAGCTCTAGACTTCTAGAGTGTACTTCGGCTAAGTGTAATGATATTGATACTCTTGATGACTTGCGTAAGAATCCTATTCCATGTCTATCCGTTCTATTCGATTGGACTTTATTGTGGGAATAGAGTGCAACTTTGAACGTGGAATTGATGGAAACACCGGCTCGAATATCACCATCACCGCAATATGTTTTTTTGATATTACGTGTTTGTGTAAAGTTATCTGTATGGAAATATACGAGTTTTCAATTTCAAATTTAAATAAATATCTTTTTTTTTTATTTTAATTGCAACACTAGATTTTTTTAAATTCAGTTTTTTAATTGTTTTTTTAATTAATTAAATTAGAATTGAAAATATTTTTTTAAATTGCACTTACAATTTTTTTCAAATAAAAATTTCTTTTTAACAAAATAAAAATCCTAAAAATTTTTATAAGTCGGCTTACTTAATTTTCATTAATTTTTAAGGTTTTAGTTGCATAAAATATTAATAAATTTATGAAAAAAAAATTTAATCATAATTATTAATTTTATTGAAATTGAAGAAATAAATTTCTAGAAGATTAAATATCTTCTAAATTAATTTTCATCATTTTTAATATAAAAAAATAAATAAATAAATAAATAAATAAATAAAAAAAAAAAATAAAAGACATTTTTATAATTAATATTAAATTTAAAAAAAATTTTTTAGTTTCTTTTTATAAAAAATTTGACATTCAGAATTATAATTCTGATAAATTCTTCAATGGAACGCTTTTAAATAAAAAATATTAAATATAAAATAATTTTTCCACCATAATCAAAGCTCCCAAGTAAATATTAATGATACATAAATTATATAACATAAAGAATGGGTAATAAGAGGTAATATGAGTCATCATTACTGTCGTTATTATGTCTCTCTAAACAAGCAACGTGTTATCGCGAGCAAGTTGCTTCGCTTGCAATACGAGCGATCACGTAAGTGACGGAGAATGTGAGCATTAAAAATTCCAGGTTTTATTCTACCCCCAGAAATTGGTAATTAGTAATTGATAATTAATAATATAATACATCTAAAAAATTAAAGGAGTTTAAAACTTGGAAATTTCTTCATTTCTTCTCAGTATTAATAGAAAAAAATTAGTGGAATAAAATTTTAGATTAAATGACCTTAAAAATAATTCTAATTAAATCTAATAAAAAATAAAATTTCATACAAATTAATTAGAGCAAGGTAAATATAAATAAGAAATAAAAAAGTCTTGATAAATAAAACTTTTAAGCTTTGACCCGGTCTCGCTTCAATTCCAATTAAAATACATGATTGTTTAACGAGCCAAATTAGATATACGCCTAATAAAAAGGTAGAGCGGATGGACTATTTTGCATAAAATATCCTATTTGTCAAACATATCTTCGCTAATTCTATGCGTTCTATTTTTACAAAGAAATTTGAACAAATTGAACGTTAATTAATACAATTATCCAATTATTATATTCTTCTTTGTGAAATCTGTCGAAATTTGATAATTAGAACTGGAAAATTATCATGACGTAGTGACAGACAATGAATAGAGAATAATTAATAGTTATAAATGTTATTGTAATAGTATCGTATCGATTCAGAAGTTTGTAGTTGTGTTTGACATCGAATGTCCCAGAGACGCGCCTGTGCGAACAATGAAATTAGTTGTTTATTATTTATTATATATTATTGTTTTATAACAAGTACATTAACCAATTATACTAATTATTATTTTATTAAAAACAATATTATAATAATTATTACTCATAAAAGCTAATTGGTAAATGGATATTTGTAATACTCACTTATAATAAATCAAAAGTTCACTTTTTGTTTTTATACTTCAAGTAAATATTTATTCATAAATTAAAAAAAAATTTTTATGGGTTTTTTATGGTCGAAAATATTATTATTATTTTTTTTTTTTTTTTTTTTTTTTTTAAGTTTGATAATAAAAAAAAAAAATTTTTTCCGTTTTGAGAGCCAGATGTGAAAACTCGTGGGTCATAAAAACGGAGAAAAAAAAAACATTAAAAAAAATTTCAACAGTAATATTGTTAAAAAATAATATTTAAGTTAATTTATGAATAAAATATTAGGCAATTTTGAAGCTATCTTGATCTTGAATTTTTATGCTGATTTTTTTTTTTTTAGTGATTCACCTTTAAAATTCAAAAGATTATCTTTTCATCATAAACTTAGTTAATATATCGGCATATTAACCCGAATGGAAGTGAAGTGACAAATGGAAAAGATTTAATCGGAACTTTATAATCAAATTCCAAAAATCTAAAGATTTTTTATTTATTACCTAAAATAATTAAAAATAAAATTTCTCACCTCTTTTTAAGAAAATCACTTCCCTCTTATTTTCCACAATTCATAAAACATTTTTAACAACAAAACTTTTGTCACACGTTATCATCCCTTGGCCAAATATCACGTTTGTAAATAAAAATATTTATTACATAAAAAATAATTTTTAAAGGTGAAAAAAATATTAATTCACTGGGAATAAAATATTTGTGAGTGACAAGCAATAAAACAGCGATTATTTACAAATTATTTAACGGTGAAATAAAATCCAAATAAATACAAAGGATAAAATAACATCCGAGGAGTAGATCGAGCCGGCTCGTTGTGATGCTGCAGCCTGTGGAGTTCTGGGCATGCGAAATGTCGCTTTCCACCCCCGCCCGTTGATCACGTGGGCTTCCCTTCCCTACTGTGTCTCTCCTCTTCTTTCTGGTGTGTTATGTAGCCACATTAAATCTATATATGTTGGTATAATATAATGAAAAATAATATGTTGGAGTGAATAAGAGCAGAGCAGAGATGCTGGAACGGAGCAAATGTGAGTACGAGTGGGAGTTCTGTGAATAGAGATGGACTGGAGTAAAAAAATAAGATAAAAGGGGATGTATAGAGCTGTATGTATAAAATAATACGTACACATTAGAGCCTTCAATGCTGTTGTAGGGACTGAACAAAAATAAAGGGATTAACCCCTTATTCAAGTAATTGTCACCGGTTGTCAGCATTCATTTGGCTGAATAAAACCACTGACTACCCTTATGTCACTCTGATGTGCTTTTATTTTTATTACATACTTTTATTTTTTAGTGACAGGCGTAAATATTTTGCTGATGGATCTGAAAAATATTTTATTAATAGTATAATTAGCTTTGTTACTTAAAATTTTATTTTTTAAATATTTTTTTTTTTTTTTTTATATATATAAAAAATTCTAAAAAAAATTTTTTTTTCAATTTTTTATGGAAATTCTGAAAAAAAATTTTTTTTTTAATTTTTCATAAAAATTCTAAAACAAAAAATTTATTTTTATTAATATTAATTGTTAATATCAATGATTAATTATTATTTAATAATAAAATTTAAAACATTGAATTAAAAATTAAAAAATGCAATTTTTTAAAAATCAATTTTTAAACAAATTTTTTACGGAGTAAAATTGAAAACTGATCAATTTTTCACATCATACAAAATTATCAGTGTTTAGTCTTCAGTTAAAATAAATAAAGATAAAAATTTTAAGTATAATTTGATATCAAAACACAGTTTAATTAATTTAAGGAACTATTTCTTTTAAAAACTAAAAAAAAAAAAAATTTTTTTTAAAAATACTTTGTAGAATAAAAAACTAGTACAGTTAAGAGTCCAGATCCAGAAGGACATCTAAGTCTAGTTTAAGCAGGGCTAATCCACAGATCGGTCCAGGCATCGTTTTCTTCACGGTACATCAAACTTGGGCTATTCCACTCAAGTAAATTAAACTAAAAAGAAATGAGACCACTTTAGTAATGTAAAAAAATAAACATAAGTATATAAAAAAGAAAAAAAAAAAGGCTAAAGCACTAAAGAGCTGAAACTCTACA
The DNA here is from genome assembly GCF_013202065.1 of Cotesia typhae. NCBI lineage: Eukaryota > Metazoa > Arthropoda > Insecta > Hymenoptera > Braconidae > Cotesia > Cotesia typhae. The sequence continues at coordinate 3,310,193 of NW_027423715.1, read as the reverse complement.
AATACAAACAACCTTTTAGTCCATAAACAAATCAAACAAAACGTTAATCGGCTGCGAGCTGGACATTTTAGTCTCGACAAACTTTTATTTAATAGCTTTTAAATTTAACTATGTTTTACTTTTATTGTTAATAATAATTACTATTGATTTATATGATAATAAAATTCAAAGAATTTTTATTTAAATTTTTTAAAAATCATTTTTTCAATAAAAAAAATTATTAAAATTTTTTAAAAATAACTTTCCGTAAAAAAATTGCATAATTATAAATAATTTATCCTGCAAAAAAAAAATTTTATAAAAAATGCAGAGCTCCATAATTATTATTATAGATTACTGCAGCAAATAAAAATTGAAAAGGTGTGTACCCCTAAATTGACTCACACTCGTACTTAATACATAATAATTCATCCCCTCGGACATTCATCTAACACACACGACATCTCGGTGTTCCTGGAGAGAAAGGCGTGCGTGTGTATTCAGCACATTAAATAGGTGTATTTTATCCTTATTATGTGTATATATATCACTACAAATACTCGCTCTCATCCACATCTACATATGGATGTATGTGGTACACACAGACTTAGGCAGCTGTCACCTTACACCATGGAGAAGGCATGGGGCTGGAGCGGCCATTCTCAACTTATCTCTAGGATCTTTGTAAACATGTCGTGAAATCCGAGTACCTCGCCAGTGGCGTAGACTTTAGTGGGGTGGTTCGAGAAAAAATACTAAAAAGATAAAATAATAATAAAAGTAAGAGAAATGTGGATGTAATCCCGAAGATATTGGGTGTAAATGCAGAATTTTTCAGCTGGATGTTGCTGCATAATTTTACTCCTAAAATTTTTATAATGCATCAAGAAAACTTGCAGCAGACTTAAAAATTTGATCATTTTTTTTTTTTTATATCTTAATCTTCAATAAATCCTGAAAAAAAAAAAAAAAAAAAAAAAAAAACTTTATTATAAATTTTTTTTCGACTCCGGCTCGCAGAATGGATATAGCAAGTAGCTGCCTGCTTGGTTTATATACTATGCACACACCCCACCCAATTTGTGGTATGAGATGGGTATCAGGCGTCTTGATCCTACGCCAAAATATCCCCAAAATTTTTTAAATAATTAAACACCACACTTAAGCTTCATAGTAAAAAATTATACGTAATTGCTCCAAAAAATTTATTGTGATTGTGTTTAATTATTTAAAATATTTTGTCCGGGGATATTTATTTTGGGGATATTTTATCGATGATATTTTGTCGAAAGATCAAGAATCCTGGAACCAAAAGATGGCAAATTTCCTTGGCAACTAAAATCATCCCTTAATCTTATAATTGAAGCGAATATATTTCTTCTATGAATACCATCTTCTATCATAATATAAATAATAATTAATTGCACACTTGACCGTGCATGTAATTATATAACAGAGAATTATATTACTGGGAAGATAATTAAATCTAAAACAAAAAATAAAAAATATTAATTATAATCTATCTAATAAATGTAGGATACTTGTTATAATAATAAAATGAGCTGGTGGTTTGAACGGTGGCCAAAGAAGCTAGTTCAGAGGTCGGACAGGACCAGCAAACGCGACCGCAGCATCGTGAAACATAATACACGTTGCATCGCACCAGTTTCAGGGCCTTGTTCGATCAAGCATATGAAGCAGCTCCGAGGATAGCGATGGACGAATCAGATTACATCTTGAGCCCGGTGCTTATCTTTATTCTTCACGTCATCTCACATCAATTCACTTGATTTCGCATGAATGATGTCCGTGTATGTGAAAGTCTTCATATATGTTCATTATTGAATACTTTGGGCACTCTTCTGAGAACTTGGGGACAACTTGTCGGTTAATTTAAAAAATTTTTTATTTTCTTACCGTACAATCTTAAAATTATGTCTTAATCTTTACTTTTTATTATACTTTTATTTTATTTTATTTATAGTTAAGATATTGTTGGGTTGTTTTTTTAGGTGCGGTTATTCATTATCAGTGCCGTTGGTTTGCAGGTATACCGGCGCTTGACCACTCCCGGCTACTTGAATTATTTGAGGCTGAGCTTGAATGGGTGCTGCTTGGATTATTATCGGCTGATTACTGCCACCTTGTACTTGCATTCTTATCATTTGAAGTTGCTGGGGCGTTAATTGAATCTAATAAATAAATAACTTATTTTTTAATAATTCATATTTAATAAAAAGAATAAAATTTAATTTTTTTTATAACTTACAGGTATTTGTTGAATGTCACCATTAGGAGTAACAATTTGTTGTACTATTTGAATTCCTCCACTTTGAGAGGATGGTGATTGGGCTTGTTGAAGTTGTATCACTTGTTGATTCGATTGTTGAGGAGCCTGTAATTATTATTTTTTAAAGTAAAAAAAATTTTTAATATTATTTAAAAAAAAATTTTTACTTTATTATTTTTTTTTCATACTTACTTGTTCAACAGAATTACTAATGGGCATATTAATAGTTTGTATCTGTCCAGCAGGCGGTTGTACGATTTGTATCGACTGCGCTCCATTATTCTGGACGGTCTGATTATTAGACTGCTGTTGAGCCAATTGAAAATAATAATGAACTTGATCAGAACTCATCGAAGTGCGTACGACATTATCCGACTGTGCTTTGCTTTGCTTCAACTCATCTCTGGGTACAATGTCGATCAGAAAGTCAAACTGATCGTACTTGGTGATGGCCATTGCAATGTCATTCCTCTGCAATGTACGTCTTTTATTGTCCTCCGTGTGGATCCACGCTCTCAGGGTTAATTCGTGGATAAATATTTCAGCGGCTTTTGAAAATAACATTGGAGCTTCAGCACTTATCATTTTCACGTCACCGTCTAGCTTCATTATTTTTTTTATCCTTGCCAACGGCAATGATTGTGTCTTCAGGTCATTCTGTAATTATTTTAAAACATAAATAATTATTTTTTTCATTAAAAAAAAATTATTTAAAAAAAATTGTATTTTAAATTTATTAAATTTTCTGCATGTCAGTTTTTTTGTCATGAAAATTAAGTTAGTCGACATTTAAAAATTTTTAGAATTTTTTTTTATTGAAAAAAAAAAAAAAATAATAATAAATAAATTTCACTTGTAAAAAAACTTAAAAAACTATAAGTGCAATTTTTAAAAAATATTTTTTTGTTGTTATTTAATTATTAAAAAAATATCAAAAAATTAAAAACGTCGGCTAACTTTAGTATCATTTTTTTGCTGTAATTTATTTATTAAAAAAATTATTAAATATCTTCTAAATTAATTTTAATTAAAAAAAATATAATACTGAAGTTAGCAGTCAGCTGTTAATTTTAAAAATTTTTTTAATAAATTAATTACAAAAAGTAGACAGAATAAATAATCTTACACTAGTAATTTTTTTAATTTCTTCAGCAACTTTTGGCCAAAATGTCGTCAATGCTTGCTGTGCTTCTGAGCTTCCTGGAGATGATATTTGTAAGTCTCCATTAGAGTCTCCTTCTACTTCGCTGTCTTGATTTCTATTTAAAAAAAAAAAAAAAAAAAAAAATTAATTAATATTTAATTAATGTTTAAGAAAAATATTTTTTTATTTTAAAGCAACAATAATATTAAAAGAAATTGTCAACAATTAAAAATTAAAAAAAAAAAAAAATAAAATACTTTGTTAAATCACATATGTAACAAAACAATAATAAATAACAAATCCACTGACAATATAACCTAAAAGTAAGCAAGACAAGTGTCGAACTTACGCATTGACAAAGAATAAGGACATCTTGGTTTATTTACTCGTCAACAAAAAATATTAAAATCAAAATATTATTATGGATCATTAAAAATAAAATTGATAAATGAATAAGCTTGGGCCAAATATTTGCGCCGGAAATTTCTCCAATCGCCGTCTCTCAATCACACTCAATCAGATTACAGTATAAACCTTTAAGATCTGTTTCACAATCACGTGCGTAAATTAAACTTGACGTAAATAAAAACTCAGAGTAATTTTTATGTCCCAGTTACTGAAATTATTAAAATAAATCACTAAAAAACTAAAATAAATTATCCAGTAATATTTATGGGTTTTTGCAATAACAAAATCAATTATTCTATCGTATCTTTATTTATTTATCATGAAAATCAGCCCAAGTCCCGCGTCATTCAAGATGTCGCTTATGTACAACCTTTATTTCTTTATTTCATTCATTATTTCTTTGTACAAAACCTGTAATTTAATTTAACAAATACTTAATAGGGCAAAAAAATTTCTTTTTAGTGATCAACAATTATTATACTGAAGGTAGCATGACATTTGACCATTTTTTTTATTTTATTTAACAAAATAATTTTATTCCGAAAAATATTGCATTTTTTTTTTTTTTTTTTTTTTTTTAATTTCTATACATGTCAATTTTTTTCTCATTTCTTTTTTGCCATAATTTTGAATAATTTAATTATTCTCTTTTTAAATATTTAAATTTCTTTATATACAATTTTTCTAAAAAAATCTATGAATAATTGTTTAAAAACTTAACTTATACAAATTTTCATTAAAAAATTATTTTTACATAGTTGAAAATTAAAAAATAATTTTTTACAAAATTAATTAGGCATCGCTTTAAAACTGCTGAGTTTTTGAAAAACATAATTCAAAATTTCCTTTGACGTAGGTATATCAGATGACGTATTGATTCGTATCATTTCTCCAAATTCTCTGATATAATAATCAAGTTCTGACACATTAGCAGGATCTTTCATTGACATGTATTTATTTGTCAACTGTGACAGTTTTAGAAGGTCAGAACTGAATTCTTCATCGAGGTCGAATAATTCTAGGGCTGGCGGTTGAAGTTCTTGAAAACTTGGTGGGAAAACCTATTAATTATGACAAAAATTTAATAAAAAAATTCCTCAAGTAAAATTAAAAAAAAAATTATTAATAAAATTTTTTTTTAATGAAATTAATTTCAAACAATTTTAATTACCGAAGCTTGAGTTGGAGGTAGCGGAGTTTCAAAGTGTGGTTTAATTAACGTCAATGGTTCATGTTTAACTCCTAAAAGTTGATACGCACTAATACACTCTGGTATCATTGACAAGTTGATTGAATAAAAATGATGCTTGAATAATTTTGTGTACTCTCGAGGAATGTCAATAGTATCTAGGTCTTGAGTACAAACTTTTGGTTCGTCTGCTAATTGTGTTATGTCCGGTACAAAATTATATTCAGAGTACTGTAATAAAATAATTAATTTTACCAGTATATTATTTTAGCAGCTGCTCTTTTGAATAAGATAAAATTTTTCTTATTCTCTTAAATTAATAATATAGATTATCCTTACATCAATGTCATCAAAATGATATTCTTTAGAGAACTGTTCTTTAGATTTAAAAAAATCAAAAATCATTTCTCTCAAGGCATCGTTATGTTCCTTTTCTATGTAAGAGTCTGTTAGTAATCTCGATGAACCGAGTACTATTAACTTTCCAGAACTTGTTGGTGAAGAATAATACGCGCAAATTGGTCTGTTGGTAGGTATTGCCATAGTCCCACTTGATAATGCAACTACTGAAGGCTGGACGACGTTCAATGTTGCTCCGTATGGATAAATAAAATTCATATTACTAAAAAAAAAAAAAAAAATAATAATAATAATAATAATAATAATAATAATAATAATAATTATAATTATAAGAATTAGTTTTTTTGAATTTTTATTAATACTCACACAACTTCATCACGATTTTTGACAAATCGCGATTTATTCGACAAACCTTGAGATATTGTACATTCTTTCGGGTGTAATGTACGACTGTAATTTATTCTTATGACACTATCTGTGATGAAAAAAATTAATATAAATTAAATTTATAAATTTATAAAATAAAAATAAAATTGTTCTTACCATTATTAACCATTATCCCAAATTCTTCAAGTAAAAAATTAATATTTGTATTAAATTTATTTTCTCCGCCTTCACCTAACATCACCAAAACATTTTTCCCATTATTTATAAACCCTCTGATAGAATCCATTTCTAATTCTGTAAACTTATTCCTAGGTTCTGGTAATACTAATAAATCTCCACTGGATAGAGATTCTTCAGACAATACATCATTGTTTCTGCAAAAAAAAAAAATTGATTAATTAAAAAATTTTTTATGAAAATTAATTTAATAATTTTGGTGAAAAATTATCGCAAAAAAAAATTGACATTTAGAAATTTTAAAAAATTAAAAATGCAATTTTTTTAAAATAATTTTTTGGAGCAAATTTACTTGTTAAAAAAAAATTAAAAAACTGTCCAGTGACAGCTAACTTTAATGTCATAAATAATTTAATAAACAACAAAAACACTTACTCCAAAAATTTCCATTTTGGTTTTAATTTTCTTTGCAATACTTTAAACTCATCATTTAAACGTCTTTCATTTTTGGAAGAATCAAAAATTATCAGCTGAGAATCATTGTCATTACTAATTATTGAACTCATTTTACACACTTATAGTTGATAAATTTTTCTCACAAATTTTGATAAATAAATGTTGTACATTTTGGTTGTCAAGGGAGACCAATAAATATCAAATAATATAAATTTATTGGTTGAATTTCCGCCAATAAAAACTTTCTTATGTTGCGCGCGCCTTTACTTTCGCAAAAACAGAAAAACATTAGAGAGAAGGTAGATTTTCCTTAGGTTAGGTCAACATCGTTTCATTTTTATTTGTTTTTTTATTTTTTACTCTTGTATTGTTTAATTAATAATTATAATGGCAGAAAAATTGAAGAGATATGAAAAAATTGATTTTTTGGGAGAAGGACAGGTTAGTATTATAATCATTATTAATTTATAAATATTTTTCTTTATAAATAACTTTAAACATTTAAACTAATGTTTAATATTTATTTTATTTATTATTATTAATATTTCATTTATTATATTTTTACAGTTTGCTACCGTATACAAAGCAAAAGATACTGAAACGGATCAAATAGTTGCAGTAAAAAAGGTTTGTTTGATTAATTCAAATAAATCACATGTTTTTTAAAAAATTTTCTTACACGACACTAAAATTAGCAGACACGAAAAATTTTTCATTTATTTTCTTTTAAAAATTAAATTAGCCATCTAAAAGTGTTCAGAATTTTTTTTATTAAAAAAAAATTCAACATTTAGAAAATTAAAAAAATTTTAAGTTCAACTTTTTTGAAAAACTTTTATTTTTTATTTTTATTGGTTAAAAAAAATGAGAAATTGATAATGCCATTTAATTTTAATGTCATTTTTTTTAAATAAATTAAATTAATTAAAAAACATTGCATTTATACATTTTTAAAGCTTCTAAATATGAAATTTTTCTTGCTATGATTTATTTGTCAAAAAAAAAATTATAAAAATGATCAAATGTTATTTTCATAAAATTTTCTAACACTCTATTAATTTTTCAGATAAAAGTAGCCAGCAGAGCTGAAGCTCGCGATGGTATAAACCGAACAGCATTAAGAGAAATAAAATTACTTCAAGATTTAAAGCATGATAATATTATCGGCTTACTAGGTATTAATTTTTTTTATTAATTAACCAAAAACTCAAAATATAATTTTCATAATTTTACAGATGTGTTTGGTTACAAGTCAAACGTGTCGCTGGTCTTCGACTTCATGGACACCGATTTAGAAATAATAATAAAAGATTCGAATATTGTATTTACAATATCTCATATAAAGTCTTATATGATTCAAACTTTACAAGGACTAGATTACTTACACTGCAACTGGATTCTCCACCGTGATTTGAAGCCCAATAATTTACTAGTAAATCAAAAAGGAATTTTAAAAATAGGTGATTTTGGTCTGGCTAAATTCTTTGGATCCCCGAACAGAATAAACACTCACCAAGTAGTAACCAGGTGGTACCGAGCTCCTGAACTGCTCTACGGAGCAAGATTGTACGGAACTGGAGTTGATATGTGGGCAGTTGGTTGTATTTTAGCTGAATTATTATTGCGTAATCCATTTTTACCTGGAGAATCTGATTTAGATCAATTAACTAGAATATTTCAGGTAATTTTTATTAGCTATTATTGACTCTGAATTTAAAATTTATGAAAATTAATTTATAAGATATTTTATAATTTTTTTAACAAAAAAATTGACATCTTGAAATTTAAAAAAATTATAAATGCAATTTTTTTATAAATAAATTTTTTGGAAAAAATTTATTTGTTAAAAAAAATTAAAAAATTATCATAATTAATTTTGATATGTAATTTTATTTATAAATATTTATTATTACAGACCCTAGGAACACCTACAGAAGAAACTTGGCCAGGAATGACTGAACTAACAGATTTCATCCAATTCAAACCTTTTATCGGAATACCTTTCTCAGACATTTTCACAGCAGTCGGTGCAGATCTTCTAGATTTAATTTCCAGTTTATTACGTATCAACCCAAGCGAGAGATGCACTTGCAGCCAGGCACTGCAAATGCTCTTTTTTAGCAATAAACCCGCACCAACTCCTGGGGAAAAATTACCACTGCCTATCAGTGTCAGAAGACTTAAAGAAAACCGGCCGAGTCTCAAGCGCAAACTACTCGAAAACATCGACGGAGGAACTCTAGCCAAACGTTTACAATTTTAATCTCTTATAAATAATTATTAAAAAAGAATTTAAAATTTATCAATCATTTAAATATTTTGAGTGAATGTTTGTGTGAATGAATAGCTTAATTAAATAAAAAATAATGACGTTTTATTTTTTATATATCTAAATAATTATTTTGTAGTGACAAATAACTATCATTTTTTTTTTGTATATTTAACTAAAAATAAATAAATCAGAAAATCAAAATATATATATATATATATTTTTTTTTTTTTTTGTTAAATAATATTGAAAATATCACGTGACTTTGACACTTCCTGTAAATTATTACACACATGTATAGTGTGTCAAAACCTTTGTATACTCAATATACACAAACACGAAATAAAACCAATAGTTACGAATAACACTAAGATCTTTTAATAATAATAAATAAAATATTTGAACAATACTTACATTAAGTTTTAAATATTTAATTATTAGTGAACAATTAAAAAAAAAAAAAAAAATGAATGTTGTGACAGCTATTAAACATTACATTACTCGAATGACCGAAGAAAGTGGACCGGGTATGAAAGTTCTTTTAATGGATAAACAAACGGTAAGTTTATTTTTATATTATTGGTTATAATAAAAATTTTTTATTAATTATGAATAATACTAAAGTCAGCTGACATTTTTTATCTTTTAATTCTTTTTTTATTTATTTAATTGGAGCAAAAAAATATGACATTAAAATTAGCAGTCATTTAATCATTTTTTAATTTTAATTAACAAATAAATTTTTATTTTTATTACAGATAAGTATTGTCAGTTTGGTGTACAGTCATTCGGAAATTTTGATGAAAGAAGTGTATTTGTTTGATAAAATAGACGCACAAGTACGTGGTGAAGAGCTTAGGCATTTAAAGTGTATTGTTTTTATCAGACCAACCAAAGAAAATGTTGCTTTACTTTGCAATGAATTAAGAAATCCAAAGTATGGAATTTATTATATTTGTAAGTAGCTTTTTTTTTTAAAAAAAACTATTTTAAATTAATTTATGGTAATTGTCATTATTTAATCTTTAGATTTCAGTAATATCATTCCAAAAGCTGATATTAAATTATTAGCTGAAAGTGACGAGCAAGAAGTTGTCAGAGAAGTGCAAGAGTATTATGCTGATTACTTAGCGATTAATCCACATTTATTTTCAATTGGAATAAATTCATGTGCTGAAGGTATAAAAATGACCACTTGACAATTTTTTAATTTTTTTTAATAAATAAATTTAGTAAAAAAAATTATTTTTAACAAATTAAATTTTTAATTTTTACAAGTCAATTTTTTTTGCAATAATTTGTCACTAAAATTATAAAATGATTGTAAATATTGCTTTAAAATATTTTAATTAATTTTTGAAAAATAATTGACAGGTCTTACATGGAATCCAGTGAACTTACATCGCTCTTGCGAAGGAATTATATCAGTTTTACTTTCTATAAGAAAATGCCCTTACATTCGTTACCAAAGTAGTTCAGAAATGGCCAAAAGACTGTCTGAAAAAATCCGTGAAGTCTTGATAAAAGAATCTAATTCATTTAAATTTAGACAGGAGTCAGATCCGCTTTTATTGATACTCGACAGACGAGATGATCCAGTTACTCCATTGCTGAATCAATGGACCTATCAGGCTATGGTTCATGAGCTTTTAGGTATTAATAACAACCGCGTTGACTTGTCCCATATACAAGGAATTTCTAAAGAGTTACAAGAAGTTGTGCTCAGTGCTGAACATGATGAATTTTATGCTGAGGTAATATTTAGTCAATATTTTTTTTTTATAAAAATTATTAAATATCTTCTAAATTAATTTTTATTAAAAATATAATAATATTAATAATAATTTATTTTTTTTACAGGCTATGTATTTAAATTTTGGCGAAATTGGACAAACAATAAAAGAATTAATGGAAGAGTTTCAAAGAAAAGCTAAGAAACATCAAAAAGTAGAAAGTATTGCAGACATGAAAAATTTTGTTGAAGCTTATCCATTATTTAAAAAAATGTCTGGTACTGTTTCTAAGCATGTAACAGTTGTTGGTGAGCTCTCTAATTTAGTTGGTAATCATAATTTATTAGAAGTTTCGGAGACTGAACAAGAATTGTGCTGTCAAAATGAACATTCCAATCAAGTATGTACTGAAAATTAATTTTTTTTAAATTAATCTCCATAAAAAAAAAAAATTAAACTTAATTTCAGCTACACAAAATAAAGAAATTATTAAACAATCCAAAAGTACGTGATATAGATGCGACGAGATTAGTGATGCTGTATGCATTGCACTATGAGAAGCACACAAATAATGAAATAGGAACATTAGTTGAAATGTTAAAAAAACGAGAAGTTCCTGAAAAATATACAAAAGTAATTATTTTATTATTTAAAATTTATTTTGATATTTATCAACAACAAAATCAATATTTTTTAACACTATTTAACAGTAAATAAATTTACTTATTTTTTTTTTTTTTTTTTTTAGCTTGTCTACAGTATTTTGGAGTACAGTGGAATAAATCAAAGGCAGAGTAATTTATTTGATCGTGAGGCTGTTGCGAAGATAACTAAAAAATTATTCAAGGGTCTGAGCGGTGTTGAGAATATATACACACAACACAATCCGCTGCTGAGTGAAACTCTGGAAGATCTCATAAAAGGAAAATTAAACACTCAAACTTTTCCTTATTTAGGACAAATAACCATGACCAAAAGGTAAATTGGTTTTTTAAAATTAATTACAAGCTTTGAATTAAAATTTTTTACAATTGTTACAGAATTCAAGATGTAATTGTATTTATAATTGGTGGCGCGACTTATGAAGAAAGTTTGGCAGTACATAATTTAAATAAACAAAACCCGAGTGTAAAAATAATACTAGGAGGCACTACGGTTCATAATTTTGAAAGTTTTTGCAATGAAATAATTTCAGCGACTACTGGAATTGTACCGAGATATAGATCTCGAAATAATTAAACATATATTAGATTTTATATATTGCTAATTAACTTAAAAAAAAAGATATAATATTTATCATTCCTAAAATAGGCTATTTATATTTTTCTGACGTTAAATTATCGCTGTAAAATTATTTACTCAAAAATATCTATAATAAACAAACACGTCTCATTTATTGTTTTTTAATTTTTTAATTTTTTTTTTTTTTCACTTTTAATCTATTTAAATTCCACAATTTAATCATATTCTATGTCTTCTGCTTCCAAAAAATAGTCATCACCATCATCAAAATTTTCATCATCATTTGTCGTTACCTAGAACAAATATTTTAATTAATTATTCGCTTTAAAAAATTTTTAATGGCTATTATTTAATGTTTAATTATATATTTACAATTTTTGTTAACCGGAAAATGAAGTAAGGCAATAAAAATATTAATATAAATAATTAAAATATTTTTATCCGCTTTTTTATTCATTTTACAAATTATCAGTTCCTATTACTTACGTTTTTTTTTCTTTTTAGGTATTTTAATAAACTTCTTTCGTCTTACTAAAAATATAAGAACCTACAAATAATATCAATTGCTACACAAATATTTGTATTTCAAAAATTCTAATAAAATTTTTAAAGTTTTAACAAAAAAAATTTATTTTCATTTTTTTTTTTTTTTTTTAATTTAAAATAATTTAAATAAATTAAAAAAAAAATTACCTCAACTATACCGGTGAAAATAGCATAAGAAATCATAGCAAAGGTCACAAAAACTCCAGCTAATATTTTATCCCTTTTATTATTCGGAAATTCAGCATTAACTTCAATTATGTGTTTCTTTTCATTCTCCTTGGCTTTTATTTTCTCATACTCTTGGTAGTCGTACTCAAAGTAACGTTGTGATATGCGTGAAATAAATTTACTGAGATTTGTGCAAGCTTTCAAGTGATTTTGTAAAGCTGGATTTGGCAGTGGCGCTTTTAATAATGGAGCTAGATACGCGTATATCAATGCGTCCAACGAAGTTGGATTAGGACCAAAAAAATATTCCGAATCACCGAGCCTTGTTGACAGCAGAGTAATGCACTTTTGGGCATCGGAATATACATTGCTTTCTATTATTGTCATTACATCTTCGTTTATGTACAGCGCTTCCATCAAAGTCCGGGCATGTTTTTCGTATTTTGATGGATAGTGAAAATTAAACGGAAATGGTATCGCTTTCGCATACCAAGGTCTTATGAAATCATTAAAATTCTTTTGATCTAACCACCTGGAAGAAGAAAATTTTAATTAATTAAATAATTAATTATAATTAATATTTAATTATTTTATTTGAAAATTTTTACTATTTTTAATCAATAAAAAATATTTGTAAAAAATTGAATTTAGAATTTAAAAAATTTTCTGCATGCCAATTTCTTTTTTTTAATAATTTTTTTCAATAAAAAATTGGCTAATTTAATATTTATAAAATACTAATTAAATATAAATGATGCAATACTTGAGAATAATAAATAATAAACCAACAAAAATTACCAGACATATTGAAGAGCCGGGTAAAGTTTTTCTTTCAACAAATATTCATATGACACAATATCAGCTCGTTCTTTGGAGCTCAAAGAAGTATCTGGAGAGTAATTTTTCTCTTTTAAAAAATTAATTATCTGTGGAACGGAGTCTATTGCATTAGAACCATTTCGTAAAACTGGAAAATGCCCATGTGGTGTTCGGAAGGGGTTACATGTCCGATTTACTTTTATTGGAGCATTGCTAAATTTTGCATAGGCCTGAAAATAATATTTACAGATTAATAATTAAAAGTTAATTTTTTTTTTTTTATAATAATTTTAAATTATGCTTACCAAAATTTGCAAACAACGGATGCCAACTGATGGCAATCCCCAATCACCTTTCCATACATCCAACTGAAACGTCTCAGTTGAGCTCATTCTCATGAAATAAAACCGGAATAATAGTTAGGCATTTATAATTACAATTGTCGTATTTTTATTCGCGTAAAATTATTATTTGTGGATTTAATTAACCTGTTAGTCCCGACAAAATAATAATAAACGCACGATAAATAACCTAGAAAATTATTTTTTTATTATTGAAAATTTAGAAGAGGCTTGAGCGGCAAGCTCCTCTGCCGTTCATTTTATAAATTACAAGAACTTACACTTCAAAGCGCCCTCTTAGGATTAGGCACGTACTAAAAAAAACTACTGTGCATTTAATTTAGAGTGACACTAAAGTTGACAGACAAAAATTGTTTTATAATTTTAGTTATTAAATTATTATCAAAAAAATTAATAATAATATTGAAGTTAGCCATCAGCTGTCAATTTTAAAAATTTAATTCAAATTAATTTTATTAATAAATTTATTTTATAAAAATTTTACCATTAAAAAAATTTATTTTTTATCAATAACTTAAATATATAATTGATATCAATGATTTATGATTTATGATTGAGCTGTAAAGTATAAAAGTCGAACTAAAATTAAAAGAATTATTTATGAATTTTAATTTTAATAGCATGAACAATTGATTAATTAATAAAAGTTAAGAACGTAATGCTTCTTGAAGTTTCTTCCTGGCAATAGCAACTCGGTCTTCTTGCTTTTTAATGTCTTCGTCAGCTATCGTCACCGCCTGCAATTAAATAATATCAAATTATTTAAAAAAAATAAAATGTGCGAATGTTTAGTAGATACAATTAATATTAAATCAAAACTTGCAATGAAAATATAAGTTAGTTAATTAAAAATAATAAGTGTGAACTGTAGAAACACCAAACAAAATGATAAACTATGTGGAATGATAAAAAATTAATAGGTAAATATGTATTTATGAAAATTTAAAGCTTTTAACCTGCACGAGAGGTTGATCAGGATTTAAAAATACTCCTGGATTTTTTTCTAACGAAGTTTTGGAGCCGGTTTGCCCGGTGACTGGCTGGGAAGACATGTGGAGAGCTGTTGCTACGCTTTGAAGAAGAGTTTCTTCGGTTATGTAAGGTCCGACGGGTTTTAGGGTCTTAGGTAAATCCATTCCGTTGAATTCGTAACCGTCTGGATCACATGCTCGTAAACCTTCCAAACGTTTTTCCCAGAATAACTGAAAATAATTTTCAATTTTTAATTGTAATTTACATAATGTAAAATAAAAAATTATATAAAATTAATTTTATTTATATTTAAAAATGTAATAACAAACAAATTAAAAAAAAAATTTTTTTAATTTAATTTTTGGAAAAAAAATTTTTTTGTTAAAAAAATTATCAAATGCTAATTTTAATGTAATAAATTTATTATTTTACCTGTTTAGGTTTGTCTTGAGAACAATACTTGCTGTCAGTTTTATCAGCTCCTTCCTTAAAAGAAAAAAATTAAATTATTTTCTATTTGACATTTCAGTATTTTTTTTTATCAATAAAGTAAAAGACGCCAGTGTCAATAACTGTGTCTTTTACTTTATAACTAAACAAAACAAACTTGTTTTGGTTTATCCTGAGCACTATGCTTGACATCTTTACTGACTTTTCTGTCTTGTGTTTTATAAATCGTAACTGGTTGCTTGAAAATAGATGCTGTTTGTCTTATTGGAGGGACTAGTGATGCGTCGTTCCTTACTCCTCGACTGAAAAAAAAAAAAAAAAAAAAAAAAAAAATATTAATTTTCTACAAATTAAAAAGAAACAATAATCGTATTGTTTCAATTATTGTCAACAGTGTAAAAAAATAACCTATAGTAGTAAACATCAACTTTGCCTGATGACGGAGGTAGTGGATTTGAATTTTTTCGTGAAATCTCGTCACGAGTCGGCCAATTTGTTGGCAAAGTCGAGGAATATTTCTTTTTATCTATTGACATATTCATTTTTTATGAATTTTATTATTATTAATTATTAATATAATATAAATAAATAAATACTACTGTATACACGGTATACACAAAACCAGTAAGATAATTTATACTATAGTATGTCAACACACAGTACTTAGAGTAAGTAATTAAAATGCTTTTTTAGACTATAGTAAACCGATAAAATTTCTTGATTTGAGCTGTTATAAACTCCAATTGTCTCCCACTATCACTGACACTACCGCGCATGCGCACAATATTTTTTTTAACTACTTGTTAAATTAAAAAAAAATTGAATACAATTTTTTTAATAAAAAAAATTAATTGTAATTTAAAAAAAAAAAAAAAAAATTTAATTTTTTAACAAAAAAAAAAAAAAAATTAAATATAATTTTTTCAGTAAAAAAAAATTAAATTTATTTTGTGGCTATTGTCATTTTTTATCTTAAAATTTATTTACAATGTACAAAAATATTATTAATCATAAATTAATTAATAGCAACAACAACAGGTGCTTCATCGAATTCTTCTTGTTGCAAATTAGAAAAATCCCAAGAAAATTGATTAGTAAGCCGCACTTGTAACCTCGCAGCTTCAGATTTAAGCCGTCCTTCGACTTCAGGATTTATCTCAATCGTAGCAAATAATTTTCTTAAATGATAATAAACAAAGTTATTATCCGTGACAATATCGCAAAGTATATCTTCAGGCGCATGAGATAATTGAATTTCAATTGTGTGTAAAAAGTCGACGTAAATACTTCGGCGCGAAGAGATCGCTTTGTCGGCTCCGCAAATTAGAGCAATAAGTTTTTTCCAATGCTCAAACGCTTCGAAGCTTTGGCCGATCAGGAAGCAGACAAATGCTAATTGTAACTCACCTATTATCTCAGATTGACTGTAAATAAAACAAATTAATTAAACATCTATTTTTTTATTTAATAATTTAATAAAAATTTATATCAATTTAAATTTATATTAATAATAATTTCTAAATTAAGAAACTCACTCTTTCATTTTTTGTATAGTTGAACTGAGAGCATACGATGAGTCCAAAGAGTACTCGGTTATCTCAGCAGGTGTTGCATCATCTGGATAATTTCTTTCTGGCACCTCTGTAAATCTAAGCTCTGTCCCTTTTTTTTGTTTTAAATTTGGTAAAAGCAATTCTTCTTTAGCTTCTACAGAAAGTCCGCTTTCTCTTCGTCGCAGTTGAGTTTTATTACTTTCTTTCAAGCGCATTTCATTGTCATAATTTTCCAACTCTAATGCGGATCGGACGTAACTAAATAAGAAGAAATAAATAAATTAGTTTAAAAATTACTTATCAGTAATTTAATTGATAAAATTTTTTTTCTTACCCAGTTAGAGGCTGACATCTTTCTAAAATATTATCGCTGACTTTACTAGTTAATTCTTTCCACTGATTAAGTACATCGTAAGGATAAGGACCCAAAAATTTATCCAATTCTTTGTGATTGATTTTTATCCTTTCTATTACTTCTTCTTCAATGGCTGAAAATTAATAATAATAATAAAATAATATTCTTAAAAATCCCTATTAATATTACAAATACAGAGTTTTTCTTTTCTTTAATTAAATTCAAATTAATTTTTTTAAATTAATGTTATTTAATTTTAAATAATTTTTTGATTAATAAATAAATAAATAATTACGTTGAGAACTCATGTCGGTTTCTTTATTATCCCACCGCTTCACTAAAAAGTCTTGCTCTTTGAAAATATGAAAAAATCCAACTCTGGGGGCTGATTCATTAAATTCGTCTTTAGCACTAAAAAAAAAAAAAAAACAATAATTTTAATTTAAAATATTGAATCATTGTTAAATAAATTAATAGACACAGTGGCAATTATTTTATTAATTTACCTGTAATGTATGAAATGTAATCCGGGAGGTATCATTTTTATACCTTTAAAATTACTCCCTGTAGTCCAGGACTTTAAATCTATCCCAAAATCTGTTCCTGGAGGCATGTCCATTACAACTAATGTACCTCCTCTTTTAAATAATACTTTAGCTACTTCTTGAGTCATTTCACACGGCTCCTTGCTCGCCATATTTATTAATTAATTAATTTATTAATAATTAATAAATTAGCAGAGCAGCCAGATTCTTTAGAGTTAAAAATCTGGAAAATAAATTTATAAATAAAATTAAATAAGTACATAAAAGTAAAAATAAAAATTAATAATACTTACATTAATTATTAAGACCTAATAAATTATTGTTCTTGGTGTTTTATATTAATAATTAAAATTAATTATTTCCTGACAGCTGATTTTATTTATTTATAGATTTTTAGGTTAACAAAATTGCTATTTAATAAATAAAGTTTGTTTTTATAGACTTTTATTTTTTTTTCTTCGGGAATTTCATGTGCGCGCCTCTTAGTACTAATACTAAGAGCGCGAGAATTTGAAATAAATTTAAAATATTTAAATGCCGAAATTTAAAAATTTTTAGAATTTTTTTTTTTTTGAAAAAATTATTACAAAAAAATAAAAATAAATTTTCATTTGTAAAAAATTTGAAAAACTATAAGTGTAATTTTCTAAAAATATTTTTTAATTCTAATTTAATGAGAATTAATTTAGCAGATAATAATTAATTTAAAAAATTTTTTTTACAGAAAGATTTAAGATTTATTTAATTAAATTTTCAAATTTTCTCAATCTGATAAAAAAAAAAATAAAGTTAATTAATTTTTAATGATTCAAAAAAAAAAAAAATGTAAAAATTTTACATTAATCTTACGAGTCTATAAATATTACAGCGAATAAAAAATATGCGGCTAATGAACCCAAATAAGACTTGTTATTTTTAATAAATAAAACACTAAAATAAATATTTGGAAGCTCTTAAGAAAACGAAAGAAATACGAGTTTAAAATAAGTAACTTTTATCTTAGCGTAAATTTACTTTAAGTAAGTACTATAAATTATTACGTACTACTTTTCTCTAAGTCAATAAATTTAGCAATTGAAAAAATAATTCGGAGCTTAAATCGATCCGGTATTTATAGTGCTTCAAAGTATAATTTTAGAAATAATATTATCTTTTAATATTATTATATATTTAAATCAATTACTATAATTGAATGAAAGTAATAAAATATATAGAGCAATATTTACAATTTTTTAAGTACCCACAATTTGTTATGATTAGTAAATTCTTAGTAGATATTTATAATGACTATTGTTCTCACAAGTGTAGACGATATATATTTTTAATAGCAACTCAAGATGTTATTTAATCTTTACCTTGAAGATTCGTCTCGCATTAACTATAATAATTAATGCAGCATTAATTTATTGTTGTTATAATTAATGTACGAGTAACATGATCTTTATCAAGATAAAATAGAATTTTATTTACATCTTATTTAATTTTTTACATTCTAATCAACTGGAAACATTGCTGTATATTAAATTATTTTTTCTTAATAAAAAATTAAAAAAATGAATTAATCATTAATTCAATTTAAAATTTATATAAATAAAATTATTAAAAAAAAAAAATATAAAATAAGACTTAAAAAAGACACATATTTAAGATATTTATTATAATTTTATTTCAATAAAAATTTACAATTAATTAAAAAGACAAAAGTATATTAAAAATTTATCACAAAATAGGTTTAGCAAAATAGGTTCATTTAAAAAAAATTATTTTCAATTTGTTAGTCAATTTTTTTTGCCACAATTTATTAGTAAAAAAAAAAAAATTATTAAAATGATCAAATACCTGGTAAATTAATTTTAATTAAAAAAGTAAATGATAAAATATTATGAATGTGTTACCCGCATGAAAATAATAAAATTTTCAGAATAAAAATTTAAAAGGTGATATTCTAAAGCTCCAGATAGGAACCAGAGACAGGTACGATGGATAAAGGATTTTAAAAAGAAAATTAATAAAGTCTTTTCTCATAAGAAAAAAGACTGTGAACATTGCCTTCCTGTTGAGCAGAAGGAGATCTCCGCTCGAATCTGAGCTTGCCGCTGTAGGTCATTTCCCTCAACGCCAGAAGGGATCTGGCCCCGATGTCCTGACAGCCGTGTTTGATGCCGCACTGCAAGTAGGGCAAGAACTTTAGGACGCTTCCCTTGTCAACGATGGACCCGCTGACGCCCTGGGCGACTTTCATCTTGTCCATTTCATTGTGGAAATATCGATCCATAGCAGAACCCTTGGCGTCCTTCTTGTTCATCGCTTCGAGAGATCCCATGCCGCGGTACTTCTTCAAACGAACGCCGTCGCTGAAGAAGTACTCGCCGGGAGCCTCAGAAGTGCCAGCTAGCAACGATCCCATCATGACAGTGCTCGCTCCGAGACTGAGAGCCTTGATGATGTGTCCCAGAGACTGGATCCCTCCGTCAGCAATCACCGGAACTCCAAACTTGTTCGCGTACTCGCTTATTTTGTAGACAGCAGTTGCCTGAGGCCGTCCTACGGCCATCACTTCCTGGGTGATGCAGATAGACCCGCAGCCCATGCCCACGCGGAGCCCGTCAGCGCCAGCCTCGATCAAATTCTTGGCTTGCATTGTCGTCACTACATTTCCGGCAATCACCTGCAATTTCGGGTACTCTTTTTTGATAAATTTGATCATCTCGATTTGGTAGATAGAGTTTCCTTGAGAAGAGTCCAGGACTATCACGTCGACTCCTACGGCTGCCAGTAATTTAAGACGCTCTTTGTCAGTCTCTCGCGTTCCGATGGCTGCGCCGACCAACAGCTGTTTGTTCTCGTCCTTGCTGGCTATTGGGTAGCTTCTGTTCTTCTTCAAGTCCGTGCGAGCCATCAGCGACACCAGCTCACCCTTGTCATTCACGATCGGCAGCTTACCCTTTTTAGACTTCTCTAGAATGTAATTAGCCTCCGGCAAGGTCACTCCTAATTTGGCGGTGATCAAATCTTGCGATTTGGTCATTACAGACTCTAGCGTTGTTTTCTCAGGGCTAGATGAGTCCTCCAAAAAATCGATGTCCCTTGATGTCACAATTCCTACCAGCTTGCCTCCTATTTTACCGTTTTCTGTTATTGGGATCCCGCAAAATCCGTGCTCGGCTTTTACATTCAACACGTCTCGCACCGTGTCAATTGGAGAGAGAACTACTGGGTCTCGGATGAAACCATGTTTGTATTTTTTTACCTAAAAAAAAATTTTATTTTGTTATTTTTGTTTAAATAAATTCTTGCAAAAATTTTAATGATACTAAAGCAAACATTTGATTATTTTTAATGACATTGAAATTTGCAAACACTTGACCATTTTTTGATTTTTTTTTAACAAAAAAATTATTTTTTAAAAATTGGATTTTTAATTTATTAAAATTTTTACGTCATATTTTTTTTTTTTTTTTTGATATTTTATCGCTAAAAAAATTGACATGTGTCTGTCAATAATTTACATAATTATAAATTAAAATAAATAAATAAATTATAATAGTAATAAATATTTTACCTTGTGAACTTCAGCAGCCTGGTACACAGGAGTGCAATTATGATGAATAATACCAATGCCCCCAGAGAGTGCCATCGCGATAGCCATGTCGGACTCGGTAACGGTGTCCATCGGTGATGAGACCAGAGGAACCTTCAAGCCAATTTTTTTCGTCAACGGAGACACCAGTTCGACTTGATCAGCGACGAAGTCGATGTACCCGGGCAGAATGATAAAATCATTGTACGTAAGTCCCTCACCTGCTGTGAATAATTTGTTTGCAGACAAACCGTCGTCAGGAAGCTCCATGTTTTCAATTTTAGCAGCCGGAATTTCCATCGTTTGTTATTTATTGATACTGATCGTGATTCTCGTTTTTTTTTAAATTGACAATAAAATTTTTATTTTTTTTTTTGTTCTCACTGTTTGTTTATTTATAAAATACCGGGTGTATTGATTTTTTTCACAGGCAGGAAGATGGTGTAAATAACTATTTTATTTAATACTAACACGTGGTCTTTTTAATTTAACGCCCGATATACACCTCAGTAGATACTCTGGCAAAGTGACCGAATGCACATTGCGCGGATATCTTATATACACCATTTGTGAACATAATTTATATGTATTATGTATAATTATTATTATCTCGATGGATGCATCATCTGACGGTAAATAATGTAAGTTAATATCACTGCACTTTATTCAATTTTTATTTTTATTTAATTCAATTTATATTTAAAAATTTATTTATTTTACTTTTATTATTAATTTGTTGTTTTAATACGCGTCTATTGTAAATTCATAAATAGTAATAACTTAATTAATTTTTAAACTAACTTAAAGGTAAGTTTTAATGAAACGCGGGAAAATTTTATTGGTTGATTTGATTTTAAAAATGCGCCTGCGCCGCGCGCAAAATTTCAAATTTTACAAATTTAATTATTTTTTTAAATTAATAATTAATTTAAAATAAAAAATATATAGACTTGTGATGATGGTGTAATTTTTTTAACTTATTAAAATTATTTTATTGCAATTATAAATTTATAAATAACTATAGTAATAATTTATATTAAAATTTTACAGTAAAAAATTAAATTTCATAAAAATTTTTAATATTTTACTTATTAAATTAATTTTACCATAATTACTTTTGCGACTGATGACAATTCTCCGATTGTCGATAAATTCGGAACTTAACAATTTATCCGTTAGTACGAATAGCTTCCAATAAAAATTAAAATAATTAAATATTTTAAAGGCTATATAAATATCTTCTAAAAAAAAAAAAAATTCTATCCATAAAAATATATTCACAAATCATTTTTTATATTTCAGAATATAAGTTTAAAATTATCTTCGCGCGAAGAAAAAATCTCTAAAAAAAATTTTTTACCATAAAAAATCGTCCTATAAAAAATTCAAATTATAATATAATTTCATTTAATTAAGCCGCTAAATATCAATTTTATAAAGAATGAATTAGCTATCGGAGTCAATATTAAAGTTTCGGAATTTAAATGAATAAAAATAAATCAATAATTATAATTAGTTTCTTTTAAATAAAACAAAATTGAGGCTCTTGCAAGTACCCTTGTAAATAGATCAAGAGCGCTCCTCTAGCTCCGACACCACGTTTACCTTTTGACGCATCAATAATGTAATTTTGATCTTTATTAGACCCTTCAGGGTTGTTGCGATGACCTCAGTAACGCTCGATAAGTAGGGGTAACCAACGCCTAGATCACGTATAACTATCTCGTAAGTAAAGGATAACTCTGGTGAAGCCAAAGCCTCTGAAGCCGAAGTAATATATATCCACACTCGTACATATAAATACCAAAGAAACGTACGAGTCGGTGTCACAAAAAAAAAAAAAAAATCCAACCCAGTAAAGTTCAAATTTTATCTAAGAATATTCTTAATCTCGGAGATTTATATCTTCGATTATAATCCCAATCAAAATGATAATGACAATCGTAATAATGATCTTTGATGCAGCAAGTAACTCTCTTGTAATCAGCAAGTAACAATCAACAGAAGGTTTGTCGGTTGCATAACGTTGATTAGCATTGAAGCTATACTGAAGAATAAACTTGATGTAATAGAATAGAATAACGAGTGAAGAGAATATAAAGGATGAAGGAGAAAAAAGATGACATAGATGACTCGAGATTCGCTCATCTCTTCTCTTGACATCAGCTCCACTATCCTCTCGCTTCCTCTCTTTTCTATTTCCACATCAACATCTCGGTCTGGGGAAGTATATATGTACACAGCTCGCTCTTTCATCCCCCACATTCTACACTCTACTATAATACACACTCACACCTGGACAATAAAATCCATCTGTATGTGTACATATACCCAGAGCACACAGCCTCTCGGTTCTCACTTCTCAGTAAACGCGGAATAGGAAGCGCGCAAGTCACAGATCGATCGTCTATCGTCATGGTTACACCTCTTCTCTGTATAGAAACGTACGAGCACCTCGCTCTCACGGTAAAACCACCCCCGAAAAAGTACGTCGGGCATCGCATCTGGACCGACGTTACAACTGAGAATTATAACCTGTTAAGCATTAAGCATAACTTTGTACTTGAATAAAATTTATAAATATTTTTATCATTTTATCTTTTATTTTTAGTTTTTTTAGTTTGTTAATAAAAAGTGCGCTTTTGCGTTTTGTCACTCGTTCGTTGTTGAGATAAATAATAAAATTTATGGTAATGATTAAATAAATGCTAGAGATAGTTGTAATTGATGTAATGTGTGGAAAAAAGTGTAATTTAGAGTTTTAAATAATTAATACAGCGGATGAAAATAAAATAAAATCTCCGGAGAAGATACGGCGCACGGGCGCATCGCAGAAAAAGGGATATTGACATTTGTTGGATAGGGGCGCTGTTAAGATCCAGGACTGCCCTGATCTTCTCTCCCGCAGTATCCATGGATACGCTCTGGATAAATTCGCGCGAAACCGGCGCGCTAGCTAGTGAACTAACGAATAAAGAGTAAACGGGTGAAGAGCAAAAGTGAAGCTGACGGTGAGTGCTTTCTTAACTCCAATAGTTATTTTTAAAACAAATAGATTTAATTATAAGTGATTGTCTTGTAAAATTGTGAGTAAATTTGAATTTTACTGTGAATTTGTGTCATGTGACGATGCGTTTCTGACGCTCCACCCTTGTCCTTACCCCCGTTGCCTCGTTCACTTTCTTCTCTCCCTACCTCACTATTGCGCTTTCTCTGTGTTATTGTACAATCTACATCAGTATCACGGTATGTTACGGGTGAGGTCTCGCGGATGTCGTCGACCGTAAGTGTAAATTCACATTTTATTTCTTAACATCAACCATTTCGGAGTTTTTTATTCTTCTCCTGGATTTTGTCGCCGGACAAAAGCTCAGAAATTCACTTCGTATAAAATTTTGTCGGCAGTTTTGACAAAATGGCTTAAATGTGCTTTTTATTTTTATTTTTTTTTTTTTTTTACAACTATTTTTGCGTCAGTGGTCTTTGGTGCCCTCTCCTCCGTCACTGCCTCCCTCTGTTCTTGGGCGTCGTCGCTCCAGTGAATGCGGTGCACCTACGATAGATGCAATTTCGGGAGTCGTTGGCATCCATTTTAACACATATGTTTTACAATAATACTCTTAATTACAATTATTATTTTTTTTTTGTATAAATAAAAATTATGAGTAATTTTATTTTGGTTCAAAATTTATCTTTTCTTTTTTTTTTTTTTTTGCATAATTAATTTTATTTTACTGCAACCAAGTAATTTTTTTTTAGTTAAAAATAAAAATAAAAATTTTTTTAATTTTGTGGCTTTATTTTTTAATAAAAAAATGATTTAATATTTTGAATTTTATAAATTTTTTTTTTTTAATAATAAAAAAATTAAATTAAAGTCAATGAACTCTTGTCAAATAATATGACCAATAATTTATTAAAAAAAATAATAATTATTATTATTATTGAAGAAAATAATATTAATTATATTAAAAAAATTAAAGGGATTTTTTGGCAGGACTCTGATCAGGCAAATAAACAAAGTAGCGAATAAGTTGATGAGGGTCATGCGATATCCATGACGAGAAGGGCGACAGGTGAACGCATCGGAGCTGAGTAGAGATCGATATAGCGTTTAGGGAGCTCGTTTCACCCACGCGTACAACCCGAGTGCACCTACTTCGCCCTATCCTAGTAATCGGAACCGAGTAGTATGGTTGAAAAATAGAGAAGTGAAACAGGAGTGCTTTGATCCCCCCGAAGCTTCAAGCTTGAACCTCCGAGCTCGGAAACTAATGCCAGCTGAGTACTCCAGCTCATACGTCGTAGATCTTCCCGTCCCTCGATGTCAATACGAGTTTTATTTTTAATCTTTTTTTATTTATTTAGTTTCATTTTTTCTTTTTGCTAGTTTTTCTTTAGGGCGAGAGAATTCGCCTTTTTCTGGCACCACGACCTCGCCCTGCTGTACTGTTACTCTCCTCTGTTCTCGGTCTGCTCAGCCCCACCCCTTTATTTTTATTCCCGTCTCACTCACGTGTTTGTTGATAACCATGTTCAAGTGCATATCGCTACCGCGGCTGTTATCGCGGTCAGTTCTTAGTGTCTGACTTTTAAGCCTTTTTACTACTTGCAATTTATTTTTCCTTCAATTTGGAGTTTAAAATTTTTTTTTCTTTATTTTAAATTTCTAAATCATAATTAATAAATATTAAATGAATAAATTTTAAGAATAATAATTTTTTACATAAAAAAGCTCGAGTGTAAAAATTATAAATAATTTTGATAAAAATAAAATACAGAGTGGTGAATTATTCTGTAAAATGAATCGTAAATAATTGACAGTAGTGTATATGAGAATGAGGTCAATAACTAGGACACGGTTAGTAAGTAGGTCATTTACCCTAGTCCTGGAAAATAAAATTTAACTATTATTCTTTTATTTTTTATTAATTAAAATTTAGTTTATTAAATAAATAATTTTTCTTCGGCGTCGTCAAGGTATTAAAATATTTTTCCTCGATAATTTTATTCCTGTTTGAAAATAAATTAAAAAAAGAAAAAAAAGTTTCAAATTTTAGTTGGTAAAAATAACAGAGAGCGGAGATTGATGCATTCTTTAATTTTAATTGGACAGAAATAATTAAAAAGTAATCACTAACTCAATTACACGAAATTCAGGTTGAAAGTTCAATGGATTTAAATTAATCATCTGCTGGTGCCTTGAGCAGAATTTTTTTTTTTTTTTTTTTTTTTTTTTTTTTTATTTTCTCCGCGGTCTCCGGGGGCTTATGTAATTTTGGACATGCAAATAGAGGAATAAAATGGGAATGTCAAAAATAAGAGGATACATGAAAGAGAGAAGGAGAGCCAATGCAGTTGTTATCATGATCCTGCGGACTTTGGACATAGATTTGCGACCGCGCATGTATAAGATATCTAAACTGTTATTTATTAAGTAAATTTTGCCTTTAAAAAATTAATTAATTGTTTTTAAATTTTATTTTAACATTAATCAAAACTTGAAAGACTTTTTGTCTTAGTATCTGCCATGAAAATTTTTATTATAAAAGTATCTCGACATTTATCTGAATTTATATTTCATTAATCCAGATTTTATAGTAATATATTGAAATTTATTCTATTGTTAATTTTATTAGTTTTTTCAACGGCGCTGGGGCTCGAACCCCGACCCTTTGCATTTGAGTCATGCGTCTTCCAATTCACGCTACAGTCATCTTACGCTACTTTTTCTCTCATGCATAAATAACAAAAAAAAAAAAAAACTTTTGAAAGGTCAAAAAAATCACATTAAAGTTTTAAATTAATCACTTTAATTGATTTTTAAAATGTGGAGTTTTTTTTTATAACTTTCAAACAACTAGATCGATTTTTTAGACACCTAAAACTTTTCACCTTGTAATTAATGGTTTTTATAAAAAAGCCAAGTCTCACACTCGACTGGTAAAATACAGTAACAATAATTCGGTGAGAAGGATTTAAAATCAAGGTTGTATAATAAGAGATAAATTACTATGACATTTGACATATACTTTTGTAGATATTTAACAGTTGTTCTACTTACTTGTCTGTTGAATAATAATAAAGCAGAAAGAGTAGAGTCATTACGTAGCCTGCAGAGCTACATAATATCTCAGTCTGGCTTAGTAGTCAGGTCAGTTATGTCTAGTATAGTCCATTTAACGGTTCCAGGTCTATATCTAATATATATGTGTAAATGCATCACAGATATATATTTTTTCTCAAGTTTTTAGTGAAAGTAATCAGTGTTAATGCAGACGAAACTCTTTATCTGATATACTTTCTTTTCTAATACATAATAAACTGATTTTTGTTTTATTTTATTTATTTTTTTTTTAATTTCACCTTTAAAAATTTATTTTTATTTCATTCAAAAAGTTTAAAAAAATTTTTTTAAATATTTATTAAAAAAACTTAAATTAAAAATTTCTTTGCTTAAGTTTGAAGTAAAAATTTCCTAAATAATTTATTTAAAATTAATTAAAGCTAATTAATATTAAACATAAGATCCCTTTTACGTCAACAGATCACTAATTACCATAACAGGGTCGCTAATTTTCCCAGGAACTTTAAAATAAAATTTTAAATAAAAGTGACCGAGCTGAGCTGATACCGTATCTTTGTGAAAGCCGTACTTAGTTTTATCAGTAAAGAGTATTTTTTCATCGAGAAGGAATAAAAATAAAAAGATAAATAGGCGGCTGACAAGTCGTTAGATGTTCTACTTTACCCTCGAAACATCGGGTTGATTCAATTAAAATCTTCATCGGAAATGAACCTTTTTGGCTCTCGCTACCGAGGGTTAATATTATTATTATTATTATTATTATTATTATTATTATTATTATTATCATTCAATTACAATCCTATAGATTAGAAATATTTCAATTTTCTGTCGTCAAACGTCAATAACGTAAATAATTCGATTACAACTTTAATCGGATTTTATTTTTACCTTCAAATTTATTTTCAAAATTACCAATTATCAATCGCACTTGTTATTTTTAATTAAAAAAATACTAGGCAGTAAAATATGGAAAAATAAAATTCAATTAAATAAAAAATGAGTTTTTTTTTTTGCTTTAAAAAATTTTTTTCCAATAAATTGCATGACTCGTCATTGAAATTTATCTACATAACATTAAATATATTCATAGAATCACGTATTGGTCAATAGAAGCCTCAAATGTGAAAAATCAATCGTAATGTTTTAGTGCTTTCATTCATTTTCAATTAAATTAACTTTGGTATAAAAAAAAAACATTATAAATTATCAGTACGTCGCTATTATTTCCATGAAGCTATTTCAAATCATAAATTTACCGTTCAATTAAATTTTCATCAGTTCACTAGCCGAAATAATTAATAGTTCAATAAAAAAGTGATTTTTCTAAAAGTATAATTAATAATTTTATTTTATTTTAAAGTTAAAAATTTTCTAAATAAAAAGTTTCCTTTCTTGCCAAATTATTTTTACGGTCAATAGCAATTATAAACTCTCGACAATTTTCCACACTTTGAACCCTCAGTACAATAACCAGTCCACTGAATTGGCAATAAATATTGAAACAGTTTGTCATTACCAGATAATAGTTAAATAAAAATAAAAATAAAAATAAAAAATTTGTTAAATTAATCATATGAAAATAAAATTGGAAATTGATTAATAGTTATTGTTATCAGTATCACAAATAATTAACTTTAGATCTGATCCCATTGACCCTATTTGGAATAATAATTAAATAATAATTATAATATGTATATTGTATTTGTATGTTCGCAGTGATGATGCCACAGAGAAGCTGATAATCACGGTCGCCAACAATGATGTGACAATAAAGATACCTCCGTTTATTCTCGATCGGGAATTATAAACCGATCATCTGTGCTACCGAGTGCTTCCGTTTAAAATAACAACAAATGAATTTATAATTAACACCATTAAATATCGCTCATTAATTTAAAAGGAAAATATAAATCGGCTGATAAAATTGGTGCCAAATAAAATAAAATAAAAGTACCAAAGAGAATAAATAAATAAATATTATTATTTATTTAAAATAACTAGATAAAATAAAAAGCCAAATAAAATTGTGTCAAAGCGAGGGAGAGAAAAGACATCGAGAGATGAAAGACTAAATAAAGTCGATTTAAAGATGAGAAAATAATATTGTCTATAATGAATTGAGTTGGATTTATAATTCACCAATAAAAAAGTCTAAGTGAAAGATAAAGACAAGGAATAAAATATTATTATTATTATAATTAATATTGTTATTATAAAATCTTCAGTATTGATATTTAAACTCGAAAATGGGAAACAAATTATCAGCATGCAGTTGTGCGCCTTTGAAACGAGGCTACCGCGACGACGAATCCCCATGGCAGACAGGTGGAAGAAGTAGCGGCAGCCACAGGGGAGATTCTGCCCACTTGCTCAGGTGCGGAAGCGTAATAGAAAAGAAGAGGTGCGCATACCATCCCATTAAACCATTTCCATTTTATCATTCTCTGTCAACATTTAATTCTCTGTAATAATTGTTATTAAACATTGTTGATTTTTTATCAGTGTAGTATTTAGCCATCAGTACACAAGTCTTTCAATAAACTGAATGAATTTACTGATGTATGATAGATTAAGACACGTGGTTACTTCACGTGTAGACCCTTGATATATAAATTTATTATTATTATTTTTTTTTTTTTCATGTCTCTGTGACACATTTTTTTTTCTCTCAACCCCTTTTCAATTTACTCAAGTGTTTTTTGTGCACAGCAATTTCAACTGACGTATGTATCTTACAATTAATTTCTCACAAGTTGCTTATTCTAATGTAGTTTTACGATCATTGATTATCTATCTATAAATCTATAATCTATTTAGAGATGGAGAATAAATATCTATAATTTTTTAGTCCTCAGAGTATTTTAGGTTTGATCACCGCTGGTAAAACTGGAAGATTATTTTTTTTATATAATTTTTTGTTAATTTAATCAAAATTTTTTTACTTGAATTAAAAATACATCTAAATTTTATTTTATTAAAGTTAAAAAAAAATTTTCTTGCCCAGTAATTAATATTTTTCCACGTAAAAATTAATTAATAATTACATATTGGTGAAGTCAATGAATAATTGACTGACTGCTTTTAATATCAACCTAATTAAAATTAAAAAACCTAATATAAAAATAAAAATAAAAAACTAGTCTACTTTAATAAAACTAAGTAATTTTTTTAATTAAACTTTATTCTTAAACTTTTTAATTTATTTAAGTAGAATATGAATTTTCTGTATGAATAAAAAAACGTGAACTAGATTTTGACAGCGTTCTTTCGATCTTTTGATGTCACACTTTATTATTGGAAAGACGTCAAGCGAAAAAATGAAAAAATAATAAAATTTAAAACAGGGATCACTTAAAATTTTTTTCAACTTATAATTATTTCATTAAATATTAATTACGTCCACAAATAGAAAGTTATTACCGTGATTGAAAAGCAATAAAAATAAAATAATTAATTTGCATTGGAAATAAAATTACCTGCGGCTATTAGCTTGTAAGCAGTTATCAAACAATATTCAATTAAACGATGTTCATTTACTTGTGTCGAATAAATCTCAACATGATATTTACTATTCAATTTTTTTTATAAAAAAAAAAATTACAATTTTTATTCATGTCTTCCAATTTTACTTAGACGAGAAAAATTGATAGATTGGTTCTTAGCGAAAAATTTTCAAGGGTTTCCTCTTGGAAGGGATTCCGTCAGATGTTTAAATTTTTCTTTGATAACAGGAAATATTATATATTGCTATTTAAATTTTTCAAACACTTCACAATCACTCACATTATCAATCACTTGGCATTATCAATCATGTGTATATATATTTGTCATTCCTTTCATCTCACCCTGCAACTGATGCTTTGCAAATCTTTATCTATATTATAAGCTTAAGTTTCATTATTCCCTTCTTTTGCATGTTTTAATTTAAACTTCTGTATTTCCTTTAATTAATTCAAAAAATTTATTTTTTATTTTTCAAGAAGCTCCAATCGCTATCAAAATTAATTTAAAAAATGTAATAAATTTTTTATAAATTAAAAATTTATATTTTATATTTTTTACCTTAAAAATAAAAATTTTTAAATAAATTATGAAGCGACTGGACTTCTTCAGGCTGAGACAGGACCAAAAAAATTTCAATAAATTTTATTTCTTTAAAATTTACGAAATAAAATTATTAAAAATTTTATTCGATAATTTTTTTAATAAAAAAGCTGAAATTATAGCTAGTACTGCTCAGCTTCATAAATAGACACCGACGAACACTCGATTAACAAAATTTTGAGTACTTTCAGATTGTGGGCTGAAGTTTTCCACGTAAGCGCGGCTGGACAAACAGGTCTTGTTAAATGGCAGCAAGTTTCAGAGGATCTTGTCCCCGTGAATATTCGCTGTCTTTCGGATTCTCCTGAAATGGTCTTCCATATTACCGCCTACAATAGTCAAGTTGACAAGATCCTAGATGTACGACTGGTTCAACCAGGTCAGTCTTTTTTTTTTTTTTTTTTTTTTTTTTTTTTTTTTTCACAGAAACTTATAATATTTACCTCATTAATCCAAGACGGAACATTTTATTGTAACATATTTAAATTAATAGATGTACTTTTTAAAAACTTTTATTTTAGCGAACTTTATAATAAGTTTACTTAACAAGAAAGTTAATAATCAATAAAAGTAGTGTATTGGTAAAAAATTAAGTTTTTTTTAGTCAATATTAAAGTTCAGCTTATTTTTTTTAAATACTAAATTGAAGATTTTAAATACCTGGATGATATTTTAAAAAGTTCAAGTATTATAAAGTTTATAAATATTTTTTAAATTAAAACTTTTTGTTTTTTTAATAAAATATTCTAGTTAAAATCCCGAATAATTTTTTTTAACAAACAAAATCTTGTTATTTAATTTATAAATAACTAAAAACTAAAATTAAAGGTACAAGAATCGGCCAAGCATCAGAATGCTTTATCTACTGGAAAGACTCAATGACCAATGACACATGGGGTCTAAACTTTACCTCTCCAATAGACGCTAAACAGTTCAAAGACTGCTGCGTAAGTAATAGTACATATATTAGTGATAATATTAATATTAAATCAGTTAATGTAAATAAATAAAATTTTGCTTGATTAAATAATGACTTTTGTTAAATTGCACTTTCTTAAGTATTGAAGTTTTTAAAAATATAAGCTCATCCCGATGTTACACTCATCAAGAGCTTTCATTTGAGTACTCACATGCAATTTTGATATATTTATCATATATAAATATATATAATATATATATAAATATATGAAAAATTGATGTGGGTACTCAAATGAAAGGTCTCGATGAGTGTAATCTCGAGGTGAGCTTATATCTTTAAAAATGTCAATAATTCACAAGATAAAAGGTCATTTTTTAATTATGTATCTAAAGATAGAGAATTATTGAATGCAGCCTAAATACTCATCATAATAAATTGACTCTCAAGACAAAATTTTTCTTACTCTCTTAATAATATAAATAATAATAGACAGAACATGTAGCCGGAGATGTAGATGCGTTTTTATCAATAAAATAACAAAGTGGGGTTTATTCGGGCGAATGATTGACATTTTATCTTTGACCTTTCCAGTCACCCTCGACGAAAACACCCCGCAAAGCGCCTTCTTCGTATTCCCTGAAGCTGGAGCCTCCCAACAAGCAAAAGGTCAAAACACGGATGAAACCTCTTTCTACACCGGCTTCTCCTAGTCGAACAAAAGCTCCGCAGTGCACTTGCATGGTTCCTGAGCAACTGAGAATCTCACGGACTCGAGATCAGAGATTTTCAGCAGGTCCTTGCGGTGAGTTAGAATTACTAATTATAATTATTTATTTAATTCTTGAATTAGCTAAATTTATTCACGGGGGAGAAGACTCTTAGAGAAGATACTTAATTCACTGGGTGTATTTTTAATGTCAAGTTTAAGTATGCTGGAATATAACTAAGGAGCCTCGGTGGATTATTTATAAATTATTGATAGCTGATTGAAAGGATAAATTATTAATATATTATTATTTGCGCAGGCCCCGTGTCGTTACCTAGAAATATGGTACTGAACCCCCGGTCCGGGGATGTAGAGATGACGCCTGGACGTGACAAGATAGGTAACAACGCAACATCCAGCGTTTCACTTTACGACAATGTCAATAATACTACCGATACACCAGGTAAAACATCCAAGTACGGTGATACGTCAAGGCACATCAGTAAAGACAAACAACTACAGAATGAAACATGCCAGACAACGCCCAAAACTGTTAACGTTGCTACTGGCACTGCTACCGTTGGTTCACAGGTATTAGTTTTTTTTTAATTATTTTTATTTAATACATTAAAATTTTTTATTTTTAATTATTGTTGATTTAAATTTATTTAACGCAATTTTTTTATTAAAATTTTATTTTTTTATTGAAATTATAAAAAAATTATTTATTTTTTGGAGGAAAAAATTTTTCTACATTTCTTCACTATTAATAATATTTTAGATTTTATAATTAGAATAAAAATTTATTTTTATAAGTAAATTTTGAATTGGATTTTTATAAAAAATTAAAAATTGAGATGAAAGTTTTTTTTTTTTTATTAATTAAATAAATGGTCAGAAAATTTGCATTAAAAAATAGGGAAGAAAAAAATGATTTGTTTGTTTGTTTTAATATTGTTTGTAGAGATATTAATAATTGTAATAATGATAAAATTTGATAGATTGATAGTCCAGATGACAAAGGTACAACGATATCACCTAAAAAAGGAATAAAGCGTCAAGACAGTGCGACACAAAATGGGAGTGAGTCTCTGAAGTCAGAAAGTATACAAGTAGGGGGTACATTAGGTAGCAAATTTCGTAAAGAACAATTACACCACACAAAATCAGCAGACTACACGGAGTACGAAATGCAAAATGGTAATTTCTTCAATATCGTTAATAACAACAGCAATCATGGGAGTAGAAAATCCAAGAGTAAGAGTACGGACGATATGAGAATTGAAAATGCTCAAAACGGCGGTATTAGCCTTGATCCGAATACATTGAAACGGATGCTCAAACCAATGTCAAGTATTGACAGTCCAGCAACTTCACCAGAAATGACGAGAAAACGTCATCCTCATGCTCACACTCATCACTACTATCATCCGAATAATAATAATCAGAGGTACATACATTCCGAACCGGAAAATGATAATTATGCTCATCCATACAGAAGCCCCTATAATAATAAATTTCAAGGATCAAGAAGTGTTCATGAAATGACTCGTCAATATTCTACTGGTACGTATTGTTTTCTTCTCTTTATTACTCTTATCGTTTTTGTTAATATGTAGGTTTTGATTATTACAATGTTATGGATTTTCTGTTGTTATACTCAGCTTATTTCGTTTTTGAGTATTGATCTACATTTTTATTCATTTTATTCATTTCACTCAATAGCTCCCACCAATCAAACTCTTTCATTAAATTCAACTTTTCATTTTATCTGCAATCTAGTATTTTTTCTTATTGCATTTATTAATATAAAGCGAATGGAGTTTTTTTAGAAAGTTTTCTTGCTAGTGTAATTATTACAATTTTTCGTAGATATTTTTATTTTTTAACTAAAATAGTTGAGAGATTAATAACAAGAATAATTAAATTTTTAAAAATTATTTTTTAATATAAAATTAAGTCTTTTCATTTTATAGAAAAAAAAAAAAAAAAAAAAAAAAAAAAATAATAATATCAACAAATTAAAAGAAAAAAACTATAAACTGTATTTTTTGATTAAGAATTTTTCTGATTGTTTTACGCTATCATAATAAATTTATTAACTTAAATATACAGAGAGTTTAATTAAATAAAAAAAAAATTCAAGTAGAGAATATTATTAAATTTTTCAATATCTTCGTCAAAGTTTTTTGAATCTCTCAACTAGAGTTTAAAAAAAAAAAAAATATGAATAAAAAATCTTGTTTTTTCTAAAAAAAAATTTTTCTTATTTACTTTTTACATACCACGAGTTTTAATTAATTAAAAAAAAAAAAAAAACAAACTCGTAATATGTAAGAAAATATATTTTTTACTTTATCGATTGCTTTATTTATTAAATATATATAGAGTTTATGTTCCAATTAGTGACCATATTTCACAGCGCTAATTATGCAACAAGATAAAAATTTGAGTTTGTTATTTTGCCAACAAATACTCGGCCATTACGCAGTTGAATAATTAACCCTTACGTTTTGAAAGTAAATAATGTAAGTAATAACTATCAATAAAAAAAAAAAGAAAAAAAAATGAAATGAATTGTAAGGGTAGTTTAATAAAAGAGGTCAGTAATTGGAACAGACACAATGGGGACAGTCACTTTATCGGAATTTCGGCATTAGCTAAAGCGAACAAAGCGTAAAAAAGCGGTTGTAATATTGTTAATGAAGAATGAGCTATTATAGAGGTCTAGAGACCTGCTGCATCATTTATTGAGTACTTGCACGTTGCGTATCTGCTCTGTCTTAGGCGGCAGAGGCAGGATGTACTTAGATTTGGAACGTAATCGGTGCACAGGTGACATGTCCCCACCGTCAGACAACGTTATCTTCGACAATCAGTGCTACGCAACAACGCCAAGCTCATCTAATGGTAATTCAGATATGGAACAACCGAACCACTGCAGTGCGAGGCGATACAACGGCCAGACATATCATCAGCAGCACCACCCGCAGCAGCAGCACCATCAGCAGCACCACCACCCGTATCAGCAGCAGAACATCCAGCATCAGCAGCAACAGCAGAATATGCAGCAACAGCAAAATATGCAGCAACAGCAGAACATCCAGCAGCAGAATATGCAGCCTACTTCAACCCCCGGAAGTCCGACCAGCCGTTTATTGCTCGAGTACGAAATGCATTTGAGAAATACTCTTGCGAAGGGAATGGACGCTGAAAGCTACAGTCTTCATACCTTTGAAGCGCTTTTGACTCAAAGCATGGAAAATCTAGGTCAGAATACGCCTAAGCTCAGGTTTATTTATTTATTTATTTATATAGTTTGTTCGTATTATTTTAATTAGACTTTGTTTTATTTTTCTTCGATTTTTATTATTTTATTTTATTAAATTTTTAATGTTATTTTCCTTGCTATAAAATCAATGAGCTGGGAAAATTTAAAAAGGCCAAAGGTTTTTTTTTTTTTTATAAAAACTGTTGTACGGATGAGAGAATATTTTATTGTTTTATAATTATTAATTTTTAGTTAAGATTTTATTATTTTTTGTCTGGAATAAATAAATAATTATCAGTAAATTATTGATAAAAAATGGGGATTTAAAAAAAAAAAATAAAAAGGGAAAAAAAAATTTTTTTTAATGTAGAAAATTATTAAATTTTGTTTTTAAAAAATGTAATATTTTAAAACTTTAGTAACGTTATTAAAATTTATTTTTATAGAGCTGGCAGAAAATATTCCGATGAATGTTCAACGCACCCCGCACGCATCGCGCAAGCGTAAGTACAAGCTTTATAATTAACTTTTTTTTTTTTTTTTTTTTTTTTTATAAAAATGTAAGCATGTACGCTATCTAACCATAATAAATTAGCTCAAGTACCGGTAATGAGCGTTCCTCGTCGTGAAAAAACTGCGTGTTATGTTGAGTTTAAATCACCGTCTCACGTTACTTGCAAAATATTCGCTCAGTATGAACGAACAGTGTACTCGGATATCAAAAATGATAAAATTAATAATAATATCAGTAATATTGTTAATGATCTAACGAAAAATGTGATAAATAATGACTTAGGTCCGAATTCAAACAAATCATCGACGCTGCCGCTGTCCTATCGCTACTCAAACGACCGGCAAAATAGCAAGGATCGCGACGGATACTACAGCGATCGCAATGAAATTATAAGGGAGAAGCGAGAACGCGAAGCTGTCGAACGAGAAGGATATCTCAGCGACTACAATTCTAAGTATGAACCCAAGTAAGTATTTTTTGATTGCTATAAATTTTGGCGAATAAATCGCGTGAGTAATAAATTAAAAAAAAAATTTTTTAGCGTCTCGCAAAGATGTACTAGCTGCATCGGAGAGTCAGCTAGAGCTCAATGGTTCCGACATTCAGATGGGTGGCGATCTGGCAGCTCAACACTAGGATCAGCAGCCTCTAATTCTATAAATCTTAGTTATGACCGCGGACACAAGCGAGAATCGCCTTGGGAGTCATTGCCCTCGTTGCGACAGGAAAATAGCCTCAATGACAGTGGCTACAGGTCAAATAGAACTGACTCAATGGAACAACGGTTAGTTATTTTAATTAATTGCAATTTCTAAAACTAAACTCAGAAGTCATAGATTTTTATGATTTAAATTGAATTATTTTTTTATGAAATCATTTTATGTCTATTTTTCGTATTGATGTCTTGAAGCTAACATAATTATTTATTAATAAATTCAATTAAAAGTTTTAGTTGGAAGAAAATGTCTTTGAATGTCAAATCTTGCTTATCTATTGACGTTTTTACTTAAAGTGTTTATTAAAAGTTTATCAACTTTGAGATTTACTAAATCATTTTAGATTTATCAATATACTCTGAAGTTAAATTGGGACAAATATTTTTGAAGTTAAAGTTTTTATGTTCAAGAGTTTATAATAAATTATTGGTAAAAATAATATAAAAGATTATTATAGTAAATAATATGTCAATTTAATAAATGTTTATTATTATTTTCAATTCCCGATTTTATTTATTTTTTTATTTATATATAATATATATAAATATATGAAAAATTAATGTGGGTAATCAAATGAAAGGTCTCGATGAGTGTAATGTCAGGGTGAGCTTAGATATTGTCTAAATACTTATCATAATAAATTGACTATCGGTGAGAATGAAATAAAACTTTGAAAAGGCACAAATTAAAGTTAAGACCTTTGCAATGATATTAAATTTTACTAAAAAATTCTATTTTATCATTTGATTATCCAGGAGACAAAATTTTTCATATTCTCTTAATAATATAGATAATAATAATAATTTTTAACTTGAGGTTAATTTTTAATTATTATTATTTCTATGATTAATAATAAATAAATAAAATAATGGAGTGATTTATTTTCTAGTGGAACATTTGATCGACAAGACAGTGTAAGATCAGATTACATGTCTGATAGAGACAGCAGATACGGAATTGTGCAACAAGCATCCTTGGAAAGTACAGACTCAAGACTCTGCTACTTGACGTCGTCAGAGGTAAGTGGTCATTGACCTTATCAGTTCTCAGTTGTCTTATCAGCGTCCAGATCTTTTCTTCCCTTTACTTATGTAAGAGAAACCATTCATTATTTTCACCGATGTGACTATAAGCTTCTTTATTATTCTAGTAAGGGTAGAAAAACACTCCAGTTAATATTGGATACCCGGCACCTGTCTTACTGCAATTTAAAAATATTCATCTCCTGATATTTAATAAATTATGTAAAGAGATAACGTATCGAGTTACGTGTGATAAAAAATATTATGTAACTTTTTACACTGCATTAACTTTCAGTAGTTATAAAAATAAGTCATTTCGTTATTATGATGGTGAAAATTTTAATGATCCAATGGAATATTCTTCAGAATAATTTATAATTAAAGCAGAATTTATTATCATTATTATTATTTTAGGTGTGCTGCTTTTTGTGTAGTATTTTATTTTGAAGCTAATTAATTATTTCGGCTCGTAAAATATTTTACGAGTAAAAAAAATATTATTTGTAAATTTTATTTATATTTTTTATTATCTACGGCTTTAAATAATATAAACAAAAAGTATTTTTAAAAAGTTTTGAAGTCTCTGAGAATAAACGATACCTATTTTATTTTTTATACTTGGATAAACAACTGGAGAATTTTTTTGTCTTACTCTGATGACGAATGAGAATTTAAAAGTAATTTTTCATAAAAATACATTGAAATTTAAAAAATAAATAAAATGTTCCGTCCGTTATTTAGAGGAAATGCCAAAATTCTTTACATAGTTTAAAATTTCATGAATACATTTGTTTGGACACCAAATAATATGAATGCATTGAATTATTTAATGTATGAAAGAGCTGCCAAAAATTTTACGCGATTGACTAGGTGTCAAATTTCTTCAATATAAAAATTATAAATTAAAAAAATTTTAATATTATATTTTTTCCTCCAAATTTCTTATTTTATTTTAAAATTTTAATTAAACAAAAAAATGTCAGCGAAAAATAAAGATATCCATAGAATTCGATTTTTTTAGAGTCTTTTCAATAAAAGAAGAATAACAATCCGCTCAGTGTCAGTAGAATTTAATAATAAAAAATTTACATTTTACATGAATTTTTTTATAACTTCCGGACAGAGAGAGAGAGAGAGAGAGAGAGAGAGAGAGAGAGAGAGAGAGAGAGAGGCATGTGAGGTATTCACTCAATTTGAATTCAACAGCCTCTGAAATCTAATAAATTCCGAACAAACCCTTTCACTTTGGTGTCGCGATAAATTGTATCTAATTTCGATATTTAAAATCAGAGAATTGAAATTCTCACAGCGCAATCTATCACTCTAGTTGTCAAATCTATTAAAACTAATGTTTTACATTATTATTTATTACTCAGTATTTACTTCATACTGTACTGTCAATCAATATCGCTTAAATCTAGTCATTTATATTTA
Organism: Cotesia typhae; assembly: GCF_013202065.1. Taxonomy (NCBI): domain Eukaryota; kingdom Metazoa; phylum Arthropoda; class Insecta; order Hymenoptera; family Braconidae; genus Cotesia; species Cotesia typhae. The sequence continues at coordinate 3,270,435 of NW_027423715.1, read as the reverse complement.
TTACGGTTCAATAAATATTCAAAATAACTTTCAACTTATAAAATGAAAAAAAAAAAAAAAAATTGAGCATTAAATCAGATAAATTTATATCAAAGCTATTAAAAAATTTATCATAAAACTTTGCTAAATATTATTCTCGATATATTTTTATGTAATTTTCTGAATTGTAAAAATGAATTTGAATTCATAAAAGTTTAACATACAAAGTTATATCTAGATAGTAAATTTATATAGAAATGTCAGGATAAATTTAATGGTAAATTTCATACACTGGGTGTACTACTTATACATATAATATAAACTCAAAGTAATTCAGCCTTGTATATCTATTTTTATTTTTAAAAGGACAAATATCGATAACCTACTGACCCTGTGCTAGGGTATAGAAAATTATAAAGCATATGAAGTTGCAATAGTGGAAAATAGTTACGTCTTTTCTTTATTTATCTACAACATATTTTTTCTCATATCTCGCGGCAAAGGGACGGAGGCGGAGATATAAGCCAGATACTTGACGCTCATTTGCTATTTTCCTACAAAAGTATCACTGAGTTTGGATTACGAGATATCAAAGAGCCAAGAGCTTGCGGTAAAACGAAAAATAAACCCCAATATTAAATTTGCTTTCAAAATTTATGCATGCGCAAGTGCTTATAGCGGCTCGCCCTTAATGCAGTTCCAATGACGTACATCTAGATTTTTTTTTATTTAGAAAAAAACGGGGGGTAAAAATCTTTAAAATAATATTCAAAAAAAATTTAACTTTTTAATTAAATTAATTAAAATTTTATTTTAATATTTTTAAAATAAAAAAAAAATATTTTTTAGAAATTAAATTCTGACTTTTTATCAATATTTAAAAAATAATTATAAATTGATATTTAAAAAAATATTTTACTCATTAAATTTTAAATTATATTTAATTAAAAAAATTTGAACTATAAAAAACATTTTTATTTTAAAAATAAATAAATTGAAACATCATTTACCCTAAGGAGCGTATAATTTATCACATTTTCAATACCGGAGACTAAAAAAACCGAAAAAATATCTGAAAAATAAATAGAGCTGTTTGGAAAGAAAACAAAGAAGAAATAAATACATAAAACAGCGGGGTTGCCAACAGTAAATTGGCGCGTTGCGGTACCAACACTATAGTGGGGTTAAAAATAAGTAGAATAAAAATGAGCGATCGCGCATGCCCAATAATTGAAGCATTTATCTGGAATCCCCGGTCTGTGTGAGTTAAAATTACACATAGGAGAGCTGTGCACGAATATCCCACACGTATAAGAGCTTGGAGGTTGAACCATCGGCGCTATATATACATTACCTACATACCCAGCTACCTCGCTACCTACCAACGAAAAGCATCACTGGCACAACGTTACCGTCACTGCAACGTTATTGATTCGGTCATAAGGAGGTAGTAGGTAGTGTAACACTGACTAGAGTCAGGCTCTATCTATTCACGCAGCTGGTTTCTCCTCCAGTCCAGACTAGATTCCAATCCAGAGCTAAACACCTACACACCAACACCGCTTTAACATTATTACTATTCATAACAGTTGATACCATTATCAGCAACGAGCAAGCGCCGTTGGTACCATGTCCGTCATCCTGGTTAGCTGCCAGTGACTATTTACTCAACAACTTGCTCCCCAGATTGTGCTGACGCGCTTCACCCGCGCTCCGGGACGAGATAATCATTTTTAAAATAATTTATCTCTGTAATTAACCGATCATCGTTTTAGTGATTTTTAGTGGAGCTTATCAGTGTTCTTCTCTGTTTTTAATCGATTAATTCGCAACATGGAAGGCGGAAAATAAATCTCGAGTTTATTTTCTCGAAAATAATTTTAGTGCCGATAGCTGGTTAGTTGTCTATTTAGCAGCAATAAATTATTTCGGGTAGATACTGAAGGGCTCTAAGAAGACCTTACTTTAGAACAATGAAGACTTTTTGATGTCTTGAGATCGTAGGTCAATAAATTGTTGGAAACATTGGCACGCGGTCGACGTCCAGATATATTTTGCTGCGTGTGGACGTCGACCGTTAAAGATCCAGAGGGTGAACGTGGCCACAGTTGCGCAGTTTATGATGACTTGGGAATTATTTTATCGAAGAAATTTTCAGCTGAAGAAATAATTTATAAATAAATACACAGATCTATATATACGTTTGTAATAATAATAATAATAATAATAATAATAATAATAATAATAATAATATTGAAAATACTTTTACTGTGATGTAAGTGTGATCGTGGGTTAATTAATAGCAATTGCAATTAGTATTTATATTAATATAGCGGGATAAATCAAAAATGTTTTAACGCGCGATATAACCAGGTACCTGGATGTTGAAGAAACATTTATTGAATAAAAATTTAATAATGAAGAATCAAGATAAAAATAGAGTTATTTTAAAACCTGTTTGTGAAATAGTTATTTTATTATTAAATTTTAATTATTTATTGTGTCGATTTGTACGAGTGCATCATATCGATTTCCGGTTGTAACGATTGGCTTAGTTAAACTATTAGCCAATGTTTTCCGGTTGCAATAAAATCTAAATTATTTTATTTTATGTTTACACATACGTACAAATTATTTATTAAAAACAGTACTTTTAAATAAATAAATATTTTAAAAACTATTTTTATATACATAGTCTTTCAACTGTTTAAAAAACTATTTACAAGCTAATTAAATTGTTGAAGAATATTTATCTAAATATTGATAATAATAATAATAATAATAATAATAATAATAATAATAAATAATTAAAAGTAAATAACGTCCTAGTAAATTAGTAGTATTTCATTAATTATTAATGATTTTTAATTATATGGAGCATAGTTTTAAATCTGACAGAAGAGATGTAAGATGCACAGAGCTTATAAAATATTTACATTGTATGTAATGTATACATTGGTTATTTGTGGCGTTAAATTTGCGATAAAAGAATTTTCGAGTTTAATGTCTATTATTATGAGACACAAAGGATTCAATGATTAATTAAAAATCAAAGAAGAAATAAATAAATAAATCAAAATAAAATACTCCAAGTACTTTTTATCAATAAGTCTTGTAAATTATTATTATTTATCACAAGTAAATGCATCCATAATAAATAATAAGTAGTAAGAGAAAACAGTTGGCAGCAACTGGAAGACAATAATGGAAGCCACCCTTGATGAAGAATCCATCCAGCTTCGTCATCGAAGACAATTGCGAGAATGTGGGACAGTGACTGAGAAAAAAGGGAAAATAAAGTAAAGCAAAGCAAGAGAACATTAAGCAGTCAGCCACTAGTGCACTAGGAAGCTCTGTTATTTAACCGTTAGATCTAAAACGATGGCGAGCTGTGCTTTTACTACTAAAACATTTGTCTGTGCTTGGGTTCTTATACTACGCTCACCGATATAGACACAGACACTGTCATTGTTGTTATTATAGGTGTCTGAGTGAAGCATGGTAGATCAGGGATGGTCACCGGGGTGTGCGTCTAGTTTTCCAGATCTGCTGGCAGTGAGCGGTGATACCAGTGTAGCCGAGGGTTACACCGATCTCAAAACTCTACACAGAAAGCAGTGCAAAAAGCTCATCTGTCTGTGCAAGCGACACACCATAAGTGTTATTAACATTAACGACACCAAGAAACTTTATTGGTACAATTGCAAAAGTGTTGAGGAAAAAGTCAACCAAGTTGGGGTTGAGGGTTACTACTGCAAGTTGTTGAAAATAATTAACGGCGCGCTCAGTACTTGGGCTCATCGTTATATCGACGGTTTGAGTTACGCGAAAAAAGGAATTATGTACAAAATGAACGGCTCGTCAAAGAAAAGTTTGAAGCTCCTCAAAGAGAGCTGCTATTGTCATTATCATCCCCATCTCACTGCGGATGATTGCAACGCCGAGTTTTTGAGAAAGGTCGTCAGTTTTGATCCGGAAATAAGGTTCACTAATGGCTTCGTTGGCAAGAAGGTAAAGGTCCTGGCTCACGGGGTGAATTTTTATTTTATAAAGCCTGTTATTTATCCCAGGATTTTTTTTTTTTAAACGAATAATTGGATATCATGACACGCTTGAAATTGAAATGTCAGGGGTTATTCATTTTTAGATTTTTTTTTTATGTTTACTCGTTAAGTTCGAGTTAACATGACGTTTTATGTGACAAGGAGCTGTAAAATACTTTGATTTTTAATTTAAACATTGTGGAATTAATTCATTTTATTCAAGTGAAGCTTGATGATAAAACGCTGTTGGCGTTTAAAAATATTCTGGTTCATTGCGAGCAATTAGTGACTTCGTAATAAGTATCTTCGCTTTTATTGAAATAAAAAAATAAAAACAAATTTTTTCTCTTCAATTGAGAGCACTTGAAACATTTTACGTTTTTTTTTTTTTTTTCACGTAAATAAATTTTATGACGTAAGCATTTAATTAGACAGGATTTAATTATATTTAGCTTATGATTATAATCAGTTAATTGAATTGAGTAATAAACCGTGAAATTTTGAATAATTTCATTGTTCGATAATAGTTTTTTAACATTTCAATAATTTAATTATTGAAAATAATTAATTAGAGTTCAAATTTAAATTTTAATTATTTTTACAGATGTCAGATGACGACCGTATGTCACTAACAACAGCGGTAAGCGACGATGACGACGGAGAGAGTGTTATGAATTCACCTTACCGCGGAAAGCAAACTGGCACCGCAGCAGCTTCATTTAACTGCACCGGAGCAGTGCGAAAAGCTGGGTACGTCACCCAATTTGCCGTAATTGGCATATTGTAACATCCATTTCGTGTGACACTTAATTTATCTTTTACCATAAAAAAAAAAGCGTCTCCTTCATTTAAAAATAATTCCTTTTGTACTTTTGTCGCTCCAGTTATCTCAGCGTTAAAAAATGGTTACTGCGCAAAAAGCATCAAATTGAATTGGCGAGGAAACGCGGTTGGAAGGGCTACTGGGTTTGTCTGAAGGGTACAACCCTATTGTTTTATCCCTGCGAGTCCCAAGAAAGCCGAGCTGTTGAGACAGCCCCGAAACACCTTATTATAGTGGATGGCGCGATAATGCAACCGATTCCGGAGCACCCTAAGCGAGATTACATATTCTGTTTAAGTACTGCATTTGGAGACGCTTACTTGTTTCAGGTAGAAATTTTATCAAATTGAATTTTTTTTTTTTTTTTTTTTTTTTTAAATAAGAGTTTAAAAAAAAAATTAATTTTCCTGTTAAAACTAAAAAACTTTAAATATTTATTGTATTTACATAATTTATATTTTTTCTTTTGCCATTTCTGCCAAGACTGACATTCAAAGTTTCGAGGATTTCTTAAAATATTGCTTTCATAATATTGCGTACTACCTTGAAAAGTAACTGTTTAGTCGTAAAGAAGAAAAAAATAAAGCTCTATGCTGTTGGTTGTTTTTTTACTAGCGACTTCCGCACTTATACTTGTCTTCTTAGTTTTCTAAAGAGTCTAGACACTTGTAAATCAAGAGTTTATCGACGATCGGTAGACATACAATGCCACTCCATGAGAAACTATGAGTTTTTGTTTTTCAGGCTCCGTGTCAAGTGGAACTTGAGAACTGGGTGAATAGCATTCACTCAGCCTGTGCCGCGGCTTTTGCCCGACACCGTGGTAAAACTGGTACTTTACATTTACTACAGGAGGAAATTTTCCGGTTGGAAAAAGCCATTGAGTCGGTGAGTTAATTTAACAGATCTTTAATTCAACATTTTTGGCTGTACTGAGCACTTATTTATTTCTTCAGAGGTTCGCTTCCGAAAAAGCTTGAAATTTTTTATCCGGGATGAAAAATTTTAAGTAAAAAAATTTTTTTTAATTTCTTCGTTGATTTTTTTTTTACAAAGTTGATTATGAAGAAGAATATTAACTTGAATGTCCTTGTTTAATTTGTCAGGATTACAAATTGAAGCATATGGCTGATCTTCAGCAATCCGTTGTCTCTGACATTGAAACTAAGCAAGAGATTAGTAACCAAATTGTTCAATGGGAAGAGAATCTCGAGCGTCTTCACTGCGAGCAATTCCGCTTGAGATGTTATATGGCAAGTTTGCAGAGTGGAGAATTACCCAATCCGAAGGTACGTCACTTTATAAACAGTTCTGTCAGAATTTTCCTCAAGCGACGAAAAATTTATCGATCGATGTTTCATGACGCTTATCAGCGAACATAATTGCGTGAGAGCGAACATTCATGCTATCCAATTAAGATAATTAGTGGTGTATTTCAGGCTTATCATTTAAAGCTGATATTTGTAAGCCTACTGTTTTAAAATATTTATTTTTGGTGTGTAATAATTCTACAAACAAAAAGATACTTTGATGAATATATTAATTAAGTTTAATTATGAGTATGTTTCTAAAGGCTTCTACAACAGCCTTGGAAAAAAAAAAAATACGTTGGTAGATAAATATTTGTTGATTAAAAAATCGATTTTTTTATAATTATGAAGGATGTATTTACTCTCAAGGATTTTGAAAGTTTATTTTAAAAAGTTTTTTAATTCAAGTTAGAGATAAAATTTTTTATTCATTTTAATTAAAATACTAGCAACCTTGCAGTCATTATGTGACTACCGTGACTTGTAAATTATGAAGAATTAAAATTTTGCTTTGTTAAATAATGAATTTTGTTAAATTGCACTGTACTTTCTTAAATATTGACGTTTTTAAATATATAAGCTCATTCTGATGTTACACTCATCAAGAGCTTTCATTTGAGTACCCATATGCATTTTGATATATTTTTCATATATATATATATATATATATATATATATATATATATATATATATATAAAATATATAAAAAATTGATGTGGGTACTCAAATAAAAGGTCTTGGTGAGTATAACATCGGGATAAACTTAAATCTTTAAAAGATTTTTTATTCATCAAATTAATTAAATAAACTTTCCGCAAATCAGGATCTTGAAACAATTCCAAATTTTAAATTTCTCTTCGTGTCAGAAATGTACAATAATAAATTCCTGGCTACGGCCGTGACCTATAAACAGTTGCAAAGATTCATCTGCAATAGTGTATATCTAAAAAAACTTTCTTACAGCTTCTTCAATTTTTTTTTTTTAAAAACAAATTTATCGAAGAATGAAATTTTAATCAAAGTAATTTTTGGCTGGATTATTTCAGAGTCTACTAACTCATGTATCAAGAGCAACAAAGCAAACCCTGAACAAACTTGGCGTATTCACAGTGTCCTCTTTCCATGCATTTATCTGCGCCCGAAGCCCGTCCTTGCTCAATAATTTGTTAGCTGGCCGCGGTGCAACTAAACGAAGACCTCCACTTTTGTCAAGATCAAATAGTGGATCTAGTCGCAGGTCTTTGCAAATGTCCTCGAGGGATGACGAGAAGAGCGTTAAAGTTTCAGTGCCCGAAAACCAAGTAAGAAGCTTTATTATTTACGGCAGAGCATTTTGTTATTTTTTTTCATCCTCTTAGACTTAATACCAAGTATTGAGACCGAGCCACTTAATTTTAAATACAAATGCAATCAATTTCAAGAGCTGTAATACCTCTAGTCAAGTATCAAGTATGTTAACTTCAGCTATACTAAGCCAGTTTGTAAACTTTTTATTAAACTAATAACCGGCAGTTTTAGTTTCCTGTAGTTTAATTGCTCTTTTGAATTATCCGATTGAGATTTAAGCTCTGATTTATTGGGTTTATTCATTCAATTTATCCTGCGACACTGTAATTAAAACTTTATCAATTACGCTTTAAATATTTAATATTATAATTTATTGTTATATTTTTAAAGTTTTATTGAATTTACGGTAGATATTTATTTTGGATTAAAATTATTAATTATTTTATTTTATTCGAATCTTGGCTCTGTATATTTTTACAATTAAAGAAACAATTTATTTAAAACTCCAATAATTATTTTTAAAATAGCAAAGAGTTTGATGATAAACTTTACTTGCAATAAAGCCGGGTAGTTTCATCAATAATTGAATTTCTTCCCGTGAGATATAATGTGGAAAAAAGAAATCGATAGTTTTATTTACATATAAATTTTATAGAATAGTTTTACTTCCAAATAATGTAATTTTAAAAAGTTTATTCTATTTTTCTTTTTCTTCAGAATTTTGTTTTCTTCACCTAAAATACATTTTAAGTTTTAGCGAATTTTTTCATACCTTTTTAAGACTTCCAGCTCTTTATTTTATTACTTTTAAAAACTTTTTTTCCTGTCGATATTTCCAGTGAAAGTTACAAAATAAATCCGCTTCCAGAAGTTATGAAATATATAAAAACACTCGATAAATTTATTAACTCTCGTACGGAACAGAGTGACTTTGACCTATTTTAAAGCTCAATATGTTGTAACTTTTGTTTTATTTTCTTCTTTTTATTTCTCTTTCAAACATATAAAGTGTAATCCAGGCTTAGTCATAAAATCAATCAACTTTTTGCAATAATCTTTGTCATTAGAGAAAAACCGCATTTATTTCCTGCTTAGATAAATTATGAGAGCTTTTTTTATTTTATTAAAATAAACTTTTTAATAAAATTTAATTAAAAAAATTTATTTGCCGACTTTTTAATATATTTTTTTAATTTATTTTCGATAAAAAATTTTGAAGAAGATTTTTTCCTTAAAGCTGATTAACTTTTGAGCTTTTGAGTACCGTAAAATTGCTTTTGTACCCTAAGGGCTCGGTTTCTACCGATACTTGATATTTATAGTAACTAACGTAATTAATCCATAATTAATCTAAGTTTTAGTCAAAGCTTTATATCATAATAAACTAATTTAACTCTGAGATATATAATAATATCATATTCAAAAATAATCTTTCTCATCATATCACTTTTCACTTAAATTATTCAATTTATTAAGACTAAAGTTAATTAAAAATTCATGGTTAATAAATTTTTAAAATTTGCTCATCGTAAAAATTTATTTTAAATTTAACTAACTCCGGAACTCTTTAAATAATTAAGTTACTTTGAGATTAAAAAACGAGTTTACCTTTTTATTTTATTTTTTTATGTAATAGAATTTTTAAAGTTAGTTTTTTTTAAAAAAATAAAATTGACGATAAATAAATTTATTTTTTAATTTAGTTTGTATCAGTTTTCCTCCGCGAAGGAATGACAGTAGAAGAGTTCCTGGCAAATGCCTGCAGCAGGAAAGGTCTCAATCCAATGGAGCATTTCGTCCGAGTGAAGAAACGACGCGAAATGGAAGACCATAATTACTTTGTGCCTCACAGGACAGATACAATTGAAACTTACGTAAGTTCGTTGCAGATAAAATAAATTGTTTGTGATAAATCAATTGTAGATGTAGATTTCTCTATTTATTATTTTTTTTTTATTATTAAATTATTATATAATAATAAAATTGAATTTATTTTTGTTATAAAATAGCTACACACCCACGAAGTAGTCGAGGTCTGCGCAAAAATACTTTATCAAGTAGAACTTCAGAGAAATACTCTCGATCAAATGTGGGGCTTCTCCGTTGAGGCGGAACTTATAGAAAATTCGGATCGACAGGACGAACTCTGTTGTTACGTCAGTCGTGTCGAGGATAAAAGCGTAGCCATGCAAAACGGTGATTATTAAATTTATTTTTCAAAAAAACAATCAAAAATTAAATTTTAATTAAAATTCAATAAATAATTTTGACGGATTAATTTAAAATTTTAAAGTTAGTATTTAATTTATTATTTTTAATAGTCGGTTGTTAATATTGATGTATTATTATTATTAGCAAGTATGATAATTTTAGAACAATTAGACGGGATGATTATTAATAAATGACGTAGTCAAGGATAATTACATACATCCACGCACGAGAACGTTTAATTGTGTTATTTGAAAAAATTGATTTTTTATCAGTCACTCATCGGTGATCAAGTAAAGGTGAATGATGTTCACTCCGATGGACTGAATATAATAATCCGTAACTATATTCTTAAGAAAATAGTTATGTGTATATAAATAAAAAGTATTGAAAAAATTTAACATTGAAAGAATATTTAAATTTAAAAAAATTTTTTGTTATTAAGTAATAAATCGTCGGTAAAAAAAAATATAATTTATGTAATAAAAAATTATTTAGATATTTTTGCACGGAATTAAAATTTTTGAGAAAAAGAATTATTTTAAAATAAATATTTAACAAGTAGTTAAATCTATTTATTATCTCTAAACTGAGAACTTCAAAATTTAGTCTCAGGGATATTTTATCGGAGGATCAAGACGCCTGATACGAAAAAATAAATAATTAAAAATCTAATAAATGTTTCAGGTATTATTAAAAGCGATGAAATTATGGTAATAAATGGAGCAATAGTAAGCGATCTGGATATGATGTACTTGGAGAGTGTACTCCAAGAAGAATTAGCTTTGTGCATGATGATGCGGTCATCTAGAACAGAGCCACCAGACGTTACACCGGGTATTGTGAGAGTAACCGATGATATTGAAAGCCTGGTATGTCCGCCACCGCCTACAGATCCGCCAGTTATCAGTGAAGAAATGATTTCCGGGCTGATTGTTCCAGCCGTACCAGGATGGAGTGAGTTTCATCCCTATTTAATAGCTACACATTTTTATTTTAATTAAATTTTTTTTTTTTTTTCATTTATTATTTAATATTAAAAATCTTTATTTATTTTTTGTATCAATGAAATGTCTTGAAAAATATTATTTAATCTCAATCTAACGATTTCATTAGTCTCGCGCAATTGAAAAGTAATTGCTTAGAATTTGTCAGTAGTCTCGTTGAAAATTGAGACATAAATTTAATTTAACAGTTGTTATTATTATTATTTTTATATATTTTTTTTCTTTGCTTTCTTTCTTTATCTTTTAGGCAAAGAGAGTGGTGGTGGTGGTGGTTATATTATGCACGACGGTGCCTTTACAATGAAAGATTGTATTTCTGGTTCTCAATTAGAAAATAACAAGCAGACGTCACGAACAAATTCGTTTGAGATTGAAAATTTATTGAAGACTGCTGAACAAGTTACTGGAATCTGTCGCTCACCCAGCGAAACACGTAAATCTAGTCCTACTGGCAGTGTCGTAAGCTCTCATTCTCAAGTATTAACGCCGAGCCGACAGCTCAGCGATGCGGAAAAACTTAAAAAAGTTATTTGCGAACTCATCGATACTGAACGTACTTACGTAAAGGTAAATTTAAACACTCCCAATTACAAATTTTATATTTTCGGTTTTTTTTATTCCAATTCAAGCCTGTCTAAGCTATTTCAAGCTTCTTTACTAAAGTCGAGATTTATTAAGAGACCAATAATTTACTCAATAAAGAATTAAATAAAAATTAGGATACTTGACTATTTTTTTTAATGATAAATTAGTTCATAAATTATTAAAAAAAATTTTTTTCGAGCTTTTAAAGATGGAATAAATTTTTTTTTTAATTCAATTTATTTTTTAAAAAATTATAAAATGTCTATTAATTTCAGTGTCATATAAAAAAATAATTTTATTCATTTCAGAATCTTAATAATTTATTAGAAAATTATCTGGAGCCGCTAAAACGAGAAACATTCTTGTCAAATGCCGAAATAAACGCGCTGTTCGGTAATATACAAGAAATTGTAACATTTCAAAGGCAATTTTTGCAAAATCTTGATCATGCTATTGAAATGGAGGCTGATTTTAATAACTTCGACCATTCAAGTCAATTTAAGGTAAAATTTAAATAAATTGTTAATTATTTATGCAAATTGAATTATTAATTTAATTTATCATGAAATAAATTTTATGTGATATTAAATTAAAAATCCAGGTAAAATTAACGTTCTAGAAATTAAAAATGAATAATTGTTTAAAATAGTTCTGAGGTAATTAATTGCTCGCTTTTCCACTAATGTTCAGTCAAATTAAATACCATTTGAGTAACGTGCTTGCAATTACCTTTGACATTATAAATAGAAATTCCAGTTGTGTAATTAAATAAAATAACCAGTTGATAATTTTATAAAATTAATAGCAAACATTAATTCATTTAATTATATTTTATATTTAATTGGAAATTTTTAATCATTTTTTTCAGGACTTGTTTATTTTTATTTTCAAAATAATTAAATTAAATTAAATGACTTTGTAGGGTGTCCTGTTTTCTATTGGAAGTGCCTTTTTATATTACGTGAATCACTTCAAATTATACAGCTCGTTCTGTGCCAGTCACTCAAAGGCTCAAAAAGTTTTACATCCAAGTAAGTTAATTATTCATCAAGTTTCAATTACAAAAGCCCTAGAAAATTTATCAGTTGTTTATTTGAGCGAATTAAAATAATTAATGGTGTTAAATTATTTACAAGATAAGAAGAAGCTGCTTTGAAATAAATGTATTAATTAATAATTAAATTTTAATAATAATAATAAAAATATGTTCTGTATTATAACTAATTAACAGACGAAGGAAATCAAGCACTACAAGAATTTTTACAAGCAAGAAATCCACGACAGCAGCATTCATCAACTTTGGAATCTTATTTAATTAAACCTATTCAAAGGATACTAAAGTATCCTTTGCTTTTACAACAATTGAAAAATCTTACTGATGAAAGGAGCGAAGAACACCAACATTTAACCGGTACAATTTTTTTTTTTAATATTTTATTTAATTAACTGTTGCAAAATATTTCTAAAATTAATATAAAAATCCACTTTAAATGTTTCTTCCTTTAAAATAATGTTCATACGTATAATTCAACATTTTACTAATTATTTTTCAATTATTCCATTGCATTTAATTTAATTTTAATTAACTTTATGCTAAAAAAAAAATTTTTTTTTATCAATTTTATTCAAAGTTTGTAATTTTTATTTTCTAAAAAATATTTTTATGATTTTAAATTTAAATATTTTTTTTTATGAAATTTATAAAATAAAAAATCAGCCTCGCATTTCATAAATTTAATGTTTACGCGTTACACTGGGTAGATGGAGCCACTTCCTTACCGTATAGTCAATACTCGCGGAATTATTTTCTATCAATTTTTTAATAAAAATAATTTAAATATGACTTTTATAACTAAAAAAAAAATATTAAAAATGAGTAATTAATTTTTTTATTGAATAATACCTGGTAGAGATTCGGTGTTAATTATTTAATTTTTAGGAGTAAAGTTGATAATTGTCTGAATTTTGAGTAAGATTAAACTTTTAATGATGAATTATGAGATAAATAATAATTAATTACAACCTTTTTTCATTAAAAAATAGAAAAATTGACGATAAAACCCTCAATTTTGTCTACCGGTCTTATACGACGTATGATTTTTTTAAACACGAGCTGGGTTGGCCGAGCGGTCTAAGGCGCCAGATTTAAGCTCTGGTTCCCAGATGGGAGCGTGGGTTCGAACCCCACACCCAGCATTTTTTTTTTCTATTTTTATTTTATAATTAATTTTAATTAATAACATTTAATTCTATTTTTAAAAATAATAATTATTTAAATTATTTAAAAAAAAATAATAATATTTACAGAGGCATTGAAGGGAATGGAAAAAGTAGCCGAGCATATTAACGAAATGCAGAGAATTCACGAAGAGTATGGCGCAATATTCGACCATTTATTCCGACAACATCAAAAATCATGCAAGCAGGTAATTAAAATAAAAACTTTATATTAAATTATTTAAATAAATGAAGAAATTTATTTAAGCAAATATAATAAATTTTATCATATAAATAAACCGGCCACAAAATTTTTTTTATTCTCTAAATAATACAGAATATTAAAAATTTTTTCAGCCGATCGATTTGAGCCCCGGCGATTTACTTTATTACGGTGGCGTGGAGTGGCTGAATATATCAGACTTCTTGGGTAAAATAAAGAAAGGACTGGAGCTTCATGCAATGTGCTTTGTATTCAAATCCGCGGTTGTATTTTTATGCAAAGAGCGATTGCGACAGAAGAAAAAGCTTATGGTACAAAAATTATTTTATTTATTTATTTATTTTATTGTGTAGCTTGAAGCTACTTAAAAGCTTTTACATTATTAAAATCCTACAGGGCGTCTCAACTAAAACGAATTCCAGCGAAGTGGAAATAATTCGTTATCAAGTACTTATTCCAGTAACTGAGGTACAGGTGCGCGCTAGCTCAGCCAAGGACATGGAGTCTCATTTCCTGTGGGAATTGATTCACTTAAGAAGTCAATTACAGAGGCGATCGGAAAAAGTTTACGTTTTATCCAACAGGTAATTAATATTACTCAGAAATATTTGTTTGCTGGGATAACAATTTTATTTTTCAATTAAAAATTTAATTTTGATAAGACGCATTGCTGCCGATAATCAATTTCAAACTTAAAAAATATTTATGACTGATAAAAAATTTAAAAATCAACATTTTAATTTTTGCACATAATATTTACAAAAAAAAATAGAATTTAAAAATTATTTAAATAATTTAGAGGCTCCATAATTATTACAAGCATTTTATTTTACGGTATTAAAATTTTTTAATTGAAATAAAAAATTATAAATTTATATTTAGAAAAAATAATCGAGAAACGGATAAGATATCAAATAGAACTGACTCAGATTTCTTATCAACAGATATAACTAACTAACAAACAAATCATTCACCTTGATAAATAACTATTTATTAAAATCAACGAAAAATAAATATGATTAATTATTAATAAATTTTACATTACATTTAATTATTTAAAAATTCATACATGAATCGGTACGTAGACTTTCGAACCATTATAGCGGGGAAAGAAGTCATACTGAAATTTAGACATTTGCTTGTATTTAGGACTGTAGAAGTCTTTGGTGTTAAAAGGCAATCTTTTGGATTTTTCACGAGTTTTCGGACCGCCTAGAGTTTTAACGAGACTGTCGTCCTCCTTAGAATAGTCTATAGCAGTGGGGAAATTTTTCTGCGCGTAGTAAGCTCTAATGAAGCTGCTGTCCCGATGATCTTGCGTAGAATTGGTATTATCAACGGTATCATTGAGAACTTTGCGGTAAAAGTCTTGGTAATATTTTAATTTCGGATTATTAGGGTTTCTTGGGTTGAAAGAAGTTTCCACTGGGTGAACCGTCGAAATTTCAGTTCTGTTAGCTGTAGATAAAAAATCTTTAACGCGTATAACGCGTTTAACGAACTCATATACAATCGGATGAACTGTTTCTTCAAGCGTGAGGACTCGAGGAGCAGTTTCGTTTCTCAGCTCCGGAGTTACACTTTCTGTTATAGATAAAGGTTTCTTTGAAACACTTTTGGGTGCTTGAGGAACAACAAGAGCCGCTTCATAGTTTCCACCATTTTTATAATATGCATTCGGCCGAAATTTTTGTCTTCGCACTGGGTTATGAGTAGTTGCGATTTCTTCGATCCTAATATTTTCTTTCGACGCTTCGTCCTCAGTAATTATCGAGCTGACTGTTGTTGCAATTAAAGCAAAAGGCAAACTTATTGTTTCATTTGATTTTTTTACTTCTGTAGATTTTTCCGATCTAAAATTTTTAATTTTAAAAAATTAAACTTGAAAAATTTCATCTAATAGTATATTACACTACTAGAGCCGAAAGGTGAATTTTCGGCCGAGATTTCAACTTTTGGCCTGTGTAGTGTATACGATTTTTCTTCATAGCCGGTCGAAAGTACGTTATCAATTTTACTTTTTATAACTTCAAGTGCAGATAAGTATGTCTTGATGCCTGCCCCGACATTTGCGGCACGAGCGAAGCGAGTGCTGCTGGTCGTGGGGGCAGGCATCAAATACATTCGAAGAGTCAAGTCTGGTCATATTTTTTAAAAATAAATTAATTTCATTTTTTCAAAGATGTATTTATTTTCATTAGTTTAACAAACTATATTATTTATTATAAAATTTATCAAACAAAACATATTATAAGCGAAAAACTCTTATTGTATTTTTTTTAATCGTTTCAATTTTCTCTTGAATGATCGCAATTATTAATAATCCTTCCATAAAATACACAGTTTTCAAACTTAATATTGGAGCAGTTAAAAATTATATCTCCACTGAGTATACAGTTTTGATAATTCATATCTTGATTATTCAAATTAAAATTTTTAGATGAGTATTCTGATGATAGTTTACTGGTAGGAACATTATTTTCAGAAATTTTTCTGATTTAACAGATGATAAAACAACATTGATAAATATTTTTAAGGTTAGAGGTAGCAATAGAAATTACAACGGTTAAGAATTTGCTATAGTGACGGAATAAACAGTCCCTAGTTACAAGTGTAATTACGTATGAGAAATTCTTTCCTCCCGCCGTTACAGAGGGCGCGCGTGTACTTCTCACAGGGAGTTAATATTAAACTTTCTTTCCTGCCATTAGAGAGGAAAGTACGTACTTTCGACCGAGGTATGAAGAAAAAAAATTTTTTTGCTCGACGGGCAGAAAGCGTCAACTTTCGGCCGGCTGCGCTAAACGAAGTTGCCACTTTCTGCCTTTGTCGAGCAAAAAAATAGCATACACTCCTCGGGAAGTAAATAAGAAAGCCTCAGATCACATGTTTGTTAACCTCGGTTTCGCCTCGGCCAACAATTACATGTGATCTGAGACATTTCTTACTTTACTTCCCTCGGTGTGTAATATACTATTATTAAAAAATAAATGGACTTTAAATTAATCTAAATTAGTGCTTGGATAAAAAAAAATAATACTTGCCCGTTTTTAGCATTATTTACAGCTTCAATCGTAGTCAAACACTTTGCGAAAATTAAAAAACCAAAAAAAATTAAGTTATTATTAATCATTATTATTTAAACGGAAATATTTAATGAAACTTGTAGTTATTGACGCCGTACTTGAACTGAGAAGAATAAAATAACAAAATTACATTTTTTAATTGCCGTTTTTATGACACTAATTAATTTTTATCTGTCTAATTAATTTCTAACAGTTAAGTTTTTTTTTTTTTTTCATTAACTGCGTAAAGACAACGAAAAAATAGGTCCGATTTGTCATTAGTCACCGGATTTAACGTTTGACGTCAATGACAATCATAATTAGAATTTTAAATCGTAAAGTAGATATGGAAGTTTTAAAAAATTTTTAAGTTTAAGCAATAGCGTTTGAATGAGTTAATTCATTAATTAACCCATTGAAAAAAATTAATTGAGTAAAATATTAAAAAAATTTAATTCAAAAAAATTTTTAGATGTCACTTTTTAGTAATTGAAATATTTTTTTAAGTAAGACTAATAAAGTAAAGACAAAAAAAATGTGGGCTATCAGTTGATAGAGATATTTAATCATTACTGTTAAATATAGATTGTACGCTTGGACTTTTTACCAAATAGATAATTTTACGTTATTTATTTAATGAGTAATTAATAATTGAATATAAAAAATATATCTAAAGAAAATAATTTTATTACAGCACGACAGAATTTAGAAATGCATTTTTGAAAACAATACGCCAGATAATTCGCGAATCAGTTCGAAATATGAGTATACCATCGACAAAACCGAACATAACTCAACCGCCGATGACAATGGCCCCGCGGATGTCTACCGGACACGTGGAGAAGTTTGATAAGGCCCAGAATCAAGGTCTGAATGGCGGAACCCCGTGCAATTTTGGCGGAGCGACTGGGACACTTTCGAAGAAAGCGAACAAGCAGCAGATCCTGTCAAACACCCTGAACTCAAGAAGAAAGCACAGCCATCGAAAATCCTCAGTTGAACACGAGAGTTCCGAGGACAGAGATTGCGACGACATTCCTATCCAACAAATTTCATTCCGTACTCGTAGCAAAACCATCAGTGATACCTCAGGTGCTAATAAATTGTCATTTTTATAAAAAAATGGCAATTTTTTGACTTTACTCCTTCTTAGATTTTATTATTTTTCGTGTGGTAATAAATAATTTTAGGTGAAGTAAAGATTGATATGGATTCAGGAACAAAGTCTGAGGGTGAGGAGGACTCTCAGGCTTTTTTAGGCGAGAAGAAGACCAATTTGGGGCGAACTCCTAACCATCTGACTCTAAGTACCACCTCGACCATCTCCGCTGGTAGCACTGGCAGCCAGGCGAGACTTATTCAATCGTCACACCAGCCCGAGAACTATCAGCCTATTTCAGTTAAAGAGCTGGGTAAGAGGCGTGCTAGGTTGCCTAAACGAGTTAAAAATTTTGATCCGTACAGTGAATTGCCGGTGTAGATATTATCGGTATTATAAATATACTTTTGTTTATATTTTTAGTTTGTTCATGCATTTTTATTTTTTTTTGCAATGATCTAGCTTACGATAGGTCTTTTGTTTTAGTAAAGGTAGATTGGTAATTCTTTTAGAAAACTTCTATTTTCCCAACTTTTGATGGTAAATAACTACACAATAAAAAATTTTGTGTCAAAAAATTTTTTACTGTGTACTCAAGATTTATTTTTTAAAGTTTGCTTACTTAATTTTAAATATTTTTTATATCTTTTAAAACCGCACATAAAGTTTAAAAAAACTTCTAAATAAAAATTTTTAAACCCTAATCACTAATTAAAATTTTAATTATTTATTTTCTATTTTTTTTTATTTTTAAAAAGAAGTTTGCTGAAGAATTATCAAAAAATAAAAGTAGAAAAATTAATTATCGTGTAAACAAATATTAATTATAAATAAAAAATTAACTATTTATCAAAAATAATAATAAAATAAAATAAAAGTATATTATTTGGTAACGGGTTATTAAAATTTAGCTAAGTTGCATGTATTTCTCAATCATAGGCGTCGACTTCTGGATTATACTTGGTTGGAAAGCTCTAAAATATATTTACGAATAACGTAAATTATTGCACGCTTTCCCGGCACGTTTCACCTCAAAAATAATAATTATTTTGCTGCATTGTTTATTTATTTAGATTGTTTAAACAGAACTATTTCGTAAATATTATTTTTATTATCACTATTATTGTTATTATTTTGTATATAAAAAGGTTGAGGATACCCAACTGGTAGAAAACGAAAATAATTACCAATTACTAGCCCTATGCATAGTAAAAAAAAAAAATAAAAAAAAAAATTGCTTGTTAAGAAAGCCCGCAATAAAGTGGGCAAGTGGAGAAGCTTGATTTATAACTTATTATTTAATAATGTAGTACAGCAATAATTTTAATGATATTATAATAATTATTATAATGAACCAATATGTTTGCGTATATATAATTATTATGAATAATTATAATTACTAATAATAAATATTATTAAAGTAATTTTTATACGAAAGTCGGCGCCTATGAATGAAGATACTTTTTTTTAGACAATTTTTTTTCTATGAATTATTATGATTATTATTAGTGAGAAAATAAAAGTGAGAGGGTGATAAATAATTAAAATAAGATACAAAAAAAAATCTGTACGTCGTTATTATCAGGTTCACCAATTTGGAAGCCGCGGGAACTACCGTCACTCGGGGAAGCCACAACATTGCCGCGAAAGGGTAAGTCGGCCGATGAATTTGCAGACATTAATTCGGCCCACAGCGCCTCCCGAAAGTCTTTAATAGAAATCAATAATTGTGCTCAACAATCTAACTTTAATAATCACGTTTAAGTTAATTATTAACTTTTAATAATAATTATTACTCATAGATTTTATTATTACTTATAATTATAACTCTTTTAACAATAATAGATTAGTAAATTAATTATTCATTATTTTTAATCAATAAACCCTCGTTTTTTTTTTTAATATTTATTTTTTATTGCTGTTCGCATTTTTTTTTATTCTTTAATAAAATATACTGACTGAAAAAAAAATTCATTTTATTTCTATTTAAATTTATTTAGTAAAATAAAACAGGGTTAATATTTTAATAATTTTATTGGTTTAATTTCAAACTTACGAACAGCAATAAAAATAATTTCTGTATATAATCTTGCTAATAGAATATAATTTAATTGAAAAAATAAAAAAAAAAAAAAAAAAAAAAAAAATAATGATAAAAATAAGTAATAAATTAAAATAAAATAAAAACGAAGTGTTATAATGATTACTTTAATGATAAAAAATTAACTAAAAAATCTTATCTATATACAAGATAAAAAATATATATGTATAAATACGCTCCATTTATAATTAAAGCGTTTACGTACACATACATTGTTATATGCATATTACAGTTAAAACCTTGAGATAAATAAAACATTTAACAGAAAAAATAAATTACTAATCTTTTATTATTAATTTTATAAAAATTTAATTTGTTGAATTTACTTGAACTTATATATAAAACAGTAAAAAAAAAATAAATAAATAAATGTATATTCAATTGCCGTATTGTTTCAACAATTAATAAAAAAAAATCAAAGTAAAATTTATTATATAATAAATAATGTAATATATAGTTCAAATATCAATGCAATCATAATTATAAATATTTATATAATTTTTTTTTTTTTTTTTTCTATTGAGTTGTAAATCATTTGTGTTTATCCGTTGTTTTATTGTTTTTATAATTTATTTGTTAATCTCTGTGGATATTTAAAGTCAAGCTAATTTATTTTTACCATTGCTTAAATATTGAAATTTAAATATCTTCAGTAATTGACAAATAAATTGTCACTGACATATTAAATAAATAAATATTGAATATTAATTAAATAGAACTGACAAATTTACGAATTATAAAATACTCAAAGTACTAGCTAATCAGCAGATAGTACGGGTGGATATTACTATAATTAATTAACAAAAAAAAAATTATCCAATGCTGATATAATTATTATTGATAATTGATAATTATTTATTGGTATATAAACATATTACCAATGACTGGGTTTATTAATATGTAAATTAGGCAACAGAAAGTATCCATTAGATGAATACCTAAATGCAAATAAAACATTAAACAATATATATATATATATATATATATATATATATATATATATATATATATATATATATTAATTAATATAATATATAATATAAAAGTTAGATTATAATAAATCTCAGAGTAAACGAATGATGTTAACTCGTCACGCGCGGTTATCTCGGCAGGTCCGATCCACGCTGATTTAATTATTTAATGATTCATTTATTATTTGAATTATTTATCTTAAAAAAACACAACTTCAGTCATAAGCGCCGACTTGAATTTTTTTTTTTTTTTTAGCGTAGGAGGCAAATTTTGATAATAAGTCAAGGTCATTCTCAAGCTTTTTACGGCAAATTTAATCAAGTCTTTTGTGTATAAAATGTATATATACTTTACTGCAATGTTAATTGTTTTTTTTACTTAAATTTAATTAGCCTTCTATGAAGCAAATTTTAAAAAGTTTATTTGTTAATTTTGGTTGCATTGTTGAGCTTGTATTGTTATAAATTATAATTATAATTTTATTGCTGGAATGTTTAACATTTTATGTATAGCTGTTTAATATTGATTGTCAATAATTATGTGGAGTATATTAAATATTATGATGATGATTAAATTATTGAGAGAAAATTTAATTATATTGTGAGATTAATTATAAGTGTTGGATATGATTTACGAGAGACGCCGCGTGTGACGATATTTAACTCGCCGGCGTCTGATTTAACACGAAAAAACTGACCGCGAATATATTAAATTTATTAATCATTATTATTGAAATTTATAAATTTTAAATAATTAGTTGTAACAAGAGTTCATTTAATTTTTTATTCAATTAATATTTTAGAAAAAAATTTTTTTTTAAGTAAAATATTTAAAATTTACATTTTTATTTTAGAAAAAAAAAAAGTTTTTAATTTATTTCATTAATTTAATTTTTAAATTAAAAATAAAAATTAACTGAACTCTTTTTAGCAACTAAATGGAGTAATAAATAATATTAATTATATTATTAATATAAATGTTGATATTAATAAAAAAATATACTGAACAAAAGTCACTTAAAAAAAGCTTTAATTAAATCGCGTGATAATCAGCATTTTCGTGTATAATTGATACTGCTCGACGATAATGAATCTCATACTAGTCACGAATAAATAAATAAATATAAATCTCAGAATATTATATAACATTGTGAAAAATGTGCACGTGTCATTGTTAAAATAAAATATTAAATAAATATAAACTAATAATAACAATATATTAAAATAAAATAATAAATATTGAGTTAAAATAAATACGAGATACATAAAAAGAGTAATTTAATTTTAATTATTTATAAAATACATATTATTATGTATAAATTATCGTAAAAAAAATAAATTAAAATTTTTTTACTCTTTTTATTTTCTCATATATTTAAAGCAAACAAAAAAAATAAATAAATAAACTCACCACGCGTTGTATGAATTGGTTTGAAACTGGGTTTCGCCAAGGCCTGTTAACACCAATCTAAAAAAAAAAAAAAAAATAACCAAAGACTTTGATTAGATATCATAAGAGTAAAAAAACTCGAAAATAAAAAAATTTTTAAAATGTTAAAAAAAAAAAAAAAAACAAAAAAATATTTAAAATAAAAATAACAATTTTAATGCCGGACCATAGAAAGATTATAATGATATAGGGCTCAATTATAAATGACAAAAAATAAAAAAAAATAAAATAAACAAAAAGAAAAACAAAAAAAAATATGGTATAGAGTTATTATCCGAGAACGAGCATTGATTGCGCGTAATGTAAAAAAAGCTACACGGTCAAATAAAATTTTATTTAATTAAAAAAAAAAAAAAAAAAAAAAAAAAAAACTATTTAAATGTATATGTGGCCCGTTTTTTTCAATTACTCACTTTTATTGATTTTATTTCATATATATTGATGACTAACTTTATTAATTAATAAAATAATGAATCTAAATACGTAATTAAGGTGTCACTTAAGATTCGACAGCGAACAAATGTTATTAACTGAACAATTAATTTAAGTAATTATTTAAATTATATTAAATAGGCGGATTAAATTGCGCACATATAAATATTTAAATAAATAAATTTTAAGTTGCTGATTTTAAATATATAAACTAATATTTATTATTATATTGCATTATATCAATCTCTATATATAATATATATAAATATATTTTATGTAAAAGTTCTGTCGAGGCTCGTCCTCCGATCGAGAGAATTCGCTTTCTTTAATAAAAAAAAAATATATATGTATGAATATATAAATATATATTTATATGTATATAATATAATGCGAATGTAAAAATGTTTTTGCCTTTAAAAAATGTTTTTTATAATTAAAAAAATTTATTTGAAAGCGAGCTTTGATAATTCTTTTTTTAATTTTTTATTTTATTAATCAAAGCTGTGAATCTACTGAATAATGAGGTATTAAATAAATAAAATAAAAGTTTAATAATTAATAACAACAAACTTATAATGACAAATCATAACGAGACGAGTATTCAAAATTTTTTACCGAGATTTTTATAAAATCTCTAAAGTTTTATTTTAAAACCGACTTCCCTTTGTACGATAGTTAGACCAAAAAAAAAAATAAAATAAAATAAAAAAGTAAATAATTAATAATAAATAAAAAAATAAATCATGCTGTTGATTCATAAAAAAAATAATTGCCATCAAGCTCTATCTTCGTGCACATTGGGATTGACCTTAGTTAAATACGCGGGTCGAAAGTCGTTATTTTATAAATAATTAATTAATTAATCATTATATGTAACAATTATTGTAATTGATTGATAATTATTGACTTTAAAAAAAAAAAAAAAAAAAAAAAAGTGTTTATTCGTAAGGCAGAAATGAAAATTTGTATAATTATTTTTAGTTTTAATATGTAAAGTGTATCGAAACCCTCTCGATTAGAGGCGTCCCAATAGTTGGCCTAGTACCGAGCATCATATTTTTAATTCTTTATTTTATTGTATTTTTATTATTATTTTTTAATTATTAATTACACCTTTAAAATGTTTCATTGCAACCTTCACGCTACCGTTTATGATATTTCCCGAAAAAAACAAAAAATAAGAACGGGTAAACATTAAATGACAAAAAAAAAATAACTAAATAAAATAATCTTGTGCAATTGAACAATGAGACAAGGGAAATTATATTTAAATAAAATACAGGGGATCGAAATAAAGGATTTAAAAAAAAATTTCTATATATTTCCCTTGTTTTATACAGACAAGAAATAAATGTAGTTCTTAGATCATTTAGAGAAACGGTACGCCAATAGGTGTAAAATAAACGAAAATAAATAAAATATGAGTCTTTCGGAATTTAAAAAATTATATGAATATGAATATGAACTAATAATAATAATAAAAAAATTAAAAAGGTTTTGTTTTGTTGGCACATTAGCTGATTTAATGAGCCAAAGAGTGTATTATAGTGATTAATGAATGAATAAATTTTAAAATAATGTTTTTGTGTTTGAAACTTTGTAGTCATGAAAATAAGTAAATACGGTATTAATTGCCAGTATAATTACGATTATTGATTATACTTACTATATTTACTGTTATTGTTTATCAGTTTACGTAAAGACGTTTACGAAAGATCCATTTGTACAATCATTGCGTCATTAAAATATGATTATTCATTATGAACTCTGCATTTATTTATTTACATGCTTCCTATCTTTAATTTAATATCTTATTAATTTTTTACATTTACTGTTAAAAAAAATTTTTTTATTTGTAATTTATCGTACCAATAAATTTATTTTTGATTTTCAAAATCCGGTCGTTAAATTAAAAGATATCGAGCATAAAAATTTACTAATTTTTTTTTTCTTTGTTACAGTTTACAAGAAAATTTTTATGATATTTGTACCTAATTAAAGTAAATATTAAGTCAAGAAATTCTGTAGAACTGATAAAAAAATATAACGATGTGTCACGCTATTAAGCAACTATTTAATTCTAATGATAACGTTAATTACAAGCTATGAGTCAATTTATCTTGAGGCTATAACACCTGTTCGAGAGCCTATTAACTTCTTTTTGAAATTTATTAATTATATTTCTTTTAATAAATTTATTTCTACAGTAAACAGCAGTTATGTATCATTAAAGTTATTTTTTAGTGAAATAAATTTAAAGACCTATTTAATAAATTGGTTTTTAGTTGAAAAAAAAAAATTTTACAATGGCGAAACTTATTGTTATTTTCGCTGGTTTGTTCTTTTACAATTTGCCATTAATAATTGCCGATCCGACGTGTGTTTGGTACGGAGAGTGTATAAAAAAAAACGCGATACAAAATTGTCCATACACCGGACCAGCCAAGTTGATTAATAATAATGAAGCAGAATTACAATTAAAAAAATTGTGTCCTCATTTATTCTCTGATACTGGTATGTTTTTTTATTATTATTAATATTGAAAAAATTATTAAAAAATCTCTAATTAATTTTAGAGCATCCTGAAACATGCTGTGACTCAAATATAATCTTCACAATGAGTAACAAGATAGCGATGCTTCATATCTTTAGACGTTGTGAATCTTGTTTAAAAAATATACAACGTTCGATTTGTGATATAACGTGTTCTAAAAATCAGAGTAATTTTATGGCTGCGGCCAAAATTTTAATAGATGAAGAAACTAATATTAGTTCTATCGAAGAGATTGAGGTAAATAATTCAAATAATTATTGAAGTTAGCTGACATCTATTTTTTTTTTATTTTTATAACAATTAGAATAAAAAAATGCATCTAAAAACATTCACTAATTTTTTTGATAACAATTTTTGTCGTTCGGGTATTTTGCCTTGGCATAAAAATTGAATAAATAAATTATTTAATTGTTATAAAATTATAAAAAACATTTTTAATGCCTGTAAACTTCAATATAATTAAATAATTAGCTACACAGAAAAAAAAAAAATTAATTAATTTGAATCAAGAAAAATTCTTAAATCAATCAAAATTTACTTAAACTAAGAAAAATTTCATGATTTAAAATTTTATTAATTTTTTTTTTTATAGAAATATAATTTAATAAAATAAATAATATTATAAACAATAAAAATAGGTTTATATATCAGAAGAATATATAAATGCGACTTTCGACTCTTGTAGAGGAGTACTGTATCCGGCAAGCGGCGTTTCAGTGCTTGATATTTCTTGTGGACAATACGGACTGAGCCGATGTACGCCAAAAAGGTATAAAACATAAAACTTTTTTTTTTTGTAATTACTGTAATTACAAATGACTTAATATACAGGTGGTATAGTTTCATGGGTGAAATGTCTAAATTATTGGGCGGCTTTAAAATAACTTATGTCTATGAACAGGATCAAGAGAAAAAATTAACCGAGCCGTTGAATCCGCCGACAAAGTCATGCAGTGAAGCTTACGAAGTACGAAAATATAAATTTATTAATTGCCTTGTAGATATTTTCTATAGAACATAAATAAATTTTGTTGTTTATTTCTGTTTATTGCTCGAAGAATTCGACTGCATGCGGGTGCGTCGACTGTGTTTGCAAAAATATTATCGAGTGGAAGGAAGAAGACTTGGTTTTTACCATTCTTGAGTTTAATGGCTACGGAATAATCGTCGGAATAATGATAATTATTATCAGTACGATCTTCACTTTGAATCAGATATTTTTGAAAAAATTTTGGGCCAGTATGTATTTTTTTAGATATTATTTATTAATTTTAAGTTCGGAGGAAGCGATTAATTATTTTATTTATTTTGTGCAGATAATTTTAAAATGAGTGACTGCTATGACTTTCAAATTAGTTGTCACAAAAAATTCAAATCGTTATTTAGCAAATGGGGATACTGTAAGTTTTTTATTTTTATTTTTGCTCTATATGTTTTTTTATTTTTGCAGTTATTTAATCAATCTACCTGTTCGTTAACAGTTTTTGCAAAATATCCTACCGTATCTTTGTGTCTGATATCTTATGTGCTAGTAGGATTAAGTTATGGTTCAATGTATCTGCAAATAACCATCAATCCTATCGAAATTTGGTCTTCGCCTCAAAGTAGATCTAGGGCCGAGAGAGATTATTTTGACAGTCACTTCTCTCCTTTTTATCGAACCGAGCAAGTTTTTATAAAACCTGTTGGCTTAGAAAATGTAAGTTACTTGTTACAATGATACTATAAAGAAAATTGAGATTAATTCAAAGTATTAATACTAGTTTACATACATAACAAACGATGATGAGTTCCTAGAAGTCGGTCCAGTGTTTATAAAAAAATTTATGATTGCCGTCTATAATCTTCAACAAAAAATTTTACAAGTGAGTAGTTGAAGATGTGATAAATTTGTATTAAAATCAACAAGTAAAAAAATAAAAAGTTTCTTAAATTACTTTAATTGTTAAGATTGGACAAGATTCAAATGAAGGCTTGGAAAAAATTTGCTTCGCTCCAATTCGCAATGACTTTGATGGACCAGTAACTTTAGACATGTGTGTTGTGCAAAGTGTATGGGGTTACTTCCAAAATGATATTACGGAATTTACTACCGAGAAATATGATAACAATATAGAAAAGCTTTTTGAATGCACGCAGTACGAAAATTTAATCAAAAAGATTAAAAAATAATCGTAAAAATTAAAATGATTTCTTTCCTATTTTTGTAGAAATCCATACAACGTGAAATGTATGGCACCGTTTAAAGGACCAATTATTCCAGAAGTAGCATTCGGGGGTTTTTTGCAGGATAATCAGTTGAAATATGATAATGCTGACTATATGAAATCTACTGGATTAGTTCTGACTTTTTTGGTTAAAAATTCATTGAACAAAACAGAATTACAACCAATGTTAAAGTGGGAACAAAAGTATCTGGATTTTATGAAAAATTGGAGCAGTTCTGCGTGTCCAGAGTTTATGGAAGTCGCTTACAGCGCAGAGAGGTCAATTGAAGATGAATTACAAAGGACTTCTGTGACTGAAATACAAACAGTGGTCATAAGTTATGCCTTCATGTTCCTCTACATAATGTTGACTCTAGGACAATTTAAATTATCCGAACAGTGCTTCGTAAGAAAATTACAATCTCAATGATTTTATTCAAAGCTTCAACTGATGACGGCGATTAATTTCTTCTATTTACAGGTTACCAGTAAAATATTGATCAGTCTCGGTGGAATTATTATTGTTTTAGCTTCTGTGGCCAGCACCTTTGGAATTTTCAGCTACATTGGAGTCCCGACGACGCTTTTAACACTCGAGGTGATTCCGTTCTTGGTATTGGCAGTAGGAGTCGACAATATTTTCATTCTCGTTCAAACTCACCAGAAAAATCCCGTGCGCGCTGGAGAAAGCATACCAGATTACATCGGAAGAATTTTATCGTCAGTAGGGCCCAGCATATTACTGACAAGTATTTCCGAGTGTCTGTGTTTCTTGATCGGAACCCTCTCGTCCATGCCAGCTGTCAACACGTTTGCTCTGTACGCATCAGTGGCGATACTCATAAACTTTCTGCTGCAAATCACAGCATTTATAAGTTTGCTCGCGTTAGATGTGAGACGATCTGAGGTAATAACTCTACTGACAATCATCAAAAAAGTTTTTCGGTGCAATAGCATATGTATTTCTGTTTCATCTTTCACAGAATAATCGTGCTGATGTTTTGTGCTGTATTCCAATAAAGAAATCGACAGCAACCCAGGGAAATCACAACATTATTCATAATGTATTTTCGTACTTTTACACGCCTTTACTGATGAAAAAAAATGTCGGAATTGGAGTCATAGTATTTTTTATAGCCGCGTTAGTGCTTCATTCTATAGTTGGGCCTAATGTCGAAATTGGTTTGGATCAAAAGCTCGCAATGTCCGCAGATTCTTACGTTTTAAAGTATTTTAATGTAAAAAACTTTATAATTCTTTTAAAATGTTCAAGTATCGTTGCAAAAAATTTTCTATGATAAAATTATTCCAGTTTATGCAAGATTTATTATCAGTAGGACCACCAGTGTACTTTGTAGTAAAAGGTGGATTGAATTACTCCAATACAACCGTCCAGAATGCAGTATGTGGCGGTCCAGAATGCAACGTAGATTCTGTATACACTCAAATATATACTGCGTCTCAACAATCTCAAATGTAAGATTTATTTTTATAATTTATTAGAATTACGTGGCGAGCTGATTAAATTTTACATTCTAGATCATACATTGCTAAACCAGCTTCTTCCTGGATTGATGATTACATCGATTGGAGCAAAATTCAGAAATGTTGTAGATATTTCCCTAACAATGGATCGTTTTGCCCTCATTCCCGAAGTAAATTTAATCTGCATTAAATTAAAAATATAACTGCATTGGATGAAAAAATTATTACTTTAATTTTAAATAAAATCCTTAATTTTTATGCTATTAATTTCATTATAGACGATTGCAAGAGCTGCAATATACCAACTGATGAATTAGGATTAAGACCAGATGCAAGAAGTTTTCGTAAATATATCAGCTACTTTGTGTCAGATGTACCAGATGCCAATTGTGCGAAAGGTGGTCGTGCAGCTTATCTTGATGTACGTTGCAATTGCATAAGTTTTTTTGTGGTGTAAAATGAATTATTGGCTTATTAAATTTTCGACAGGCATTAAAGTATTCGTCTGACGAACATGGGATGATTGATGTTGGAGACACGTACTTCATGAGCTACCATACGCCTTTGAAAAAGCAGTCAGATTGGTACAACTCTCTCTCGTACGCTCGGATTATCGCTGATAATATAACGAGTATGATCAACAGCGCCTCCTGGCTAATCAAACAATCGAGGTCTTTCCCTACAGGTATTTTATTCATCAAATTGATAGTAGCATAAGGAGTCGGTTGAAGATGTGATGAAGATACAAATTTATATTTTCAGTGTTTTTACGTATTTTACGAGCAGTATCTGACGATTTGGCAAGAACTGCTCGAGTCGATTGGTCTGTCGCTTCTCGTCGTTTTCGTGGTGACGTACTTATTCACCGGACTGTCATTATTCTCGGCGGTGGCTGTACTGTTGACCGTAGCGATGATCATCGTAAACATGCTCGGATACATGTACTGGTGGAACATATCTCTCAATGCGATCTCGCTCGTCAATTTAGTGATGGTAACATTCGTTGAAATAAAATCTGAAGAACGGCGCGCAAAAATTATAATCATTAAAATGGCTTATTATTTTTTAGACTGTTGGAATCTCTGTTGAATTTTGCAGTCACCTGGTTCACTCGTACCTTACTTCTACTGAAAAAACAAGAGTCGCCAAAACCTCGGAAGCTCTCACTGACATGGGCAGTTCTGTAAGCTTATTTTATTTCGTATATATATTTTCATCAATAATAAATAATAATAATTACTTGTAACTCCTTGTTTTTTATTTTTTAAAGGTCTTCTCAGGCATAACTATGACGAAATTAATTGGGATAATTGTTATTGCATTCGCCAAGACTCAAATATTCCAAGTCTTCTATTTCAGAATGTACTTGGGAATTTTAATAATCGGCGCTTCTCACGGATTGATATTCTTACCTGTGCTCCTACGATTTATTGGTAAGTCTAAGATTTTCAATCCAAAAATTATTTGTATCATTCATTATAATTAAAATAATTTTTTCCAGGCCCGACTCAAGCAAATACTGACTCTGAAGCTCTTTAAGAAGCCTCTGAGCGAGGTACTGAAGACATCCGCACAAATGCAAATTAAAACATAATTTTTATGCTTTATATAATTAAAAATGTGTGTTTAATATTTTAAGTTAGCGTATTTTATAACTTTATTGAATAAATAAACAATAAACTTTTTCAGTTATTTAATCCAAATACTTTTGTTGAATTTTTTATCACCAAAGATTAAAAGTTTTCATGTGAATCTATTCGTGACTGAACATCTGGCTGATAATCACAATGATAAGCTACTTTTTTTTCTCAAGTCGGTCTAAAGTTCAGTCTTCGATCAAAGTTATGAAGTTACCGAAGTCTGTTATTTTTTCTTCCCGGTATCTTCAGTTGATATTAATTGAATAATTATATCCCCTTGTCCTAATTATTTTCAATGAGTTATTATTAAATTCTTTTTCATTTAAAATTATAGTTCCATACGTGTGAATTTTTTGACAAATGGTTTTTTTTTAACTTTAAATAGTGTTTTTACTGAAAGAATGGCTTATTTATTAATTTTTTTGATCGGTGCATTAATTTCTTCTGTAACTGCAGAACCTACATGTGTTTGGTACGGGATATGTGCAGATCTCTCTTTTGGTCATCAATATTGTCCTTACAAAGGTCCAGCTAAATTAATTAATGACTCAGCAGCTGAACAAGTTCTCAAGAAAAGATGCCCAGAATTTTTTTCTGACACCGGTAATTTTTTTTCACTTTTTTTTTTGTAAATCAATAGAATTTAATAAAAAAAAAAAAAAATTATTTTCAAACATTATACTATATTTTTTATTATTTGGTCGCTATTTAGAACATCCTGAAACTTGCTGTGATGCAGACATAATTTTTGCAATGAACGAAAAATTAACAATGGCTGAAATGGTCCTAGGTCGCTGTAAAACCTGTTATAAAAATTTACTTCAGTCAATTTGTCAAATGACTTGTGCTAAAAATCAAAGTAGTTTTATGGCCGAGGTAGAGAGTAAAATTAATCCCGCTACTGGGAAAAAGTATATCGAAGAAGTTAGGGTAGTACATTTTAATTCAACTTAAAATTATTGCTATTTATTAATATATTAATATATGTTTTCTTCTGACAAGGTTTATATATCAGAAGAATATGTAAATGCGACTTACGATTCGTGCAGAAAAGTAATAATGCCGCAAACAGGTGATTTGGTCATGGATGTAGCATGCATCCCTTACGAAGCAAGTCATTGTTCACCCAAATTGTAGGTACTTTAAAACTTTAACAAAAAATTCCAGTTTTTATATCGAAATAATAAATTTATGTATAGATGGTTCAGTTCTATGGGAAGCATAAATACTCCTATGGTTCCCTTTCAAATAACTTATGTCTATGAAGCGGATCGAGAAAAAAATTTAACCGAGCCATTGAATCCGCCGACTAAGTTATGCAGTGAAGCTTATGAAGTACGAAAATATAAATTTATTAATTGCCTTGTAGATATTTTCTATAGAACATAAATAAATTTTGTTGTTTATTTCTGTTTATTGCTCGAAGAATTCGACTGCATGCGGGTGCGTCGACTGTGTTTGCAAAAATATTATCGAGTGGAAGGAAGAAGACTCGGTTTTTACCATTCTTAAGTTTAAAGGCTACGGAATAATCGTCGGAATAATGATAATTATTATCAGTACGATCTTCACTTTGAATCAGATATTTTTGAAAAAATTTTGGGCCAGTATGTATTTTTTTAGATATTATTTATTAATTTTAAGTTCGGAGGAAGCGATTAATTATTTTATTTATTTTGTGCAGATAATTTTAAAATGAGTGACTGCTATGACTTTCAAATTAGTTGTCACAAAAAATTCAAATCGTTATTTAGCAAATGGGGATACTGTAAGTTTTTTATTTTTATTTTTGCTCTATATGTTTTTTTATTTTTGCAGTTATTTAATTAATCTACCTGTTCGTTAACAGTTTTTGCAAAATATCCTACCGTATCTTTGTGTCTGATATCTTATGTGCTAGTAGGATTAAGTTATGGTTCAATGTATCTGCAAATAACCATCAATCCTATCGAAATTTGGTCTTCGCCTCAAAGTAGATCTAGGGCCGAGAGAGATTATTTTGACAGTCACTTCACTCCTTTTTATCGCACCGAGCAAGTTTTTATAAAATCTGTTGGCTTAGAAAATGTAAGTTACTTGATACAATGATACCGTAGATAAAACTGATATTAATTGAAAGTATTAACACTAGTTTACATATGTACCTTCAAGTAATGCAACTATTGAAGTCGGTCCAGTATTCAGAAAGGAATTCCTCACTGCTGTTTATGATCTTCAACAGCAAATTTTGAGAGTAAAATTAAAACACTAGGTAATTTATTTTAACGATTAAGTAATTCAGGATTGATATTGTTAATAGATTGGCCAGGATTCGAATGAAGGCTTGGAAAAAATTTGCTTTGCTCCAATTCAAAGTGACTTTGATGGACCAGTAACTTTAGAATTGTGTGCGGTGCAAAGTGTGTGGGGATACTTTAAAGATAATTTTAAAAAGTTTAATGAAACTGAATTTACTGAAAATCTGGAAAAATTGCTCAAATGCATACAGTAAGATTATAAGACTAAAATAAAAAAAGAATTTATACTACTACAGTAATTAATTTCCGTTACAGAAATCCGTATATTCCAGATTGTATGGCACCGTTTAAAGGACCAATTATTCCAGATGTAGCATTCGGAGGTTTTCAGCAGGATAATAAATTGAAATATGAAAATACTGATTATTTGAAATCTACTGGATTAGTTCTGACTTTTTTGGTTAAAAATTCATTGAACAAAACAAAATTACAACCAATGTTAGAGTGGGAACAAAAGTATCTGGATTTTATGAAAAATTGGAGCAGTTCTGCGTGTCCAGAGTTTATGGAAGTCGCTTACAGTGCAGAGAGGTCAATTGAAGATGAATTGCAAAGGACTTCTGTGACTGAAATACAAACAGTGGTCATAAGTTATGCCTTCATGTTCCTCTACATAATGTTGACTCTAGGACAATTTAAATTATCCGAACAGTGCTTCGTAAGAAAATTACAATCTCAATGATTTTATTCAAAGCTTCAACTGATGACGGCGATTAATTTCTTCTATTTACAGGTTACCAGTAAAATATTGATCAGTCTCGGTGGAATTATTATTGTTTTAGCTTCTGTAGCCAGCACCTTTGGAATTTTCGGCTACATTGGAGTCCCGACGACGCTTTTAACACTCGAGGTGATTCCGTTCTTGGTATTGGCAGTAGGAGTCGACAATATTTTCATTCTCGTTCAAACTCACCAGAAAAATCCCTTGCGCGCTGGAGAAAGCATACCAGATTACATCGGAAGAATTCTATCGTCAGTAGGGCCCAGCATATTACTAACAAGTATTTCCGAGTGTCTGTGTTTCTTGATCGGAACCCTCTCGTCCATGCCAGCTGTCAACACGTTTGCTCTGTACGCATCAGTGGCGATACTCATAAACTTTCTGCTGCAAATCACAGCGTTTATAAGTTTGCTCGCGTTAGATGTACGGCGATCTGAGGTAATAACTCTACTTACAATCATCAAAAAATTTTTTTCGTACAACACCATATATATTTCTGTTTAATCTTCTACAGAATCATCGAGCTGAGATTTTGTGTTGTATTCAAGTGAAGAAATCAATATATGATGATGGAGACTACAGAATTATTCATAGTATATTTTCGTACTTCTACACACCTTTTCTGATGAAGAAATCTGTCGGAATTGGAGTGATAGTATTTTTTATTGGCGCGTTAGTGCTTCATTGTATCGTTGGGCCCAATGTTGAACTTGGTTTGGATCAAAAGCTCTCAATGTCCGAAGATTCTTACGTTTTAAAGTATTTTAAGGTACAGCCTTCAGCCGATGATTTTTATATTTATGATTAGAGTTGATTATTTTTAGTTCATGGAAGATCTTTTATCAATGGGTCCACCAGTATATTTTGTAGTGAAGAGTGGGCTAAATTACACGAATACAAATGTTCAAAATGCAATTTGTGGCGGTCAAAAGTGCAATTCGGACTCCGTTTATACTCAAATTTTTACTGCTTCGGAACAATCTACAATGTAATTTTTTTTTAAATATTAAAACAGCTATTAATTTATCATTGATGACTAATTTATTGATAAAAATACAGATCATATATTGCAAAACCGGCTTCCTCATGGATCGACGATTACTTTGATTGGAGTACAATTTCCAGCTGCTGTCAATACTTTCCAAGCAATGGATCGTTTTGCCCTCATACTAGATGTAAATTTTATCAAACATTAAAATTCCAATTAGATAAAATTAATAACTCTGAATTTCACTCACTATAGACGATTGCAAGAGCTGCAATATACCAACTGATGAATTAGGATTAAGACCAGATGCAAGAAGTTTTCGTAAATATATCAGCTACTTTGTGTCAGATGTACCAGATGCCAATTGTGCGAAAGGTGGTCGTGCAGCTTATCTTGATGTACGTTGCAATTGCATAAGTTTTTTTGTGGTGTAAAATGAATTATTGGCTTATTAAATTTTCGACAGGCATTAAAGTATTCGTCTGACGAACATGGGATGATTGATGTTGGAGACACGTACTTCATGAGCTACCATACGCCTTTGAAAAAGCAGTCAGATTGGTACAACTCTCTCTCGTACGCTCGGATTATCGCTGATAATATAACGAGTATGATCAACAGCGCCTCCCTGGCTAATCAAACAATCGAGGTCTTTCCCTACAGGTATTTTATTCATCAAATTGATAGTAGCATAAGGAGTCGGTTGAAGATGTGATGAAGATACAAATTTATATTTTCAGTGTTTTTTACGTATTTTACGAGCAGTATCTGACGATTTGGCAAGAACTGCTCGAGTCGATTGGTCTGTCGCTTCTCGTCGTTTTCGTGGTGACGTACTTATTCACCGGACTGTCATTATTCTCGGCGGTGGCTGTACTGTTGACCGTAGCGATGATCATCGTAAACATGCTCGGATACATGTACTGGTGGAACATATCTCTCAATGCGATCTCGCTCGTCAATTTAGTGATGGTAACATTCGTTGAAATAAAATCTGAAGAACGGCGCGCAAAAATTATAATCATTAAAATGGCTTATTATTTTTTAGACTGTTGGAATCTCTGTTGAATTTTGCAGTCACCTGGTTCACTCGTACCTTACTTCTACTGAAAAAACAAGAGTCGCCAAAACCTCGGAAGCTCTCACTGACATGGGCAGTTCTGTAAGCTTATTTTATTTCGTATATATATTTTCATCAATAATAAATAATAATAATTACTTGTAACTCCTTGTTTTTTATTTTTTAAAGGTCTTCTCAGGCATAACTATGACGAAATTAATTGGGATAATTGTTATTGCATTCGCCAAGACTCAAATATTCCAAGTCTTCTATTTCAGAATGTACTTGGGAATTTTAATAATCGGCGCTTCTCACGGATTGATATTCTTACCTGTGCTCCTACGATTCATCGGTAAGTATCAAGATTACTGATTAAAATTTAATGAAAATTATTAATAAAAATTACCATTTATAATTACCAGGCCCAGTGAGGACAGATTCTGAAATTATTTAAAAAAAATAACTTATAATAAAAATAAAAATATAATGTATCTAAGTATAATGTAAATAAATAATTTCAAATCACCAAATATTATTATTTTTTTTTATTTATTAAAAGCCAAAAGAAATTCCAGAATTATAACGCCGAGATTATTTACTAATTGTACCAGTAGGTTACAATAAATCTACCCATGAGACTGCAGTAAAAAAAAGTTTAATTAAATCAAACTTGGAATGAATAATAATTTTATAAATAATAAAAGAATGTATTCTAGTATGACTATTTTATCTACTGGTAAACGATGAATGATTATTGACCACCACGGAGACGCAAAACCAAGTGAAGGGTGGACTCCTTCTGGATGTTATAGTCGGAGAGAGTTCTTCCATCCTCAAGCTGCTTACCCGCGAAAATAAGACGCTGCTGGTCTGGAGGGATTCCCTCTTTGTCCTGGATCTTGGCTTTGACGTTCTCGATGGTATCTGAAGCCTCAACTTCGAGGGTGATGGTTTTACCAGTCAGAGTCTTGACGAAGATCTGCATACCTCCACGAAGACGCAGTACTAAGTGAAGGGTGGATTCTTTCTGGATGTTGTAATCAGAAAGAGTACGTCCATCCTCGAGTTGTTTACCAGCGAAGATAAGACGCTGCTGGTCTGGTGGGATTCCCTCTTTGTCCTGGATCTTGGATTTGACATTCTCGATGG
Organism: Cotesia typhae; assembly: GCF_013202065.1. Classification (NCBI taxonomy): domain Eukaryota; kingdom Metazoa; phylum Arthropoda; class Insecta; order Hymenoptera; family Braconidae; genus Cotesia; species Cotesia typhae. Next base: position 3,233,533 of record NW_027423715.1, on the reverse strand, counting down.
TGTCAGAAGCTTCAACTTCGAGGGTGATGGTCTTGCCGGTCAGAGTCTTGACGAAGATCTGCATACCTCCACGAAGACGCAAGACCAAGTGAAGGGTGGATTCTTTCTGGATGTTGTAGTCAGAGAGAGTTCTTCCATCCTCGAGTTGTTTACCAGCGAAGATAAGACGTTGTTGGTCTGGTGGAATACCTTCTTTGTCTTGAATTTTGGCCTTGACGTTCTCAATGGTGTCGGAAGCTTCCACCTCCAGGGTGATGGTTTTACCGGTCAATGTCTTGACGAAGATTTGCATACCACCACGAAGACGCAAGACCAAGTGGAGTGTTGATTCTTTTTGGATGTTGTAGTCCGAAAGAGTTCTACCATCCTCAAGCTGCTTACCAGCGAAGATGAGTCGTTGCTGATCTGGTGGAATTCCTTCTTTGTCCTGGATCTTGGCCTTGACGTTCTCGATGGTGTCGGAAGCTTCGACTTCCAGAGTGATGGTTTTACCCGTCAGAGTTTTGACGAAAATTTGCATGCCACCACGGAGACGCAGAACCAAATGAAGAGTCGACTCCTTTTGGATGTTGTAATCAGAGAGGGTACGTCCATCTTCTAGTTGTTTACCAGCGAAGATGAGACGTTGTTGGTCTGGTGGGATACCTTCCTTGTCTTGGATCTTGGCTTTCACATTTTCAATAGTGTCTGAAGCCTCGACTTCCAAGGTTATCGTTTTTCCGGTTAAAGTTTTTACGAAAATTTGCATACCTCCACGAAGACGCAGAACTAAATGGAGAGTGGACTCTTTCTGGATGTTGTAGTCGGACAAGGTTCTTCCGTCCTCGAGTTGTTTACCAGCGAAGATGAGACGCTGCTGGTCTGGAGGAATTCCCTCTTTGTCCTGGATCTTGGCTTTGACGTTCTCGATGGTGTCTGATGCTTCCACTTCCAGGGTGATGGTTTTTCCGGTCAATGTCTTGACGAAGATCTGCATTCCACCACGAAGACGCAATACCAAGTGGAGGGTTGATTCTTTCTGGATGTTGTAGTCAGAAAGAGTACGTCCATCCTCGAGTTGTTTTCCAGCGAAGATAAGACGTTGCTGGTCTGGAGGAATTCCCTCCTTGTCCTGGATCTTGGCTTTCACATTTTCGATGGTGTCTGATGCTTCCACCTCCAAAGTTATGGTTTTTCCTGTCAGAGTCTTCACGAAGATCTGCATGTTTTGTCTGTAAATTATCAAGATTATTAGTATTGTTTTATAAATAATTAAAAAATTGCATTAATAATTTTTCAACTTTTTTACAAATTAAATTTTTTTGTAATAATTTTTTTATTAAAAAAAAATCGAAAACTTTTTAGATTTCGGCTAAATTAATTTTCATTAAATTTTAAAATGACCTGAGAGATCGACAGTAAATAAATCCAATAAAAAAAATACGATACTAAAATTAATTAACACCAAATAAATTTTTTTTATTTAATTTAAAATATGAATTATCTAGAAATTACTTTTAAAACATTTCACGAAATAATTTTTAATCCAAATGTCAATTCTGGAATTTTATTTTTGACAGATCTGATAAAAAAAATTCTATAAATTATCAAATATCAGTTTTAATTATTACGAAAATAACTTTTGGATTTATTATTTAATTAAATTTATTTCTATTATGAGTTTGACGTAAAATAATTGAGGAAAAATATGACAAAGCAATTTTCATGAAATGGCGTCCGTTATTTTCATCAGATTTTACTTACTTATTGATTTATTGATAATAAAAATAAAACTGGAGAATTTGATAATCACGAAACAAATGTAAATTTTTAAAACTTTTTTGTAATTAAAATAAATAATATTTAAAAAGAAATATCAAACAGAATGAATTTAGATCAACGAATAAATAAAATTTTCTCGACTATTGATTGACCTGAATAAATGTGACGCTGCAGATATAAAATGGACGCCCGAGAACAAAGGACATACGAGAACTTTCTATCAAAATAATTATTTTAATTAAATGTGGTCTGTGATTCGAGTTAATTACGAAATAAATTACAACGATAAAGAATAATTTGATGAAAATAAATATTGTACTTACTTGTTGAAGAATTACTTGATATAAGTAGAAAATAAATTGCGTGAATCACGTAAATAATTATTAGCTTGGTAAGTATCCCACCAGTGACTAACAACGAATGATCAGGAACGCGAAATACGGTGGTAGTTATCCGAGCGCTCGGAGCAGCTTTACCAGTTTTACAACTTTAAGTTCTCTAGAATTGTGTATAGGTAAATATAATCACAATAATAAATATAAAAAAATTAATTGAAACAATTTCAAAAATTAAATTTTTTTATAATTTAATTGATATAAAATTCTAAAAGAATTTTTAATGTTTGTCAACTTCAGTGTCATTAATTAATTTAGCTGTCACTTTGATAAAATTAAAATTAGGCCAGGTTTTTCATTTTTTAATTTTTTTTTTCAATAATTAAATTAGAAAAAAAATTAAAATTAACTTAGCAGATCGTTGATAATTAATATTGTAACAAATAAATTATGGCAAAAAAAAAAATTGACATCTAGAAATTTAAAAAAATTATAAATGCAATTTTTTTGGAGCAAATTTATTTGTTAAAAAAAATTTTTAAATTGTCAAGTGACAGCTAACTTTAATGTTTTACTAGAATTCAAATTTGCGCGCGCAAGCGCGCGCATGAGTTTCGGATTTGCATATATTTTCATGTTTATGATATATTCGACCAATTACGTTACGAATAGTTTGCTCACGTGATATATTTTCATATTTTTCATCTAAATTATAAGAGTTGATTTTTTGACTTTTGTGCTAAAAAAAAAATATTTTCTAATTTCAGTGAACAGCAGATGGCGTGAAAATCTATCTAGTGAATAAAGAACTGTATAATTGAAGAATTAAAATATCCCTATGAAAAAAAAACTATACATAAAACATAATTAGTGGCCCAAAATGGCTGCCGGATGGTATTGACCTGTTAAGAGAAGTGTACAAGTTCCAAAAAGAATCTTTTTTTAGATTAAAATTAAAATAAAAAAATCTAACAGATCAATCATCAGTAAGGTTATAAATAAAATATTTAACTGATCATCGTTTTTAAGTGTTGGAGTAAAAAGTACCGTGTAAAATAGTTTAGGTGAAGAAGTTTGTTTTCCAATCAACAAGGCCATCAAAATACTGTATCAGCGTTTGCATTTCAGTATAAAAATATTCAACAGACCAGCTGTATTTTAATACACAACTTAGCCATGTTTCGGTGATGAATGATATAAATTATATGACTGGGAATAATTGCTTTTTTATTTTTTAAATTAATAGGTAAGTTTGACAAATACATAACCTAGTTTTATCTATTTTATATCTAAAAATGTATTTTACTTTTAATACATGTTACTTGAGTTTTAATAATTCTTTTAATATTTTAGATGTCGAATATTAATTTATTAATTAAAGTGGAGTTGAAAATCAATTCGCTATGAGTAACTACCCAGGCGGAAAAATATAACAATAATTTTATAATACCTACATTGTAATGTATGATACATACTGTACGATTCCGTCGACCATAATAATAATAATCTTAATGTTATTAAAATAATAATTATAAGAGAGTAAAAAAAATGTGATATATGATGAGACGGCAGTGACCAGAGAGGACGATTGAGGACAACTCGAGAGTATTTTAAGTGCTGGATAATTGAACGCACTGTCGGCAATTCCAGCGTACCCGTCAGGTGTTGGAGTGTTGAATCTAAACTCATAAATGTCTTCGAGGTTGATAAATTTCATAAATTAGTTCTCGATTTTACTCTCCAATAATTGCTGAGTTACGATCTAAAATGTTTTATCTCTAAATACATAATCAAGAAATGACCTTGTATCTTGTTAACTACTGCAAGGTTACTAGCATGTATAATCTTAAGTAAAAAAATAATTAATATTTTTCTGTCATTGGTTTATATGATTTATAAGATTCATTATTTTAAATATTTGATTTTATATAATTTAATATTTTTTTTTTTTTTTTTTTTTTATATAAATAATTATTTTTATAACATGAAAGTTATTTTTTGTCAAGATCAAAATCGTACAGTATGTGTTTTTATGATTTTTTTATTTTTTATTATAATTCTTCTGAATGCTAAAAATTTTAAATAAGAAATAAAGACATTTTTTTCGTCTGGGTAAAAAAAAACTGATCAACTTAAAAATAATTCAATAATTTTAGTACTTTAAAAATCAATGAAACAAAAAACTAATCAACTTATGAATATATTCCAGATGAAACTAGCCGAGTAGGAGACAATAAGAGGCTAATAATATCAGCAAAGAAAGGTACTTGTGCAAAAACAAGCGGTAATCCTAGAGATCATCATTAGCTAGAAAAATCCTAAGCTAAAGCATAAATTCGGTGAGTTCCAACACAAAATATATCTCTGAAAAAAGCGGACTCAAAGCCAACTAACCATGTCTGTACAAAGTGTTGCTCTGGCATCTCTCACGGCCACCTATACCGACTCGGAGGGCGAGGACGGGGTGGACGACGAGCTCCAGGAGAATACCTCCACTCCCCAGGGTGCCGTCCCTTACAATAATGCCCAAGTCGGCCAGCCCCAGCAGGCTCACACCAGTCCCAAATCTGGGAGATCAGCCTCCAATAGCCCGAACGTTGCTTCCGGCGTTGGGAAAAAGTCTATTAGTAATTTACCCAGTAATAAAAATCCACCGTCCTCCACCTTAGTCATTACTGACAATCTAACAGTACATAATAAGGTGCATCGTTTGGTTTCATATTTTGATGATACTATTGTTTCGGATGACGAGGGGGCGGCAAATCCACCGAGCGAGGGTGACCCGCCTAATCACAATGGCGTAACACCCTCCGTTAAGTCCGGTGAAAAGTCGCCCTCACGTCATCCCGGAGAATTGGTTTCAGATGGCCCCGAATTCTCGGACGCCCCGGACCTGGACGGTGTCGTTATTCCGCCGGAGCCGCCTGGCCAGTACCCGCCGGATCTCCAGGAAAAAATAACGGTACTTTTCAGGAAAATGGAGTCCAAAGGCGGCGTCGACATGAATCAAGCGATCCAGCAGCGCAAAGACTTTCGTAACCCCTCTATTTATGAAAAACTTATTCAATTTTGTAGCATCAATGAGTTGGGTACCAATTACCCGCCCGACCGGTTTGACCCCTTCAAGTGGGGCAAAGACTCCTACTACGAGGAGCTCGCCAAGGTACAAAAAGCCGAAATGGACAAGCTCGAGAAGGCTAGGAAGGAAAAAACTAAAATCGAGATTGTCTCGGGCACCGCTAAGCGCCCAAACAGTTCTGCTCCCACTGTTGAAGAGGACGCCAAGAAGAGAAAAAGCAAGTGGGACCAAGTTGCCACTGGAACCGCTAATCCCAGTATAAAGCCCACCGTACTCCTGTCCCAGCCTACCTTGACTACTTTAAACGCCAGCTCTGCTACGAAAGCTACTGTAATATCTGCTTTTGGTTCGTTACCAAAGAAAAGACTGTAACATATGTTATTTTGTAAAAATCAAGCTACATACACAATCTCTGTACATACTTCTATTTTTTATGATGCCATTTTTTATTACGGTAAATACTTTATTGCAACGATACTGTTTTATTAAAAATTCGATTCTGTAATGCTAATTAGACAGTTCATGTGGATTTTTCTTTGGTGTTGTTACGGTTACTCTAGATTTTTTTATCAGCAAACTGTCTAAAAAATTTTTTGTCTTGATAGGAAAATTTCGAGTACAATTTTTATTGTAACAATCGCATTTATTTTTTATCATAGAATTATTATTTTATTTTATCTACATATTTGCACAAAAATTAAAAAATAATTAAATATTTTTTTTTTTTTTTTTTAATTTTTGGCATTAATGTTGGATTATTTTTCCTTTACAAAAACATGTAGATGAAATAAAAAAATTCTATGATTAAAAATAATCAGAGAAGCTGAATAATTGTCATTAAATTTAATTAATCAATAGTTTTATTGAATTGTGAAAATTATCAGACTATTTGATTCAAATTAATGGATGATTGAATGAAACTTAAAGAAAAATTACAAATCAATAAAACAGGTTAATTAAACTCTAATGAATTATCAGCGATTTAATAAATAAAATTAAGTAGCAAAATATTTAAATAATAAAGTATGCCAACGGACGATTGAATTTCATTATTAGTAATTAATCATCACTGTTAGAATTTATAGTTAGAATGCGTATTGATGTTTTGTCAGCGATAATTAATTTTTCACTTGGTTTACTTGATATTGTTTGATATTAAACAGTTATTTAGTGATGTATTTATTCATTATTATTATTATAATATTAATCGATACATTCCATTTGCAATGTAGAAACCAGAATTTACTCGTATAAATTTTTCATATCAATAAATAATTATTTAAATTTATAAAAATGTTTGAGTAAAATAAAAAAAATTTTTGTTGTGTAATTAAAATAAAAATTATAATCGTAATTGCCTGACAAAATATTATATATTATTATTTTGGTCTCAGAATTAATGAGTGTACGATTGAATAATTAGATAATTAACAAACAAATAGAATAATAGTGGGAATGTATAAAAATAAATTATTTTTCATTAACTAAATGTAAAAGATAACAAGTAATTAATAACGAATTATTATAATTATTCATTTAAAAAGGTATTTTTAATTTAACGATTGCCTTTAATTTTTTAGATGATAATTTTTATAAGATTTACTTGTGCAATTACAATTAAATAAATTTTAAACAAAAAATTGTATGCGAGAGTGGATCTAGAAAAATTGTTAAATATAAATAAATAAATGAATAGTTTAAATTAATGTTACGATATAAGTATATATTTTTGCAAGCATAATAAATCCTGTGGATCAACATCGGATTGAAAAATTAATAATAAATTAAATTTAACTAATGTAAAAATTAATAAATTTATTTATTAACTGGAATTACTCAACAATACTGCCGTGATTAAAATTATATGATTATTCTATATTATTTTAATTGTAATCCGTCAATTGGAATAATTATTAATTTACTAAATCTTGTGATAAATTTCAATACTAAAATATCAATACCTGTTCATTATTGAATGATATGTTAATTGTAATTGATTACACATTAAAGTTTATCCTTTTATCCATTTTTAATTGGGTCATTTTTATTTATACTAGATTTTTTAATAATTTATTATTATTTAAGGCAAAAATAATAAAATTAATTTTTTTAGAAAATTTTTAAGAATTTAAAAACCAATATTTCTATTTTTAAAAAATTTAATTATGCAAAATAATAAAAAAAATTTGATAAATAATTTTAGGACAAAAAATGTGGAACGCTTCACGATTTTGCGTGTCATCCTTGCGCAGGGGCCATGCTAATCTTCTCTGTATCGTTCCAATTTTAGTATATGTACTGCCGAAGCAAGTACATCCGTTATTCGTTAGAAATGTTATATAAAGAAAATAGCATCAGAACAAGCACATGCGAGAAGAAAGTAAACTAGTGTCATCTAGCGGCTATTTTGATAATTTTTCTTTAGAGGTAAATTTAAAATTTTTAAAAAGTCTACATCAAAATAAATTTTTAAATAATTAAAAATTTATTTACAAAAATTAATAATTAAGAAAAAATGATCAAGTTCCATTTTCTTTATTTTACTTAAATAAAAAAAAAAAAATGGTAAAAAATAATTGTAAGAAGTTAATAGATTTTTTAAGCTTACAAATTGAACGTTGATTAAAATAAAATAATTTGCGAGTTATTAAAAAAAATTCATACAAAGTTATTAATTTAAATATTCAGAGGAACAATATTAAGTAATAATTTAGCATTTTATTTTTTGGAGCATGGGAAATGAGAAATTTCTACTTTATATCCATGGACGCAAGTGATAAACGAATACACAAGAGCGAAGGGGAACTTTCGAGTTAAACCCGTGGGGATACCAAAGTTGCTATTAGTATGTGACAATACCAAATGGTAGTTGTATGTTCCAGGGGTTATAACGCAAGAGCGAGTCAGAAAGACAGGGTATAATAACGTTAGAAAGAGACATCATGCTGTGGATATAAGGAGAACATCTACAAATAAATACAAATAAAATATATTGTATAATAGTAAATTGATATTATACGAAATTGCGTAGTGAGTATTTGCAGGCGTGCTCCAGATGAATATCCGATTTCTTTTTTTTGACGTTACTGTGATAAAATAAATGAAATACAAATATGGACAAATAAATTAACAAAAAGTGTTTTATTTGCAAATGGATTGTATTTCTTTGATTTGATTTTGAAATGGATACTTTTTTTTTTATGATTATTAAGCAAATTAATTTTTCAATAAAAAATTAAGCAGCTTTTTTTTTTTAATAATAAAATAAATTTTTTTTAATTACTCTATTTTTATTTTAAAATTACTGTCTAGTTTTTCGTTTAGTTTGATAGTAAAGCATGTGAATACACTAGTCACAAAAATTAAGGGATATAAAAAAAATTCCAAATTTTTTGGTGATTTTCAGCGAGCTGTAACTCCGAGGAAAATGATCGCACAGAAAAAAAAAAAAAAGCAAATTGTAGCTCCAAGTGTCTAGTTTTTAGATATGACCATGAAAATTTTTTGTCATCGTCAGGTCTGAAGAAATCCTAAGAAAACTACTGAAAAAAAATTTTTCGAAATTTTTTTTCGTCTTAAAAAAGGTCTACGGGCTTCAAAAAAATTTTTCGATTGTTTCGTTTAAAAGCTCTTTTAGTAAATTTAATACCCTTTAATTTGACGTAATCAAAAAGCCTGTACGATAATTTGCCGCGGAGTTATCGTCAATCAAAGCAAAAAAGTTTTTTTGACTTTGGAAATCAATAACTCTGGAAATAATGACCGTATAGGAAATCGAAGGAGGGTTTTGAAAACTACACAATATTCTCTATAAGAAAACGTAAACCGCTTTTGAAGAAAAATTTTTTTGAATTGAAAACTCGGACTGAAAAAAGACAAAAATTCACATAATTAAGGATATTTGGATAACTTGGTATAACTTTGGATAAAATGGATGAACGAAGGATATCGTTGGTAATTTTTAACTTCAAAGTGTCCCCTAAAATCCCTAAGAAATTCAAAGCGCTGCGATTTTTTGTTCATAGTGCCCAGAAGCTTCAAATTCTGTGTTTTCGCAAAAATCACCATTATGAGCAATTTTGTGATTTTTATTCATTTTTCCATTGAAAAAATTTTTTTCAAAATTCTTTATTTTTCGATCAAAGAGATTGATTTTTCAAGAAATTTGAAAAAAAAATTTTCAATTTTTTCGAAAATTTTTTCGAAATTTTTTTATCAAAAATTTTTTTTTTTTTATCGTCTTCAGAATGCTTCACTATTGTCAAAAAAATTAACTCAATTTTTTCTATCCGCTACAACTGCCTTAGTTTTAAATCTCATTTTAAAAATTCAATAAAAACAAATTGATATACCCCCGCGGAGTTCGGCTTTTCCTCACACAAAACTTGAATTTTACGTTTTCTTTTTTAGCCTAAATTCCTTACGTGAATTTTATGTAAGCTTTTCTTTGATAAGCACCTTTTGATATGCCTCGTCGACATTTAGCTGCCACAGATGTGGCTCGCATTGTTACCCTCCTTCAAGAGGGCTATAGTCAGGTGGAAGTAGCAGCTTCTATGGGAGTGAGCCAGTCCGTTATCAGTCGGGCCTATGCCCGATTTAACGCGACTCAAAGTTACGATCGTCGTCCGGGTCAAGGTAGACTACGAATCACTACACAGCGTGATGATCGAGCTATCATTCGAGAAGCTCGTCGAAACCCTACTGCGCATGCCCACACGATCGCTCATCAATTTCGCAATCGTCGACAACGTCCTCCCCAACAACACATATCGGCATCGACGGTTCGAAATCGCTTTCGAGAGCAAGGACTACGCGCTAGACGTGCAAATCGCGTGCCTATGCTCACTCCACGACATCGCCGAGCCCGATTGGCCTATGCTCATGATCATCACCATTGGGGTCGTAGACAGTGGACCAGTGTATTATGGACTGACGAATCTCGATTTTGTCTTCATGGCAGCGATAGACGATCTCTCGTTTGGCGCCGTCGTGGAGAACGAGATCGGGATGGTTTTACGAGACCAGTTACAGCTTTCAATGGTGGATCAGTCATGGTGTGGGCAGGCGTGTCCTTCAATACCAGAACCCCGTTGGTCATCGTTCGTGGGACGTTGACTGCCGATAGGTACGTCGACGAAATTCTGGAGCCACACGTCCTGCCTATGCGCACACGCATGGGGGCAAGACGGTTCATTTTGATGCAGGATAATGCTCGTCCTCACACTGCAGTTCGTACGCGAACTTTTCTCCGCGCCAACAACGTAACAACGCTTAATCATCCAGCGATGAGTCCTGATTTGAACCCAATTGAGCATGTTTGGGACATGCTTGGGCGTCGATTGCGGCGAGACTATCCGCAACTGCACAATCTTCATCAGTTGACTCAAGCGATGTTACGTTGTTGGCAAGGAATTTCGCAACGTGATATTCGACGATGCATCAACATGTAAGAGCGTTTACGAGCTGTGATTCGGAACAGAGGTGGCAATACACGGTACTGAGCAGTTACTGCCGTGCGTACAGAGGTCATTCGGCAGCTGCAAACAGACAAACACGCAGACAAAGACACACACACACACACACACGTGTGTGTGTGAGAAGCGTAAATCCGATCGAGCAACCTCCACGTGGTACGCTTTGGGTAACGCTAATGCCGGCGGTAAAACAACAGTCGAAAAAAATTGAGAAAATTTCGAAAAAAATTTTCGAAAAAAATTGAAATTTTTTTTTCAAATTTCTTGAAAAATCAATCTCTTTGATCGAAAAATAAAGAATTTTGAAAAAAAAATTTTTCAATGGAAAAATGAATAAAAATCACAAAATTGCTCATAATGGTGATTTTTGCGAAAACACAGAATTTGAAGCTTCTGGGCACTATGAACAAAAAATCGCAGCGCTTTGAATTTCTTAGGGATTTTAGGGGACACTTTGAAGTTAAAAATTACCAACGATATCCTTCGTTCATCCATTTTATCCAAAGTTATACCAAGTTATCCAAATATCCTTAATTATGTGAATTTTTGTCTTTTTTCAGTCCGAGTTTTCAATTCAAAAAAATTTTTTCTTCAAAAGCGGTTTACGTTTTCTTATAGAGAATATTGTGTAGTTTTCAAAACCCTCCTTCGATTTCCTATACGGTCATTATTTCCAGAGTTATTGATTTCCAAAGTCAAAAAAACTTTTTGCTTTGATTGACGATAACTCCGCGGCAAATTATCGTACAGGCTTTTTGATTACGTCAAATTAAAGGGTATTAAATTTACTAAAAGAGCTTTTAAACGAAACAATCGAAAAAATTTTTTTGAAGCCCGTAGACCTTTTTAAGACGAAAAAAATTTCGAAAAATTTTTTTTCAGTAGTTTTCTTAGGATTTCTTCAGACCTGACGATGACAAAAAATTTTCATGGTCATATCTAAAAACTAGACACTTGGAGCTACAATTTGCTTTTTTTTTTTTTTTCTGTGCGATCATTTTCCTCGGAGTTACAGCTCGCTGAAAATCACCAAAAAATTTGGAATTTTTTTTATATCCCTTAATTTTTGTGACTAGTGTAATTTATTTTTTGAGATATTTCATAAAAATTCAAAGATAAATTTCGTAAGAATATTTGTTTCAGTGCATGCTCAAGTGTCGGCGCGAATAAATATTTATTGGACCATTAAAAGAGTAGTAAAAATATTTTTATCCCTAGATTTAAATTTTAATAACATGAATATAGACCGGCTTTCTCCTTGTACATTTACTAGTTGACAGGAAGGTAAGAAAATGGTAAAAAGGTTGTCTCAAGTACCATTGTCAACCTCGATTATTCTGCATTACTAGTTAAGCAGCAATAGGCAACAATCCTGGCTTTATACACTGTATTTATATCGAGCTATATTGTTATCGGTATGCTATACTGCACAATATCATATTATTGTGTGGACAATATAAAAAAAGGGAGCCAAGTGCTTAACGTATGTGTACAACGCATTAGCATCGACAATCGGAGAAAAAGTCACTTCCATTTATACGCTTTCTATTCTGTGACGTAAAATTTACGATTCTAAGGGTATAACTTAAATAAAATGTGCCTTTTAAGAACTGCGAAAAAATCATTAAAAATTTCAGAGCTGAGTTGGTGAAAAAGACTAACACTGAATTGTAGGAACATGTTATAAAAAATTAAAAGACAATGGGGTTGAGAAAAATTTCAGAATACTTGAAGGTTTTGAATCCAAGAAGAATGCGTATAAATATTGGCATGTAAGTATAAAAAGGTACTGAGTAAGACGGACAAATGGAGTCTGAAAGGAAAGGAAGGGTGGAGATGACAGGGCTTTTGATGACTAGGAAGTTGATCTTAACATCAAATATCTTGAAAAGCTTATCTGTAAGGCGAAAGCCACGAGAGTCTATGAAATTCGAATGTTTGGTGTTCAGTTGAGAGTCTCTCGGTTGGGTTAAGCTCAAAGGCGTCGAAATCAGTTAGAAACTCCCAAGAAGCATCGCCTTTCCAGATCTTTATCGGAATAAAATTTCTCGCTCTCCCAGCCGGAAACGAGGGCAGCTTTATGCTCAAATTCTTTTGATACCGGCCGAGGAGTTATTAAAGTAATATGGAATATAGGTGCTTCACAATAAAATATTGTATTGATAACGGGCCCACTGTGGTTTCAACTATCGATTTAAACCCAAGCTTCCCTTTTTTTGATATTTTTTTCTAGAGATTTTAAAAGTTCAATTTTATTAAATAAATATTTTTATTTAATTGATAAAAATATCCCCCGTAAAAAAATAAATAAATTAATATTTCTATTTTTTAAAAAATTTAATATTTGGTAATTTTTTCATTTGAAAAATTTTAACAGAGATTAATTAATAAAAATGACAAAAAATGTGGAACGCTTCACGATTTTGCGTGTCATCCTTGCGCAGGGGCCATGCTAATCTTCTCTGTATCGTTCCAATTTTAGTATATGTACTGCCGAAGCAAGTACATCTACTACATGTTAGAAATGTTATATAAAGAAAATAGCATTATAACAAGCACATGCGAGAAGAAAGTAAACTAGTGGCATCTAACGGCCACTTTGATAATTTTTCTTTAGAGAAAAATTCAAACTTTAAAAAAAGTCTACTTGAAAATAAATTCATTAAATAATTAAAAGTTTATATTTAAATGTAAATATGAATTTTTAGAAAATCAAGAATTTATATTAAAATTTTTTTACAGCTTGAAAATTAAATTTATTTTTATAAAAAAAATAAAAACTGTAAAGCAAAGCGTATCTTTCTGAGAAAATACATTTGAATTGAATTTTTCATCAAAGTTATAAAGGTAACTAAATTCCATATAAAGTATAAATCTAAAAATATGTTTCTATATTAAAACAGAATAACGAATAAATATACATCGCTTCCGGCGAATAAGGCTTCTCTTTTTATTTATATTTTTTTGTGGACGTCGCGACTGAGAATCGACCTTACGAAGAAACCTGTGACCTTTCCCTATTTCATTTTTTTGTCTTCAATTATCTATATTATATCTATTTTAAAAAATATCTTATTAGTCTGAGTTTAAATTTGTTAATTAGATTTTGAGTTTAAATTGCTGTTAAAAAAATACCTCTGTAAAAAAAAAAAAAATAAAAAGTGAGTAAATCAATGGTCAGATTAATAATGAACGGAGTAGTTAGGACAGAGTGGAATGAAAGTTAACACTTTTAATGAATAGTATCAGCGTTGGCTTGAGCAATGTACGCGGTAATGCTTTCAACTTAATATTGATTTCGCTTAGCTGTCTGGGACAAATACGGATAGAAGGGAACATAAAACGAAAACTTGCAAGCCAGTCAACACAACTTGAGTGTATTTGACTGGAAGTTGACCCTTACAAACTTTTAATGGGGTTCTAACCTCACCTGTCGCAACCTTAACTGAAAAAACACTTTTTTTTTTAACAATATTTCTTGTAATGAGAATTTTTATTACAGACTTTCGTTTTAAAGTTAATTTTGTAAAGCGAATTCATTAAAAATTTGTTCATTAAAAAAAGAAACCTTTTTTTGTATGAGATTAAATTTTTTACAAAAAAATTTCCTTAAATTTTTTCCGTATTTGCAACATTTAACTCAGAATTCGTATTTAAAATACTTTCCATTTATTTTTTCGTCTTTAAAATTATTTCCGCCGTAATTTTTTACCGTATGGTTGCAGATGCTCTTTATTATCACTTTTTATTAATTATCGAGTGTCTGACACATGGCCCAGCGACGTAGGATGGCTGCGGATGCGCGTTATTGTCAATTTTAGCGGGTTATTGCAAAAAATTAATGATTATCGTTTTTGTAAAATTAAAAAATATTTACGAGCATCGTGATATTATACTTTTTTTATTTTTTTAGAGAACATAAATTTCGAGCCCATGAACCATGGGAAAAATAATTAGTGATTAATGAGTATTTGAATGAATTTAATCATCGAAAGTGTGAAATGAAACAATAAAAGCGCCGGGTAAATAGATATAAATTATCCGGTAGAGCGTGTGTAAAAACAGAATTTTAAATTGGATTGAATATAAATAAAGTGCAACGATAAAATAAAATAAAATAAAATAAAATGTGTTGGAGAAAGTAACGGTATGGCGTGCAATAAATGATCTGTTGAACACTAAAAATTGATTTAATTTAACTGGATAATATATTAAGCTTTGATACGATAGAGTCGTTAAATTTTTTACAGTCGACCGGAGTAGAGTGCAGGAGTACAGAGTATGGTAAGAATTCAAGCTAACGGACGAATTCCATTCGATTAAAATGGGATTGACGAGCCAATTCATTACCAGATCTAGAAAATTGAATTCGAGGTTTAAAGGGTAGAAAGAAACTAAACGGGAAACTGGTCATCTGAGTACCGACTTTGTTTTATTTTATTTTTGACTTTACATCCGTGGAATGTGCCGTTGGATATATTGGATTGCGCTATTGCTTAGTGGGTATGGGTATGGGGTTCTAACCCGCCAAAACGCTTCGATATTTATGGGCATTCATTCTGGGGGTTCTTATTTTTATTTAGTACTCGAAAACTTTTCGGGACAAACTTGTCGCTTAACTCTCGACGTGGTCAAAAAACTTTCAGCTACATCTTTTTTATTCAAGTATAACCTATATTGCTTTTATTTTTTTGGAATTAATTTTTTACTAGAAGTTTCATTTTTTTAGGATTTAAAAATTAGAAGAAAATGATGCTTTAAGTATTATATTTTGATAGTTTGTTGATAAGAGCAATTATACGGAACTTTGGTGATGGAATAGAGCCAAAAGATGAGTATATAGCAAGAGCGTTTCGATTTCAAGTAGACGGCAAATAAGAGACCATTAACGATTTGATGAGTTCGATGAATAAATATCTATGTCTATTTCTATTGAGTAGTTAACGCCATTGTTTTCGGCGCGTAATATTGACTCACTTGTTCATTCGCACACACTAAATTTAAATGCACGCCTATTGATTTTCCTCCATAAAAAAAAATTTATTTATCAATTATTGTATTTATCGTGATATATGAGTGATTAAAATAAATCCGTAAATAAAATAAATGAGAAACAAAAAAAGGTTTAAAAGGGAGATTTATAGCAGCAGATATCGTAGCTTTAATTACTTTTCATGGGTTAACTTTCTTAATTAAGAGCAGTCAGTAATTACCTAATGGACTAACGACATAAAACTTTACCCGAACAAACTATGTCGTATATTTTAGCGGTTTTATGCTAATGGATCATTAAAGTATGCAATTGAGGTATATGTATTTTCAATTGTCAAATTTATCTGCGATTATCCTACTTATTAGTTTTTCATTTACAAATATTTGATAGCAGCGTTAACTTTTAATTAATAACCGTTTAATTGAAGCGATAGTCCTCGATTATTGGCTTTTAATATTGTAGAATTATTTTCACAACTTGGTTCATTTATACAAACAAGGCTGATTGAATATTTATTGAATTATCGGCAAACAAACAAAAATTTTCCTCCTAATTTTTCAGAAATTTACTTATTTTATTTAATTCAAAATAATGATCCTTTTAAAATTCATCCTTATATCAAATTTATCAATTAAAAAAAAAAAATAATAATAAGTGTCACATTATTAAGCTCAAAAAAATGATGTTGAATAAAAAGACCTTAAGCAAAATTTGTTGTTGACATTAAACAGTCAAATGAGTTTTGGCGCAGCGTGTATCGAAAATTTGTTAGGGTGTGTCAATCACCAATCGCTTTATAAAATAGACGTCAACAGTTTTTATTCTATTTAGGCTTTATTGTGCTATTGAATAAAATTACAAATTTATTTTCTAATTCGGCTTATAATGTTAATGAAAATACAAATTCTAACAATAATAAACTAGCGAAGAACATATGATTTAATTAAAACACATATGTAGATGTCGAGGGAATATTAGCAGGGTTCCATTAAAGAGACCAGTTGTCCCATCCAATGATTTGAATTTACAACCGAACTTAATTGCAGCTGGGTTATATGATGATATTGATATTGATGGTGATGATGATGATGATGATGATGATGATGATGATGATGGTGATGTAGAATAATGAATAATATTAATTAATATTAATATCAGCAGTAGTTGTGTTTCGACAACAACGCCAGAGAATTTAAATGACAAATTAAGCGAATGTCTTCTGGATTGCGGAGCAAATCGGCGGATACTGAATGCTGGATTGCAAGTGGCATAAACAAGGCTATTAAGAAGGTATGCGTTACCCGATCATATTAGTTTCCAGTGGGATATGACAAACACATTTGTGGCGGTACCATCATATCTCTGAATAGCGGGTAATCACCTCTTGTTGATGCGTCAATGTGCTTGAAGACATGTCTATTACATCTGGTTGCATTCTGCGCCCTAGTATACCATCCTATTCAAACAATGTCATTCAGAGGTATATGTATCATGATACACTTTAACTTGTGCGATTTGTATCCTTGTGTTACAGTAATTATAATTGCAACTAGACTAATCAATAGTCTACAATTTTGTCTTCCTGAGATTGTTTAATTATTATCTACATTTAAAAAAATTTCTTTTTAACAAATGAGCAATGTTGTGACAACAAATAAAATTGTTCAAAATTTCTACAAATTAATTTTTTGAAATAAAAATGCCCATTTTTTTTTTCATGGTGTGACTAAATGACAAAATTTTTCGAGTTAATTACAGAAAAAAATGATGCTGACGTTGAAAAGAAGTTTGAAATAAATGCATGTAATAATTAATAAGCTGTAGAAAAGTATTAAACTAATAGAGTACTGTTGTATTGCAGGATATAGCGTTAATCCAGACATTGTCTTTTGTCTGGAATGAGGCGTGGACCCCATTGCTGGCAATGATCACAATTATCCAGCCATCCATCAAGGTCTACGACAGCAGGAAGACTGAATTTCCTCCGTGTGTCAGTGGGGTCTGGTGAACTTTGTTCACGCTCGAGGAAACATTTTTTCCGTGTTCTTTATTGTTACTCTGTTATATATGTCGTGGCGTAGCGGGTACAAGTTGAGTATGAAATCGGGAAAGTCTACTGGGGAAAAGCCTGCTGAATACTTATTCACTTGATATGATGGAACACTGTGACTAACAATTTATGGACGATTGATCTATGTATTTCTGACTTTAGTATTTATAGCACGTAATGTAATTGTTCATCTGGAATGAATTATTTCGATTGAGCATCCGAGGATGTCGAATCAATCGAAATCAAAGATTTTATTGTATTATGTTTTATTCTATCACATTATTTTGATGAGATGGTTTTTGTGGTCTGCATTAGTTAATTTTTTTACGAATCTAACTATTGTATTTTTTCTCATGGAGGAAATTTTTTCGTATTAAGTTTTTTTAAGAGTAAAATTTCAAATAATTTATGAAAATTTAATTTTAAAAAAATATTTTTCCAGTAAATTAATCTATAAAATTTTTTTGCACCAACAAAAAAAAACATTAAATTTTATTATTTATTAAATATTTAATATTTTAAAAGGTAACTTATAAAATTAAGCGATGCGAGACAAATGTGAAAAGACATTTGGAGTTGAGTATCGTTTTTACGATTTTATCCTTTGGGAGTTCATAAAGAAGTAAAAGATTGACGAGAAGTGAAGGAGGAAAATGTAAGACGACAAGATTAGAAGAGGGCTGTTTTGTTTTCAAAGATATATAGTGCTTATACTTTACTCTACTCGAGTGAAGAACAAGTGTGCTCTTCTTACAGAGCGGCGAAAGATGAAAGATTTGTTAAATTGGCTTCAAGTATTGCTTGGATATGAAGAGACCAAGGGCAGCGGGAGATGTAGTAAGGAGTAGTAGGTGAAGGGGAAGTTATTGCCATCGGTTTTATGCTTTTTCTCTCTATAAAATCACTTTTTTGGTTTTTTTTTTCAAGATCTGTACTCATATATCCGTCGCTCTAAAGGTTTCAAAAAGCATTCAATTTTTTTTTTCCAAAACCTTGTCGAGGTTTTTTATTTGATATTCGCTGTTTTATTAGCTAGTAATCTACAGGACATTGTTTACTTTAGATATTAAACTAATTCCCGTTATTTTTAGTATGAATAGCAACAAAACTCGGCAATCCATTGACGCTGTAAAATTGAGTCCATATAAACTTTAAATACTAATGTAAGCAGTGTTACCGAGGTGCAGTTCAACACTCATAAAATTTGTGGGCAAAAAATCGTGTACGATCTGCGGCACGAACTCTTATTGGACTTGCCGCCACTCATAAATTATCCTATGCACTGTACTATGTGTAGTAACTCCTCTACTTAGCCTCTCGTGAGAAATCCAAATCGAAAACGATCATTTTTTGACGTTTATTTAACCGCAGTAAATTCATCAATTTTCATTTTTATTATTTATCTTTAATTACAACCTACAGGTACAATCTTTTCGTCAGTTTTCGACTTAATCTCGTCTGATTAATCTTTCACCGGGAAGATATTTTTTTTTTAACTACTCACGGTTGCCAGCTGGACAGTGAGAGTGCAAAAGAAGATCAGGTTGTTACGTGTCGGGTCGTAAATTTTTCGATGGGTAATTTTTTTAAAAACACTACTTGTATTATTTAATACTTTTGCTGCCGTCAACTGTCGATTCTTCTACATAAAATATTTGTTCTACTTATTTGAGAAATTAATCTCGATAAATTTTTACTAAGCCAAAAATTAGAAATCGATTGGACGTAAATAACTAAATTCAACATAAAACCTTTTTCAGGTTTGTCATGTTTGTATCGATCACTCAGACTCATGTCAATTAATTATGTACCATCGAGAACCGAAATAAAAACGGCCAGTCACCTGTTTCATTAAAAGACATTGGATTTGAATTATTGACGTAAAAATCTAAAAATAAAATGCACTGGATCAATTTTTTATTTTTTTAAGTAACTCTGCTTATACTTATATTATTCTCGGGATAATTTGGGGTCAACAGACTTAAGTATTTGAGTTAGGGACGGTCTTACGATTTACTCAAGAGAAAACTATTACGTTTTGGCGAAAAAAGATCTAATACACCGAACGTAATGCGATTATGTTAGAATTAAAGTTTTACTTATACTTTTGGAGATTTCATCCCCTTCAGTTCGGTAGTTCTGACGGGATATAATCACAACTGGTATGCTGCTACTATATACCTACTTTTTTTAGTACAAAAGAAAGATTAGTCGTACTTTTGTTATAACATTAATCGCTTTGATCTTTTGTATTAAGATTTAAGATTTTATTAATTTGAACTTTTAGTTATGCACGCTTAGAAAGTAAGAAAAAATTTATTTCTGTAATAAAATATTTTTTTTTAACACTTTTAATTAATAAAAAAAAATTTCAATATTGAGAGCAAAATTTTAATAAAAAATCTTTTCAAAAAAAATTTTTTTTTCTCCTTTTTTAAGCTTTTAAAAATAAATTTTAAAGGGAAAAATAAAAAAAATTTCAGTGAATTTAAAAACGTGTCGTGAAATAAATTTTCTGTAGAATATAAAAAAATTTTTTACTCGGCAATAGTCCTCAAGACCCGATAGAAGCAATAAATTTTCAAAGTCTGTCATCTGTGGTGTATTATTTTCTAGTTGTTAAATATAATACAGACGGTTAAATGTCAAATTGTTGTATTTTATATTTAGTATTTGTCATTTGCAGAACTCATTCCTAACTATTATTGCCGCTGAATGATGCATCGTTCTCAGTAAGAGATTATTTATCCATTTACTAGGTACTAACTGCAGAGAGATGAAGATCTTACTATAACACAAAATACAAGAAACGGTGTTGTGTAAAAGTAAGTAAATAAGTTAATAAAAAATTGTGGGGTTAAAAAATGGGAGCACAAAAGAGAAAGGAAATGAAGGAGTATGAAAGGCTAGGCATGAATTTTCTCAGTGTCGCTCGTAAATTCGTTCTGAAATGACGGCGCACACTAATCTTTTCCATTGCAACAAACAACGAACCATCTAATTTAGCGTAGACGGTCGTCTTACATCCAATTTCATGGCCCCTTTCATCCTGTAGGTACCTTCAGCCTTTTTCCAAGCCGGTTGCTTCTTCTTACCATTACTATTAAACATATATATATATATATATATATATATATATATATATATATATATATATATATATATTCTACACTCTTAGTCATCTCTCATTTTTTGTTTACGCCCAGAGCGTTTACATTTGCGAGAAATAAAAACCCTCTAATGACATTTAACGAACTGTTAATCTTCAGGAATTTTATTTTTCAAAGTTTATTATTAATTATTTATTTATTTTGTATTATTTTATTGCGCTTTAGGATGCTTCTGAATTATTTTATTGCTGTTTACTGATTTACTAAATAAATACAACCTCTTACTAACTCCGGTATTTAATAATATAAGCTGCACCTGGGATTATCAAGTTCTGGTTTGCGCAAACGTATTATTTATACGGTTTTTTTTTCTTCCATTATTATTTAATATTTATCAAATAAAAAAAGGTTTTTTTTACACCTAATTTAAAAAAAAACAAATATTTTTTTCTTCTCTAAAATAAATAAAATTTTTAAACATTACAATGAAATTCCTTTTTCAAAGTTCTAAGTGCGTAAATAACTCCTGAAAAATTATTTTTATCTACCTAATGATATTTTATCATAGATCATTCAAATCTACGGATATTTAGTTGCAGCAAAGGAAATAAAAAGTATCAAATATATGGAGTAAATTGGAAAGCTTGGTAAGCATGCTTTATCGTGCAAATATTATCAATGTGATTTAAAGTCGAATGATTCAATACATACACATAAAGTATACTATCAGATATACACTGGGATTGAACTCATAAAAAAAAACGAAAGAAAAAAAATTTACAGTAGAGGTATAAATTTTAAAAGAATAAATT
The DNA here is from genome assembly GCF_013202065.1 of Cotesia typhae. Classification (NCBI taxonomy): domain Eukaryota; kingdom Metazoa; phylum Arthropoda; class Insecta; order Hymenoptera; family Braconidae; genus Cotesia; species Cotesia typhae. The sequence goes on along the minus strand of NW_027423715.1, from coordinate 3,211,916 downwards.
TAAGCAAAAAATACAATCAGTGTATTCGGAAATATATCAGACTTTGCAATTAATGAAAACTAAGACAAAGTTATTCTTAAATATAAATATTGTTATATATTTTAATATAAAAAAAATTATTGGATATTAAATTTTGGGCGAGGGTTTAAATATTCAGCAATATTTTAACCGTAAATATTTTCTATCAGGAGAAAAAAACGCGACTACATTTCCACCTTTATATCCAGTTTAGGTACTACACGTGGTGTATATAGGTATAGCCGAAGCTCCACTTGGAAATGTGAAAAAGAGGAAGATTGGAATAAGTTAGAGAGGTGGAATATTTCCCAGTGCATATAACGCAACATTTATCATCCCTGTACTAGATCCTGTGCATAATTTCAGATAGAATTTTCTTTCTTGGAAAATAATACGAGCTGCGAGAACACTGTTTATGATGTTGATATGTATTTCCTGCATATTTTAACAAAATAACATTAAAATTTTTTAAAACTCTATTTCTCACGGATTTTATTTTAATTTTGATGAATGAATTTATTTTCTACTTTCATTAAAATCAATTGTATCGATTAGTGATATGTATATATATTTTACATGATTTTAGTACTTAGTTACCGCATTTATAAACAGATGGCGCTGCATACATCGTTAGTAACAACGAGTTATTTTTTTTAAATAATTGTAAGCTAAGAACATAATTCTAAATGAAAGAATAATTTTTATATTTTTTTTTTTATCAAAGTCGGCAATAGTTATTTATTTTTTCCGCGGATTGAGTGACTAATTCACGAATGAGCGAGCAATAATCAATGAATTGGGAGTAGGATAAAAATAATAGGAAGGAATAAATCAAAGATAATTTTAGGAGTTCGATTAATAAAACAGCTGACGTTAGATAAAATAGTATTAAAGTGTTGCATTGGGTGGATTAGAGGGATCCGTAATTTCGCAAGTGCTGACTTTGCTGGGCAGCGATATCGTGAAAAATCCCAGGAGCAGCAGTCTCAGTATAAGACAAGACGAAGAAGCGGGACTGAAAATAAGAAAGACCCAATAAACCATGAAGAGAGAATAAGGAAGAAGAAAAGGCTGAGAAATAAAGCAGGAGCTAGTAGAGGTTGTTGAAGAAATTTCATTGATTTCTCGACCCTCGAGTTCACGCTCTTTCTCATTTCTTTTCTACTCCTTTTTACAGACTGATCGTCCATCACTCCCCTCACTACACCGCCAAATGCTGACCGGTCTAGCTCTCTAATTGCGTTTCCTGGCATTACACAAAGCGAAGTGCGTTTCATGGCTAAACCTTTTATATCGCTACTCAAGAACATTACCACCCCGGCTGATTCCAATTCCAATGAGCGAGCCCAGAGCCTAATACTCCTACTCTTTCCTCCTATCCCTTTATTCCTCATTCCACGGTGGGTATATATAATCTGGATAACTAGAGTATGATACTGGATACCGCAAACTAAAACTGGTGATACACCGCGTTGCAAGAGCCACTACCAGAGCTAAATCCAATGGAATAGAGGATAAAGTCTCTACTCTCAATGGCACTTGATCAAATGCATGCGATTCATCAACAACCTCCATCGCTCTACCTTTTACTCATTTATTTAACTATTTTTTCATCCTTTTTTTCCTTTTTTGTTGATTACCCTCAATTAAACTCTGACTTGGTCTCGGTACCTTTTTCTCTCTACTAAATCGTTCCAACGAATTCGCTTTTATCTTTTATTGCTTTGATAAATTCTTCGTATGAATAGAGAATTTAAATTAACTTTTACTTTTTTTTATTCAATTATTTTCAAATACTTGCTGCATTTTCTTTAAAATCAAACTTGTTTCAAAGGACCAGACCGTAATACACAATAAAAAAGTTATTTTACCGAGAAATTGTCTTATTTTCAATAAACATTTATTAAATGAATTAAAGCGAGCTCTTATATTTTTCTCAGATATTGTCATAAAAATTTTTTCTTTCAACTTTGTAATTGAAATCCTCCGAAGAATATAAAGATAAATATAAGAGCTTAATCTTTTTTAATATGGCAAATTTTTGCAAAATTATAATCATGATTACAGAGATTACTAATTAATTAAAGCAGTTCTAGGCTGTTATTTAAGGTGATAATTTATGATTAACCTCGAGTAAAGTTTAAAGCAAAAATGATAGCGATGAAGATAATATTCTTGATCGCGATGCGTTGATGAATTTTCGTGTACTGAGCAATGAACCAGTTTTATAGTTTACTGTTTTAATTAATGACTCGAGTATTATAATATGATAACACGTTATGTACCTACCGAGTTAGTCTGTAATTACGTGTATTTTACAAAAAAAAAAAAAAAAAAAAAAAAACGAGTGATTCATTACAGTGAGGTAATTTAACGTGTGACGAAAACTCGATAACCTAATTAACAACTCTGTAGTTTAATTATCTATAAAAGTGATAAGAATATTACACGTTAATGAGCATTAATTATTATTATACAAGACGGATAATTATTTTCGTTATTATTCGGAAAATTAAAAGGAGGTCTTGCGATATCAAATTTTTTTTTTTCTGTTACAAATCTAATAAAATCTTTTTTAATTTTCAAACTGTAAATAAATATTACATTCTTAGATTTATTTTAAAATATGTAAGAGTTAAAAAAAATTTTGGATATTAAAATAAAATAACAAATAATAAATATATTTTATGATTCAATTTAGGTCGATACTGGAGCTACTCCGATTGTAATTTATTTATGGTTATTGTTTATTGATTGTGATTGTGATTATGATTTTATATCAATTGGATCAGATCAAAACAGAGATCAGAACTATTTTCGCAATATCTCCAGCTTAAAGTTTAATGCAGAGATCAATGACACGGGTACGTGCTCATCGACATTCAATTTCTAACGCACGGATGCATCCCAGCAGCACACCAGGATACGCATTGTAGTTTCGCATCGCAAATGGGTTTCGATCATAAACAACACTGCAGGCTGCAAGCTGCTGGCTTTAGCCCATACCAAACCCGTCCTAGCACTACACGGTCAACTGAGAATAGTAATAAGGCCGAGTATAGGGGGTATGGTGGATTGTGGATAGAGTAGCAACCGATCGTAACGACACGTATCAAGCGACACGTAGTACGCCATCGAAAACCTGATTCAATCGTACAGTATCGCGTATCGGGCTATCAATGATTCTGTATACTCTGTACTATGCTTATTACCTTCTGATTGACTGGATAATATTTCCGGGCTCCCATCCACATCCATCTTATAAATATACATATTTACACACTTGTAATCAATAATGTCAGAGTTACATTTCGATTATGCTTTATTGTATTTCATTTATCAATAGCTAATATACTTTTTTCTCCTTATCGGATTGAATAGAAAGCGGATTTCAATTTTACCATAACTAATTTCATTTTATTATTTAGTTTTTATTAGCTTTTTAAATTACTCGATAATAAACAATAACTTTAGTTCATTTTCTTCATCCTAAGATTTTTTTTCCATTTTTTTAAGGTCAAAATTTTTATTTATATAAACTTCAGTTTTATAAGTACACAAAAATATTGATAAATATTAATATATTAATGCAGATATTTGTTAGAAGAAAAGAAAAAAAAAATTATGATAAGTCGATCTGAATAAAATAGGTCCGATTAATCTCAACTTTGATCTCTATAAATAATAAAATTGCATTGTAATAATTCAAAGTATTAAAGTTTGAGAAAATACAACTAAAAAATAAAAACAATGCGATAGTTTTAACATAAACAGAACAAAATCTTCAATATTTCATAAGACCGTGAGTGTTTTTATTTTTATTTAAAAAAATTGTCATTTCTCAGGGCTCACCGCGGAGGCAGGAGTAGCTTGACTGAGGACTAAGAAGATTCAATTTATTTTTTTATTATCTTAGCAAGGTTATTTTATTATTATTATTTTTTTCATTCGTCGAAAGATAAAACCCGACGTGGGATCAGAGTGTGCGATAAGTCTTTCACATCCAATTTTTTATGATCGCTGAATTTGTAGGCGGAAGATAAGCGCGAGTTATCCCGTTTTTGTATTGAAGATTTGCAAGATATTTAGTGAAACGATTTTTACGATACACGTTCACACAACACACATTACTCGAAATTGCTTACATTAAACCGAATTATGTAGGGTGAAAATTATTTATGGATTTTTTTTAGATAAAAACCTACTACAATTCAATGTCACCTATAGTATTTTATAATCTCGCGTATAGAACGTACACATGTAAGCGATAAATTTCATCTAATATTTAATAAAATAGATGGGATCATTTTTCTCTATAACTATTTTATTATACAGAAGAACAAAAATCGAAGATCATACTTCAATTTTGCAAGAAATTGGTATCGCGTGATTTTACTTTATCTTCTCTACTTAATTTAATATTTATTCGGGTACGGCAAGGCGGAAAGAAGCATTAGTTACTGGAGAAAGGAAGAAATAAAAGGAGTAGCGTGTAATAAAGAGAAATTGAAAGTGCTGTTTGTAGTTTTGGAAATGCATAAAGTAATATATGTGACATATTGATCACTTGTAGATAATATTGAATTGCTTAAAGTATTCGATATTGAAAGTCAAATTACTGGAGAGACGGGAGGTTTTTATCCCCGAGAAAAGAACCCAGGTTATGTATATGCGCCAAGGAAATGAAAATAAAAAACACGTATAAATAAACTTTACAGTTTATAGACTATTCATGTGAGCGCAGATGTTGCAAATGATGGTGTTAATATATATGGAATTTTGTTCTATAGATATTTCCTGGATTATTATTATTATTGATATTGTTCTGGCGAGAAACGATATCGCTTTTGTAAATTTGAATTTATTATTACAGTAGGAATGAATTTTTTAAATTTTCATAAGAAGGATATTTTAAGTTTATTTGTACGTATAAATAATTTTGTTTATTAAAATAGCGAAGGATCGATAAATACAGTATAACAATGGGTTATGCGTGTATATTTCAAGCTTCATTTAAGATCACATTTCACGCATCTGAATTTCGTAATATCGAAATACCGCCAGGAAATGGAGATAGAGATTTCAGAATATATCAACTCATCACAGCACTAAATTAGCTGGGTAAATGATTCAACTTTGTACTGTTCTAAGTATTATTATGATAGAATTATTGTGTATTATAGTACAGCGCTGATACATTATTTGTTAAGTTGTGGTCCGAACTACTCGACCATATTACTCAGATTACCTACATTTATTATTATTATTATTCCGCGTATATGGTATACAACTTGTTCGATCCTCATCAAAAATTCTCGTTTAATGAGATTATTTACATTAATATGTATGTTAAAAAAATTTTTCAAGAAAATCGATTGTATTAATTATTAAAAAATATAAAAAATTGTCACTGTTTTTTAATGATATATTTTTCGAAGAAAAAATTATGATTTATAAATATATATGACGGTAAAATTTCCATCAGCGTATGTAACTACAATAGTTTATATTCAATAGCACACAGTAGATTTGTAAAGTACGACAAATGATCCCGGATCACATATATTTTTCCTCCTTTTTCTTTTTCAACAATCAAATATCGAATGTAAATTGACTGAGAGAATATTACGTTATATATTGCACGGTTCGCATACTTCGTATGAACAATCTTAAAAATCATTAGTTAGAGGGTAGAAAAATATTGTTCCCTATGACATTTTCGCATATATATCCCGAGCTGACGTATTTAAAGCGGAAGTTGAATCGATATGGGAGCATACTTTTTAACTTGGGGTGCGGGATGGTTATAAAAACAAGTATGTATGTATGTACTCCCGTGTGAGTATAATGTATTCAGAATGGCTTATTGTGAAAAATGAAAAGTTTCAAACTCAATTTTCAAATGAAAACATGACAGAAGTGCAATTTTTGAGTGCCATGTGGCTTTTTAAACTTAAAATGATTTATTATACAAATTGAGGTTATAAATTTACCTACATTGTATCATATATTTATTATATTCAATTTCTATGCTCCGTGTGGGTTAATGTTTATCATCAATTCATTTGAGCACTTTGAAAATTTATTTCAAGTAAGTATTGTTTAATACATTATTATAATTAATTAATAGTTAATCTCAAAGAATCATTAATCACAAATATTATGAAGTTGTAATGGGGGTCTGTAACACCATTGCGAACAACAATCGCTGTCTTGATGACACTAAAAAAATAGAAAAATTGAGTTTTTGATTGAAAATTTTTATTAATTAAATTTATTCTTGAACAACTGAAATATATTTATATTAATACATACCGTCAAACCTTGCTTTAAACACTTTCCAATAACAACTTTAATGAGCACAGTCAAATATAACGCAGTAATAATGAACCGAAGAATTCTGTTAGAAATCATTTTGATTAGGTATATCTTTTCAATGAAAAACGCAATTCAATGAAGAAAATTCTCTCTACTGAGTCAGTTGTACTGATTGTTGGTGTATTTATATTTATACTGAATAAACTCGTTTAAAGCAAGCAAACAATCGATAACTTGTTTTATTGATAACATGTTCCTGCCAATCGGGAATCCCAGCTATTTTTATTTCATCAATTACGTTTGTACACAAAGTATTTTAATTTTTTTGTTAAAACAGGGAAAGCACAATCATGGGTTTCAATAGTTACATTTATAGTTATATTTTTCCAACACATAAGAGGGGATTCCCTGATTGTGTATTTATCGTACGCTGCATTTGATTACATTAAAAAAAATTATACTCGCTCTCATAGATTCGACGAAGTAAGAAGGAAATTATAAATGATACAAAATAGCGTATTTAATTAAAAGTATTTAATTAGAAGAGATGGATTATCGCGTTTCCGTTTGGCACTCTAGTTATAATTGGCCTGAGCTAGTTTGTAAGAACTCGAGTGGATCGTGATTTGTCATAGGCTGCTCGTTTTCGGTTATTGTTCGGTACGGATAAAGGGATGAAACAGCCATCAACAATGATAAAATATTTATTCATTAACTAAAATTTGATTTATATGATAAAATTAAAGGACTGAGCTGATGAAAAATTAATCATTGCCGGAATAATTAATTATCCGAACTCTTTGATGATAAATCTCGCCTCCGCGCCTAAACTGCGATAGGATTACATTAAATGTGCAATGATTCATCGAAAGTGCATATACACGACATACTGCAGTGTGAAAAATAATAAACCTCAGCATTAGCGTCCTCCGATAATTTAAAAAGCGAGGAGAAAAATAAATTAATCACCCCTGAAAACACAAAATGTTGACACCCAGAAGTTTGTCGACATTTATCACGTGCGATAGCACAATCACGATTGTAACCTACGCAAAACAATCCTATCCACAATGAATTGTCTAGTTGAGAGAGATCAGGCACGTTGTTATGTAGGATAGTGGATGTACCAGTGTGTATTGTGTGCTTTTTATATGTGTAATGTCTAATGTGTGATCTGTGATGTCTGATGTCTGATATGTGATCAATACGGATAGCTAATGGTCCAGAGTTAGGTCGCTGAGTGTTATCGAAAGGCTCTTGTGCTGATCAACACGTTTGACATGTTACGTTCCTGTTGATGTTATGTCTATTCTATATATTCTCATTCTATTGTGCTTGATATATTATACATACTTATCTATTATTTTCATTGTTATCTCGCGAAATCTTTTCCTCATCGTCATTGTTGAGTTAACGCCTCATTTCCAATAAATAATAACAATAAATACAAGTACAAGTGTGAGCTGTCTAAGTGATGTGAACTTTAAAGACTAATGTAATGTAATGTAATAATACCGCCAACAATAAGGGAAAAATATTTAACAAATAAAATAATTGATGATTCTTATAATATTATCGGTCTATCCAAGTTTATTTAATGCCGTGAGATCTTTTCGTCTGACAGAACTGATCGTATGAATTATTGATGGAAATTTAGTTTAAAAAAATTGTAAAATTATTTTTTCTATTGCGCAAAATTTTTTAAGGCTTGTCAATAAAGTAAAAAATGATTTATTTTATGTCTGCGATCACGCTAGAGGTGTGCGAAATATTTATATTAATTCTTTGGGCAATTAATTTAAATTTCAGAAAAAAAAAAGACGAAAATTTTAATGACTGTCGTTAGTAGCCCGGTTGTGGCCTTCAGCAAAAGTTATAAAAGCCTGATAATAAAAATAATAAACAATAAATGTAAAAAAATTTATTTATGTTGCGTCAAGATATATCTTGTTTGCGACTAAGACTTGTTACATGAGTTTCAATACCTGTATAGTTATTTTTCCTCAAGTTGTTACTGATAAAACATCTGAAGTTAAGCCTGTAAGTCAATATAATTAGAGAAGGCAACGACAACTCGGTGAAGTTATTTTATTTCTTGTTACATCTGACGTTGGATCGAATCGAGCTGATGCTGGAGTAGAGCCTATGCTATAACTTTTATACGCAGTTATATCGTTGGTGTACTTGTACCAGTATATAGTTTATAGTAGTAGCTGGTGCTCCGACCGAGTTGAGTTGCTGGATCCAAGTTTATGTTTTTGCTACTGTATACATTTTATTTAAAGTTATTGTTTACCCAGACTTTACTCGGGTATTTGCATTTAGACGCCGATGTTTACGGTGAGCTAAAGAGTTTTATTGGGAATTTTAATTATAGTTTGCTTTCAGAAACCAGTTGAGAACTTTGTAGTTATTATTTTCTATGATAACTTTTAATGTTATTTATTTTGTTATCAGTTTTAATATTATTGTGTACTTTTTTCAACTATTTTCAATCCGGGTAAATTTAATGATGATTTTTTATCAATTTTATATTATATAATATAATAATTAAAAATAAAATTTTTCGATGATATATACGAATCAGGGATTCCCTGAGTAATTTGTAAAATTCTTATAAAAAAAAAAAAAAAAAAAAAAAAAAAAATAATTGATGTCATTTAGGTGTAACAATTAAAAAATTCTAAAAAATTTGATTTAGACATAAAAATAATTTTTTTTAATGGGATAGCCGAATAATTAATGTCACTATACTTTTAGGGTGCAATTATTTTCTCTGATGGCATATGATTTATTATTATCCACTACTAAAGAGAAATGTGTGATACCGAGGTTGGCGCCGAAGTTTACTTTCGATCGTTATGGCCAGAGAACTTCCTGACAGCGAGAAAACGGAAGACTGAATCGTATGGAATAACGATGGGAGGTCTTTCCGGGATTACGGGATTGGAAGATCCACTAGGCAATAAGACGGATACCTTATACGTTTCCCCAGTCTGTTCACATAGCACGAGTGGAGAAAAAAGAAGGTATAGTTCTATATGACCGTCCAAGTATTCATTCAGATACAGATAGAAGACCGAAATGAAAGCAAAGGCTAGAGGAAAAGGCAAAGGCAAAGGCGATACCAAGCCAAAGAAGAAACGAAAGGCGAATAAGATGGAAAAGACGCGCGTGAGTTTAAGAGTTTTAGTTTCAGTTACGAGGGTGGATTTCGGCCACGTTTGCGTTTTTAGTTGATCACATCACTACCAAGGGAGTGGTTTCACCGCTGTCATGTTAGACCACACCGTTAAGATTGATTACCCAGAATAAAATATTAAATTTTCATTTTCAAATTTTATTTCGCTCTGTAATTATGATTATTTTTTTTTGTAAAATTTATTGCAATTTTTATCGATATTTTTTTTAATAAATTATTTTTTAAAGTGTATATAAAATAAAAATGAAAGTAAATATTAATAAAATTCAATTGCAAAGATTACAAGGTATTTATTATTAAATTACTTCACAGATGTCCTTTGTAACAAGGATATTTATATAAGTCAGCAAGACAGAGCCATCCGCAATTGTCCTTAATTCTGAGGGTTTGGTAAGCCGTCGTAAGTTATTACGAGCTGTAATTCATAGTCTGTGTTTGACCACAGTACCCTTAATTTCAGTAGCTTCTATTTCTATTATACTTATTTATCTTCACATAATTCATACATTTTGTCCAAATGTATTTATTTATTATTTTTCAACTCTAAGTTAATTTCTCACGCTGTATATGTATATATTTACGGGTTTTGGAATCTCGAATGGTCAAATAAGTCAGAGGGAACTAAGTAATATTAATTGAAGTGCAAACATTTACACTGTGAGACTCGAGCTTATAAAAGAAGAATCGAGAGGGATGAAATTGATTTTATAAAGTGTTTATAAAATAAAGTTTCGGGTCGATTTGGTTCTTTGTGGAATTTTTTTTTTTCCAATTATAAAGATTTTTAAACAATTGTAATTATTACTTTTTTAGAAAAAAATTAATGTGCTTAAATTATTTTACGGAAGAAAGAGTATTAAAAAATAATACTGTAATTTATTAGATAAAATATTAAAATGTATTAAAGTAGATATAATGTAAATATGAATATGCTAGAAATATATTATTTAACAAAGTAATGAGCTTAAGTATAATGTGCTTAGGAGTTTATGTATATATGAAAAGAATTTATAAGATAATTTAAAAACCCCTTTCAAATAAATAATTTTTTTTTATACAGAATCCAACCACCCAAGTTTTATCTCATTTTTCTTGGCACGGTATTCCCGGAGGGCAGGTGAAACCGACGGAGCATGGACATGAATTGAAGAGTGAAACTAATCGGCAGTCTCAACCTCCCTCGAAACAACTGAGTAGGGATGTCGAATGATAAAGGGAGAGAGCGAGGGAGAAGAAATTACCGGGGCACCCAGTGGGCGAGTAGAGACGAAGAACGATGATACACGCGAGCTAATTCACCGGGGATGTTTCTCTACGTCGGCTTTATGGTTCGCCGGAGCCTTTCGAATTTGCTTCGCTGCGAAGGGATTTTTAATTCCCGAAGTAAATAATCCCGAGCACACTGTTGGAGCTCTCGCTCTCGGTTCTTTAACTAGCCTAATATACCTATATGTTTGTATAAAATGTACCGTATATCACGGATATATAGCGTGAGCTTCATTATTAATCCGAGTGCAAATATAATGATCTTGGACCTTGTTAGAGGCAACCCGCACTATTATTACTCTATATCTGCTTAGACACGGGATTTTAAAAGGGAAAATGTGTAAGAACTCACGGGGAAAAATTATGGCTGCTTTTTAAAACAAACATTTCTATCTACATCTCTGAGGATCAAATTTTTTTAATATAAAATTGAATTTCAGTAAATTTTTCAAAAAATGTCTTAATTTAGTCATATCAGAAAATTTTTTCGCTGAGTGACGAAATCAAGAAGGAAAGGTATTTAAGTCTCGGAAATAAAATTCAATTTAAAGTGATAATGATAGTACTTGCGGAAGTTAATTAGTATCTTTACTTGCTCTGCTCGTTTGCTCGATATCTGTCTGGTCTACTACTGGAGTGTGGTCTACTCTCTATATAATATAAGAGTATCTATATACTGGAGTAGTTTAGTCGAGTCTAGCTTTCTCACCCACTTCGTCACCGTAAACCGTAACCGTAACGTGTGGTCTGTTATTTGCAGTTGCAATGGTCTCACCACGTTTTCCTTCACGAATAGTCCATTGCATCCCGTCCCATTCCATCTGTTCGGGTGTGACGATGATAACGAAAATAAAAGTATAAAAATGCCAGCTGGCGCCATGGAAGAGGGTTCACTTGGTTGGGTTTCGCTCTAGAAGATACTCTGCTACGTCTGCGGATGATATTCTTTTAGATGCTTTCACACTCAACACCTTCTTATATTTATCAGTTAAATAACTTCGATTTTATCCTAAGTATTATAGATTCACATATACATTTACTGTATTATCGATATATATATATATATATATATATATATATATATATATATATATATATATATATATATATATATATATATATATATATATATATATATATATAACTACTGAGTAAGTTCAACAACTTTTTAGAAGATAAAACACTTTCTGTTTGGTCACTTATTTCATAGTAAAACAGATAAACATAAGTATAATATAAGGCAATACTGAATTTACAGCGATTCACTCAGCTGATTACGTCGTAAATTAAATCACTTAAAAATTTCTGGCTATTTTCGGGGGTCACTCGATCTATGGGATGTTTATTCGTAGTAATAATAAGTAACAAATGTTTCTAGACTAGACCAACAAAAAATTATCGAAAATTTATTCCCGAGTAATTTTTTTTTTTGCAGACATTCGGGAATTCAAAGTAGATATAAACTTCAACGTCAACCTTTTTTTTTGTGAAATATAAAAAATTTAGTTAAATGACATGTAAAGATTCAATCAAACCCTTACTTTTTTCCCTCTATTTTTGAAGGGAAGGTTTTTCTTTCAATTTTTTTAAGTGCCGGCTATCGGACATTCTCAATTGGATGTACATGTAGACGAAATTTATTTTTATAAAATTCTGTCTGTCTATTTTTATTATTATTGTATTCAGTATTTAGTTGACCCTAAATTAAATTTTTGCTTCCAAATTTTATAAATATATAGTAAAAAATAGTTAACTGGCAAAAAAAAAAATTTTAAATATCAGTGAGTTGTGAAGGAAAATAAATTAAAAGGAAGATTCGTTGAAAATAGTGTTATGAGATTGAGGGTAGGCTTTTGGAGTGTTCGGAAAACGGAAAAGGCGAGGAAATCAGATTTACTTGAGGGGTTGCTAAGTCGTTGAAAGAATAGCTGTTGCGTTTCAATTTTAGCGAAACGTGGGTAAACACATTTTAAGTTTGTAACTTCATTTTATATCATTTAATATCTCGATTTTTCCTTACATTTCGCTCCCGAAATACTATCGAGGTTTCTCATTATTTTTAAGAATCGATGCTATTTTCGGTATCAATTTAAGTGACAGAATCACTTGAATGGTAAATAGTCGAATTTTTTCGCAACATCAATATAATGGCCGAAAAAAAAAAAAAATAATAAATTGATTCGAATTTACCGAAACAAAAACAACTATCCAATATATATGAGCTGACGGAATTGATGATTTGATGAGCGTTATATTTTCAGAGAATAAAAGTTGGTAAGGAGAAAAAATATGTAATTTGTAGCGCCTTTGTCATGTGTAATGAGTAATGATAAATAATAAAATATCTCGAGCGGTGTTGAGTAATTTTAGGCGAAAGTAGATAAAGAATAGAAGCGATTGGGCAAGTTTCGGAGCATTGCGATCTTGGGATCTCGGTCTCAGAGGGCGGATTACTATCGCTTCTTTTTCATTTCATATCTCTCTCTTGCCCACTTGAGTCTTTAGTATCCCGAATATATCTGTATCTAGTCCTGTCGTGTTAGTATGGGAGGCAATACATTTGGAAAGCGTGGAAATCTACTCTCTGATTGTATCGAATTGAATCACCGTGAGGGGCTGCCATCTTTCTCCCTGTCGCGCAGCCCAGGTCCATCCTTTTTGTCCCCATTTTTTGCGGGATTGACATCAACTGTGGGCACTTAGCACTCGAATCTCTTCTTGCTTTATATTATACCCACCACCAACGGGTCTCTATTCTTCCAGAAGTATGCTTTAAACTCAAGCGGTTTTCCTGAAAAGTAAAAGCCGGTAATGACGCCTGCCAACCGTCCAAATTACTCTCGTGCATATTCCTCGACAACCCATGAGTTTACCGAGCGAGCTCGTTTATCTTATCGTATTTCGGGGCATTTTCCGCAAATGTTTATCGCTCAAGTTCGAGCAAAAAATCTAACCACCAAAATCACTCGTATTTCTGCAGACTCTAAATAATTATTATTTTTAATGACAACATTTGTCTTGATTTCATTTCACCATTTATCTTCGTAAATATAAATCCCGTTTTTTAATCTCAAGTCATTAATATCAAAATTTTATGAAATTTTTACATTTAAATTAGAGGTCTAATCCACACTAAAATTTTTGTCCCCTAAAATGAATCTGTTATTTTAAAAATATGAAATTTCTCTCAAAACAGTAATGCAGACAGAATGAACAAAAAAAAAACCTCAACCACAGATGAAAAATAATAAATATATCAAGTTATCATTTTAAATCCATATCACGTAGCATATTCAACTGTCGTCTTAAATTCGAAACCCTTTTACAGTAACTGAGATCGTCGCGTCGATCTCGATCTGGACTACCCACGGATAGTTCGCTTAATTTCGCGGGTATATGTGTACTAGCAATGGTACATAAATACGCGTAACCAGGGTTACTGAACAAGACACTGACGTTAGATCTTGGACAAGTAGCTTGCTTGCCAGTCCCAGTCGCAAAACATGTTTATACTCGGATACTTTCTATATAAAGATCTAATAAAACTGACGTATGTCTTATACTAATCTATTAGGAAACATGTCACGGCATTGTTTATTATTTTTCTTATTCTTTCTGACTATTATAAAAAGTACCACGTATGCATTGAATTTTAGTTTCTTTATTATGCTTTAAAATTTCCTCTCAATTTTGCGGTAATAAAATCTTATTATTATTATGGTTGTTTCATCAAAAATATTCATAATTGTGCTATTAATCGTTCCTTTAGAAAAATATTATTAATATAGTGGGATAAAATTCTACAATAAAAATATTTGAGCTATTGTGTACAAATAAATTATGATCATAAACTGAACAGTTGAAATAATGCAAAAGAAAAAATGTTATTAAAAAGAACCGAAAAGTGGCACGTTCTTCTACTAAATATATTTTGCAATAGACATAATATAAATTGAAAAAAGTTTAACAATGCATACCCACCTGCCCCTCGAGCCGGGAACACAATAAAAATCAAACAAAAAGTTAGTGAGTTAGAATAGTTTGAAATGAAATTCCATTGGTTAGATTACGACACTAAACTTGACAATTAATGAATAGACACATATAATAATAAAGACCACCCACCGATAAGTTAAATTTTTGGGATAACGTTGTGTGAAACTATAAACACCAGTTAAAGACTTTATCTTTTTATTTTAGACATAAAAGTTTCACGAGTGTCATTTACTTGTTCCTTTATTTATTTCAGTTAAGTTAATTCTTCACTCACTTAACTTCCTCGGGTTTAGTTAGTTTATTCTCTATCCATCTTTTTAATTCCAACTAACAAAAATAATAACTCTTTTACTCAATACCCTATACAACACATAATAAAACGTAAAACACTCTGGTATCATAGGTTTATAAATGAGACGACAGAGTTAAAGAGGGTACACTGATGTATATAACTCTTCCACATCCTAAACCTTTTTGTTTTCTCATTAGCACTCTCTGTCCATAGGAACTTTGTCGGCGTAGTTTATTATTCATAACGGAGAACCGATTCAAGAGGACGGAACTATTTCGGTAGTTTGTACTCTACTGAGTTGTACCACTAAAGAAATATTTTAAGTACTTAAAGCTCATATGTTTAAATATTATTTTTTTTTTTTGTAAAAGGATGTACTCACGGAAACGCGAATAAGTAGAATAAAAAATTCTAAATCTCTAAAAAATTAATAAACTAATCAACTGTTTGGCCTAAGAACCTTGTAGGGAATGCAAAAACGAATTAAAAGTTATAATAAAAAATAATATGCCGTTAAATACTTGTATAAAAATTTTCCCCGTGATTGAGATAAATTTATTATTTGAACAAAACTAAATACATGTTTTAAGTCTTAACTGTACTAAAAGGATTGAGTATGTGAATCAATGAAATTAATAGCGCTGAATTGTCAGATAAATATGCGTCAATACATGGCGGTAGTCACGTATTTCCGGAGTGCGATATACATCACGTTATTATGTTGTCCCGGCGATGCGTATTCAACAGAATTTATCGATCGTTACGTTTTCTTCGAGATGTTACTTTAACTTGTAACGGTTTCAATCCTATCCCCTTTCATACACATATATAGGACATATAACTGCCGAGCGGGTGATATCCAGCTCTTTTTTTCGCCCATAAGGTATTAAATTACTAAGGTGACACAAACCGACAGTCGAGGAAAGTCGGGGGCTTATATGATCATGTCACATATGTACATATGTTGAATTTATATGCAAAAAAGTTATTTTTGCGTTAATTTTAATATTATGATTTAATAAAAAAAAATTAATTCCAATTGAAAATTTAAGAAAACGGAGGTAATTATTATAACGAAAGAACGACTGTTGTAAAGTTTATAAATTAAAAAAAAAATGACAATAGTAATAATAACAAAATTACCTATATGTATACTATTAATTAACAGCAGTCTTGTTAATTACCTGACGTCACTTATTTTAGCAGAAAAGTGAAGGTTTTACCGAGATTTGCCCTTTTTCTTAATTGGAAAGTTTAAAAGTAAAAGGAGATGTAAGTATTAAAGTATAGAGTAAAAAAATTGAATAAAAAAATAAAATAAAAAAAAATAGAACGGAGTCGAGTTGAGTTGAGTTAGGGAGAAAATGGAGAAAAAAATAATCTTTCGTGCGGATAATCGGAGTTGAAAAGAATTTTTAATTACCGTAACTCTTGGGAAAAAGGTAAGCTCTGACTAAAGAGGAACCGTGTCTTTTATGGGATTACTGAAATGACGAAAATGCAATTGCGTATTTAGAACGTGATAGAACCTCACTGAATTTATCAAGACTTTGAGCTGCTGTTTATCAGGTTGTTATTTTTTAACACGATTTTATCATTAAAAGTTTTTTCAGTTTCATCAATGATTCACCGCGCTTTAATGGAAGAGATTAAGGTTGCAGAAAATTCCTCAACTCATTTATAACAACTTATAAATTAAAAGCGATTTTTTTTGCACGAAAAAAAATCAGCGTAATTAGTTCTCATTTAAAAAGTCGATCCTCGGGTTTTTTGGTGAATACAAGGTACAAGTGTTCAATTTGCAGGTGAACATATACTTAAAGATGTTTATGAGTGCAGATACTTGAAAAAGTTCAAAGACCTAATCCCCTAACAAAGTGACTCGGTAAATCGGCTAGATCGCAATCAACGGTCCATTCAAATCAGCGCCCAATTGTCAACCTTTCAAGGTCTTTATCCGTATTCTCTTTTATACTACATGCTTCATAATACTTGCACATATTATACTATATATTATATTGCCGTTCAATGATTTCATTGACGGCCATTATGTATTTTCATACTCGTATTACGTACAACGCATACGTGACCACTCAAACAGATGCAAATTATTTTCTTTGTATTTTCCTAAGGGATAAATAGTATCAAAATCACAAAATAATCATTCATTATTGCCAAATATAATGAAAGAATGAATAGTTGTACCAGATGTTGCGCTCATGGAAATTAGAGACGTTTCTTTCTTCGTTAGAATTGTAATTAAGAACTATTTTCAATTCTGATGTAACAGACTTTTGGGTTATTAAAAAAAAAAAATTGATTAAAATGATAGAAATTAAAGAGCAAAAAAAATTAATAAATTCTCGATTTTAATCAATAAATCAAATTTTTAAATTTTATTCCATTAATCTTAAATAATTTTTGTGAAGACAAAAAATTAGAGCTTAAATCTGGCACACTTGAGAGCGAAAATAATTTTTGTCAGCAAAAAAAGAGATTCGTAAACTTCAAAGGGCTGTTTCAAGTGATTTATGTTCATTTTTTTTTAAAAGTAATACTTCTTGATTAATTATTCAATAAAATACCAATATTTGTTAAATAAAAACATTGCTGACTTAATAATTAATTTTTTTAATTTTTTAACGAATATTTTTCTATAAATTTTTATAAAAATGTTATTTTTCATTTACTCTGAAAAAAATAAAATAAATTTTTATGGATAAAGTCAAAGAAAAAAATAATTTACTTTGAAAATGTTTATGACTTAAAAGTAATTAAATGTCAAGTATAGAAGATTTAAAAATGATCATCTGAAGAATTATATTCAACGCCTTTGAGTATTTACAGTAAAATATAATATAATATTCTTTTGAACTTTTATACTCGAGATAAAAAATAATCTTAACCGAGTATGCGCCTAATTAACGTAGTAGTCTTCCCTTAAAAAACGTTAACGCGATGCAATCTGTGTGACCTTTTTTTCTACTCAGTTTAAAAATAATATTCCCGAGTAAGAGTTTAGTCGTTATGAATTTTTTATATTTTTTTCCCTACGGCTTTTTTATCGTCACTGAATAACTTTCGTACTAAAACTATGTCTCATACTGAAACTATTTAGTTAAAAGCATGTACACGAATTTTAATAATTAAATTGTGAATTTTTCAATAGATAGCTAGGTAGGACAGACTGACTAAAAAATGGGATACTCATAAAAATTGTATAATTTTTTCCATTAAATTCCAAATAAATGAAATTAAGTTATTCTACAAGTAATCATGAATTCACCAATAATTATATTTTATTATTTCAACTTAGTAAAAGCACATTTATCTTAAGTTCTGCTATTTTTATTTTTTTTAATTTTACTTGCTCCATTTTAGAAATTAAAAAATTCAATAATTAAAAAAATATTCTTTTAACAACAAACTTACCGACGTTGACCTCTCTCGCTTATAACTGATGACACTGGCAGTAAAATCTTTGGTTTCTTCAAAAATGGCCTAAATAATTATTAGAAAAAAAATTATTAGAAAAATTTTGAATGAACTTAGAAGTAAAATTTATAAACTTCGAATATTTACCCATTACTTGCTGGTACTTGATGCAGGTTGACACTGACACTGATGCTGATGCTGACAGAGCTGTCAATTTCTCCGAAAAATCTCTCACGACAGATAATAATGAAAGCAGCAGACGGTAGACACTCGACAGTTTTATTTTTCAATAAATTAATAAACAAAACAAAAAACATTCACCGAATTTTGTTAAATTACTTTTAACAATATAAATCAACTCTAATAAAAATAAAAAATTAAATAAAACAATTGTCTGACTTCTGCTGTTTTTATCATTTCTAAAAAAACACTAACACTTTCTCACTCACTGATACTATTGATATTTTTTACTTTACACTTACCACTTCACAACATTCTCACGACACAAACTTAAAATTGTTAATAAAAAATATCACACACACTTTATGTTTATTGTTAAAAAAGTCGATTACTGAATTTAACCAATTGGCTGTCGTCAACAATGTTAATTCCGTAAAAAAATTTTATGACATTAAATTTAGCTGTCATTTCACAATTGTTTTAATTTTTTTTAACAATTAAATTATAGCAAAAAAAAAATTATTGAACAAATGGACTTGTAGAAATTTTAATAACTTAAAAATGCAATTTTTTAAAAATCATTTTTTAGAACAAATTTTTTTGTTAAAAAAAAATTAAAAAATTGTCAAGTGATAGCTAACTTTAATGTCATACAAATTTTCCCTTTAACAAAAAAAAAAAAAAAAATTGAATACCTCAAATTCCTTCAGGTATTTAATTAAATACGAAAATAAGCTCGAGTCATATTTTAACGGCGTAGTGGACAATAGCATGAGGCACGACTCCGCTGTTGGAATTCTGAGAAAATTTACTCTAGTTTTTTCACCAACACCGTCGACCTTGTCTGAAATGATACAAATATATAGTGTTTACAAATTTTGTTTATTTATTCTATGAAACTGAGGTTAACCGACAGTTGTCAATTTATAGAAATTTTTTTTACCAAATAAATTATAATAAAAAAATTACTCTAGTAGTTTTTATAAAATGCAATTTTTTTTTTTAATATTTTTTTTTAGCAAATTTTTTTGTTAAATAGAATTAAAAAATTTTTTAGGTTACTGCTAACTTTAAAGTCATAAAAAAATCTTAAAAATTGTTCAATGTCAGCTAACTTAATTTTTATTAATTTCACTATCATATTTACTGTCTCATTTTTATTGACATAGATGAAAAAAAAGAAATATGAGACATTTTATTTTTTTTACTGAAATAAAAAAATTCATCTTTGAAATAAATTATTTTTTTTGCAATATTAATATTTTTAAAATTATTCTTTCATAATATTCGTATTATTTAAACAAAAAAATAAAATTAATTTAATTAATTAACATTTTACCTTCCTCTCGCGTACATACTGCCCATTGTTCTGTTGGATTTGACATTCGCATTTCTGTTTACTTTCCAGCTTTACATTTTGTTTTATTCTTCTTAAATATTTGAATATTTCCGCTTATCTCTTTATTTTAAATAAATTTTAATTATTATTAATTATTAATTAATTAATTTGATCGAGCTGAGTATTGAACTGCCAGCAACAAAGGAAGCTTCTCTATTCTGAAGTCAGTTGGGCAACAATAGTATATTAACAATGAAATTCCCTATAAGTTACTAGAGCGAGTGACGGTTAGAATAAAAATTTGAATTGATTCGTTAAAAAATTTTAGTAATCTTAATTTTGATTGGCGAAATTTTAAATCGCTGAGCCAATCAGCGCGCGGCTTATAAAGAACAAAGACCGGAGCTTCTAGTAACGGTCAAACGCAACATAGTATAGTCAAGGGTAAGTCGTATGTCGCGGAGATTGTGCTTGCCAGTTAAGTAATTAATTAATTAATTAATAATTATTAATTAATTAATTA
Organism: Cotesia typhae; assembly: GCF_013202065.1. Lineage (NCBI taxonomy): Eukaryota > Metazoa > Arthropoda > Insecta > Hymenoptera > Braconidae > Cotesia > Cotesia typhae. The sequence continues at coordinate 3,191,347 of NW_027423715.1, read as the reverse complement.
ATAATTATTAATTAATCAATTAATAATTATTAATTATAATTAAATTATACATAAAAATAATATTAATAACTGAAAACAATTGTTTTAAAATAAATGAAAAAAATAAAAGCGAAAATTTTTGTAACCGGAATTTTAATTGGCGAAATTTGAAATTCGTTGAGCCAATCAGCGCGCGGCTTATAAAGAACAAAGACCGGAGCTTCTAGTAACGGTCAAACGCAACATAGTATAGTCAAGGGTAAGTCGTATGTCGCGGAGATTGTGCTTGCCAGTTAAGTAATTAATTAATTAATTAATAATTATTAATTGTAATTAAATTATACATAAATATAATATTAATAAATGAAAACAATTGATTTAAAATAAATGGAAAAAATAAAATTAGCAGACATGAGATGAACCATGGCAGTATAACACACAAACAAAGGTGATGAATATTTTATAATAATAATAGTAATAATAAATTTCTTGAATTAAACAAATATTAATAAAAATAAGTATACAATAAAGTTGTAGCTCTCGAAATTATTAGAGTTGAAGAAAAAAATAAAATATGTTGGTTTTATTTCAGCCAAGGACGATTGAATTTGTCGATAGAATACGAACAAAAACGAATTTTCTCGGAAGCTCAGCGGTGTCATATTTCAAGTTACTGACTACAGTTAGAGTACGTCGACTTTTTTTTTTAAATACAAAGGTTTGTTTGTGTGAGAAGTATTTAATTTTGCTTTAAATAATGACAGATTTTTATTTTTTATTTTTATACGGAACTAATAGTATATTACACCCCTTGGGAAGGAAAATAAGAAAAGCCTCAGATCACATGTAATTGTTGGCCGAGGCGAAGCCGAGGTCGACAAACATGTGATCTGAGGTTTTCTTTTTTACTTTCCAAGGGCTGTATACTATTTTTTTGTCCGACGAAGGCGGAAAGCGGCAACTTTGTTTAGCGTAGCGGGACGAAAGTTGCCACTTTCCGCCCGGAGGGCAAAAAAATTATTTACGGCGGTCATTTTGTTGAACTCGGTGTTTGATTATTTTTACAATGAACTTGAAGTGGATGTGCAGTTTTTTTGTGAGAATTAATTTAGATGAAAATTAACTTAGCATATAGCTGATAATTTTTTTATTTTTTTAACAAATAAATTATGACAAAAAAAAATTTATAAAAAAATTAAGATTTGGAAATTTTAAAAAATTATAAATGCAATTTTTTAAAAATAATTTTTTGGAGCAAATTTATTTAAAAAAAAAAAAATTAAAAAATCTACAAGTGACAGCTAACTTTAATGTCATTTAATTTAGCAGGTATTTATTAATTTTTAGAATTTTTTAACAAATAAATTATGGCAAAAAAAAATTTTTTTTTAAATTGACATTTGGAAATTTTAAAAATTTATAAATCCAATTTTTTAAAAATAATTTTTTGGAGCAAATTTAATTGTTAAAAAAAATTAAAAAATTATGAAGTTGCTGCTAACGTTAATGTCATAGTTTTTTTTATTAGTTTTAGATTTGTGTCTTGGAAGTGTAGTAAAGTGTGGTGAAGTGTAGTGAAGTGACCAGCATCGTGTGGTAGGGTAGTAGTAAAAGTAAAATTTAATTATTAGTGATAAATGTTGATAACGTGCCAAAGTGAGATAGTGTTAGTGTTTTTTTAGATGATGTGTGTGTGTGTTTTATTTAAATGTATTTTTTTTATTGTATATTTTTTATATTAGTAAAAGTGGTGATTCAAAAGTATGTGTGAAATATTTTATAAAAATTCAGTGCGTGATTTTTTTTTATTTTATTTTATTTATTCGTTGCTTTGATTATGATGTGTTGTGAGTGATTTTTCGGTGAAATTGACAGCTTTGTCAGCATCAGCATTAGTGTCAGAGTCAACTATCATCACATACCAGCAATCATAAAGTAAGTTTTCTAAAATTATAAACCTGACTTCAAAATTAATTAAATTAAATTATTAATTTTTTTTTTTTCATTATTTTCTTCGTTTCTAGAAAAAAATAAAGTCCTGATTCTCGGAGTAATAGTGGTGAGAGATCAAGCAAGTAACCAAGTACTTGCTGATAATTTTCCTGAGATCATCATTGAAGAAATCAACGACTGTAAGTTTTTTTTTTTATTTATTATTTTGAGATTGAATCACTATTGAATTTTTACTCAAATTAATTTCAAGATTAAGCTAAAATTCTTTTTTAATTCTTACATTGATATTTGGATTTAATTCCATCAAAAGTAATAAAATGTTAAATATTCTAATTATTCTGAAGCAAATAAAAGATGAAATAGTTGAGGAGCAAATAATACAGAAAATATCAAAAGTTGCTTTCGACTGGTTTATCGTAATATTTGAGCTATGCTTTTGAGAACTTTGAGATTGCGGGAAACCGACGGTCTACTTCTCGTTACCAAGGTGATAACCATTCGCGTAGGGTGTTTTACCCTCTCTATATATACATGCTACCCTTAATACCCTCGGCTGTATACTGTACAGTATACTGTGACTCTTGTATATAGGTTCTTGAATCTTATCCACATCAACACATAAATATAAAAAGTAACCATACAAATGAGAGTTTAAAAGTCAGATTCATATCACACCAATTAGATTAATATTCCATTTTTAATTAATTCATTTCTTCAATCAATGCTCACCGAAATTATTGAGTTACAAATCGATGAAATTGTTGAAACGAATAAGGACTTGGCTAAAGTTTCGTTTGATGTTTCAAACGCTCAATAGTGGTCAGTAATTGGGTAAAGTTTGTTCGTCAGTTTATATTACTTGAGTTTCATTTCATTTCTATCCGTTTTAATGGCTTCAGCTCCAGCTTCAGAGATTGGTTGCCGCACCAAGATTTATTTTTTCTCAAATGACAACTTCTCTAAGCAAATTCAAACTTTCTGTTCAACATACACAACGTGTATCCAAATTTTTTCAAAAATAACTTCTACGTAGAATTTAAATTAAAAAAAAAATTGAACTGTCTATTAATTCCAGTCTCTAAATAAAATATAAAAGTAAATTTAAATTACGAATTCAAGTGAGAAAACAACTTCAAAAAACTATCTAATAACTTGCGAGTACATCATTGCCGATGCATGGCTTGTGATCGCATCCCATAACGCATCAATCTCGTTCTTGGATCCCGAGGGATTGCTGTACAGATCCCTGTCCAAAGCCCATTCGTGCTCATCTGTCACGAACTCTACCGGATCTTGTAACATACACATCCACATACTCTCGCACATGTACGCGGTATACACAACTTCACACAGTTATGTCGAAATATTATTTCCTTGCATTTATTAAGCCTTCTTCGACAAACAATGACCTCACAGAACTCTTCCAAAGCAATGTAAAACAATAAATCTGAAAATTTATGCATCTATATAAAATATTTATTTCATATATTGTCAATATATATTTATATTTATATTTATATTTATGTCTGGTTGTTTTACTTTAAAATGGGATAGACTATTGTATACTTCACCACGTCTACGGGTTTATTGAACATTGATGACGCGGGGATGAATATCTATGCATACAAAGTAGATATTCAGGACTCGGTATCACAATAGAAGACGATAAAAAAAAATATTTTTTATTTTATTGTCTTCTAGAGGTACATTGTATCCATATTATATTTAAATAGTTATAAACTTATTTATTGTTTTGATATAAAGACCGAAAAATTCTGTTAAGTAATTTAATACTGCATTTTAGCAGAAAATTCATTTATTATTTTTATAATGATTTTATTTTTGAGTTTTTAGAATAGATATTTAGAAAAAAAAATTTTAAGTGATTATATAGTTGATTTAGTACATAATTTTAACCCATATTATTCGGTAAAGTTTTTTATACTTTTATCTCCGTGTATGTAAATCGGTAATAACTAAATCGTAACAGGATTTCATGGCACATCAGGTCGGGAGGATGATAAACTGGACGGTATTTTTTAGGAGTATTGTAGATGGTGATTTAGAGTTATGCTATGGAAATCTTTTGTATATGATTCTGCGAAGATACTTTGCATTATAGATCGTATAAACCAATATTCTAATAGACCATAAAAACCGAGCGGGATAAGACTGCCCGGAAAATAAATAAGTTTAAGAGTAGCCGAAAATATCAAACGGCAATAAAACTTTTGGCAAGCCCGTACTACTATTTTTATGGAGAAAATAGAACGATTTTCCCTTAAAAAACTTTGTCCCTTCTATTTTATTCTGAACTGGCCATTTAATTTTTTTTTGGAGTCTGAACTGAAAAAATGGATGTTTTTTATGTGCGATTAAATGCGAGGGTAAGTCGGTTGTCGGTTAATATTAATGCGAATGACCGGCAAGATAAATATAATTTGGCAGGATTGCCAAATTAGCATATTTGAATTTGAGACTCGGGTGTAGGGTTTTTGGCGTAGCGTAGTGTATAAAGGCTGTGATAATGGTCAAGGATAAATGGACAGTCTGTCGAAGTGACGTTTGTGGTGAGTTTTTTGCCTCCATCTTTCTTTAAATCCTTGAAAAATCCCTTCTATCTTCGTGGATTACCACGGATCACACCACCCTACTGACTGTCCTATCTTTTTCTGTCATTCTGACTCCGCCTAACTTTCCTTTCAAGGGTGAAAGGATGCAAGGACGTTTGGTGGACATTTGAAAGCCGCTGGATTTACTTTACTGTGGAATCGTTTTACGTATCTAAAGAAAATACATATACCGTACAAATACATTTATATTATTCTGGACGGTTTAGTTATCTGACGGCTGAAAGGACGATTCGATTTAAGTAATTAACTGTCGGTTCAAATTTTTTGCACGGTCATCAATTAATTATTTTATTTTTTTTCTTGCAAACTATACTTCTACTGAAATTTTTAGTTGATTTAAATTCTGATAATTAATATTGCAACCGTTTTAAATTAAAAATAACTGTTTAATACCAACTAAATAGGTCGAATGAAGGAAATCGAAAAAATGAAACATAAGTGGATGAGATAAAATCTTAAATCTCTACAGAAGTGAGATATTATTTCTCAGGGAGAAAGTTTATCGTAATTATAATATATATATATTCTACGTGATCACTCTGATATACATAACTATCATAATTGTATTAAATCTTATGCCGTTATTTGATTAATTTTTTTCTCTTCGTGCGAATATATTAACACGGAAATATATTACGCAAAGAATTTACGTAACGTAATGAAAAATTTAAAAGAACAAAGTTAACGAAAGATTGAGCCGCGAATCGTAAAAAAGTAAGCAATTTATTTCAAGATATAAATATTGATATGTATAATGTGAAATAGTAATATCCTAATATCAAATTGAAATTTCTCTGCGTCATAGATGGAGGTACTCTCTTTAAAAGTGTATGAAGTTACAGCTTGCATTGAATGCACGCCTTTGCAGTGATTGAATCTTTTCACATGACTAGTCGCTGAAGATTCCAACCGATTGATTGCTTTGTATATCAACAGCCGAGCGAAATACCATCTTCCTTTTTCTCATTATTTTTAGTAACAATGAAAATTGAATAGTCTATCGCGACTAGACTTTACTTTGACATTTGTGGTGTTAGAGAAAGGCGCGTGCTATTCGAAATTACACACAGTTCATCGATATTGTTGCGTACTAATATTATCAATAGACGATAGTTCGATACATATATAACGTAATAATTTATCAAGTGATGATATTTCAAAAGTTTTATAATCCTTTGAATTTTATAACTTCTATTGTTTTTTTTTTTTTTTTTATTTTAGTCAATAAATGAATATTCATTTAAATATTTTCATTTATTATCGAGTAGGTGTGTCGAGAAAATTTTTGTTTGTAATTTTGAATTAATTTATCGTTAAATTTATTATTTTATTATTTTTATTGTGCTATAGATTGTGTGAAAATCGAAATAATAGAAAAAAAAAAAACGAACTAAATTTACGCTGTTCAATTTTGATTAATAGAACATCAAGTCTATAGGGATTGAGCTTTTTAAATCACGGAAAAACTCTACCAATCCATAAAGTCATAAAAAACGGTGAAAATGAACGACTGGTGTTCGATTGACCTAAAATCCATTAAAAGCGAGTGACATATGCCTACTGAGCCAGGGATTACTCAGGGCAGCTTAAGGTAATACCCTTTCTTTGTTGATTTTTTATTTTTCGCTCATTTTATTGAAAAAACTGAGTATCCAATACATTGTTAACTGTTCATGACTGCAAAATCCTATTATTGGAGATTTTTTGTTATTTTTAAATAGGGGAAACTATCCTTCGAGGGGTAAAACGGCCTCCCTCATCGACATTGAGTCGCTAGAAAATCATCATATCGGTTGACCGTTAAAAAATGATTTTCTGTAAACAATGAAAAATTATTTTATAAACTTTTATCAGCAAAATAAGTAATAAAATGTCTAAATCGGTAGTAGGTCACTTTAGTTATGTCAGGTTCTTTTGAAAAAAAATTTTAATGAACATTTCGCAATATTACTTCGGTAAAACTTCAAATATTTCCCCAGGAATTCTTTTTAATAATTACAAGACATCGCTATTCTCAATAAAGAATTTAATGTCAATCTTTTGACGATTAGTCTTACGTAATCATTACTCCATTGATCACCGCTTCAATACAAGTGAACAATATCATTCCAGTTGAGTGTGCCGATCCAATCAAAGTCTCACAGTTCATTTAGTAACTCTTCATTTCCTCAACTACTGCGATATCTGAAAAAATGACTATTGAATTGCTATCTCGACACCCATAAAAATTTATATGATATTCGTCTGTGTATTTACTTTAAATCCATCAATTCGATTGAATACCCCTTCGTTTTAAACAAATATAAATTGTAAATACAATATTAAATAATATATTAAATAATATAAATCCCGAGCGCACGTGCGGTGAAATTATAATTGCATGAGTAAGCCATGTGCATCCGCATCTGCGAGATTATTTATTAGGTTCTATTGGGAAACCTGTGGGCGTAAGATACGCGTCAATACTAAAATCAATATAATGACGCTCGTTATTGGGTACACAAACTGCGGACGGTGTTGCGTTACATGGAACCCAGTCAGGATCGAGGGAAATAAGGGAAAAAGAAAATAGTATTTGTAGTTAATTCGTTTCGCAAGATTACCATTCAACTGAAATAAAATCCCGTGATATATATAATATAGAAGTGATGTGTTAGATTATAAGTTTAACCCTCGAAGATTCAACAAACCAAACGATATTTGATCTGCTAAATTATACGAGTGGTCGGTAGATGAACAACAAAAGACAAGTGGATTCGGTCTTAGTATTTTATTATCCTTTTTGCTTCGGTTTTTCGTCATATCGACGTAACGTGTGTGTAGATGTGGATGTGGGAGTGTGCTTTGTCCAAACAAGATATATTTTACCAAAAATTTGGGGATGAGACTTACTTATATTATTAGGGTGTGCAGCAGAAATAGAAATATATGAAAAATAAAGCAGAGTGAGCAGTGATATGACGAGAATAGATTTCGTAGCCGACTTATGTCTATATGTACGTGTGCTGCATGTCACAGTTAAGAATAAAAATAAGAAAATACAAAGGGCGTTACGTGCACGCTGTTGTCAAAGCACCCAGTTAAGATTTGTACCAGAGCTCTTTCGAGTAATATACTTATCGTTAAATTACAGCCTAATGGCAAACAGTCGTTGACGCCCTCACAATTTTTTTTTTTTTTTTTTTTTTTTTTTAAGTTAAGTGAGAGATTTAGGGACCCATTGCAATGGGAAGTACAGATAACAAGTAGGAGGATTCAAGGTTTAGTTTTTTGAGGTACTAATTTGAGGGTAGATGGAAAACTAAGCGTTTAAATATTCAGGGAATTTTTATAAGTCTAGTAAATATTTACATTAACTAAAAAAAAGGTTTTGTGGATAGTGAGAATAAATAAGAAATTATATCGGATTATCGTTATTGCTGGTAAACAGTCATTAGTTATAAATAGATGAAACAAGATTTCACAGCATAAAATTACTAAGAATGTATGAAAGATATATAATAAAGTTTAAAATTTACAAGATGCATAGTTAACGCGCATGTGATAATAGGATCTGCATTCATGTGGAACGGTAGCGATCTAATTTATATCGTCCATATCATTAAGATTGTCCTGTAATAAAGGGGAACGCGAACGAGTAGGACGGTTCGGATAATAGCGGCAGTTATCTCCCTTGTAAATCATATCTTGGTAGCTTGAGCGATAAATCCGATCTGATCTTTTATTCCCCTATTTTCTTTATAAGATCTATGCACACATTATTGGAGCACAGCAACTCCGCAGAGTTAGTTCGTGTTTATTATTATTCGTAATTGTGAGAAGCAGATGATACCATCAAGCTATTACTGCTTGATGTGTTCATTTTTTTATCCATATTGTGGTAATCAATTTACCATTTCTTAATTAAAAGAGAATTATTTACTGCTGTTACCTACTTACAGAAATTATCTCAGATTATCCAGGTACATAATTTAATGAAGACGCGAACAATTTTACTTAAATCAAACCTTATCTATTGAATCAATTTTGTAAAGTACTGGTATTTTCTGTGTTTGAATGTTGTTTAAATTATTCAATAATTTTTATCCTTAATTTGATGCATCGATTTTACATTAATGGCTGATTTCAAAGAATAGATCATTATTTTTTTCCATTAGAATTGATTGACGATAAAAGTGTTATCAAATCATCAGATCAGATCAAATCAGTAAGTTGTTATTAAATTTGATGAAGTAACTCAGCAATGAACTGAAGCAATTGTCAAAAAATATTCTCATATTCGTGACACATAATATAATATTTGATGAGGCAAGCACAATAAAGAGTAGATTCTTGTCTTTTTTTTTGACAATCCTTTGTCATTTTTTCTTGGACAGAAGTCGACAGGAGACAGAAGGAGGATTGATGCAGTGTCTCACGATAAGTGCGTCTTGTAGGATACTAGTCTACACAAATGTAAATTACTCTTTTACTAAAAGAATATTCACACGGAGGGGAGAAAAGATTTTCGATTTGAGTTGGCTAGATGGGATTGGGTAAAAAAATGTGAGAAATATGAATGATGTGATGAGAAATGGGAGATGCAAAAATCCAGAAAATGTCCCGGCGATGATGGAGGCGATAAAGAGAGAATAATGTTGGATCAAGATATAGAATTTGTGAAAAGGCGGCCCGAGTTAAAATACGTGATCGATGGAAATCTGAGGCTGTTTTTTTTGGTGGCGCTGGATAATAAGGGGTATGTTAATTTTGTTGAGTGCAATGAAAGATAGCCCGTTGTGTAGGGATGCTTTTTGGGGATTCAATTGTAAAGGAGGTTCTCTGAGAGGGCAACATTTTGATAATGCAGATAAGATTTTGTGATAGGCCGAGAAGTTTGGGATTCAAGTGTTTCGAATAGGGTGCGCACTGTAAGTGAAATTTAGATAACTTTAGTTGGTATTAGAGATTTTTTTATTTTATTTTTTTTTTTTTATTGGCATAGCAAATAAGAATTTTTTTCAAAGTTTGGAATCGAAAATTTTTTTTTTTCAGGAGCTTTGTTATTTTTGAAATTAATTTATTCGCCTTTTATTATTATTCTAGTAAATATTTGTTCAGGCCATCCTTTGGAATTTTTTGTTTCCAAAAAAAAGGTCAAAGGTTTTTTTTAATGTCATTAAAACCACTTTTGAATAATTGATTGACTAAAAAATTACTTCATGAGGCAATAAAAGTATCAAAACATTTTTGAGCGGGTAAAAAAAATTTTTTTGGCACACATACGTCAAAATTTATTTATGTACGTGAAAGCGTAAATGATGAAAGCAGGCTTGAAGATGAATGATGGGTGTGTGGTGGCTGGGGGATGAGGGATGGGGGACAGATCGTTGTGCATGCTCCCCTTTACCGAAATGGCGTCTCTTTTTCTCTCATGCAAACAATGATAGGCACGTGTGTTAACAACCCTTGTGAAGCTGTGTCGCCTCAGAACACGTGTCATTTTGGTCACACCTCTCAATTTCTGGGAGCTTGCCCAATAAATATGATGAATTAACGTCCTCGGATAAAGAAAAAATCAAATGCTCCTTATCTGTGTAACTAGTAATTTTTATTTCAAATAATAAAATATAATTCATAGGTGGTTTTTTTTTTTTTTTTTTTTTTTTTTTTATTTAATGGATTGCGGTGGCTGTATAACTTTTTTATCGTTACGTCATTACCACTCCAGTCATTTATTCTGGGTGACAATGTGACAAAAGTTCTTTGTGTCAGCGAGTATGTCATTTTTTAAAGTATTTCAAAATAAATTAGCCCGAGATTGTGGGAAGCTTATTCGCCGGTTTAAACTTCGGGATTAGATTTACCAGCTCGGATTTGGGACTCATGGGAGTTGTATTTCATGATATATAATATAAAAATTATCATTTATATTTTATCTGGATTATATTAGGTACTTTTTATTTTTTTCATACGCTAAAACTTTGAGAAATATTCTCGGAGCTACTGTATGAGGGATTAATTAATCCAAGCTTTGAAAGTCCTGATAAAGAGCTTTCGTACAAATGTTCTAGTTATAAAGTTATAACTCATTTAATTTTGAATTTTCGTCGGTTTAAATATTTGAGTTCATATGATAAATTAAAATTTTAATTTATTTTATTACTGAGTCCATCGAGTTCATCTATTAAAAAATTAATAAACTCTTCTATCTCCGTAAAAAAAATTTACTTATATGTCTTGATAGATAAAAAAAAAAATATACGAGGTCACTTCTTAGCTTGAACGGGTTCCAAAATATAAAATCGATTGTACTTTTATTTTTCCCGTAACTCCTCTCAACTCAATTCATCTAAATATGTTTATTTACTTTTTATACAGTTAGCGCTGTCGGTTCTTTTATATTATCATCCGGTGTATTTTTTGTGTGCACATCAGTGTATACACTCGATCACGTGTGTCCTTTGGCCTCGTACGTATCTTTGCGACCCTCCTATAGTGAATTCCTAGTGTTCTCTTGCTCTAACTCTACTCTATTTGGAAAAAAAACTATTAGAACAAACTGACTAGCAAGACAACAATCGGGGAACATACCGGGCCGTAGAACACAATGCTGTATGTGCCACACATACAAAGTAACTGCACAAAAAAGTAAAGAGAGTGGAGAAACAGTAAACAAACAGGGGAAACTTGCTTTATGAAGATTAGAAGCTTTTATTGTTATTGGTCCTTCAGTGATAGCTCTACCGAACCACCAGTACTTTTTTTTCTACTCACTTTAGTCTCAATTGGGAATTAGGAAAGGTCTAATCTTTTATATTCATAGTGTAGTTCGTAAGTATTAGAACCACTGTCTGCTAAAAAACAGGGAAAAAAAAAATTACGAAGATCCTAATTTTCAAAATTAGTACTTAAGACACAAACAAGATCGTTCAGTAAATTTTGTTTATTTTTTCTTAATGTAAATTGGGATGCTGATAATGAAAGCACAGAAAATTCTTAACTATAATTAGAGGTACGATTTTATATTTTACTTATAAAGAAAAGCAATTAAATTCACAGGAATGGTTCTATAAAAATAATATACCCGAGAAAAAATGTTATAAATTTATGTAACAAAAAAAAAATGGAAAAGGTAAAATTTTATTTATTTGGTTCTTTATGTTGCATAACAGGTGCAGCCAATAGTATCAAAATTATACTCGCATTTAGAGTGACAGCGAGAAAATGAGTGAAATGATATAATTTAGATTCACTCGATAACTATAAATATATATATATATATATATATATATATATATATATATATATATATATATATATATATATATATATATATATATATATATATATATATATATATATATATATATATATATATATATATATATATATATATATATATCGATTCGGTTTAATACTATTCTCCACCCTCTCTTTGTACTTAAATGCCACTGCGCTTAATATATATTTGATATAATCTAGTTCTGTTCGTATAAATGTTCATTGTGTTCACCAGATGTCCAAAAGTTCTAGTTCGCTTGGATTTTCCGTGACATCACTAATTATTTGTGTACAATTTATGATAAACCATATGCGTCTAAGTGTTTGTTAGTGCTGTTTTTCTAGAGATAAATCAATTCTATTTATTCAATTTTCATAATATAACTATAGTAACTCCAGTTCCAAATACTGCGTAGATACTCTAAGTAGGGCAAAATAAGACACCGTTTAGAATAAAGAAAAATGATGTTTTGTCAAAACGTATTTACTTACTCTAAATATATTTACCAAAGACTTTACCGGGAATAAATTCTGGCCATCTGAAAATTTTCACAAAAAAAATTCCACTTTTTTTTTTGTTTTTTTTTAGATCCCAATTCGATTCAAAGGCTTAGATTACATTAATACTTTAAACTTTTTGAAATCCGGATTTTTAATTTCTTTTCCTCGCGATAGAACTATAGTTTGAAATCGAAGAGTGTGACGAAGTGGATAGTGAATGAAAGAGATGTCAATTTAAATAAATAAGAGAAGAGTTCTTTTAAGAAAGATTGATAATGTCATGGTTGTGTGTAACTGATGTCACTAAAAATGCTGGATCTAAGTACTATCGCATTAGAAATTGAGTTTTAACTGTTCTCAGCTGTTTCTAACGACAGATGCCATCTATAAGTTATCGAATAAAAAAGAGATTTATGATATTTTTGAATTATAGACAATTTTTAATGCGGATTAATTTGATTCAATTTTTTATGGTTCAGATAAATGATTTAATAAATTTGTTGCATGAAGAAAGAAAACACAACTTCGTTATTTTTTTAACTAATTTTATTTTTATTTATTGAGTTTTTTTTAAATGGCAGTATGAAAATTAAAAAAAAAATTGTGTAGTAGAGATTTTCATAAAGAAGATCCGCCGTTAATGATGATAACGCGGTTATTTTTCATATTAACCGCTTCGACTGAATTTTCTCAGGCGCCGCTTAATATCGTGATCCCGTAACGACTATCAGGTGGGCATTCCCTCAGGGGATAAGCGAGAAACGGTTTGCTTTTTTAGTAATTTTTTTCCTATTTTACGCCCTTCTCATCTCATTTTTTTTGTTTTCTCCGCAATATTGATTGCCTTGCTCGACCCGAATGCGTTCCCGCATTTTTCCGCTGCCATGCCCGACATATTGCACCTTGGAAGCGCAATAATGAGGCTCTTTTTGCGTTTAATAACCCGGGGCGCCAGTTCTGAGGTTTCTAAATTATTTAACATCCTTTTAATGGGCTCTCGACATTTCGTAAACTATTAACTTGCGCTTTATTTATGTTATTCAATCGCTATTTGGTAAGGCCTAAAATGAGGTAATCACAGAGTCTTGCTTGTAATTTTTTACACTAAATAAAATGTAAAATTATTTTATTATTATACAAAATTAAAAAAAAAATCTTTTAAATAAAAATTCTAAAAAATTGGTGTTAAAAATTTTTTTCCGTGTATTTTAGACAGATTATTTAAAAATAGAAGGAAAATCTAAAATCCGTAATTCATTCTCTTACAAAAGAAGATTTAGTTTCTATTGAATTCACTGATGGAATTTGGTAAGTGACAAGTGTTGAAATTTAGGAATATGAAAGGAAAGTGATAGAGATTTTGAGGTAAACTGGAGAAATTGGTAACTCAATATAAAATTGAATAAAGCAAAAGCGTAACACTCATCTCGTGACATGGGACTGTTTATTGTTCCGGATGAGGTGCCATACGAATCCCTTTCATCCGAATCGAGATCATCCCGGATTCATCCTCGTAAGAAATTCAATCTCCGCAAAGTTCCTCAGGGTTTTGAATGCAGCGCGGAGATAAATGAAAATAAAATGAGTTGAGACCGAGAAAACAAGTCGATAAACTCGGAAATATAAATTTATTTATTTATTTCCATCAGTGAAACTCAACGCTTTTTCGGTTATTTTTCTCGGGCTTCTTAACCTCCGCTCGGTACTTGCTGTTTAATTAATTACCAATTAATTCATGTAATAAATTGCAGTTAGAGTGGGCTAAAGTAAACTTTTAAATGAAATATATCTTCGTGAACTTTTCATTTCCACACTCAGATAAAATTATTATACAGCTCGTTATATTAATTGCTCGAGTCTTTATATTAATTGAGAAAATTGAGATAAGTAGCCAGTTTGCGAAGACAAGAGAGAGAATAATAAGAAGTAATAAACTCTCAGTGCAATCAGCTGTCAGGACAATCAACTTTTTTTTTCATTAGTTTATTTTTAAAGTTTACAATATCCAAAAAATTTACAACAAGTTTAACAATGATAATTTATTAATTATTCAATATTCTTTTTATAACACAAATATTTTTTATCATCTATAAATTAAACTTAAAATTTAATCGCAAAGTAAATACTGTCATTTGTAATTGATAATTCTTTTTCGAAACAGAGTGATATGTTTATATACTTGACAAAATATATTTAATGGTCCTGGTGGAACAAGCTATTTTATGGTTAAATTCGTCGTCCATCAGACAACTTTTTGCAGACCCGAGATCTTTCACGACGTCATCAGTGTCGTCACTCTTTTTTAGCTCGATAACTGACTACTTGGTCATTGGCCCTTCTCTTTGGAATTTCACCAGTCTCAACGCTATCTGTCTTCCCCTTCGAACAAAAACAACAAACAAACTAACCAACTATCATTTAAAGATCAAATTGCAGCAATTTACTTTTCAATTATTCCGAATAAATTTTAAATTCGTTTACATCTGTTCGGAATATCAACTAAAATTGTTTCTCCGATAATTGTAGGCTAGAACTCTGTTATTACATAAATCATATAAATTACTCATAAACGCTATCAAATAACAGTTGAATTACTTTTTTATAGTTACCCGCTAACTGCCAACAAAATTATCCAAAACTGCTTAATGTGTCTTTTATTGTATTTCAATTGCCAAACTGTTATACTCGTCAGTTAAAATTGATATATAATTCATTTAAAACGTTTCTAAGCTGCGTGGGGGGCTGATAAAAAATAATTATTCGTGTGCTTTTTTTACTCGGTCTTGTAGATCGACGATAAACATTTATGCTTCACACGATACATCGAGGGTAACTCTGTAACTCAATTTTATTCGACTATTCTTGGTCCCTTTATTAAATAAATTATATAAACCTTTCGAATATACCCAAATAAACGATTTTATTTGTATGCAAACAAACATCGAAAACATAATACATCACATAAATCTACCCGGTATGATACACACACCCAACTCTCAAAATTTAATTGCATATTTCAGGTTTAATTGTGTTTATTTGCATGCGAATGTGGAAATAAACCGACGCGAAAATGAAAAACCTAAATATTACAGTGTCGAATGCGTTAAATTTATTTTTATTTCTATTATTATTAAACATAAATTTATTTGCGACAATAATTCGATCTCAAACAAATGTTTGTCAGAGTAAATATATTGTTTTATAGCTAATAAATAATATATTTCATTATAATTATATCCATTGGAACAAATGTCGACATTTATTATTTGTGTCAGTCAATATTTATTTGGGTCAGTTTTATTTTCATAGAGCCAGAGTATTTAATGATTTATTTGCCCAGGAAATCTCTTTATACTTAACTGTGTTAAAGGTACAGTAAATTCAATCGGAAAGCAAAAACTCGTCTATTCTAAAATATGGAAAAGAATTTTTTTTCATATCAGAAAATTTTTTCACGGATGGTGAATTTTTCTTGACCTATTTCTGATGAAAACTATAAACATATAGTTTTCTTCTGCATTAAACAGACACAACCGTAAAGTCCAAATAACATTTATTGGAATAAAAAATACTGGTACATAAGAAAATGGTAAAACGGTTTGGAATAAGATAAGCTACATGCCGATGTCATGTACCAGACAGTATATATGTATAAAAGATAATTCGTTGACATGCGTCGTCACGAATTACAAATCCCTTCTGGAATGATACCTCACCCCAGCAAATACAATAAAGCAGACAGTAATGGCACGGTAGAGCGAAAAATAATAAAAATACAACTGAGAAAAGTGATGAAATGAGCAAAGAGAGGTAGCTGCTCTTACTCTGTAAAGAACGTGAACAAAAAACAAAAAAGCGAATAGAATGTTGAAATAAAAATAAGAGCGCAGAGAAAATCGGTAGGAGAAGACCGAAATGCTTGATGCAGTCCTTGAATCCCCTTGAGGCTGTCGGGGCTGTATTGTACCCTCACAATTGGATCGTGAATGTGTTTTCAATGTGCAAGAACCGGCTGTGTCTAGTGGCTACAGCTACACAGCTACATCAATATGTATATATATATCTATATCTATCTATCTATCTATCTATCTATCTATCTGTATATGTATGTGCAATGTACTCTGTAGTGAAGCGTGTGCATCATCCTCGTCGCCACTTGGAGTACCGTCGATTTATGCACCAACGATAAGAGCCACAGCACGTCGAGAGTGTTCAAATGAGTTACGGATGATCGCTTCTGCGCTTACACCATTCAGCCTCCACGTTTTATATCCCTTTTTCTGAATTTAATATGGGATATGCATTTTTGAGAGTGAATTAATTTAGAAACGCTGCTGCTGGGCGTTTTATTTTTTAGTTTACAAAAGAAATTTTAAATTGCTGATGAAATATTCAACAAGGTCATTTCCAAATGATCTGCTGCGTAGTAAGTGCTTGCTTTAAATTATATTATCAAGGTTTGTTGACTCAATGAATCAAAATTTATGGGTCTAGGGCGACATTACCGATTTTTATAAATTATAGACTAAATTATAAAATTATGATAATAATTTTGAGATTCAATATTTTGTGCTGAACTTAGATTAAAAAAAACTAATCAAGTAATTTTTTTTGTTAATTTATTAAAAATTCTTTTTTAGTTTTTGGAAAAAAAAAAAAATGAAAGTTACGTTTCATTAGAATATTTTTTAAAAATTAAAATCATTTCAATCATCAAGCACGTACACATATGCCTCCCCTTGGAGTGTATTGCGAGCTGCATCGTTGGGAACAACATTGTGTGTTGTATATATACTGAAATGAAAATTCAAAAATGATTTTTTTCCTAAATCAAATGCAAAGAAAATAATTTATCTAACTAATCATATTTCACATGGTATATACGTACGATTTGCCCAAGATCAGAACATGATTTCCATGCTTCAACGATTTTCCTAAATAATGATTTTTCTGGAATCTTATATACTTTAACATCGGAGAATGTACTTTTGCAAATTTTTAATGTTGAATTTTCTAACGTAGAACAATAATTTGAACAACAGGGAATGCTTCTGCGACACTGGATAAAATGAGACTTGAATTATTATCAGATTTAAAACGGAAAAATACATCAATCATATGTACGTTGTAATTTTCTGGTAAGCAATTCAGTTTTATAAATTCTCCCAACACCGATACAATGATGAGTAGTTTAAAAAATACAAATAACAACATGATTTTTTATTCAGTAGTTTTTGCTATTTATTGCGCGTTGTATGTCAGTCAGTGACTTATGATTTTATATCAAAATTTTTTCTTTAAATCTATATATATATATATATATATATATATATATATATATATATATATATATATATATATATATATATATATATATATGTATATTATCATCGAGTCGTTGTTTTATAGGCTTAAGTAGTTGAAGTTATTTTTATTCGATGAATTAAAAAATTTTGTGAAAGACATAAAATTTAATGACTAGATAAAAACTGTCGGTCTTGTTGTTG
The DNA here is from genome assembly GCF_013202065.1 of Cotesia typhae. NCBI lineage: Eukaryota > Metazoa > Arthropoda > Insecta > Hymenoptera > Braconidae > Cotesia > Cotesia typhae. The sequence continues at coordinate 3,173,511 of NW_027423715.1, read as the reverse complement.
AAGATTAAAATGCGAGATATGAAATTTTATCTCAGATGACCTGAAAAAAATTTTTTCATTTATATTTTATACCAACACTTATTTTTTATAAAAAATCTAAAAATAATTTTACTCAGAAAAGTCGTTTAATTTTACTTATTTTCTAACATGATTAGTAAAGAGTAACCATAATTTAAAAAGTTATTTATTGACTTTTTATCTTCCAAGCAAACCAACAAAATACTTTAACAGCAGTCTCGTAAGATTAATTTGTCTTATTGCGTGTTTACAAGAACGTAAACGAATCTAATTTCTTTTGGCCGCTGTTACGCTTAATAAACGGAATCTCTCGGTGAATTTTTTTCTTAGTGAGTAAAGAGCTTAATTTTTATTTCCCGAAAGAAACTCCAACATCATTTAAAACTTCAAAGTTAAAAATCGCATCACAAAACGTATAAATATTTGCAAATATGAAAGTAAAATGCAGAAAAAGAAGAAGAATAGTATGGTTAAGTTGAAAAGGATCTCATAAAACAACTTGACATGGAGTACAAAATAGAAAGTCAAGAAAATCAGTAAACGCATAATAAAATACAACAAATGTTATTATAAATAGCTCTCGCTGTACTCAAAGTTCCATAAAAAAAAATCAGGTTTAATTTTTATTTGTTGCAGTCATGACTCGACTCAATATTATTACACCGCGAGCTAACCCCACAACTGCTTATAAATATATGTCATTTGAATTAGTAGTTAACTCGGAGAATTATTTTTGTATCATGAAGTCATCTTCAAAAAATATTACAAGATATTTTTACGATTTATTTTCTATGATTTTATTTATTTGGAGTTTGCTAAAAATATCATTTTTAATTACAAGTTTGAGCATCCTGTTTTCGCAAAAATTAATCAGTAAAAATATCATAAGAGGTTAGCAATTACTAACATCATTAAAATGATTAAACTTTTGATAACAAAGTATTTTTGGTATTTTATTGATATAATAACTATTTTAACAAATAATGCTTTAATATAATTTATAGAAAATATCTCGCGATACTTTTGCAGAAAAATCGGATATAATAACAACTTTTGAATCCTCCATTGTTACAAAAGTTGTCACGTTATGTGCATACAGAGTACAAACTTAGACGTCATAATATTGTCGGTAGGGATTTGTGCCATTTTTAAAACTTTTCCCGTGAGTCATGTTTCTTTACAATTTTCCAAGTTTCATCTCATTTTATGCGTAGTTAGACTTGTATACTTACATGCGATTCTAACAATATTATCGTATCACAAAGACTAACTTTATAAGGATAAAAAAAAAAAATTTATTTTCTTGGGAGTTTTTTTACTTAATAAATTATTAGCAAATAGAAAAATAGAAAAAACTAAAAATTCGATCTTTTCCGATAATTTTTTGTAATAATTTATAATATATATTTTGAGTTCCCTTTTTTGAGTAAATATTTAAGTTAATTAAATGAACGCGAGATATATATCACATATGAAAAAAAAAAAAAGAAAAACATAATAGAATAAAAGGTATGACATTTAGATATAGTAGATATAAATATACAGTGTGGAACATCTGTTGGTGCTTTGACACATCAACAGACTTATGGTCATTTCAGCTGGTTTGCTTTTCCCTTGTCCACTCTACACTACTCGTTCATTTATCTACTCGTCAGTATTAAACCAAATATGTGACTCATGATATAAATTCACGTATGACTGCACTTCACTGTCTGGTCTAATCTTCCATAGATGACGGTTTTACTTTTACATTTCATACCAAAGCATTGTCATTTTCAATGTCACTGATGGAGTTAATGTAGATGATAACTATAAATAAATAAACATATCAACGACAACAGTAGCAGTGACAACTGTTTTTCACTTTTCATATTCTATAATTATATAGCTCTTTATCTTCCCCCAAAATTAGTTGATAATTTAATTCTATTTCACTATCAGAAGCCATCACTATTGCGCATCTCTCTGTCATCTTTTATTAAGCGTGCCAGAAATAGATTAGGGTGCAATTATTAAGTCGTTATAATGAAAATTTTCGAGAAATTCTGACCTATTCAACCATAACTATTTAAATAACAGTTGTGATAGTTATTTTATTAAATACAATAATTATTCCATCTAAATATCAATCTAAACTATTATTTTTTTTGTGAATTTAAAAATAACAAAAAAAATCAAAAGCATTTATTTCATTTTCATCATTAATAAATTTTTTTTAAGTACAATGGTAATAACAAGTAATAATTTAAGCGCCTCAGCGCAATAAGCACCCCGTTGCGTGGGGTTTGCGCGATAGACCGACAGTAACCAAGCCTGTCGGATGTAACGGCGGCCCGGTGGCGTAAAAAAGCCCCTTTTAGGACGCAGTACATTTAATTCTGGTCATATAATATGATAGATAATACAATCCAAGTACAGAAGATGGAAGATGGAAGTGATCATGAACTGTAGGGAAACTTCGGGAAAATCAACGGGGTGCCAATGATCAGCACATGTCGCACGCGTGATCACGGATGTCCCAAAATACGAACTGTTATCGAGAGGTCCTTTCAATAGACATAGATTTATCTGTTCACATAGAACTCTATTATGTTTTTTTTTCCTTCATTTTCTTTTACATTCAGTGGTACAGCGCATCAGTTTATTATTTTTTCTATCGGGCTTACTACGATCTACTAACTACGAACATTTAAGACTAATGACCCGTGAGTTTAATCGCTTGGAAAAATTATTCTTACTCGGTATAGTTATCATAAAAAAAATTTAGTAATTCTTAATGAATGCTTGTCGATTTAATTATTAAAAATACTTATTTTTTTGTTCATCAAATTAACAGGACACCCTCATTCAGATCACTGATATATTGCATTAAATAAACGAGTATACACGATTTAATCCACAACCTTTAACGACACATTGCTTTTTGTTTCTGAAGTTTAGTTTCATCCCGAGTTCCATACTGCGATAATGGCTCGTAAAAGACGTCATTAACAGCTCAACAAATAAAGCTTATTACCCTCGGAACTCACAACTCGGAATCACAAATCTTTACCAGAAAAAAATACGCCATTGACGATTATTAGTAGCTGACGCCGATGTGACATACTGTAATTACCCTTACGCCCTTCCCTTTATCCGTCTTTTCTTTTTTCTTCTCTCTCAAATACTCAAAACAGCTGTCATATGGTACAAACACTACACCTAAAGTTCTTTCTACTGCTCTTAGTATTCCCTAGTGCCTTTACAGTCTGATTTTAACTCACACTTTGATCTAAATGTGAGTTATTATGCACAAGCTTTAAAGTGGGTCAAAAAATGACTAAAAATAGAAAACAAATTAGTTTATTTCAAATTAATAACAAGAATCGTAAGTCCATTCAAGATCTTCATTGATAAAAAAATTAATTTCATTCGAAAGGAAAAATCTTGAGTCAAAAAAATCACTTGGAAGAATTTTCTTTTTAGTTTCAGTAGATTTTTTTGAATGAAAAAATTATTTTGCTTAATTCAAGGCAAATCCTCACAAAAAATTTTTTTAAAAATAAAATAAAAATTTAAAATAAAAATAGAAATATAAAAGAATGGAATTTGTTCAAAAGATGCCTTACTCAGTTTATATTTACTTAAAAAAGTGTTTTATCTTGAAGATCATAAATCGGTATACGGTGTAGCAAAGAAGGAACTTTGGTTTCCACACAATTTAATAACGCTCGCCGAAAATACAAGACCTCTGTAACCCATACCTTATTCTGCTTATTCTTCACCCTCCTTTTATATCTTGCTGTATACATATACTCACTGGCAGGCTTGTCTTTTACTTCCTGCTGTTTTCCTCAATTCATTCCCCGATCTAAGAACTCACGCTAGCACAGCCCTACTCTACCATAAATACATGTAGAGTATACTGATAGTACATACCTACCAGTACACTCTATATAATAATACAATGCGATAGGATAGTTGTTGCTCGTAGAGCCCCCCAGCTCGGCGAAAGCACTATATCATAAAACACTTTTGTGTGTTGGCTGTTCGGCAATAATCGTGGTTCGTAAAGTTCAACTAAATGTTACGCGGTCCAACCGGGTCGCCGAGTAAGATCAATTGTTACGATGTCAGAGAGGAAAATGAGTTTGGTGAAATGAGCAGCCAAGTAAAATACTATTGTTTATTACACTCGAGCAGGGACAATAATATTTACTTTAAATGTACCGACCAGTGATACCTATTCGCCTCAAATCGAATAAATTTTTTATGGCGTTCGTTAATGTTACACTCGATGCACGCTCAATGCTCTTCTCCATTGTATTTATTTATGTTTGTGCTTGATTATTGCTACCGTCCTTCCGAGAGATTAAATGTTTTGCTTTGCTTCATTGGTGTGGTAAAAAATTATGGTTATCGTTTTATCGGTAATTCTTAACAGCAGTTTGTTGTTATAGCTCATCTTTAATCTTTAAGACAAAATGTGGGTTGAGTCTTAATAAAATTTTGCATATATTCCTTAGTATTTTATAAAATTAAAAAAAAAAAGTACCACTAGAATAAAATAGTCATTTTAAAAAATGCATTCTAATCACAACTGCGGGCAATAAATAATTTATTGTAATTTTTGCTCCGAAAGAACGTCGTAAGCAAAAAGAATGGTTGAAGAAGTGGAGAAAGCAGATGTCAGTATCAAATACGCGGTGCTAAAGAATTATCTGTAGATAGATAATATATAATAGGAAGATATGGAATGGTCACCCCGCAAATTTATGAGGCGTTGTCGTGGTCTTGCAAGGTCGTATAACGAAATTTATGAACCGCATCTTTCCGCACCCGCGCCGGACGTGGTACATACGATCAGAAAAACGCCCGTTTTTTTTTACCACGCGCATATACGATCAGACTCAGACAATACAAAAAATCAGAACACAGAACGAATTTTATGATTAAGTAACATTCGGATCTCTGTACGTGTAATATTTTTTTTAACACCATGAAAACTTGATTTATTTTCTCATTCTGCTTTTAATTTTTAAATTCACCCGAGCTATCCAGCTGCCATTTTCAACCTGTCATATTCATATTCATGTATTCATATAAAGTGCAGAAATTCATTAATTATGAAACATATTGTATTCTACTTCGGCTCATTTTTTAATGAAATTTTATTGTGAAATTAATGTAATTATAATCAAAGTGACATTACTAGCTATCGAAATGATATAGTCACTTGAGATTTAAGTACAAATTTGTACAAATTTTGTACAAAAGTAATCCGACTGAAAATTAAATCCAATTAGCAATGGCATCCATTAGGATTATTGATTATCATTCTAAGAAATGAGAGAACGTGATGTACATTGAAACAATGAATTTAAAGATGAATGAACTCCATAAAAGTTAAATATATTTTTGAGCAAACAAATATCATTAAATTAGAATGTATAATATAAAATGAACAATTAACCGTTATTGTACTCTGTGGATTACTAAATGTTCCATAGCGGCGTTCTCATTTTAATAAGCCTCATTTTAACAATGAGGGTGTGTATACTTGAACATTTTCACTAAAGTTATATTGCATGCTTTTTATTTTAGTATCGACGTATACACAAGGGTGAATAGTGTGTTCATTTACTAAGAACGTCTAGGGCATATAGTTATATAGTTACCATTATTCCCCTAAGTATCGTGACGATTAGCAGACGCCCGTTCTCAATTGCTAGTGCTAGTGTTGTAGATATTGTTATGTCCTTATATTACTCCTGCTGCTGACATCATAGATATGACGTGATACTTGTTAGTTACCACATGCCTATTTCCATTCTTATGATCTTTTCGTTTATAGTAATAGTGATAGTGATGAGTTCTTTTACATCTCACCCTAAATCTGCTCAAAAATTAGTTGTTTTTTTAAGTTTAACTCGAGCTAAAAAAATCAGCTCAAGTAAAAATAATTATTTGTTAGAAAGAAACAAGTTAACCTTGATTTATTTTATTATCAAGTAATCAAATTAGCGACGAGCAGTATCTGAACTGAGAGAAGTTAAGGGTGAATTATCGGGAGTCTTATTTAGCTCTATTTTATAAGTTATAAGATAAAATCCAAAACAAAATAAAAAATGTGACAAGCAGAGAAGATAGTAGATAGCTTTTTACTTAATTTCTGCAGCCCAGGTGTTGGAGGACCAGAAGATTATTGGGTAGTCGTCCCTAAATAATCAGGTTTGGTAAATTTATCGTGAGAAGCCATCCGGCGAGGTAATAGTCCGTGAACCACCCAATTTCGCATGACTTTCGATAGGCATTCCGTTCAATACCAAATATATAGATTTAGCACTGGTAGGGAGTCACCAGATAGAAAATAAGATACCCTTTTTATGGTTATCTTCGTTTAACTCGAGCTCGAACGTATTGATGTCGCTCTTCTATCACTGGCAGGCTCTTATTGTGACTATGCCGGTTTTCCCATCACCCCGGTCCCTGGTTAGGTACACAATAGTAAAGATGGATGAAATTGGATCGAAGTGGCAAGAAAACGCGGCGAGATCACTACCGAGAATAAAACTAGGAAGAAAAGGAGAAAATAAGAACGGAGATAACTTTTTTTGGGTGAAGGAGACGAGGGTGGACAAGACTTCTGTGCATTGCGTCTTCTTTGCCTCCTCAATTCCCTTTGCCCATTTCTCGATTCTTTTTCAAATCCTCCCGCGATACCTGTCGTCTACTTCCCATTTTCCCAAGAGGAATATGTTATTAGGCCTTTAGGATTATGTACTTTTCGATATAGGATAGAGACTGAACTTAACGTCGAGGGGCTTATTCAAAAACTTCCAAAGGATCGGCTAAATAACAGGAAGAAGAAGGAGCTACCAAACAAGATGAAGAAGAAAGAAAAGAAGAACCTGAGGAAAATTTTCCATGAAGAGGGTTTGAATTTACGTCAACTACCAATTTACTATATCATTTTTTTATGTTACTGCTGCATAAAAAGTTATGTTTATGTATTCAAATTACAAAACTACATTAGATTTTTCACTTTCGTTTTCTTGTTTATTTTATTTTTTAATTCCCAAGTATGTACTTGTACTATTAAGTTGTTATTAAGGTTAAGGATAATTTAATTTTTAGTCAGAACTGTAGAAAAAAATTTTTGATATCGCTATATTTAAAAAACATATTACTTTTGAAGGAAATCTCTATGGTTATGGTCATGAATTGAAGCAAATTCATCCATATTGTCAATAAATAGAGGAACTTGCTGATTTATTTGTCTGATGTTATATATATTGTACATTATATACAGAAATTTTTTATGATATATAAAAGAGGAGCAATAAAAGTGAGTTGGAATGGTTTTGTTGAACTAAAGGCCTTAAGTTGAAGGAAAAAACTAAAAATAAGAGATACTTTACCTCAAATTCGAATATAGTCTCTTCATCCACTGATACGATTCTCTGGGGAGCATAACGTCGTTCGAGTTCGTCGAATCGTTAATCCCCTCAGATGGGGGTAATGTCGAAGCACACATATACTACATATGTGCTGCTCTTACATGGCTATTTTTAGCAGCGAACATATTTCGCTATCTCCATTGTATCTTGCTAAAATCTTCATTGATAAAAGCGTTTCTGTAATATAACTGATAATGTAAAATTTAACTTCTAACCACCGAACTCGTTGACGGGCGGCGGTGGATTTTCAATGGAGATCTGAAACGGTGATATTGTTTTAATTTATAGACTTAGAAGGGACCGTAGAAGTTTAAATAGTTTTTCGTCTCATTGATAATGTTCTTCTTCACCAACAGATTGAATTGGATTGAATTGAATGGGCACGGGTGCAGAAATGGTTCTGGGAAAGAGCGTAATACCAGATTGTAAGTAATACTTCATTCTCCTGTCTCTGACATACTGTTGACGCTTTATCGCCGGCGTTTTGGCACGTGAACAGCTGTTCAGCTTTACAAAATGTGCCTCGATTTCATGCCAACGATGTAATATACTATTTTAATTACAAATGTCGTAATTCAACTTGAATTTTTTAACTTTCTTGTGAGGCTATTGAAGATTTTTTATAGTACGCGGAGAGAATTTTATAATAGTCTAGGAAGCTTGTATTGTAGTTTTTAATATATCTACATTATATGATAATTACTAGAAACTCAGGACAATATTGTCACCGAATTAAAAAAAAAAAAAAAACTCCCATCCTCTTTTTTTTGTTGTACAAAACCACTTTTAAAAACCAATTAATCAAATCCTTGAAATGAAATTCCTCCATTAAAATTCTTATTGTCTTCGGTAAAACTCTCTCTCTTATTCTTCACCTGAAAAATGTAAGGAAATTTATCAAGCTCATAAAACCCCGAAATTAATCAGTCGATAAAAAATACTCTCTTGAAAGGACGATAAATTCAGAGCTTTTTAATCAACAAAAGTAAACAATCGGTACTCGTGGATGCATATTCCTCCTCATTAAGCTCTCCTCCACAAAATACGAAAGAATATTCGAAAAATTCTGTTGAAAACACCCAAGTGTCATCAAGATGATTGATACATAAATTCCGACACTTAGCGATGGATTTTAATCTCGACCATTCGTTTTTTCTTCGCATTTGCTTTCGAGATTCGAATCACTTGATCGAGCAAGTAAATTTGTCCTTTCCCGAAACTCATCAATTCTCATCCGGAACAGTGTCTCGTCTCATCTTGTGTCTCGTCCTTTTTATGTTTCGTCGATAAAAAAATGGGCTATAAAAACAAACCCAAAACATTTCCAAAAAATCCATAAGATGATTCAGTGCCCGACAAAATCTACTCCTACAATAGTAAAGTATCTTATAGATGTAGTTTTTTTTAGATAAAAACAAAAAGAAAAAATGAAGCCATTAGTATTGATCTTTTAAAAATTAATGAGGGAATCAGTGACTGGAACGCGTCGTTTGGGGCGTGCACCGACTATGAACAAAACTTTTCCAACTATCATTTGTTTCGCAGGATGCCCCTTGTCCACCCTCGTCCTTTCTCTTTTCTCTACCTCTACCCCACACTCTATAACTATAACTATATTACATCATATGATAGTTATATGATACTGTAGTATACAGCTCCAATGAGCAATCGTCACTCCTTCGGTGTATATATCTATATACATAGGCCGACAGCCTATGATCAAATATTACTACTTTATCTTTCTTATTCCAGTATTTATAGCAGCAATCATAAATGACAAAATAATCGTCATCTCGAATAAAACCGAAATAACTGTCGTTGATTTTCGCCAGATACTTATAGTCGAGTGTCATGAAATATTGCCGGGATGCATGACTATTTTTTATTGACTTAATTGCTTTGTTTTTTTAGTTTGCTTTCTTAGTTGGATGCTTATCTGCTGATATCAAAATAAGTGGTCACTAACGAGCTCCGGACGTGACAATTATAACTTGAAAGAAATATAGTAGCTAGTTAGTTTGTAGTAGGTGTTGGATATCAGAGAAAAATAACAATTCACTGATAAAAACTATTTTTAGTTCCATTTTTTGACGGATTGACTTAAAAATTAATGTCTTTTGCTTAAAAATTAAACTTTCTTATAAAGAGATAATTCTGCTGCCATGTGCCCTCTGTAGAGAATTGTCAACACTTACCTTGGTCGAATAATTATATACGGATATATATGATCATATCAGGACATAAAAAGCCATATGTCTATATCAAAAAATTTTTTCACCAGAGAGAAAATGAAAGCAGTAATAGATCACGTGGAATGACGAGTGGCTTCCGAAATCAAGGACTCGGAATCCCGGATGAGAAATAGCCAATAAAAACAGTGTCCACCCTCCCAAAAAAGTGAATAGGTAAGGCCTGGTATTAAGACAATCGAGGCTTCTTGGCCACAAGCTTTGTTCTGGATTCTCTGAGCTCCTGCTCAAGACCAAAACCAACACCGGATGAAAGATGGCTCCTGTTTTCTACTTCGTGAAAGTATTCCGCTGCAGGAGTGCTCCTTTAAGCCAGAGCAGGAGATAAAACAGAAGAGTGTCTTTGGCGAGGCGAAAACCAATATAACCGGGTCATAGGTCAATCTTTAGATTCAGACGTGTAGTGTGTCGAGCGTACAGTAGGGTAAGCAAGACTGGGGAAAAAAATCGGGGGCTGTATCTCCCGGTACTAAACGTCGGGCCATAAAAATACTTAAGGGGTAAACTTTAGAACGGTCGCTAAATTGTTCTGTTATCAGTTATCTGCTTTCGCGAATTTAGACATCTCTAAAGTCCGGGCTAGATATAGATCCCACTTTTGTAGCCACTATACGGCCATGGTGCTCGAATACGGACAGAAGACTCATCGGTATCAGTGTCAGTGGTGTCGAAAACACCCGACATTCCCAGATATCATCTCAGTGATAAGAAAAAACGGCTCCCTCCTAATGTCCATGCTCAGACTTGACCATTATCCCCTTGTTAAATCTACAAAATTCAACAATTTGTCCAGCTTAAGGGGTTTGATGCCACAGAACTGATGGTGGACTTGACAAAATCCTTATCTTGATTTGTCGGTGAAGAATGAATGTATATTTTGTGATTTTGAATCAAATTTTATTTTTTTTTTTTTTTGACATTCGAAAATTTTTTTGGAATTGACAAATTTTTGAAAAATTTCGGAGTCATAAATTGAATTGTTCCAAGGTTTTATGATAGTTGTTTGAGTTACTTTTCATAAAATTGTTTCTATAAGAGTATAAAAAAAATTTTTTTCTTTAAAAAAATAATTATTTCATCCAAACAAAAAAACAAGAATATTTTTGGCAGGATATTTAGTCCTGATTCTGAAATTATAACAAATTCAGTCAAAAACAAATACTCTAGAAATAACAAACACTCTTTGATAATTTATAGTACAGTTGACGTTCGATAGATGGCCTAGTTTTCAGCATCAACATCTTACGGCAATATTTGGACGTCATTATTGAGATAACAAAGAAGGTAATGTAATGTCAATAGTCAGCGGTCAATTTCAGTAAGAATATATTGATCTGAATTTAGCTGAATAGGAAATAGGGTGAGAGTTATATATCGTTATTTGTTTTATGGGTTATGGGGAAACATGGGAATTTTAGAGCAGAAAAATAAGGGAGCCAAACCGGATATTTCGAGGCTTGCGGGCCGTTATCTATTGATTGCTCGGTGCTAAAGCTGTCACCGGTAGTGCAGTCCCTTGCGCGACCAGAAATATATAGGCCAATGTCCCCAGTTGAGTGAGTAAAGCAAATGAATGTATCTGAGAAGAATAAAGGAAGGAAGAACAGAGGACAAGGGAGAAGAGAAAAGATGTCGAGTGTAGGGACTTCTTTCCTCCGCAAAATTAAGGAAGTCCACACCCGTATGTCTTCGGGATGCCGGTTTATAGCCGTGACCCACGACCCGCATAGGGTCAAGACGCCGATGACATTTCTTCGAGGGCCTTTTCCTTCTCCGAATATCTGTTTCGTACCTCTCTACTCGTTATCACCGGCATCCTTGCCTACAGATTGCCTATGTAGAGGTTTACATATTGCCGATCTGCAACCTTTATTGTCTTCGGTTTTATGTCTTCCTTTTCGATAAATTTAAGCTATTTTCCCAGAGAATAGCTGCCTTAAATCTATAATATCTTATTGTGTATTGAAAATCGATTTTTACGATTACTTTTATCGGGAGTTTATTTTTATTCCTTTTCAACTTCCTCCATAAACTTCTTGGAATTTTGGCTACATTGCTAGATACAAATCGGAGTAGTACATTCAAAGTTACTGAAACTGATTTAGTATTTTATAAAAATATTTGGGCAATTTAGTAAATAATTTTACGATAAGAAGTCGAAAATTTTGATTTTTAAAAATTTTATAATATTTAAAAAATAAAAAAATAATAAATTACTTTCAGATGTAAATAAAAGCTACAATGAAAGTCCATTTCTATTGTCACGATAGTATGATAAATAGCTGATGGCACAGTAGTTAAAAAACAATAAAAATGTATAATAATAATATAATAAGAATAATATTTGATGAATAGAGTAACCATTAAGTACTCTTGATCCGAGCGTACTTTAACATCCAGGAAGTCTTTACTAAAGACTACATTTATTTTACAGAGTGAAAAGATAAAAAATAAAAAAGTATAATTTGCATTACAAATGCGCTAAAATGTCGGTGCTTTTCCTCGGTAGATCCACGCGGATGGAGCCAAGATTAATGAAAACCCTGAATACGAAGAATGAAAGAAATACTGAATGAAATACGGTCAGATAATGAAAGAAGAATGAAAGAAATACGGTCAGATAAAAGAGAAAGAAGTTTGTGGAGCTCGTGAGAAATTAAAGTGGAGGAGTGGAATAAGTAAAAAACGATTGAGTGTGCTAACGAAAATCCGGGATCTTCTGTGAGAAGAGGGTGGTAAGATCCGATGCCAAGGGATATATATCTGGGATCGGTTGTTGTCCTCGTTTGAGCTTACAATTGAAAAAATTCAAATGCTATGCAAAAGAGGCACGGCTGGGGCGGAAAAGAAGAACGAAGAATTAAATACCTCGGTTTAGATGGAGATCTAGGATCCCGATGTCAGGTCGCGGATTCTCATGAAAAATTATCTTGTAAATCGGGTTCGTTGTAAAACGCTTACCCGAGTTTGTTTTCGGTTATAAGTTCTTTGTCAGTGTCATTTAGCTTTTCGGGGAGGTGTTAACTCGTAAATTCGGTCTCAATTGTTTGATAAATTCTGTTTTATGTTTTATGTTTGTAATCAGTTGTGTAGAGAGTGAGGAGTATTAGTCGTTAGAGTTTGCAGTAGGGTCGTAGGGTTCTTAGAATTTTGTCAGCTGGAAAATACGATAAGATCCCGTTAATTAGTTTATCTTATGATTTTTCACAATGATCTGTCTTATTGAATTCCTGGAAGCTCTCGAATAATGGGGTAGCGGTCTGATGTAATAGCTTTTGGGGTGATAAGTTATTAGCAGGGGAAAAAAAATCTTCAACAAAATATCTGTAGATCATAAAAAAAAAAAAAATTAATTTTTTGTCTGTTTTTTCAAAATTTTTTCAATTGTAGCTGTAAAATAACAAAAGATAAATATTATTCACAATAACACTCGCTTGAAAATGGTGAATAGCAGAGAATAAATAAAGTTTCTTTCTATAAAGAAGCCCATGGAGATTTATAGCATAACAATATGTACTGAGAGCTACTTGCGGTTGGTAATCTGCAATATTTCCTGGGAACACATTACTCGAAAGTTCTCGGCCACGGTTGGATGCTGAGTAAATATGCCGTAATGAAAACGCGGTACTGCCGTGGGTGGATTAATTTTCGGGATAACATACCGACTCTATTTCACTATTTCACTACAGCCTGCAACGAGTGTACTGTAAAATACGTTTAGATAGTCACTGGTATTAGAGTGTATAGACCGAGAAGAGAATTGAACTCAAGCTCGAGCTTAAACGGAGCTCAAGCTGAAGGGAAGTTAGGCGAAGAGTATTACGTACACACTGTTACAGTTGGGGATAATAGTATGGCGTAGCTGCCCAGGGTGTAAGAGCAACCCGGTAGTCATGGAAAGGAACAGAAGGAATGGACTGGAATGGAATGGATAGGATACGAACATGGAGAATGTAACACACAAGTTTCATTACGAGAACAACAGAATGCTGGTCAGCTATTCAAACATTTGAGTCGTTTAATACATAAGGGATGTGACGAAGGACCGACACTAGTTTTCAATTCACTCGGGCGTTTATAAACTTTTAACTGAATTTGCCTTGTCATGCCTTGCTATTAACATTTCAACGACTGCCCAAACAAGTTCTCTAAATGTGTAATGTAACATTATTATCTTCATATATATATATATATATATATATATATATATATATATATATATATATATATATATATTAGGGTGGGTCAAAAAAATCGAATAATTTATTTTTGATTTTATACTCTGAAAAATAGGTTCGTAGACACCTAAAAAGAATTCTCTCCAAGTATAAGCTCTTAATTATAACGGGAAGGTCCTCCGCTTTGCGGGTTTCTATTTTTTTCGAATAATCAGATAAAAAAATTTATATCTCGCTTCCAACTGCTTGGAAAAATATTCCGTGGCATAGATTTTGTGAGAAATTGAATGCTTTACAAAAAAGGTCTCTTATGACTTTTTCAAAAACTCAACCGATTAAAAGATATTCATAGTTGAAGTTTGGCTATTTTAAGGAAAATATTCGTTTTTATTATGAATTTTATAAGTCGATGAAAAAAATTATTTCGGATTGCGGAACTCATGATTTTGTAGGAAATTTACTGCTCTACAAAAATGGTCTCTTATGATTTTTGATTAAGTGAAGCCGTTACGAGATATTCATCGTCAAACATTAACGAATATCAATATTTCCAGTTTTTGATCAATAATTCGATAAATTTTAATTTAAACTATGAGTTTCAGGAAAATTTACATAAATTTGAGTTTCGATCGATAAAGAAATGTTATAATAAGTTAGATAAAGAATTATTGGAATTATCATTGATTTTCCTTGGAGAAATGCCTCAAGAAAAGATTTCTTTGTTCAAAAAAAGTATTGTTGAAGCTGTTAATACTCGTGAAGGTACAGATTCTAAAGCTAAAAGATTTGTAATTGCTAAAAAAGATTTGAATTCATTGGCGCAGAGAACTCTGAGTGACTTTGTGTCTAAAAAGTCATTAAATCTTTTCAAAATCTTCGATCTACCGTATGACTTTCTTGATGTCGATGTTGAATTATGGCCTACTAATGAGAGTTATCTCGAAAATAAAGAATACTTTCAACAACTAAAAGTTGTCAATGATTCAGCAGAGCGAGCTGTTGCATTAGTCAGTGAATATAATCAATGCTTGACAAAAAATGAAGAACAATTCCAGTACTTATTGCAAGTTGTCAAAGAACATCAAAAACATTCCCAAATTGTAATAAAAGAAATTATTTATAGTAATAGCGTACTGTTATGTTAAAAATATAGACAATTATATTGCAATTGATAATTCAATAAAAAATTTATCTATAAAAAAGTTAAATACTGGTTGTTTCTCACTTGATTCAATACTTTTCATATTAAATTTGACAAAGAAATATGTCATTCACTTCAAATTAAACTAATCATTGGCTATATGTCGAAAAAATGCTCTAATTTCTTGTTTTAATGCAATCAAACAAGCTCAAGACTGAAAACAATATTAAAAAAATTGTTTATAACATTTCTTTATCGATCGAAACTCAAATTTATGTAAATTTTCCTGAAACTCATAGTTTAAATTAAAATTTATCGAATTATTGATCAAAAACTGGAAATATTGATATTCGTTAATGTTTGACGATGAATATCTCGTAACGGCTTCACTTAATCAAAAAATCATAAGAGACCATTTTTGTAGAGCAGTAAATTTCCTACAAAATCATGAGTTCCGCAATCCGAAATAATTTTTTTCATCGACTTATAAAATTCATAATAAAAACGAATATTTTCCTTAAAATAGCCAAACTTCAACTATGAATATCTTTTAATCGGTTGAGTTTTTGAAAAAGTCATAAGAGACCTTTTTGTAAAGCATTCAATTTCTCACAAAATCTATGCCACGGAATATTTTTCCAAGCAGTTGGAAGCGAGATATAAATTTTTTTATCTGATTATTCGAAAAAAATAGAAACCCGCAAAGCGGAGGACCTTCCCGTTATAATTAAGAGCTTATACTTGGAGAGAATTCTTTTTAGGTGTCTACGAACCTATTTTTCAGAGTATAAAGTCAAAAATAAATTATTCGATTTTTTTGACCCACCCTAATATATATATATATATATATATATATATATATATATATATATATATATATATATATATATATAAGTCATATACCTTCACTTTAATTCGACAACTCCATTTCAGTCGGACCTTTTTTGGTTTTACCACTTGTTTCAATATTTAAACACCCCAACAAGACTTATTAATAGTACAAATATTTATTTTAGGTAAAATCGTGATTGTCTTACTTAAAATTGACTTAATAAGAGAGAAATTATTTTGAAGAATTTCTTTAAAAATAAATACCATCAAATTTTGAACTCTTTAATAATAATTTTAAGTCTCAAGAGCTTAACTCAAAACTGAATATAAAAAACTCCATTAAGTATCTTACATCCCATAAATTCCAAGTGACATACGATCAATACAGTTTAAGCTCCATCCTAATAATTAAACCTATTGTCTCGGAACGAGTGCCTATTAAGTCTTAACGTGAGCACGGTAAATATAATACAATAGATATATAACAGCACAGAGGCAGTACTGGGTACCGAGAGCTCTACGGAGATACCCGATGCACAGAAGAATTAATCTCGGAGAATAAAAGCGTAGTCAAGAGCTTGAAAGAATTTAATTCGCGACATGTAATTTGTCGAATACCGATAGTTCATCGGCGCGAATTAAACTCTTGGTAGATCCCGGACCAATAAGCTCTCAATGTCTATGTTCTGTGTTCTGTATTCTTGGACATTTGTATAAAATTTAACGTATGTATGTAATTTAATGGATCGGCAAAGCTAGGCTGCTGCATTGCAGAAAACCGCCGTAGCTAACCCACCGTGCTACTCGATTTCGATATCAACGTACGTGCCATACTGTCAAGTATTTGTGTACTAGGCATTGGCATTGATCCGGACTTACACACACAGCACATACTCGTAAGAGAAATCTCACCCTTGTTTATAGGATGAGTGTTTGCCGCTTACACGCAGCACTCCTCACCAGTTACCTCATACTCCACTTCTATCTCATTTTATTCTGGTAGAAAGCACCACTATTACTATCACTCCAAGCAATACTATTGCTTGCCTTCTGCCTTGACTGGTACCACTATTGCTATTACTATCGCCAAATACTGGTTAGAACCTAAACTCTCCTCTGTACTCTGTACTACTATTATATACTACTGTCTACTGGTACAAGCAACCAGTCAAAGTATCTGTCAGAGAATATTGAATTCAGGATAGGAGTGTAATTGAATTTGCTCTCGTTTCCATGCGCCCGCTGAAGAACCAGAGAGTTAAAAGGACATGGGTACTTCACATGTTCTCCCTTATCAATTATTTTATACTATTTTTATTTTATTTATAATTGTAATTGTTATTTATTTTCCTAAAGAAAGGAACGAACCAGAGTCGAGCTTTACAAGAATTTAAACGCTAATTGGATAATTTGATTATGCCTAATTACGGATACATGCAATCTAATTTTGTTGGAAACAGTATACAGGATAGAGAATTGTGGTAAAATTCGAAATAGCAAAGTGCTTCTTCATTATAAGCCGATAATGTAATTTTATTTCGTTTGGTAATGACGAGTGACGTGTAATCCTGATTTATATTTTGCCCGTTGCTAATCACTGTGTGGGCTCCCGTTCAATCGGGAAAATTGCTAGTTGTTAATTTGCTCCTCGTTCATTTGTTAGTTTGCAATTATCGAGAAATTTGGAGCAATAGACTCATTTTTTTTGGGAATTGCTGATTTTTAATTTTTAGCCTCTAATTTAAAAAATTTATTAAAAAAATTATAAAAGCATTAGAAGTTTAATGATTAAACTAACTTTTTAACACAAGTTTAAAAAATTAAATAAACTAAAAACTTCTCTCTGTAATTATAGAAACCTCTAACTAAAAATTAAAAATAAAATAACTTTTACATGATTCATTGAATTTAGTTTTTGTATACAAGAAATGAGAATTAACCAAATAGTCAGTTAATTAACAAAATACTTGAACAAGCATTTCCACTTGATTCACAAATAGCCTCTAATCCGGATGAAATTAACGTCAAAATCGAACCACATACTGCTCTAACAAACTGCTACTACAAGTACAAGTACTCTCGCACGTTGATCGTGACTAGCCTTGGAACGGATTTTCTAGTTTCACACAGCCAACAGACCAATACTCACACACAAGCTCAAATAAAAGGTACCTTTGCTTCAATTCAATTTAACTCATTCGAACACACGAAAATTGAGTCAAACACGCCCTAGCTATTATTCAACAAAAAATATTAAATAATTCGCCTATTTTTTTTCTTATCATTATTTTCCATTATAAAGGCAATAATTTTAATTTTATTTCCGACGTAGTTTCTCTCGCTGTGCTGGCGTAATTTTTTCGTTAAACTGCTGTAATAAATGTGACGTGTAATTTAACCGGGCGATGTCGATGTGACAAATAAAATTTACAATGTGTGACTCGGATTCGAGAGGGGTACTAGTATAAAAAGGAAAGGGAATAAATAAAAGGGAAATTCTAAAAGGAGTAAACGTATACGGTATGTTAAGGAGAGTATTAACTTTAAAAGATTGGATTGGGGTGCAGGGAATAAAAGTCACGGTATCTTGATCAATTTACGCACAATCGAACGGAACATACTTATTTTCAGTTTGAACACATGCTTGAACTCGATCAATTTATTCGGATACAATTACCCGTTTTTCTCTTTATTTTTCTCTCTTGCCGTTTTCGGGATTCAGAGACTGCACCGGAGTATCACTTAGGTTTATTCATTTCCGTTTTCACTCACTCTCTCTTTCTCTCTCTCTTAAACTTCTGCAAACCCGATCAAGACACCATCTGGTCTATAAACTTCGTTAAATCCGGTCCATTCGAATAAAATCTCTTTGATAGACTTGTTAACACACGAAACTCGATGAAGAACAAGACTTGAGGAAATTTTGAAATTTTTTGAATATTATTTGATAAAAAATTTTAATTGACTTGCACATTTATAAAAAAAAAATAAATAATTTATTTTTATTCCCACTCATAGCCTAAGATGGCCACATTATAAAATTTTTTCACGGAGGATAAACCTTTCTTAAAAAATTAAATTTTTTATAAGCACAAAAAAAGTATTAAGCTCAAGAATACATTGCAAATAAATTTATTCCGTAATGTAAATTTATGTAGGTTTCATTATAACCCAAGAATAACAATAATTGGATTTAAAAGTCTAGTGATATTTTTTAGTTTTATTTTTTTATATTTTTTTACACGCAACCAAATAAAGCGTAATACGAGTGAAGCTGTCGGATTAGTTTGTAACAGATGGTTATGTTGGGACACGACAAGGACAACGTGATCCGAATATCAACTAAATTTTAGTGGAACAAAATACTCTTGAAAAGTACGTGGAGTGCCGGAGAGAAAATGTCGCCGAATAGAAGAGAAGTAAACCGAGTAAACTAAACAGAAAGATAAAAATTTAGCGCTCGCAGATACATTGGGGAAGGAAAACACCTAAAAACGTTGAAAATAAAAAACTTTTAAGAATAATAATAATAATAACAGTGGAAATGACAATGAAAATGACAGGAGTGATACAGAAAAGAAAATGGAGCAGAAAATGAAATGGAGCATCGGTGAATGTCCACAGAGTTGTGACTTAGATGAAACGAATCGATACCGAAAGTTGGACAAATGCAGGTTCGTTCAGCGAAATGAAGTTCCTTTAGTGGAAAACTATGAGGGTTGAATCTCCCTGGGGACGCTTGCTCCAAGACCGTCCCGGTTTCGTTCGTCAAGGCAACGGTTTAATTAACGGAGTGCAAAGTTTGCCCGATTCAAGCGACCGTGAATCCATAAAGACTCTTCCGTAATTAGTCAGAAGCTCCCTCGCCATCGACTTATACAATCGCTATTCGTTAATCGCTCTGTCATGTCAATCTATACCAGTTTATTTCAAATGCTTTTAGTATTATTTTTACCGTCTTTCTCTTCATATTTTCTTATATCTAGTCGAACATAAAAAAAATTTTGTCAATCTTTTCTTTAATTTTTATCAAGTTGAAGCTTTGGCTCAAGTTTCTGAGCATGTACAGAAACATTAACGCATTTCAGGAAATTGACATTGAAAATTTATGTTAGTAAAAAAAAAATTTTTTTTACCGCCAGATTTATTTTTAAATAATTGACTTGACAATTTTTAAACTTCGTAGTGAATAAAAAAATCAATAAAATACCAAAAAAATGAATCGATAAATTTATTTAGTGTTATTACTTTCTATTGTCAGTATAAGAACTTTTTCTGGGAGCAGTTGAGATTATAACAATAATTTTCTCACAAAGAAAATAACAAATAGCTGCGGCGTTTTTTCAATTTGTTTCATAATAGCGCAAAAAATGAAAGAAGAAAATGAAGAACCGAAACACCTTGGCAGTTAGATAATTTAACCACATTCTTTCCGGCAATTTCACTTATTATTCTCTATTTCTCGGACTTACTTTCCTCTTCCTCCTTAATTCCGGCATATGACATATGACAATCGATATTTATTGTGAATAACGGGCGATAAATCGAGGTAGGCCGGAAAAACATCAGCGAAAAAAAAATATAAAAAATCAAAATAAATATATAAATAAAATAAAATAAAATAGATGATAGTGGAGTATTGGCGTTAAACCAAAACACTTGATATTTCGAGATTTTAAATTTAAGTTTGGGCAACCCGCCAAAATATCTCGCTTTTCATTTTGACTATTTTCCATTATTTTTTCTGTTCATTATTATTATTATTATTATCATTACTTATTCTTATTTGACTTGAACTCGACTATTCACACCTCCGACCTCAAACAAATACAATAGCGATGCCGGATACACGTCGAGGGGTGTCGCTACTGGACTAACAAACTTGATTTACCGTCTCGTGTTTGCCCGCTTTTAAATTTATGTCCCCGCTCCACTCCCGAATTTGTCCTTCTCGCCTCTATTCTTCTTCATTTCCACATTTTCCTTCGAGCAGCTCTTACTCGACTTTTCCTATGCTTTTATATTTTATATGGGTGTATTATATTTGTATGAATATATCAATGACAGAATATCAAAGAGAAACAGTTCATCAAGGGATAAAATCTTTTGGACGTTAATTTAACGAAAAGAAAACACATTTTTTCCTTTTTATCATATTTTGTAAAGCAAGAAGTTAAACAGTCATTTTTATCGGGAATTGTTGGCTCGGGTCTCCGGTCTAAATAAACCCCAAGATGAATTTTTTTCCTTTTTTTCAACAATGTCACTTATTCAATGATCTATTGTCGATGCTCATCCCACAAAAAAAAAATAAGGAAAGCGGTTGACCCTAAACATTTCACTTATTTTATTTTTGGTTTATTTAAAAAAATCTTAGAGCTCATTATACCTTCAAGTTTTATAATTAAGTGTTTTAATCACCTGTTTGTACTAAAAAATAAACTTCGTATCGATTTTATATAAAATTTTTACTAAAGTGTAAGTACGAAGACTACAACAATTACTACCAAGTACAAAGTGTAATCTTGAGTTTAAAGAGATTATGAAAAAATAGGTTAACCACCTGTTTTAATTTAACTTTAAAACTGTAAATTTTTTTCTCAAGAATAATTAAAACCTGTAATATAGTTACCGAAACTCGAAACTTTTTCATTCACTCATTTAATATTCTTCGTATATAAAATAAATAATAATGAAGTAGCGAGTTTATAACTTGATAACTACGGAAGTATAACGAGTTTCTATAAAAACGATAAACTATTAATTATTATCTGTAATACAATAATAATAATAATAATAATAATAATAATAATAATAGAATTCTAGAGGTTAAAAGAGGAGGAAAAGCAATTAAAAATTTGTGATGAAGTATAATAGATTGAACAGGAATAAAACATCTAAATAATTATTCCGTTTCTTATCAAACCCCCGGCTCTGAAAATTCGAAATTGAAATTTTTCACTAATGCGATCTTCGAATCTACCCCTCTTTTCTTTAAAATGAAACCGGAGACAACCGTGGGTTCCCCAATGGGAAATATATTTTAAACGAGGTCTTTCTCATTTACATAAAAAAAGCCGGCACATTCCTCGTGACAGTGGGAGGAGAAGTTCATCTTTCTTCCAAGTTTCCAGTGAGTTTCGAATAAGATGGCGAAAAAAATGATAAAAAAATGAACCAACCGGCGAACGAATGAAAGAAAAGAATATAAAGAAAGGAATAAGATAGTACTCGTAAATAAGGTGATTCGACTGCTTTTTTGTGTTGACGAGTCGACAATCTTATAGATGTATACACATATAACATATATATACACATTTAAGCCCTATCCGTTTTAAAAAAGGTTACAAAAAATGACACAGAGTTTCATTCAAATCGGTTTGCTTCCATTTACTGGCCCATTCTTAATTTATCCGTATCAGCGTCATTGTGTCGAGTTTAATGTGAGTAATTCAATCTTTCAAGTTCAAAGTTAACTTTAAAATTTCCGTTAAAATACATTCCGATATGGCCAGATATGTCCACAAATAATTTTTCAACTGAATGTAGTGTATAAAAATTGGCCGTATCAGAAAATTTATTCCACGGTCTATATTTATTAAATATTCAAATTGAAATAATTTATAATTCGATATAACTGTTGGTAAAAACAGAGTAGGAGATAAATTGGAACCACGAAAGCACGCACGGTCCACCGATAATTCAACCGGAAATATTTGATAATAAATAATTAATTTTTCTCATGAATTTTGACGAGCTATTTATAAGCAATCGGAACTCTCTTGAATATAATATCAACTCCTCTAATTGATGTCATTAATTTCGCGAATGCCGTGTTATATATGCCGCTGATAAAAACATCAATTTTGTTGTTATGAATTTTTAATTGAAAAATTAAAAAGATTTCGAGCGACAGATGTATTTGACAAAAATAATACGCCGATTTAAACAAATTAATTTCCTCGGAACATAAATTAAAACTGAAAGACTAAAACTGTTTTTTTTTTTTTTTTATTTTGCAAATAATAATTTATTTATAAGTAGAAATATAAAAAATGATCCAATTCTTTTTTTATTTCCAAAACTTTTTATATCCAAAACTTTTATTAAAAGTTTTAGACGGACTTGTTATTATTTTAATTATCATCATAAAAGAACTTTAAAGTAAATGACAAGTACAACAATACCGCGAGTGCATAAAAGCGTTGGTTCTTTGTCCAAAGAATTAAACAGTTTCGAGATTTGAATCGAAATGAAAATTTCTTGTCTCGTTCGCTCTTTCATCCTCAGTGTCGTTTCTGTTTATCGTTGTTCTCTTTCACTAGTCACTGTAGTTACTTTAATGCGTATTGCTTATTCTGTAGTGCCGAGTATAAGCAAAATAACGGAGTAAAAAAAAGCAGCGAGATGTAAAATTGAGAACTTTGAAAATGAACATTTAAAATGAGCAATGCGGAAACTACGGTGAAAAGCTTATAAGTTTACCGCTTGTACTCTCATTTGTAGAGACCCAAAATTTAACCGTCTTTGGAGTTTGGAGGGTTAGATGTAAACCATTACGCACAGTGCGAGTGTCAACGACGTGATTTAAACCTTCGAACGACGTAAATAAGACAGTGTGAGGGTAGTTTCTGCTTTTGTTACAAGCCTGTTGC